>NW_028227264.1:48865000-50065000 GCF_978045245.1 Mus caroli
GCAACAAGATTATGGTTGTCTATGGGGAAGTCCAAAAGTTGCAAATTAGCAACGATCAAGCCCAAGCTCTGGCCTCCTGGTGTTGGGGAAGTAGCTAAGGGAATCAACACGAAAGCTGTTAACTCTCAGGGTAGTGGAGGCTGTGCTCCAAATTAGCTCTTCTGGCTAAATAAAGATTTTTAGCCATCATCAAGATTGGAATCACACTTACTAGAAGATTCAGGGTCTGTGTCTACTTGATGAACCAATCTTTCAGGCAGCCATCACACTCTATCTTCTTTTTGTGAAAAAAACACAAACAGAACCTCTTCCCCACATTAAAACAGGGTCTGGATCATTCCACATATTAGTTAGGGAGTCCCACCATTTAACCATGTCATATGAACTAGAAGTAACTGGATGCCAGTGGTGATCCGCTGCAGACTGACCTTTAACGTCAGTTTGCAAAAAATTTAAAACAAATAAGACAAAAGCAAGATGTGCTTTTGATGATCTTGGGGGGTATAATTGCCCCTGTTTTGTTTTTCACTGCCAATTTTTCAGAGTGTGATGAGCACATTCAACAATTCCTTGTCCCATTGGGTTACAAGGAATTCCAGTTTTATATTCAATACCAAATTCCTTACAAAATGAAATAAAATTGTTGCCAGTACAGGATGGCCCATTATCTGTCTTAATGGCTTTAGGCAATCACATAGCATTAAAGGCTTGTAAACAATGATCAATTACATTTCTAGAGGCTTCTCCCATATGTGGAGAAGCAAAAAGAAATCCTGAACAAGTGTGAATACAAATATATATATATTTTTCAATTTTCCAAATTCTGCATAATGAGTTACATCCATTTGCCAAATATGATTAGGCATAAGGCCTTGTGGATTAACCCCTAAATGTGGAACTGGAGATAATTTAAGGCAAGTTAGGGCATTGTTTTACAATCATTCTTGCCTACTCTTTAGTGATCTTATGTTGGAGCCTTAAGGTATGGCTAGAAAGATAAAATTTATCATGATCACATCTAGCCAATGCAACATGATCTGAAACTAAGGCCTCTCCTTTTAGAGCACTGTCAATGTATTCATTGCCTGGAGCTAAAAGTCCAGGAAGACCAGAATGAGCTCTGATATGACCAATATAAAATGAAATTTTTTCAAGCAAGAATGTTTTGCAATTGTGAAAACAGAGATCCTGCTGGTGTATTAAAGTTAAATGTACCACAAGTTTCCAGCAAAAGAATTGACTGTGCAACGTATAAACTATCAGTAAAAATATTAAAAGCATCATTCACAGACTGAAAAACATTCAGTACCTCTGTCTGTTCTGCTAACTGAGCTGAGAGCCCAGGAGTCTCTATGACTACCTGTTGAATATTCGTGAGCTTGCCCTTTAGAGGAGCCATCAGTAAAAATCAAAAGAGCATTAGACAAGTCTGTAAATGTGTCATAGTAGGAAATATCACCTTATGTACATTTAAAATTTTTATCAACCTATCTTGAGGATAATGATTATCTATAGTTCCTATAAATCCTATTTGAGCAAGCAACCAATCCGTATTGTACTGTTTCAGCTAAGTATCTTGATCTACACTATAAGGCTGAACAATGATATCTGGCTCTTTGCCAAAATAAGTTAGCACCTGCTTCCTTCTATGTATAATCATCTGGGTTACTGCCTCATAATATGGCAGGATAGTACATTTAGGAGATATCCTCGAATGTATCCACATTAGAGGAGCCCTTTGCCACAGCAATCCTGTAGGCATATGAGTTGTATTAAAAATTAACAGATGTAAAGGCAAAGAATAATCTATACAAGTAACAAATTGTTCTACATTAGTTCTTCCTACATGTTTTAAAGCCAGCAATCCTTCTGAGGTTAAAAATCTAGGGTAGGTAGGATCAGGACTCCCTTTAAGAATATCAAATAAAGGTTTCAATTCCCCTGTAGTAAGCTTTAAATAGGGGCAAAACCAATTGATATCACCTAACAGTTTTTGAAAATCATTTAAAGTTTTTAAGATGTCCCTGAGAATAACTATCTTCTGGAGAAAAACAGCTTGATCTGTAAGTATAAAACCCAAATAATTATAAGGATCCTGAGTCTGTACCTTTTCTGGAGCTATTTGCAGTCCTTTATCAGCTAAGACGTGTTGTAAATCTCTATAACATAAAAGCAAGTACCGAGGATCTTTTCCCTCTAATAGTACATTATCTGTGTAATGAATGATATATATCATTGGCCATTGCTGTCTTACAGGATGAATGGCTTGTACCATAAACTTTTGATGTAATGTAGGACTATTAGCCATGCCCTGAGGAAGAACTTGTCCACTGATATCTTTTCATAGGTTCCTTAAAATTAATAGAAGGAACACTGAAAGAAAATCTTTCACAATCTTCAGGGTGCAAAGGAATAGTAAAGAAACAACCTTTCAAATCTACCACAATTTTATAATATCCTTTAGGAATGGCTACTGGAGATGGAAGCCCAGGTTGTAAAGCTCCCATAGGTACCAATGTTTCATTAACCTTCCTTAGATCTTGTAACAATCTCCATTTACCTGATATTTTCTTGATAACAAATATTGGAATATTCCAAGGAGACTGAGAGTCTATTAAATGCCCTGCCTCTAATAGCTCCTGCACTAATGAAGAGGCAGCTTCTATATTTTCTTTAGGTAAAGATCAGCCCACACGGGAATATTATTAAGCTATTGAATTTTATCAGCATGGGATGCAGGCAAGATAGTGGCCATTATGAAAAATACCCCAAGCCTCTTGTGTTGGAGTGAGGTTTAGGACCTTCAAAAGTCTTAATACCTTGTCCTTACTTTCCTAGCCCCTAACCAGGCAAAAATCCTTGTCTTCTCATCTGCTTAGTTACTGCCTCATTAAGACTACACATTATAAGGTCCATCTGTGACAAGAGATCTCTTCTCCAGAGGCTAATAGGCAAATTTGGCATAACGTAATGCTGATTTTGTCCTGAATTGCCCCCCTCATCTCTCCAGGTTAGCAATTTAGAGGTTTGTTTTGGGTTATTGGAATAACCAATTCCTTGGAGGTGAGTAAGCATATCAGACAAAGGCCAAGTTGAAGGCCAATCTTGTCATTTAATAATTGTTACATTAGCTCCAGTATCTATTAATCCTTCAAAACTTTTTCCTTCAATTATTAATTTAAGGTTAAGTCTCTGACTAGTAATATATTGAACCCAGTACACATTAGAGGAGCCAAAGCCACTCTGTCCTCTCTCATTCTTAACAAATCTGGATGGTAGGGGATGCAAGGGAACTAAGATAAGTTAAACAATTCTTTGATTAGCAGGTACAATTCTAATACCATGGGGGAAAGCAGCCATAATTTTAATTTCTCCCTCTTAATCATTATCTATAACACATGGATAAATCTGCAGACCTTTTACAATAGAACTGCTTCGTCCTAAAAGAAATCCTCAAGTTTCTGCAGGAAAAGATCCAAAAACTCCTGTAGGTAGAGTCTGAACTCCCATTTCTGGGGTTAATACTGCATGGGTGGTGGAATTGAGGTCCAATCCTGCACTTCCTGTGGTTGCCCTGACAAGTTCAAAAATGGATTTTCTTGGCTGGGCAACAGCTTCATGGCCCCATAAGCTGCTTGTTGTGGGTTTCTCAGGGCCTGAGGCTGGCTCCTCTCTCCATTTCCCAATAAAGGACGGACCTAAATATCTGTCTTAGATTTACAGTCTCTGGCCCAGTGGTTACCGTTCCTGCATCAAGGACAAAATACTGGGCATAGCCTGATTGCCTGCTCTTGGCACCTCTATTCCTAAGACAATCATGTTTAAAATGACCCAAACTTCCACACTTAAAACATGTTTTATTCCCTCGTTTCTGTGCAAGAATTTCTTGCACAGTGGTTCCTTGCAAAGCACAGGCCAAGGCCAAGCCCTGATTATACGAAGGCCTAATCTCTGCACCAAGATGAATATCTGTTAAGTATGTCTGTCCTTTGTGCAGCCAAATAGCAGCACAACATGCTGTGTTAGCATTCTCATTCCAATTGTGTAACAAAAGGATTTCCCATTTGAGAATCTCCAAGAATTCTATTAGCTGCTTTTAATTGCCTATCCACAAAGTCCTGGAAAAGCTCATCAGGGTCCTGCCAAATACTGTCTAAACTTTCACTGAGATCCCCTTTATTTGGTAACTGATTCCAAGCATGGCGGACAGCCATTGCAACTTTCGAATACACTCCAACAGAAAACCCAATCTGATTAGCATTGCTTTCATGTTGACCTTCTTCTAAAAGCATGTCAGTATTCCAATCTGGGTTACCCGTCTGAGCATTCAAAGTAGCAGTTCTCTTACTGGCTTTGAAAAAGTGAAACATAAAAACATAAAAACTAGGCCTTTAGGTCCAAGCTTGAGATTGTGATCTTTGTGACTCAATGCTCCAAGGCATGCTAATCATAAAACAGATATCGACATTCCTCCACCCACCCACTTCCTGGGCTCAGGGAGTGTTTGTTCAAAAAGGACCACCCTGACCATTCATGGAACCCGCTATGCAAATGTGCTATTGTTAGAGGCTCATAGAAATTGTCTTGAGAAATAACTGCACAATTATCAGATATTTGTCCTTGTGACTTGTGACTTCCTCGTGACTCTTAATTGGTATTTTTGGTATTTTTCCAACAACACCCTCCCCACCCCCTTGAGTTGTGGTTTCTTCCTTTAAATACCCTCTTACCCAGCTACTCGGGGCCCACGGTCCTCTACCCCTGCATGGTGTATGACTGTGGGTTCCAGAGAGCTCTTGGAATAAAAGTCCTCTTGCAGTTTGCATCAAGACCACTTCTCATGAGTGATTTGGGGTGTCGCCTCTCCTGAGTCAGAACGTGAGGGAGTCCTCACATTGAGGGTTTTCAAGCTTTACATCATTCAGAACTCCAAAGCAAGTAGTCTCCTCCTGACAAAGTCGCCTTACATAGAGTCTTTAAATCTTGGGGGGTTAAATTTGACTCCATCACAGTATGCAATAATGCTTGTGTAAAAGGAGCCGTTTTTAACTCCTCTATCACCTTGAACTCCAAAGTCTGATATTGTCTGACTCTATTTTGCTGCTGGTCAATTATCTCAACTAAAGGGAAAGCTAGCAGGTCAGATGGCTATCTATCCTGCCCTTTCTCTCTAGCCTGATTCATAGCTCTTTCTAGAAGCGATTGGTATATCTCAGAATAGCTGTTCATCCCTGTACTTGGCACCTTTTTTAGCTCCTGTAGCTCATTAGTCAATTCTGCAACTTAATTTCAAACTCCAAATTACTTAGTTGCATCTCCATATGAGTAGCGTCTCCTACAGCAGAGACCATAGGTGGAACAGAAGGTTCACAAGGAAGCCAATCCTCGTCATAATATTTGGCAGCTCCTTTTTCTGAATGACCTTCTTCATCTAAAGTTAGCTCATCATTAGGATCTATAATGTTCTAATTTAGGGTTGAGAGGGCCCTTTTCTGAGAAAGCCCTTTCTGGCAGGCATTCTTCCTGAGATTCTTCAAGCTCTCCCTGGACACTATCTGATGCCTATGAGGTCTCTTCATCAATAGTAACTTTTATGAATGCCCAGAGGCAAAGGGTGAAATTATCTGCCTGGGTGTTTCTCAGAGCTTCTCTAATTCTCTTCCAGGTTCTCTTATCTAAAGTTCTTTCTCCTCGGAATCATGGTTAGCAAGAATCTGTCTGATCTGAAAAGTCTTCTAACAATTGTTCTTCAAACCCTACTCCCCTCGCCTGAAGCAGCTCTTGAAAGCTACAGACAAACACATGTTTAGAATTTTCTGACCCCATTTTCTACTGTCAACCCCTAAATGGAATCAGCACTGGGTCAACACTGTCCCAACTTAGCCCGTATCCTTTCACACCTACAGCAACAATTTCAAAAAGATGAAGTTTAAAGCCAGTGCTGATCTTGGCTCCGGGACTCCGCCGAACTTAGTCTACAGGTTAGAGTGAGGACCACAGAGGCAGACAGCTTCTGGGACAGGCGGGAGCCACAGAGCCGCTGAGGCAGCACCCTTTTGGGGCCGCAGACATCCGACACCCTCCCAGCCGGAGAACAGTGACCTGCCCTGCAGGGAGCGCCATCTTGGCTCCGGGACTCCGCTGAACTTAGTCTGTACAGGTAAGACTGAGGACCACAGAGGCAGACAGCTTCTGGGACAGGCGGGAGCCACAGAGCCGCTGAGGCAGCACCCTTTTGGGGCCACAGACATCTGGCACCCTCCTAGCTGGAAGACAGTGGTCTGCCCTGCACAGGAGCCCTCTGCCTCAGGAGCAGGGAGCACATCTTGGATCCAGGACTCCACTGAACTTAGGAAATTAGTCTGCACAGCTGAGAGTGTGTACCACAGAAGCCTACAGCTTCTGTGACCTGCCAAAGCAACACAGCATCTGGGAAAGGTCCTGTTTTCCGCCTTCTTCTTCGGCCAGGAGGAGGTCCAAACCCCAGATATCAGTACACCTTCCCTTTAAGAGGAAAGCTTGTCAGCAGGGAGTGCTCTAACCACTGAAACTCAGAGGAGAGAGCCTGTCTCCCAGGTCTGCTGACAGAGGATACTCAGAATCCCCAGAAGAACAACCTCTGAACAGAGACAAATATAACAACTCCAGAGATTACCAGATGGCGAGAGGTAAAGGTAAGAATCTTACTAACAGAAACCAAGACCACTCACCATCATCAGGACCCAGCACTCCCACTTTGCCCTGTCCAGGGCACCCCAACACACCTGAAAAACTAGACCTGGATTTAAAAGCATATCTCATGATGATGGTAGAGGACATCAAGAAGGACTTTAAAGAACTACAGGAGAACATGGCTAAAGAGTTACAAGTCCTTAAAGAAAAACAGGAAAACACAACCAAACTGGTAGAAGTCCTTAAAGAGAAACAGGAAAACACATCCAATCAGATGATGGAAATGAACAAAACCATACTAGACCTAAAAAGGGAAGTAGACACAATAAAGAAAACCCAAAATGAGGCAACACTGGAGATAGAAACCCTAGGAAAGAAATCTGGAACCATAGATGCAAGCATCAGCAACAGAATACAAGAGATGGAAGAGAGAATCTCAGGTGCAGAAGATTCCATAGAGAACATGGGCACAACAATCAAGGAAAATGGAAAATGCAAAAAGATCCTAACTCAAAACATCCAGGAAATACAGGACACAATGAGAAGACCAAACCTACGGATAATAGGAGTGGATGAGAATGAAGATTTTCAACTCAAAGGACCAGCAAACATCTTCAACAAAATTATAGAAGAAAACTTCCCAAATCTAAAGAAAGAGATGCCCATGAACATACAAGAAGCCTACAGAACTCCAAATAGGCTGGACCAGAAAAGAAATACCTCCCGACACATAATAATCAGAACAACAAATGCACTAAATAAAGATAGAATACTAAAAGCAGTAAGAGAAAAAGGCCAAGTAACATATAAAAGCAAGCCTATCAGAATTACACCAGATTTTTACCAGAGACTATGAAAGCCAGAAGATCCTGGACAGATGTTATACAGACACTAAAAGAACACAAATTCCAGCCCAGGCTACTATACCCAGCCAAACTCTCAATTAACATAGATGGAGAAACCAAAGTATTCCACGACAAAACCAAATTCACACATTATCTCTCCACGAATCCAGCCCTTCAAAGGATAATAACAGAAAAAAACCAATACAAGGACAGGAACCACGCCCTAGAAACAACAAGAAGGTAATCCCTCAACAAACCTAAAAGAAGACAGCCACAAGAACAGAATGCCAACTTTAACAACAAAAATAACAGGAAACAACAATTACTTTTCCTTAATATCTCTTAATATCAATGGACTCAACTCCCCGATAAAAAGACATAGACTAACAAACTGGCTACACAAACAAGACCCAACATTTTGCTGCTTACAAGAAACTCATCTCAGAGAAAAAGATAGACACTACCTCAGAATGAAAGGCTGGAAAACAATTTTCCAAGCAAATGGTCTGAAGAAACAAGCTGGAGTAGCCATTCTAATATCAGATAAGATTGACTTCCAACCCAAAGTCATCAAAAAAGACAGGGAGGGGCACTTCATACTCATCAAAGGTAAAATCCTCCAAGAGGAACTATCAATCCTGAATATCTATGCTCCAAATACAAAGGCAACCTCATTCATTAAAGAAACTTTAGTAAATCTCAAAGCACACATTGCACCTCATACAATAATAGTGGGAGACTTCAACACACCACTTTCACCAATGGACAGATCATGGAAACAGAAACTAAACAGGGACACAGTGAAACTAACAGAAGTTATGGATCAAATGGATCTGGCAGATATCTACAGAACATTTTACCCTAAAACAAAAGGATACACCTTCTTCTCAGCACCTCATGGTACCTTCTCCAAAATTGACCACGTAATTGGGCACAAAACAGGACTCAACAGATACAAAAACATTGAAATTGTCCCATGCATCCTATCAGATCACCATGGACTAAAGCTGATCTTCAATAACAAAATAAATAATAGAAAGCCAACCTTCACGTGGAAACTGAACAACACTCTTCTCAATGATACCTTGGTCAAGAAAGGAATAAAGAAAGAAATTAAGGACTTTTTAGAGTTCAATGAAAATGAAGCCACAACATACCCAAACTTATGGGACGCAATGAAAGCATTTCTAAGAGGAAAACTCATAGCTCTGAGTGCCTCCAAAAGGAAACTAGAAAGAGCACACATTAGCAGCTTGACAACACACCTAAAAGCACTAGAACAAAAGGAAGCAAATTCACCCAAGAGGAGTAGACGGCAGGAAATAATCAAACTCAGGGGTGAAATCAACCAAGTGGAAACAAGAAAAACTATTCAAAGAATCAACCAATCAAGGAGCTGGTTCTTTGAGAAAATCAACAAGATAGATAAACCCTTAGCCAGACTCACTAGAGGGCACAGGGAAAGCATCCTAATTAACAAAATCAGAAATGAAAAAGGAGACATAACAACAGATCCTGAAGACATCCAAAACACCATCAGATCCTTCTACCAAAGGCTATACTCAACAAAACTGGAGAACCTGGATGAAATGGAGAAGTTCCTAGACAGATACCAGGTACCAAAGTTGAATCAAGATCAGGTTAATGATCTAAACAGCCCTATATCCCCCAAAGAAATAGAAGCAGTCATTAATAGTCTCCCAACCAAAAAAAGCCCAGGACCAGATGGGTTTAGTGCAGAGTTCTATCAGACCTTCAAAGAAGATCTAATCCCAGTTCTTCACAAACTATTCCACAAAATAGAAACAGAAGGTACTCTACCCAACTCATTCTATGAAGCCACAATTACTCTGATACCTAAACCACAAAAAGACCCAACAAAGATAGAAAACTTCAGACCAATATCCCTTATGAATATTGATGCAAAAATCCTCAATAAAATTCTTGCTAACCGAATCCAAGAACACATCAAAACAATCATCCATCCTGACCAAGTAGGTTTCATCCCAGGGATGCAGGGATGGTTCAATATACGGAAATCCATCAACGTAATCCAGTATATAAACAAACTCAAAGACAAAAACCACATGGTCATCTCGTTAGATGCTGAAAAAGCATTTGACAAGATCCAACACCCATTCATGATAAAAGTCTTGGAAAGATCAGGAATTCAAGGCCCATACCTAAACATGATAAAAGCAATCTACAGCAAACCAGTAGCCAACATCAAAGTAAATGGTGAGAAGCTTGAAGCAATCCCTCTAAAATCAGGGACTAGACAAGGCTGTCCACTTTCTCCATACCTATTCAACATTGTACTTGAAGTCCTAGCCAGAGCAATTCGACAACAAAAGGAGATCAAAGGGATACAAATTGGAAAAGATGAAGTCAAAATATCACTTTTTGCAGATGATATGATAGTATATATAAGTGACCCTAAAAATTCCACCAGAGAACTCCTAAGCCTGATAAACAGCTTCGGTGAAGTAGCTGGATATAAAATTAACTCAAACAAATCAATGGCCTTTCTCTACACAAAGAATAAACAGGCTGAGAAAGAAATTAGGGAAACAACACCCTTCTCAATAGTCACAAATAATATAAAATATCTTGGCGTGACTCTAACTAAGGAAGTGAAAGATCTGTATGATAAAAACTTCAAGTCTCTGAAGAAAGAAATTATAGAAGATCTCAGAAGATGGAAAGATCTCCCATGCTCATGGATTGGCAGGATCAACATTGTAAAAATGGCTATCTTGCCAAAAGCAATCTACAGATTCAATGCAATCCCCATCAAAATTCCAACTCAATTCTTCAACGAATTAGAAAGTGCAATCTGCAAATTCATCTGGAATAACAAAAAACCTAGGATAGCAAAAACTCTTCTCAAGGATAAAAGAACCTCTGGTGGAATCACCATGCCGGACCTAAAGCTCTACTACAGAGCAATTGTGATAAAAACTGCATGGTACTGGTATAGTGACAGACAAATAGACCAATGGAATAGAATTGAAGACCCAGAAATGAACCCACACACCTACGGTCACTTGATCTTCGACAAGGGAGCTAAAAACATCCTTTGGAAGAAAGACAGCATTTTCAACAAATGGTGCTGGCACAACTGGTTGTTAACATGTAGAAGAATGTGAATCGATCCATTCCTATCTCCTTGTACTAAGGTCAAGTCTAAGTGGATCAAGGAACTTCACATAAAACCAGAGACACTGAAACTTATAGAGGAGAAAGTGGGGAAAAGCCTTGAAGATATGGGCACAGGGGAAAAATTCCTGAATAGAACAGTAATGGCTTGTGCTGTAAGATCGAGAATTGACAAGTGGGACCTCATGAAACTACAAAGCTTCTGCAAGGCTAAAGACACCATCAATAAGACAAAAAAACCACCAACAGATTGGGAAAGGATCTTCACCTATCCTAAATCAGATAAGGGACTAATATCCAATATATATAAAGAACTCAAGAAGGTGGACTCCAGAAAGTCAAATAACCCCATTAAAAAATGGGGCTCAGAACTGAACAAAGAATTCTCACCTGAGGAATACCGAATGGCAGAGAAACACCTGAAAAAATGTTCAACATCCTTAATCATCAGGGAAATGCAAATCAAAACAACCCTGAGATTCCACCTCACACCAGTCAGAATGGCTAAGATCAAAAATTCAGGTGACAGCAGTTGCTGGCGAGGATGTGGAGAAAGAGGAACACTCCTCCATTGTTGGTGGGATTGCAAGCTTGTACAACCACTCTGGAAATCAGTCTGGCGGTTCCTCAGAAAATTGGACATAGTACTACCGGAGGATCCAGCAATACCTCTCCTGGGCATATATCCAGAAGATGTCCCAACCGGTAAAAAGGACACATGTTCCACTATGTTCATAGCAGCCCTATTTATAATAGCCAGAAGCTGGAAAGAACCCAGATGTCCCTCAACAGAGGAATGGATACAGAAATTATGGTACATTTACACAATGGAGTACTACTCAGCTATTAAAAAGAATGAATTTATGAAATTCCTAGCCAAATGGATGGACCTGGAGGGCATCATCTTGAGTGAAGTAACACAATCACAAAATAACTCACACAATATGTATTCACTGATAAGTGGATATTAGCCCAAAACTTAGGATACCCAAGATATAAGATACAATTTGCTAAACGCATGAAACTCAAGAAGAATGAAGACCAAAGTGTGGACACTGTGCACCTTCTTAGAATTGGGAACAAAACACCCAGGGAAGGAGTTACAGAGACAAAGTTCGTAGCGGTGATGAAAGGATGGACCATTTAGAGACTGCCGTATCCAGGGATCCATCCCATAATCAACTTCTAAACGCTGACACCATTGCATACACTAGCAAGTTTATGCTGAAAGGACCCAAATATAGCTGTCTCTCGTGAGACGATGCTGGGGCCTAGCAAACACAGGAGTGGATGTTCACAGTCAGCTATTGGATGTATCACAGGGCTCCCAATGGAGAAGCTAGAGAAAGTACCCAAGGAGCTAAAGGGATCTGCAACCCTATTGTTGGAACAACATGATGTACTAACCAGAACCCCGGAGCTCTTGTCTCTAGCTGCATATGTATCGAAAGATGGCCTAGTCAGCCATCAATGGAAAGAGAGGCCCATTGGACTTGCAAACTTTATATGCCCCAATATAGGGGAATGCCAGGGCCAAAAGAATGGGAATGGGTGGGTAGGGAAGTGGGGGGCCCTATGGGGGACTTTTGGGATAGCATTGGAAACGTAATTGAGGAAAATATGTAATGAAAATATTAAAAAAATAAATAAATAAATAAAAGTTAAAAAAAAAAAAAAAGCCAGTGCTATCATGAATGCTAAATGTTGCTTACCATGCCAGCTACCATCTTCTTACTTTTCCTGTGGAGCTCCACCAAGACAGTGTTCCCTCAGTTGGTCCTTCTGTTTCAGCTCCCAGGTTTAAGTTGCCACCTGTAGCCACTCGCAGCTACACGAACCAGGCTCCTGAAAGGGAGGCCGGGGCTGTATGGAAAGAGATGGCGAGAGAAATATGAGACCAAGACAAAGATACTGATCAAGGCCCAAAGTTTACTTAAGAGCTTATAAAGGAGGAAGGCCCATCCCCCACCACGCCAGGCTCTCCTCACTCTGTTGCTAGTCTGTTGCTTATTCTGGATCTCCTCAGGAAGACAGGTTCAGCTTCTCAGTGGGTAGTGGTGTCTTGGAGAAAACTGCAGAGGTGGCAGAACAATAGACCTAGGTCAGAAGACTCCACCCTAGGTGGGCTAGCTGACAGTGACAGAACAGGCCTGAACAAGCCTGCTCAAGGCTTGGGGAGGCTACATTCTCCAATGAAAGTGTTAGCCCTGAGGGTAGCATTACAGCAGCTGGCTGGGTGGCATTAGTTTGATAGATTTCATCTGCATGTGCTTTGTTTGCTGAGTCCCAGACTTGCATATACTCCTTAGGGAGATGGTTGGCAAGAATCATACAAATGTCATGGAAGGTGGGGCTATAAGATTAGGTATTATACTGGAATTCTTTAATAAAGGTGGATGAATTAGCAGTATAGAACCCCAAATCTTTTATTTTTGAGAAAGTATACTTAATAAGAAGGGGACATGTTCCCTGACTAAGCTGTCCACTCTGCCAACTGTCCATAGATAGAGAACTATAGCCTGTTTAGGCTGGGTAGGGGAGGTAAAGGGAGTCCTCTCCCATGGCAGAGCAGGAAGCTGCCAGTGCACTTAGAGTAGGTGCCAGGGAGGGTTAATTTGAGCAGCATTTCACTTAGGAGGGAGAAAGGTAAACAAGAGAATCTGGAAAAGGAGAGGGAGCTGTGGGTTGAGATCTATGGGGGGAAGCTTGTCAACTGGATCAAAAGTAGTAAAGTCATCTTGTCCAGGCTTCACAGCTACAAGATGAGTGGGAGAACAGGAAGAACAGAAGACATAAGAGAAAGCCTGGACACAGGGAATCTCTTTCCATTTCCCCTGTGGCTCGAAGTTGTTGTAAATGTCCTAAAAAAATGGGAATTTAGTATGCTGTTATGCAGCCATTTGGATTGATTTTCAAAGGAGTATTGAGGCCAAATTTGACTTCAAAGGTTAACAAGTTTATAACCCTTCATGTTGGGTGTCAGATAGAGAGGCTGCAGGTTTTCTGAAAGGCATCCCAAGAAGAGAGAGAGGGCATGGAAGACACCATTCGCATAAATGAGACAGGCAAGCAAAATTGTCACTGTAACCTGTAGCCTTGAGTGTTTGCAGGACTCTGGAAGGACCAGAGGAAAAATGGAGCCTTTCGCTGGATCTTCACTCCACTCAGCAGGGGTCAGGGGCTTAGCCTGGCTAAGCTTTAGGAGAGACTCAGTGCCTGGTACCAGGGCTTTCTTGGAGGCCAGAAGGAGAAAAGGCCAGAAAGTGAGGATGAAACCTGAGCTTGGGGTGTGTGTGTGTGTGTGTGTGTGTGTGTGTGTGTGTGTGTGTGTGATTCACAGGAAGGAGTTGAAGGAAAAGTCACAAAAGCCACCAGGGTCTAGAAAAACTGTGGGATTAGGGGCAGATCCAAAGGAAGGTAGGATATGAGAACAAGGAGAGGTGCAATGACCCTTTTAGGTCAAAGGAAACTGCAGGATTACAGCTCTGAGTATGGTGGGGGGTGGGATCAGGTGAAGAGGGCAGCTATAACCTTTAAAACCATGGCTTGCAGTACTTTTTTCTCTCAAAGTGACCATTGAGTGTCAGAGGGGTGCCACACTCAATGGTCACTTTCTTGGACTCAGGAAATGTTTATACTGACCAAAGGGGAACCTTACCTACTTGCTTCTGGAGGATGAGGTGCTGAGCAATTGGTGAGCCAGAATGTGAGCCTGTTGCAGGTGGACCAGAGAGGAAGGGTAGGGTCTGTCTTGGGGTTTCATTGCTATGAGTTGACAACATGACCAAGTCAACTCGTATAAAGGCAAACATTTAATTGGGGTTGACTTACAGTTTCAGAGGTTCAGTCTATTATCATCATGGCAGGAAGCATGGCAGAATGCAAGCAGACATGATGCTGGAGGAAGAGCTAAGAGTTCTATATCTTGATTTAAAGGCAGCCAGAAGAACTTGTCTTCTGCAGGCAGCCAGGAAGATACTCTCTTGATGATACCAAGTCTCAAACTTCTTTTCATGACCCCTTCAGTCCTGGGCATTCATCTTCCGGAGGCTGAACATTCATCAGTGGCCTTTCCTGACTCTCCCTAGTACTAAGCCTCAATTGTTTTCCACAACCCTTTCATGCCTTCAATACTAGTACCACCAGGGTGATTCTTACACATTACCAAGTCTGGCTATCAGAGTGAGGTCTATTGTTGGAGTTCATCAAAAGAACCTCACTCACAAAGACCACAGAGACCACCATCACCACCATCGCTGTAAAAATGCATGAGGAATTTTATTGATCCAACATGTTGGGGACTCCCCTCTCAGCATGGAGGCCAGAGAAGAGACACAGAACAAAGAAAGAACACACTTTTTATACCTTTGTAAGGGGTAGATTTGAGCAACAGGGTTCTCATTGGTGTAGCAAGTAACCCTTTCAGGCATTGGTTGGTTTGCATAGTGACTACCTCTGGCATAGTGACTCACTTTGCTTGTCCCCATGGTGGGTTATTATGATTTGGTCAGCAAACCAATAATACATTTTCAACTCATGGGTCAGCTATTAACTTCATAGCTATTAATGTCACAGGGAATCCTAGCAAGGTCAGGGAGGTTTGTGGTCTTTCTCAGAGTTCAGTGTGGGGTAGGGGGCAGGAGAATTCTTCTGAAAACTGTTGTTTTTGTTATGGTTATTTTTCTGAGAACAGCTAATATTATTTTGGCAGCTTAAATCATTTTGACCGCTAAAACTATGTTTTTACATTTGTTTAGTCAGCCAGCTTTCTTATCTGACTCTGCACTTGGCCTGCTAGTACAGTTTGGAAAGCCCTTTTCGAAGGGGGAAGGTACTGGGTGGTCTTGAATTCATTTTGGGTATTACACTATCTCTCAAACACAGCTTTTTTTGTGCTCTCAGAAAACACTTCCCAGAAGATTTCATCTCAGTGGTTTGGTCTCCTCTTCCCCTCTTCCTCTATTAACAATAAGTCACAGTTAGCACTAGATCTGGGCAGATATCTACCTTATATGCAATTAGAATCTACTTTCCTATCAATAACCCCAAATTATTGCTTACTATGTTTCATCTGGGCTGCTCTTAACTTCAATTGTTCAGCCCTCAGGGCCACGTTTTTATGGCTCTCCTAACCCATGTTGGCTTCTCCTTTCTCCTACACCTTCTTGTTCTTCCTTGTGGTTCTCCTCCAATCCCCAGCCCAAGAATCCTAAATCCCACCTATGTCTCTTCTGCCCAGCTATTGTCTCTTTGGGGTCTCTTCTTAATCACTGCTAATTTCTTCACTCCAGCTAACCAGCATCTATTGTTTCAGTAACTCCTATTCTTGACTCTAAAGCCAGAGATACATGGCTAGAGCTGAAAAGTACTGCAGCTTGCGGAGGTTGGAACATGGCTCTCTTGTTCTATTACATCTTCACCAGTTTTCTGTTTTCAATGATTTCCTTTATTGCTTATAATTTGCTGTCCTGGAACTTGCTCTGAAGACTGACGTTGAACTCAGAGATCTGCATGCCTCTGTCTCCTGAGTGTTGAGATTAAAGGTGTGTACCACCACACCTGGACTTAAGCTTTGATTTTCCTGGAACTTGCTCTGTATTAGGCTATCCTTGACTTAAGAGATCTGCCTCTGTCTCCTGGGATTAAAGGCATATACCACCACACCTGGACCTAAGCTTTTCCTGGCCACTATGCCTCAAGATCTAGATCAAAAACCTGTGTTTTCCAGCCTCAAGATGTAGATCATAGGTTCATCCTCCATTTTGATTGTAGTTCATTCAAGATACAGTCAAATTGACAACCAAGAATAGTGAATAGCCATCACAGGGTCCTGTTGTGGATAGCCTTGGGGTTAATCATATTTGATATTAATTCTGTTCTCCTGTGAAGGGCTGCAAACAAGTCAGCACTCAGGTGATTTCCTATAAACCTACTTCCCACCTTAATTTGTAAAATAAAGGACAGCTAATGATTGGGCAGATAAAGGAAAGGTGGAGCAGAAGGTTGGGAGAGAGAAGAAGGAGAAAATGGAAGAGGGAGAAGTCGCAGAGGAGGAGGAGAAAGAAGAAGAGCGGAGCAGAAGTGCATGGCTTGGAGAAAGCGCAAGTTCTAAGGGGTCTCATAGATGTGGAAGATGGTAGTATAGCGATAGATCTGCCCAATCTAGGCTCACAACGTGTATTCATATTAACTGAGTTGTGTTTTCATTTCCAGGGCATATTTAGGTTGGAGATATACCGCAACAAGCTCCCAGTGCAGCTTAGGTCTGGATTATAGGCACCAGCAGAGCTATCCAAATCATAGTGGCAATGGAAGTGATACAGCTCTGGAGTCAGGGAGGCTTCCCCAATGCAAGTGTTACAGTTCTGCTCAGGAAGCATGAGAAAGATTTTCCTAAAGCCAAGTCTTAGAGCTCTGAAGGGAGAAATATCCTGTTAATCAGGAGTCAAAGAATAACACAAAGTCACACCATGCAACATACCTCTGTGGTGGTTTGAGTATGCCTAGCCCAGGGAGTGGCATTATTTGGAGGTGTGGCCTTGTTGGAGTAGATGTGCCACTGTAGGCGTTGACTTTAAAAACCTCATCCTAGCTTCCTGGAAGCCAGCCTTCTCCTAGCAGCATTCAGATGAAAATGTAGAATTCTCAGTTCTGCCTGTATTATGCCTGCCTGGACACTGCCATGCTTCCACCTTGATGATAATGGATTGAACCTCTGAACCTGTAAGCCAGCCTCAATTAAATGTTGTCTACAAGTTGCCTTGGTCATGGTGTTTGTTCACAGCAGTAAAACCCTAACTAATACAACCTCACACAAGATATTTAATGAGAGGAACAACCTCAGGAGGGTGGCTGCCTCTGCTCAGATGAGATACAACAGAGAATTGAGAAGACAGAATTTATATAGGGTTTCTTGGAGGTGGAGTGGAGCTTTCTAGGGTGGGGATTGGTGAGTTTTAAAGTCCTGAATTTGGGCTTTTTTCTCTATAGAGCAAAGGTTGACCTGAATCTGGAGGGGCTGGGTCCAGCTATTATGGCTGTTAAGAGTGTTCTGTGGGTGTATCCTGGCAGCTGGAGGTCCTCATAGAGGAAAAGACCACTCACACACATCCTTTGAGGGTCTTATGTTAAGTCCTAAAAATCATGACATTAACTATCCCTAATTTTCCATTTATGAATAAAAACAAAATAAACAAATGACAAAGTTCTAACCATCATAAGCTCCTTCTCTTGATATTAAAAAATCCTAGAAGCAGAGAGAACGAGTGAATCCCTGGAGAAAACTGACTCCCTTGTTCATCCAGCAGCCACCAATTGCCAATATGTCCTCAGCTAAGGGTGGGAGTTCATTACTAACTCTCCCCATCTATACTAGGGTTTTGACTGACTTCATCTTATGCAGGTGTTGTATATGCAATAACAGCCACCATGAAGTCATGTGTGGGTTGGCATTGTCATTTCCATTCAAGTTCACTGGTTACATCTGCTACCTGTGACTCTTACAATGCTTTCACTTCTTTTTCTGTGATGATCATGGAGATTGAAGGAAGGGGTTTAATACAGATGTTCCATTTAGAGCAGATCATTGTGATCAAGCCAGCTCAGTTAGCCAACAGGGTCTCCAGGGAGGGAGGGAGGATTGAAAGGAAAAAGACAATTAGACAACATTATAACATGACTCCAGCCAGTGCTGCAGCTGAAATTGGTTTATTTTTCTCCAGTCTGCTTTTATACCATTCTAGTACACCCAAAGAATAGGGTCAACTCTTAGAACAAAGATAAAGTAATCAAATAAGGCAATAAACAAAGTCATGTAGTCCCTGGGTCTAGGGTTTATCAGGATTACAAAGATAAAAAGAATGACATACATTCCTTGGCTGAGTTTGCCTTGGGCTTTGTATTAGCCCAAATGTAAATATTTTTCTCTGATCCTACTTCCTTTTCTGAGCCCGGTGACAAATGCTTGCCAAAATTTTTAGAAGCAGCCCCAAGAGCTCTCCACACCACAGTCTCTTATTCTCTGCACATTGTCTGGCTATGGATTTGTGTCTAATCACCATTTACTGCAAACTGCAATTTTTCTCCTGAGGAGTTGAGAGATTTACTAATCTATGGGTATAAAGGTAAGAGCATGGGCACAGTTTATTACTATGTACATTTAGCAGAATAATCGTATTAGACTCTTCTTTAGGTTCTATAACTTAGCCACCCACAGACTCTTAGTCTAGCTAATAACATTAGGCAGGAATTCTGTCTTATGAGTACAGCTTTAAATCAAATCAGAAATTGGGTAGTTATTCCCCTACTAATAAACACATCTTTTTTAGCTGGTTGGTATCGTTACTTGCAAGGTCCACAGCTGGGTAGGACTACTGATTATTTTCTCCCCCAGTAGCATGGATAGAACCTTCTAGTACTATGAACTGATAGTCAGTAGTGATGAAGTGTCCATTACATATGAGCTTGATTTCTCAATATCCTATAGATAGCTCAAGTACATGGTATCTGTAGCAATAGGGTCTTGCTACCAAGTTCTGGAGAATAACCAGAGCAATGGCAATGGCCTGTAACATTTAGAGAGTATCTGAGAGATCACACAGACCAAAATGAAACCCATATCTGGCTCTTAAAAAAAAAGTGGTTATATAGTCCAAGGTGTTTGGAGTAGGTATTGCTCTAATTATAGAGTGGCTCTATTTGTGTATATATTTTAAGAAGCTTCTATAGTAGTAGGTTTGCATGTGGCATTTTCAAAGGTCTTTAGTTTTAGTTATCTATTTCCATACTCATTCTGTAGCCCTGCTCCTTTCTTCTCTCAGCCCATTTAACCCTTCTCGTTCCATTATTCTCCATTCTTCCTTCCTATCACTTGTATTCTATCGCCTTTCCCTTCAAATCCTAATCCCATAACCCATTACAAGTTTCTGGACATGCAAGCTATTCCAACTTAAACGCATTTCTCTAAAGAATCAGCACATGAAGAGCAACATTGAGCATTTGTCTTCCTGGGTCCAGGTTATATCATTTGAAAGGATTATTTCCAGCTCCATCCATTTACCTGTAAATTTCATTTTTCTTTACAATTGAATATTGTTCCACTATATATGTATTTCACATCCTCACTATCCTTTATTTTTTTTTAATTTATTTATTTATGAGTACACTTTAGCTGTCTTCAGACACACTTGAAGAGGGTACAGATTCCATTACAGATGGCTGTGAGTCACCATGTGATTGCTGGGATTTGAACTCAGAACCTCTGGAAGAGCAGCCAGTGCTCTTAACCGCTGAGCTATCTCTCCAGCCCCCTCACTATCCTTTCATCAGATGATAGACATTTAGGCTTTTTCTATTCCCTGACTATTTGGAATCAAGAAGTTAGATAGTAATGGATATACTCTCACAGTTTGTCAGAAATAAGTTTGTCATTGCTTAGTACAATGTTTGACAGGCAGCAGATATGTGTACTTGAGATGGATACTAATTGCAAAAGTCCAAATAAATTTTACTTTGATATTTCTGACATACAATAGATACTAAAGCTATATCAATTGAATAAAGAGATAGCTTAATCTTCAAGCTAACCAAAAGTGCTATAGATATAGTGCTAAATGTAGCTTAGATCAAGTCTCTTGGGCCATGAGATCAGAGTTTTAGGCTTAATGTCAACTTTGCCTTTCATGAATCATGACTCCCTGATAGCTTCCTGTCTGACTTATGGTATAACTGCCAGGCACTGCCATGGTCCTGCTTTAGCTTCTGAAATGGTATTTTAGTCTACAGTGTATTTCACTGCTATAAGTTCTATATTTCTACTGTATTTTGAACAAAAGAGCTGATCATTTATCAATTGAAACAACACGCAACCACCTATTGAAAATGACATTGAAAATTACTTTCACAGAAACATGATGTAAATAATAATAAATGTATTCACAATAACCTCTACATGTTTTTGTTTTGAGACACTATTCTCACTATGTTGCCCAAGTTGGTCTTGAAGTCCTAGCTGCAAGTGTTCTGTCTACCTAAGATCTCTTGCTAGACTACAGGTAAGTGGCAGTATGCTTAGCTAGTCAGTCATTAACTCTTTTTTTTTTTAATTTGTTGTAAAGTAGTAGTAAAAGGATGTCTCCTCAACATTCTTATGTAAAGAAATTTCAAACTTATAGACAACCTTAAAACTCCTAGATAGTTTCACTATTTCCAGGGCATTTGGTACTTGTATAGCCTAATATGCAAAACTAATGAATTGTCATTACTTAGTTTGACATATTTTTATTCACTGTAATTTCGCCGTATAGTCTGCTATGGAAACCCTCTCCATTGTTGTTTTGAGAGAAGGTATTTCTATGTAGTCTGTTTCCTTGAAATTCCAAATTTTATTTTCTATTATAACTATACTTTTCTGTGGTACTGGAGATTGAACCAATGTTCTTATGTATACTGGGCAAGCACTCTACCATTGAGTTACATGCCTACTCCTTTGGTTTAAAACAGGGTCTTTTTTATTATGCCTTTTGATATGTGACTCCAGGGTGACCTAGAACTCATGATCTTCCTGCCTGTGCCTCAAGAGTGCTGGATTATAAGCATCTATAACTATTTGAAAAGTGGAGGATCATAAGATCAGAGGTGAGGAGGACACAACACCAGGAGTAACTGGGACCAGTAGGACCCAGGAACCCAGGAACTCCACCAAACCAGTGCCACAGGTTCTTTCAGTCTGAGCTGGTGTCCTAAGCAGACCTTGGGCATGAACTCCACAGCCAGTCCCACAACACCCAGAAAATGCTCCATTCCCAGGTACTATAACGGGTCCAGGACCACAGGATTCCAGGATTCCAGGAGCTTGGTCACACCAGAATCTCAGGGTCTCAAAGGTAGCTTGACTCCCAGGAGCACTGACACACCCAGGATATCAGGATCAGAGGATCCCAGAATCATAGGATCACAGAGATACCTGCACTCTGAGGAGTTCTGACATAACCAGAATCACAGGAAGGACAGTCTCCAGTCAGATATAGCAAGAGCAGGTAGCACTAGAGAAAATCAGATGGCAGGAGCCAAGTGAAAAAACATAAGCAATAGAAACCAAGGTTACTTGGCATCATCAGACCCCAGTTTTCCCACCATAGCAAGTCCTGGATACACAATCACACTGGAAAAGCAAGATTCAGTTCTAAGATCACTTCTTATGATGGTGGTAGAAGAGTTTAAGAAGGACATAAATAACTACCTTAAAGAAATACAGGAGAACACAGGTAAACAGCTAGAAGCCCTTAAAAAGGAAACACAAAAATCCCTTAAAGAATTGCAGGAAAACACAACCAAACAGGTGAAGGAATTGAATAAATCCATCCAGGATCTAAAAATGGAAGTATAAAAAATAAAGAAATCACAAAGGGGGTCAACCCTGGTGATAAAAAACCTAGGAAAGAGATCAGGAGTCATAGATGCAAGCATCACCAACAGAATACAAAAGATAGAAGAGAGAATTTCAGATGCATAAGATACCATAAAAACATTGACACAACAGTCAAAGAAAATGCAAAAAGCAAAAATCTCCTAACCCAAAACATCCAGGAAATCCAGGACACAATGAGAAGACCAAACCTAAGGATAATAGGTATAGAAGAGAGCAAAGAATCCCAACTCAATGGGCCAGTAAATATCTTCAACAAAATTATGGAAGAAAACTTCCCTAACCTAAAGAAAGAGATGCCCATGAACATACAGGAAGCCTACAGAACTTCAAATTGACTGGACCAGAAAAGAAATTCCTCCTGTCATATAATAATCAAAACACCAAACTGATGGACACAGCCAAACTTTAACTAGATCATTTGAAACTGGGATTCAAAACAATCCCTTCTTCCTTTTAAATTGTTTTTCTAGTTTTTACAGTGTTGGAAAACTCACTAGCTCAAGGGAACACCATGACTCCTTTGCAATGTCAATCTCATATCAAATAAATCAACTTCTTCATAACCATTTAGAATTTTTAACTGTATAAACTCATGATGTATTACACTAATATGTCAATCAGGTATATATGATGAATTCCCTCCAGAAACTCTGGGCACCAAGAGTTATGGTGAATTTTTGAATGGCAGGGCATATTATTCATAGAGGTAACTCTATACCTTTGAAATTCTCTGCTTACCTGTACTTTCCCTGAGCCCAACTTTCAAGCTTTACCATTAGTAATTCAGAGCCACTTTCATGAATTTTGAGTCTTTGGCAAATTTTCACTCCGGTGGCTCTGTTCTCTTCTCAGCCTTGTAATTGGATTTAAGAAATGATGGTGTAGATGAGTATTAATCCAGAAACATGGTTGCTGGGATCACATCCAAGGACCTTCTAGGTCTGTGTGAACCAGTTGGAATACATCTCTCCTTCAATCCCTGGAGACAGAGGCAAGCAGATCTCTGACTTCAAGTCCAGCCTGATGTAGAGCAAGTTTCAGGTAAAGAAAAGCTTATGTCCAGGCATGGTGATACACACCCTTAATCCTAACACTCGGGAGACAGAAGTATGCAAATCTCTGAGTTCTAGTCAGTTAGTTCAGTTGATTCAGTGATCTGGGAGTCAGTTGAGAGTCAGTGCAGTGGAGTTGAGTTTGTGGCAGTTCATTTGGTGGAGTTCAGAGGCAGTCTTACCTGGACATTTTACAGACGGACACAGGTTACAGAGAGAACAAGTGAGACATAGTTGAAAACAGAAAGAGCCAGAGAATGAAAATGAGCCAGAAGATTAGAACAGATTGCTAGAGTTAGTTTGATGCCAAGCAGAGCAATTCAGTGAGAAACCCAGCTTCATCTCGCTGGATTGAGTGCCAGGCTGGAAACTAAATTGAATCAGTCAGCGTGGAGAGGAGTTTGAGCCAGAAATGCTGAATTGAATAAGCCAGTCAGTATTCAGAAAGAACTAGAAAGGGTGAGCTTATTCAGTAGTAAGTCTCAGAGGCTGACAACATTCTAGGCCTAGATTAGATTGTCCAGAGAATAGAAGCTTCCAGGACTAGGCCTGGGTTAGCAAACTGAGGCAGTAAGCCTGGGAGACTACAGTTACATCTTACCTTTCTCTTGAGGTATAAGGATTAAGGATTAAGTCATAAAAACTTGGCTGTCATTGTGAAAGTTGCAAGATGTACAAGGAAGAAGCATAAAAGTTGAACAGACTTTGCTTAGCCTTCATGTAAGCACAAATATTACAGTTTGAAGATTAGTGGCTGAGCTAATGTATCTAAACATCTTCCCACAGTTTTATCAGCTTCTTTTGTAAGAAAAGACTTAAAGGTCCTGAAGAAAATGTTTCAGGTATCAACAAGACTTACACACACACACACACACACACACACACACACACACACACACACATCAAATGTGCCCACACATATACATCACAAACACACAAAGATAAATTGAAAATAACAAAAATATTGAAATAACCTCTCAGTATAGGCAGGAGGGTTGCTATTTATCAGATTACATTTGCTTTTAACTTTGTCTGTTAAAAACTTTCTAGACATTCTTCTTTCTCCCAACTAGGACCCATCTTTAGTAGATTGTCTTTTAGTAGACATTTGAAAAACATCCCTGAGAAAACAAAGGAGTTCAAAGGTATTTTTTAAGAAACAAGTGAAGTGTATTTCCTTCTACTCTGGTACTATGTAGAAGTATAATTTAAGTCACCTGTACCATTTTAAAGTTTATAGATTTACATTTTAAAAGTAAAGGCTGAAATAATTACATTTCATTTGGCTCAATGTACAAAGGATTATCTAAAATAAATAAAAAGTTGATAGCTTACAATCACCTTCCTGTTAAGTTTTCAAAATATGGCATATATTTTGAAAACCTCAATTTGGATAAGTCAGATTTCTCTTTTGTAGAGTCAAATCTGGCTAGTGGCTTGAGCATAGCACAGGAGATTCAGGTAGTACATTTTCAATTTTCATCTTTTTGAATCCTCTGGAACTCTGTGGGTATAATCTAAACTATTTATGTAGCCTCCTTTCAGTTTTCTTGTTTACTTATTTATCTTGTCTCATTTACTGGTGGAGGAGAGAGTGAAAAATAAAACATAAATCTAACCCGACAGTGATGGCTTCATCTAGCTGGATTGAGTGCCAGGCTCATATTACTTTCAGTTGTACTCTATAGGAGTAATATCTGCATGCTGCAGAGACTCTGAGACCCAAAAGTTCAGCTGGAAATTAATTAGCATCTTATTTATAGTTGTGGTTTTAACATACATGCTGTTCCGAAATTGCAATCTTGGTTCTATAATTCTATGTTTAATCAAACCCCTCTTCCTTCCCTGCCTGCTTCATGGAAATGCTCTCTCTGTTTCTGAAAATTCCACAATTATGTATCTCAGATTAGCAAAATATTTCTACACAACTCACACCACCTCTGCTTGGATTCTCAGGTGGCCTTTCCACTTGGGAATATCTGCCTCTGCTTTTTTACTATAATGAATTTGCTTTTGCTTAAGTCTCTTCTGTATCTCTCCTAGAATTCTTTCTCTAGTGAGACCAACAATCTTTGGGACCACCAGTTGTAGTCTGGTGATAAAATGAGTTAGACTGTAAACGCTTGAAAGGCTACATGAGACTGGACTAACTTTTAGCAAAACCAGCCAGTAATTCTCCTAATATGCTTCTCCTTTCCCCCAAATCCCTATTATGTAAGCATTCAGCATCTACTTAGAAAATGTAGAGACGGGGAACTTAAGAGAGAAATGTAGAGACTGTGATGGTCATATATTGCTTCTACAGTGCATTTAGTTCCTTGGATTGTATTAGAAGGGACTCTCAGAATGTGTAGGGTTTTTGTTTGTTTGTTTGTTTGTTTGTTTTCCTCATGAAGTTCAGGTCATACCACACAAACCTTTATCACCAGATGGGTTTTTCATATTGCTGACAGTCCAGTAACTTTTCCTCTTAATGAATCTTACCAAGTTTCATTAATACTTCCTGATTCTTTTCATCTGCGTTATCTCATTTTAATTTCTGAAATGCTTCTATCGCTATTGAGGTCTTCTTACCATAGTCAGTCTGGTATACAGAACTTCCAGTGGGTTTGGTAAGTTATGTTTATTATTCAACCAATGCTGCTTCTATAAAACAGGGTTCTGGTGAGTTTTAGGACAACCGGCTCGGGAAGAATGGGCTGAAAGGGTACAATGCGTACCACATCTGTATCCTTGCTCATCAGTTCAAACTTAACAACAATGCAGCTTTTTTTTTAGGTTAGCTTTTCTAATTTGCCAGTCGCACCAGGCTATCGTCAGATGTTTTGTTTCGAAGGTCAGAAACAATTTCAGAAGTACAAAGTGGAGAATAATGAAACTCAGGGAAAACGAAACTTGAGCCTAGAGCAGGTGGGCGGAACCATCTAGTAACCACGGGACTGTGACTCACTGGTTTCTGCCTTCCTTAGGAATTAAATACTCGCTGCAGTTGTCAGAGCCAAGCGGGGATTGGGGAGTCGGCCGGAGGGAGTCAAGAGTCCGACCACTAAAACTGAGCTGAAACTTGCTAGTGTAGACGCCATCCGACGCCACCCCCCGCATGGGCGGGGCCGAGGGCGGCCGGGTGCTGACGTGGCGACGTTGGCGTCGCGGCCGGTGACGTGTGGCCGGCGCCCGCCCCGCCCCTCCGTCGCTCGGCGCGGGTGTGTGGGTTTGTGGGTCAGTGCCAGCTGGGCAGCCCTCGCGCGCTAAGGCGTGACAGCGAGCGACCCCCGCCGGCCCGCGTGTGCTGCGGAGGAGGTCGGGGCGCAACCCTCCGCTCCGCTCCGCCAGAGTGAGAAGAGGAAGCAAACCTCCAGGAGGCCGGAGGCGCGCGTGGCGGCGGGGCTGAGGTGAGCTAGGGAGAGGGAGGGCGCGGGTGGCGGAGCTCGAGTGTGCGGCGGGGCGGGTCTCAGAGTCCGGAAGAACACGGGTGGACCGAGCTGTCATCCCTCGGCTGGGCGTCCCGGCTCACCTAAGTTTGTAGGTGGGGGTTGGGGTGAAAACTCCAGCGCGATTGCCCACGTGTAAGGACAGAGTGGCCACAAGATGAAAAATTTTCTGTTCTAGGCTTAACCTGTTTTTCTCCTCCCCCTCCCCTTATTTATATTACACATTCCTAGCAACGTCATTCTTCGCGTACATCTGTTGGGTTGGGTTTCCCCCACAACACAGAGAAGCGAGTGCTTTGGGTCCTGGAGTTCAGGGCTGTGGGTGAATTTAACAATCGGAGGACTCTAGAATGTGATTTTTTTTTTTTTTTAAATAAAGAAGTGTCTATGCTAAGGAGGTAGATGAAGTGGTTCTTGGTAGGATGCTGTAATTTCCTTTACCTTTAAAAGAAACAAGTTCAGTGTCTACTGAGTTTGATATGCGTGGCATCACAAGTGCAGTCTAATTGCTACCTGTGGTGTGGTTTTTGTTGTTGTTGTGTTCCTGGATAAAAATTAGAACAGTCAACTATATCTACCCTCTTTTCAGATTGATAAGCTGAAACGTTTGTTTTCTGAGTTTGATTTTTCTCAAATTCCGCTTCTGAGTCTAGGCTTGACTTGCTCTAGCTCATGTTTTGTATTTAGTTTTTCACGACACGACAGTTATAATACTGGTTTTGCATTAAAATATTCATAGAGATGTCAGTTAAGTGTAGCTTAGTGTTGTTTACATGAGTGAATTAATTTTGCAAGACTTAGTTTTCTTGATCCTTGTTGAATACTTTTTTCTAAAAAAGTTGGTTCATTCATTAATTCATTCATTTATTCACTCTTCATTCATTCCCTAGCACTGTGGGAGGTCTAGGACATAGAAAGTCCCTGTTCTCACAGAATTTTGTATAGTTAACTAGCAAGCACCCTTTTAGGAGGGATGTTTAAGTTAATAATTGGAAACAAATTTCTGGCTGGAAGCGTTTTCATTTTTTTCTAGTATTTACATTGGTTGTATTGATACCTCATGTCTGGCATAGGATATAGAAAGTCTACATACAAAACATTTTTATAAAGAGCCTATATGATAACAGAATAAACTTTTTACTCTAATACATCTTTCTTGAGGATAGTTTGTATAAGAACAGTTTTCAACTTTGAGAAAGTGAATATGTGCAGTTAAAATTTTAGCTCATGAACATCTCCAGAAATAAATGAAGAATTACAGAGGAGACAATAAAGAATCAATTTGAACATTCCAAATCTGAAAACCCAAAATATAAAGTACTCCCAAAACTTCATTACAAAGAACTTGAAAATAAACGTAATGAGGAACAATGAGCCATATCTGAAGTCTCCACCTCAACGGAGGTATTATACAGTTAGAGAATTCTGAAGCTGTAGAGCTTTACATTGGATTTTACATTTTCACTAGCACATACATTTTAACTCACTTATTCCCCACAAAAAAATGAAAAAAAAAACAATTAAAATGGAAAAAAAAGCTCTACAATGTCTTTCAAGACTCAATGTTTATTACTTGATTTCATTTCTCCTTTATCACCTAGTATTAAACCTTCTCCTTCTTTACATGTTCACCGAACACATGTTTACATTTGTACACACACACACACACACACACACTCAGGGGAGATAGGGAGAAGGGAGGCACTAAGCTAGTAGCTTAGTATAAGAGAAGACATGTTTTTCTTTCTTTCTGAGATAATATGACCTCACTAAGGGTCATTCTAAGCCAGTGGTTTTCAACCTTCCTAATGCAGCAACCCTTTAGTACAGCTCCTCATGATGTGGTGACCCTCAATCATAAAATTACGTTGCTACCTCATAATTATAATTTTGCTACTGTTATGAATTGTTATATAAATATCTGATATGCAGGCTGATATGTTACCCTCCAAAGAGTTGTGACCCACAGGTAGAGAATAAGATCTGAGTATTCCCATATATGTGTGTGTGTGTATGTATGTATGTATGTGTGTGTTTAGCAGCCATGGAAAAGCATGCCCTATTATGTGAGTAAGCATTGTAGTAACTTATTTCTTTGTTTTGCCTGGATCAACACCTAGCAAATAGTCCCTATATAAAGCTTGAACTCAACACTTAATCAAGTTTTAATTATCTTGAAAGGAGTATCAGAAATATTTTGTGGTTCTTTTTTATTTTGCGGCTTAGAAAGTGGAACTAGTAAGAGTTCTCTTTGGAGAATGACTCACAGAAGTGAAGGAAGACAAGCCAAACCCAATGAAATGAGAGAGATAAGTGAGAATCTAACTCTAATTGTAAAGGTATCTAGCAATCACGAGGTAGAGCATGGGGGCCAGGCAGGGCAGGCAGACAGAGGGAGATAGAGAGACACAATGATATATAGAACTGAATTTGAATGTAATGAATGTTTGTGCCATTATAGGACTCCCTCTCTGGTATAAATTTTCTTTCTGGTTTTACTACATTTTGGCCTATCTTCACTTTTACTCTCCCACAGAACTATTAGGAATTGTGTTTATTCTAAGTTTCTGGGCTATTATCCAGTGAGTGCATATCAAATGACTTCTTTTGTGATTGGGTTATCTCACACAGGATATCCTCCAGATACATCCATTTGCCTAAGAATTTCATAAATTCATTATTTTTAATAGCTGAGTAGTACACCATTGTATAAATATACCACATTTTCTGTATCCATCTCTCTGTTGAGGGACATCTGGGTTCTTTCCAGCTTCTGGCTATTATAAATAAGGCTGCTATGAACATAGTGGAGCATGTGTCCTTCTTACCGGTTGGAACATCTTCTGGATATATGCCCAGGAGAGGTATTACAGGATCCTCCGGTAGTACTATGTCCAATTTTCTGAGCAACTGCCAGACTGACTTCCAGAGTGGTTGTACAAGCTTGCAATCCCACCAGCAGTGGAGGAGTGTTTCTCTTTCTCCACATCCTCGCCAGCATCTGCTGTCACCTGAATTTTTGATCTTAGTCTTTCTGACTGGTGTGAGGTGGAATCTTAGGGTTGTTTTGATTTGCATTTCCCGATGATTAAGGATGTTGGACATTTTTTCAGGTGCTTCTCAGCTCTTCGATATTCCTCAGCTGAGATTTCCTTGTTTAGCTCTGTACCCCAATGGGGTTGGAGTGGGTGGATAGGGGAGCAGGGCGGGGGGAGGGTACAGGGAACTTTCGGGATAGCATTTGAAATGTAAATTAAAATATCTAATAAAAATAAAGAAAATACTAAATGAAAATTCCACTGCCAAAAAAAAAAAGTACCTCCCTAGTCAGTGAAGTACTGGGGGAACCAAAAAAAAAAAAAAAAAAAAAAAAAGGAATTGTGTTTATTGTCAAATGTTTGTACTGGCTTGGTCATTAGGCTGGAATTTGGTAGAGCACATAAATAAAACTAGTAATAAGAATAAGGACTCTAGTAATAAAGAAATTAATGGTTGATACTAAACATTTTCATGGTATGTTTTAATTAGATAATCGTGAATATTGATATTTAAAGAACAGAAAGCATATGCTTTAGTACTGATTTCATATAAAATTGTAAAACTTCTGCAACAGTTTCTTTGGATGGTTACAGAAATATGCTTAATGCACCTAGTTCACACTATTGGGGAGTTCTGCTTTAAACCCATAACTTACACTTCTTAATTTGCTAATACGTGTTCTATCAAACTTGAACTTCAAAAGAAGGAATGTAATCTATCTCAGGATTATTGGGTAATTAGGGAATCAGCTGCTAAAATATGACTTTTTTAGAGATTGGTATGTCATCTTAAGTTAAATGAATGGGTAAGAAGACAAACACTTGTCAGTAGTTAGAAAACATGGCTTATGAAATTGATGAGAGAAAACTTAAGTTCTATTCCAAAAGAAGAAATTCATGCTTACTGTTAAGACTAGTTATGTTTTTGGCCATGCCAAATGGAACTGTGTAGAAGTGTTAAATTCTCTTATGCATAAATAGGAATAAATGTATCTTTTGTGTTGATTTAAGAAACTTAATTATAAACTTCTTCATGGTTTTCTTTTTTTTTTAATATTTTTTTATTACGTATTTTCCTCAATTACATTTCCAATGCTATCCCAAAAGTCCCCCATACCCTCCCCCCCCACTTCCCTACCCACCCATTCCCATTTTTTTTTTCTTCATGGTTTTCAAGAAGAAATTAGCTTCATGGTGATATTCATCATACAAGAGAAATTCCAGTGTATATTTTTCAGTTTGATTTTTTTTTTAATGACCTGCTGTAGAATAGTACCTTCAGGACCAGAAAGGAGGCTCACTAAGCGTTCTTTGCAAAGATTTTTAATTATGTCTATATGTGTATGCACTTAAGTGTGGATGCCTGCAAAAGCCAGGGGAGCGGGGGTGTTAAATCCCCTAGGTCTGGGTGTAGTGGGTAAGAATGTCCCCCATAGGCTCATAGACTTGAATGCTTAGATATCAGGGAGTGGTATTACTTGAGAAGGATTAGGAGGCGTAGCTCTGTTGGAGTATGTATAGCCTTGTTGGAGGAATTATGTCAATGTGAGTTGGCTTTGAGGTTACAAAAGCCCAATCTGGACCCAGAGTCTAGCTCTCTTCCTGCTGCCTGCAGATCTGGATGTAGAACTCTCAGCTCCTTCTCCAGCACCATGTCTGCTTGTATACCCCCATGCTCCCTGCCATGATGATAATAGACTAAACCTCTGACACTTTAAGCAAGTCCCATTTAAATGTTCTCTTTTAAGAGATGCCATGGTTGATGTCCCTTCACAGTGGTAAGACACTGGAATTACCAGTAGCTCTGATCTGACTGAAGTGGGTGCTAGGATCTGAAATTGGGTAGTTGTTAAACACTGAGCCATCCCTCCGATCTGTTTGTGAATATTTTTAAAGGGCCAAAAGCTTTTTATTTCTTTTTAATTGTTTTTATTTATTTACATTCCAAATGTTGCCCACCTTCCTGGTCCCTCCTACAAGAGATCTTCACCCCATCACCCTCTTTTTTGCCTCTGAGAGGGTGCTTCCCCTCATCCCCTCTGCCCCCCCATCTCCCTTCCTTGGGCATCAAGTCTCTATAGGATTAGGAACATCCTCTCCTACTGAGGCCAGGCAAGGCAGCCCTCTGCTATATAAGTGCCAGAGGACATAGACCAGCCCATATTTGCTCCTTGCTTGGTTGGTGGCTTAGTCTCTGGGAGCACCCAGGGATCCAGGTTAGTTAGTTGATACTGTTGGCTTTCCTATAGAGTTGCTGTGATGGTTTGTATATTCTTGGACCAGGGAGTGGCACCATTTGGAGGTGTGACCTGGTTGGAGTAGGTGTTGCACTGTGGGTATTGTCTTAACACTCTCACCCTAGTTGCTTGGAAGTCAGTCTTTCACTAGCAGCCTTCAGATGAAGATGTAGAACTCTCAACTCTGTCTGCACCATACCAGCTGGATGCTGCCATGCTCCCCCCTTGATGATAATGGACTGAACATCTAAACCTGCAAGCCAGCCCCAATTAAATGTTGTTTTTTATAAGACTTGCCTTGGTCATGGTGTCTGTTCATAGCAGCAAAACCCTAACTAAGACAGTTGCCATCCCCTTCATCTCCTTCAATCCTTCCTACCTCTTCCATTGGGGTCCAATGGTTGGCTATAAATATCTGCATCTGCCTCAGCCAGCTGCTGGTAGAACCTCTCAGAGGAAAGCCATGCTGCAAGCACAACATGACATCAGTAATATTATCAGGGTTTGGTGGCTACCCGTGGGATAGATCTCAAGTTGGGCCAGTTGCTGGATGGCCTTTCCTTGAATCTCTGCCCTATTTTTGTCCGTGCATTACTTTTTGACAGGAACAATACTGGGTCAAAAGGTTTGAAGGTAGGTTGGTGAATCCATACTTCCATGGGGTCCCTGGTCTTCAGGTTCCATTTTGGCTAAGGTCATTGCCGTTGGGTAGTGGGAACCTTTAACATCCCAGGTCTTTGGGACTTTCTACAGGTTTGCCCTACTCTCCATCCCTTGCAACTGCATATTTCTGTCCCCTAACCCCATATCTGATCCTGTCACTTCTTTCCCCTCCCCATCCTGTATCCACCCATGTCCCAACCTCCATTTGCCTCCTGTGATTATTTTGTTTGTCCTTTTAGTGCGATTGAAATATCCTCACCTTGACCTTTCTTCTTGTTAAGCTTAACGTGGTCTGTGACTTGTAGCATGGGTATTCTGAGCTTTTTGGCTAGTATCTACTTATCAGTGAGTATATACCATGTATGTCCTTTTGGAATGGTTCCTCACTCAACATGATATTTTCTAGTTCTATGCATTTGTCTGCAAAACTCATGATGTCCTTGTTTTTAATAGCTGAACCATACTTTATTGTGTAGATGTACCACATTTTCTTTATTCATTCTTTGGTTGAGGGACATCTGGGTTGTTCAAAAGCTTTTTCAAAATTATTAGATCTGTCTGTATCAGTGATTCTCAACATGTGGGTCGAAACCCCTTGGAGAAGAAGATTAAACAAACCTTTCACAGGGATTGCCTAAGATCATCAGAAAACACATATTTATATTATGATTCATAATGGTAGAAAAATTAGTTATGAAGTAGCAATAAAAGTAATTTTATGGTTGGGGGGTCACAATATGAGGAACTGTATTAAAGGGTTGCAGCATCAGGAAGACTGAGAACCACTGCTCTATATTTTAGGACTGGTTTTTCTAAGGAATAATCTAATAATCATTTTCAGACATAGTAATACTCTGGAAATGCATCATTCAGTAAGTATTTTTTTTTTTTTTTAGTTTCTCTGCACAGGCCAATAAGCTGCATAAGGTAGTGTGGAACAGCAAGAAACATGCTACTTCTATACTCCAGGGTTTAATAATGGTCATCCTGTGGCAAGATCTCTGTAATGAGTGAGTTTGGCCTCTATCTTACAAAAAGATAAGTGAGTTACACTAGATAGTTTGACAGTGTCCAAATTTAACTCCTTTCTTAGAGATACTGTGCTCATACAGTACTAAAAGATGAACTTTGGAAGAACATGGGTGAAATGCTTAATTCATTGGGCATTTTACCACATGGTTTTATAGTATTTTTATACAGTTGGCTGTAACCTTTTTCTTAGACCTCTCTTCCATTTGTTTTGGTGATAGACTTTACTCCTTGCCCCTTGGACTCTATGGCCTCCTGATGGTAAATCTTTATGTATATTTTCCTCCTATTTATTCCTTGCAAGTTTGTTCTTCATTTTTGTGCTGTCTTTTCTTACTTCACACATGTTAATTTGTAGATGATTTTAAAATCTATTCCTGTAGTTTTGTTGGTGAATCACATGTCTTTCCTAAAACCAGACCTCTCTCCTGAGTTCTACACCTGGATAATCTTACTATTTTGACTGGGTTTACAGTATCTGTAGATCCAGCCTCAAATCTAGTCAGGGTAACTAATTACCACAATAACAGTCATGTCACACATACATTTCAGCATGTGGTTAATAGAGAGGTAGGCACTCAGAGAAAGGAAGGTATACATTCAAATGTGGATGTAGGCTTCTTACAAAAGTATCCACTTACATGTCTTAGCAAATACATTATGTACAATTTAGGTAACTTATGAAATTAAATTGTTCAAAGGGTTTCTATGAAACTTGTTTGTAGAGTTTTTGGGGTAGTTGCTGTGGTGCACTGAGTAGGTTTCAAGGTGGCATATCTTTTACTGTAAATGTAAAGACTTACTTGAAAGATTTCTAGAAAATTCAGGCTTACAGCTGTGAAAGGAGGAAGATCATGCTTGTCATACACTAGGACTTAGGTATGACTTATTGCTATTTAACATTTCTGTTTGTAAAGTTTTTATAAGAAAGGAGCACTGTCATTATGTAGGCTACCTGTATCATCAGGTAGATGCTGATGCCAAGCGCAGAAGCACATTGAAACCTTTATATTTTTAATAGTTTTATTTTAATTATGTGTAGCTACATGTGTGTGGGTGTGCATGAGAGTAATGTATATCCAGAGCTGTTGAATCCTTTGGAGCTGGAGTTACAGTTGTTTGTGAGCTACCTGTCAAGTATAGTGGGAATCAGTAAGTGCTCTTAACCACAAGCTCTCTCTCCAGCCCCAAAACTTTTATAAGGACTCATCTGCAGCCTTTCAATTTACTGTTTCAAGGGATTAATGGATGCGTTGGTGGAAAATGCAGCCGACTAATCACGTGTTCATTTGGGACTATCTAAGTCATCACATTAGCATAAGCCCAGATATGATCAGGGAGGCATGTTATGAGTACCAGGAGACATTTCTGTGACTCCACAGGGCTGTTGGTCTAGGGACAAGACCTATTTGTGTCTAGGGACAAGAGACAGACACAGAATATTTCTAGCTACAACAGAATAGATCTAGGTACAGTACAAAGGACACTGGTAATCTAGGGAATAGGTGATAATTGTGAAAAGTGGTTAGATTCAGGGTATATTTTAAAGATAGAATTGGGAAAATAATCTGGTTCAGGAGTTTTAGTTTGAGAAAAAGGCAGAATAGATTTGAGGTTTATTAATGACCACAGGAGGTGACTATTAGTGACAGAATTTAACATCTTAAGTTAGACATCTGCTTGATGTGGAAAGGGAGTGAGTTGTGAAAATGGAGCACGAGATAAGTACTGGTTGGATATACCAATTTGAAATTAACATTTGAAAACTAGTCACCCCTTCAGGACTGGATGGGAGTAGGTGGGAAGTGAGTAGAGTCTGAAGTCTGAGCAGTGAGTGTGTGTAAAGGAGTGTGAGAACCGGAGCAACAGGGAAAACCTAAAGGATACTAGTGTCCATGCTACGAGGTGAAGCAGACTGAGAACTGACCCTGTCCTTGGCAAGGTTGAGAATAGTTGCTGCCTCAGTAGTTCTTAGTGTAGAGTAATAGCATTAAAAGCATGCTAGAAGTCTAATTGATATTCCTGTAGTTGGGTTTGCAGAAAAGCAGCTAGAGAGCTTTGTGGGGTCAGCAGAGGTCTGAAACTGGGGGGGCTCACTCTACTTTGTGTCAGACCTTGCACATGATCAAACGAAGAAAATACTACTGAAGAGAGAATGCTCCATTACAGTAGTTCTTTATCAGGCTCTTTAGTCTCAGGATTTAAATACATTTTTTAAATGGGTTCGTGAATGGATAAAACAATCACCAGGTATATCGTTATCATGTTACATGGACTTGAATTTAGAACTTTGCTTATGTTTGGCTGCACTGTACCAGTGATGTATATTCTAAGGCCCAGGTGCATTTTTAATTACATTTCTTTCATACTATGTAGTTTGTTTATATATTCTCTCTCCTCAGTTCCTTCCAGATCCTCCACAACTCTCTACTCACCCAACTTCATATTCTTACTCTAAAAAAAAAAAACAATCAAAAGTAAAAATCAAACTAACAGTATAAAACAGGTAAGACAAAAAATACTTTAAAGAGTGGTGCTTGATTAAAAATTAGAGCAGCAAATGTTTGGTGATGCTTGCTCTTTCAGATTTCCATGAGGATTCGTTGCTGTTTTCCTTGACAAGATTACCATCTTCTGATACTTCTTTATCATGCTACCTCACAGGAGTTCTGTTTTTATTTTGCTTTCCTCGCCCGCCCATGTCTGTCTGTCTCTCTGCCTGTCTCTGTTTCTCTCTCTCTCTCTCTCTCTCTCTCTCTCTCTCTCTCTCTCTCTCTCTCTCTGTGTGTGCGTGCGTGCGCGCGTGCCTCTGTTTTTTCGACACAGGGTTTCGAACTTGCTCTGTAGATCAGACTGGCTTCAAACTCATATCTTCCTGCCTCTGCCTCCTAAGTGCCAGGATGGAAGTCATGTGCCACACCTCCCAGCCCCATTTGCATTTTTAGTAAGTTGGTACTTTTTAAAAATGGAGATGTCTTATGGATTATTACCTTATATTGAGACATAGTCTCTTACATACTTGAGACTTTTCAAATAGTATGTTTAGAACCAACAAGTTACCAGACATTGAGTATGATGTTTTCATAAGCAGTACATTTAAATATATAATGCCTTTTGAAGTATGGTGGGGTTTTTTTTCAGTATTTTTAAAGCATTATTCATGCATGAATGACAAAATCTGGTTTTGCTTCCAATTGGCTTAATTTTAATTTATTGCTAAGAAAAATGGCTCAAGAGTTAAAATTTTAAGCAAGATTTAAAATGTAGGGGCTTGGTACTTTCAAACATCTTTCAGTTTTGAAAACGAATTGGATTGAATGTGGTGAGAAATGACATTACAGCTCAGAACAAGGCACAAAAGTAACAGGACATGATTCTTACTGACTTAACATAGAAGCACCTTGTAATAAGATTATTGTAATTATAAATGCTGAGACAATCAACTTGGGCCAGGATGCTAAATAATGGTTATGTACTTCATCCTCTTAGGCATATTAAGTAAAGCATGCACTTAATGTGCTGTAATAGTAGTACATTTATTTATTTAATTGCGTGTCTTTCTGCCTGTATGAATTTGTATATACCATGTGCATCAGGTCCCTGAGGAGGACAGACGAGAGCATTCAATCCCTAGGAGCTGGAGTTGCAGGCATTTGTGAACTACTTGTTTTGAGTGTTAGAAGCTTAATCTTGAGTCTTCTGCAACCAGAGTCACTTTGCTAGCTCCTCATTTATCTATATTTGAGACACAGACACAGATTTCATCAGCTGCCACCAAGTATGTGATTGGTCGGGTAGAGGTGGTGCACGCCTTTAATCCCAGCACTTGAGAGGCAGAGGCAATCGGATTTCTGAGTTCAAGGCCAGCCTGGTCTACACAGTGAGTTCCAGGACAGCCAGGACTACACAGAGAAACCCTGTCTCCAAAAAAAAAAAAAAAAAAAAAAACGGGATGGGGGGAAGGGGGTGGGAAGAATATCCACCATTATCCATTTAGCAATAGTGAATAATTAATGATTAAGGATGGAACAACCTTTTATGAATAATTTTTGTATTTGGAGAAAATGCTTTCTAATTTGTAAAGCTCCTACTAGGAATGGAGAGATGCTTCAAACTTCCTTTAATCCCAAGCATCTAAACCTGTTCCTAGAACATCCCTAGAGATTCAGTTTATAAACATGTGAAGATATCTTTAGTTCACTTGATGTAATTGTCTCCCTGGCTTGAGTCTGCTCACCTAGACCTAGTCTTGGAAGCTTCTATCCTCTGTACAATCTGATCTAGGCCTAGAATGTTTTCAGCCCCTGAGACTTACTGCTGCATAAGCTCACTCTTTTTAGTTCTTTCTGAATACTGGCTGGCTGGTTCAACTCAGCTGTTCTGGCTCAAACTCCTCTGCAGTAGTTTGACTGCAGTCTAGTTCTCTCAGTTTCTAACTGAATTGTGCTGCTTGGTCTTATACTAATGTTGGCAGTATGTTCTGATCTTTTGGCTCCTTATTCTCTGGCTCATCCTGTCTTCACCTGTGTTTAGTTTGTTTTTGTTTTTTGTTTTTTGGGTTTTTTTTTCAACTTCTCTCTAAAACTCTTGTGGTAAAACTGCTTCCTCTTTTCTCTCCACACTGCACCGCTTTATAGCTTTCCATTTTTCTTCTCATGATAATTGGTCATATCATTTTCTGTCAAATCGTTCTCTGATTCATTGCTTTGTTGCCCTTCAATTAGACATCACTTCCAAACATGGCTGCTTCCTTCTACAAACTAACTTGATGTTCATCGTTTAGTATTAAAGGTTTGTACTACAGGACTGTGTGTTTTCCAGCCGGAGTGATTGAAGGTGTTATGTATGCTAAAGGCTGAGCCACACCTCAACTAGAAACAGGGTTTCTCAGTAAATAACACAATCTCTATTTTTATGTTTGTAAAATACATAAGCATAAATTTTGTATTGTGTGAGATATGTGCAGGTAGTAGTTAATGATGTGTTCCTGTGCTTTCTTAATTCTCCACATATCAAGTGTGTATCCTTACTTAATTGGAAACTTTCAGAACAATTGCTTCTTGCTTAAGAGAGTCCTAGGAACTGTTGTCAGTTTGGAAGATAGAAATTACGAATAATGAAAATTACCCTTGAAATGTTGCTACAGCACACTGTCAGTGCATCTTGTGCAGATATGTTTCTTCAGATGAACTCCAGGTGAAAAAGTTGGTTTGTGTTTAATGGCTGTTATGGCCTTGTTTATTTTTTGAAGGCATAGATGTTAAACATTAAATCCATAGATGAAAGTAATGATTAAAGAAAGACTTAAGGAATCAACAGGTTCCTGTTTGAAGTTTCCTGTCAGTATAGTTTAGAACAGGTCTCATGAAAAATATATGTGTATGTGTGAGTGCCTGCACGTATATATGTATTTGTACCCCTTGTGTGTCTGGTGCCCACAGAAGCCATTAGAGGGCATCAGATACTTGGAAATGCTGGCTGCCCTGTGCTTTCTGAAAACCAAACCTGGGTCCTCTGCAAGAGCAGCGAGTGTTATCAACCACTGAGACATTTTTACATTTCAAAGAAGGTTTAGCATATCGTCTTGTTTTGTAAGACTTTACTAGATTTGTAAATTAGTATAAAAGTCCATGAAAATTTCCAGTACTTTAAAAGAATGGACAGGTGATTTCAGATTATTACTGTTAAATTGGTCAAAATCTTGGAAGTTGTGGGTCCCGAGTACACCATTTGTCTATAAGACCACAGTGAGGCAGCATACTGTACACATTATGTATTTATTATTTTGATACTTAGATTTTGAAAGCACTTAGTGATGAGGTAAAGAGCAGGTTCTGCCTCAGAATATGTTCAGTTTAATGTCAGAGCCTTCTTGGAAGAGTTCTGGCTTTTGTTATCTGGAAAAGAATGCAGCCAGCTTCTGGCATTCAGCATTCACTTGGTTTTGGGTTCAGCTTTGGTTCCTGAAGGCATTCTTTGTATGCCTTGCTTTCCTTCTGTTCCTATGTATAGTCAGTCCTTGGTAGACGTGAGGGAAAAATGTTCAAGATTCTTTTGGTACAATTTAACCTTCTTAGGGAATCCAGTTGAGAAAGGCTAGTAGGAGACAATTTGAATCTAAATGGAGGCCCTTGATTTATTACTAGATGGAATTTTGGTGGTAGGAGGTCAGTTTAGACATGAGCACACATTGGATATTGATTTAAGAGTACAGGGCACTGTGTCTTAAGACTGTCATTTTTAAAGTATGGGGTGGGGGTTGCTTCATCATTTGTGTATGTGGTGGAAATAATATCTCAGGGCCCTGTCATCTGACCATTCAGATAACTGGGAATAAGAAGGAGACTGTGGGACTCAGTAGTTTATATTTCATAGAACCCTCAGGACTGGGTTTGATTTCCAGCACCTATCTATACAATGGCTTACAATCACAGGAACTTCAGTACTGTCCTCTTCCTCTTCCATGTCCTCTTCTGGCCTATATAGATAAGCATGTGGTTCACAGGCATGCATGGAAAACATCCATGGATATAAAAATAATAATGAAAATAAATAAATAAACAAATCCTTTAGGTGACTAATGCACAATAAAGTTTGAAAATATCTATGTTGTTGACTAATTCTTGATTTATTTATTTTTCCTTTTCAAATGTTTCAAAACTATGTTACTCAGACTTTGAAACATACAAATGTTTCCCTCAGAATTCTCTTTAGACAGAAGATTGGGATGCAGAACCTCAACATAAAAGACTGAGATTAACATATGAAAGAAAATATTTGACAGAAATGCTGTAACACTCAGCCTAGGCTGGTATATAACTGATAGAACAGGAGAAAAGTCTGAGAAATGTAACATCTTAAAAGATCTTTTTACATTTTATTATGTGCGTGTATGCATGTGTTTGCCATATATGTGGAGGTGAGAGGATAGCTAGGGGCAGTTGGTTCTTCCCACCATGTGGGTGAGTTCCAGGGATCCAGCTCAGGTCCTGTGCCTTAGCAACAGGCACTCCTCCCTACTATCTGTTGTAGGCCTGCCTTTGAGTTTCTGATCTTTCTCTTCGGTTTGATCTGCTTCCTCCTTTGCAAATGTATTCATTCTTAGTAAACTGTTTTTGCATCTATTGCTATCCAGGTGCCTCTGTCCAAGCTTTGTTCTATAGCACAGTCCTACAGGTGCTCAAGGACCTGATTTTCCACCCATGGTAATCTAACAAGTGCTTGCTTGTTTATATTCCCATTGGGTAGCTGAACCTTGAAGTCCTCTAGTTAGGAAGTTCACTGACAAAATGAGTCATTTTAACTTTCCCTATTGAAATTCTCTTTTGTGAGGTACAGTTCATTCCTTTAGCTATTTTTAGCAGTTTCTCATTCATCTTTATGCAGTCTTGTATGTTTTTAATACTTTGCATTTTGTCTCTGACTTGTAATTTAGTTATATTTTGAATGACTTCTATCAGAGTTCAACAAACTAGTGGTTACATTGAGCTCCAGAGTAGATTTAATACCTCTAAAGTGTTGTTAAAATATTTATAAAGACTGAATGTGACTCATAAGTATTTGTTACTATTTTTTTCACAAAATGTTTATTAATTCCTTGTTTATATAATCCTAGTTGAAATTTGTTGAGACTTATTTTATGTTGTATTACACATACCACCTTAAACTGCTTTATGACCAGTGAGATGGCTGACCCAGCAGGTAAAGGCTGCCAAGCCTGGTGATCTGAGTTCAGCTCCCAGGATTCGTAAGAGAAAAGAAGAAAACTGCCTCCCACAAGTTGCCCTCTGATCTTGTTCCATGTGCCATGGCAGGTTTATGCCTGTAAACACCAACATGCGCGCGCACACACACACAATGTACACATATGCATTCATGCTCGCATGCACAATGTAATTAAAAAAATTAAGACTTTCAAATGTACATTGAATTTTTTGACAAGGTAGCACTGTCTTGTGAATCTTGTAGGTGATGTCTTTGACCTGCACTTTGATGCTAGATTTGCCACTTCTTTCTGGAGGTCTGTTTTAGTTCATTTTTAGTTTTTAGTTGTTATTGTGTTTTTTTTTTTTTTTTTTTTTTTTGGTTTTTCGAGACAGGGTTTCTTCTCTGTGTAGCCCTGGCTGTCCTGGCACTCACTTTGTAGACCAGGCTGGCCTCGAACTCAGAAATCCTCCTGCCTCTGCCTCCCGAGTGCTGGGATTAAAGGCGTGCGCCACCACGCCCGGGGTTATTGTGTTTTTTAAAACATGCATATGAACTAAGAACTTTTATATATTAGCTTGCTTTTATTACAGTTTAGAATCTTTTATTTGTTTTATGTCCCTTTGATCATTTGCTTTAAAGTCTGTTTTGTCTGATGTGATATATTTTCTACAGTTCCTAGCACTTTTGCTTCTTATTTGCTGGGAGATTTTATTCAATACTTAAGAAACTAACATTTGTAGCAAGTGCTCTTGGAGCCTGTTTTTCTTGTGTAGATCAGTCCGTTGAGTTTGATTACCTGTGTCATTTCTAAACAGATAAATTTCATTGTGCTTTGTTTCAGTTTCGAGTTTCTTATTTCTATGGATCACTGACTGAGTTATAAATGGCTCTACCTCGGCTCACAGGAGCCTTGCGCTCCTTTTCAAATGTCACCAAGCAAGATAATTACAATGAAGAAGTAGCTGACTTGAAGGTAAATGTTTTTAGGTGAAAACTATTAAAAACAAAGGGTATGGGTGAATATTTGACATTTCGTCTTTTTAGTTGTATATTTTTAAAGTAGAAGTTTTATCTTGTTTCTTCTGTCTTGAGAAGGAGATTGAGTATATTGATATTTTCACAAGACTGGACATGTTAAGTACCTGTGACTATTATCCAAGGGAATAATCCAGTATAGGCCTTCATGCTTTCTGTTCTTTAGGCCTCTGCCACAGCTAATTATGTGAATTAGTTCACATTTATTTTGAGTCAGCTGGGCACATTTTAAGTTTCCTGTTAAATTCTTCATATATGAATAGAACACTGTGTTTACCTTAACATTAGACGTATAAATATTATTTTCTAGCTCTGTAGTTAGTCCTATAGTTGACTTGTTCATATAATTGATAATAGTACATTTATGGCTTAAAGAAGTCAATTGTAAGGCCTTTTTATAGTCGCATCTTCAGAAATACATACTGCTAATCAAAGAATTCTAGATTCTTGTAACTGTAGCTTGACTGACTGATAATGACTATGATGTGGACTAATTTCCTTACATGACTCAGTTTTATACTAACATAGTGTCAAGTTATGTTCACTTTAAATATAGTTAGTTTCTACTTGCACAGTATGTTTAGTTAGCACTTTGAGCTTAATGGAAAGAATGCCAGTCACTTCTTTAAATTGATTCAATGACTTTGATTTCTGAGCAACAAATTAGGGTGTTTGGTTTTACAATGAATTTCTTGTATAAATTGGCTTATATAAGAAAGTTTTATAAGATATATCATATAGAAAAATGTAATACTATAAACAGTAAGAGTATTTTATACCAAGGTTTATTGAAAATTGTACATTAAATATTTACAAGTGAAACTCTTGAGACTAGTCCTTAACCTATGACTTTAATTTGTATAGAATAACACAAAATACCGTCGGCTAGCTGGCCTTGACAACAAAAATTTTATGTTCCCTAAAACTGGAACTTAAAAGTTCAGGATCAAGGCAAAGTTGATTTCTCTGGAATCTTCTCTCTGCTGCTGTAACTAGCATCCTTCCCACTGTATTCTTCCAGGGACATTCCTCTGTGTAAGGCTATCCCTGCTACCCTTGAGCGTCCGTCCGTGTGTGTTTGTTTGTTTGTTTGTAGTTGTTGTTGTTGTTGTTTTTATGAGCCCAATCAGATGGGATCCTTAATGACTTTCTGAGGTAGCAGAGGTTAGGATTTCAATGTGATAATTGAGGAGACGTGGTTTAGCTCATAATATATAGATTTTGGTTATTTTTCAAATGAAAGGAGTTTAGTTATTTTAATCTGTAAGTACCTGTATTTCTTTCTGAATATGATTACAATATACATACTGTTTCAAAAGGTAAATGAGCAAAAGTTGTAGTCATATGCATGCACATATACACACACAGTGTATCATTACATTGAGTATAAATGATATATTGGCTTCTAGTAGGAAAAGTTAACTGTTTGGCAGCATGGTCAAGGTTTATAGGTTCATAATGTATATGTTATATGTGGGAAGATAGGCAGTGTATGAAGAAACTGACCTCTTTTTTTTTTTTTTTTTTTTTTTTAAGAAAAATTTAAAGCAGTTCCTTTTAGTTGTTGACTGTATGGTAGAGTGAAAACATGATTTACTGGTGGACTAAAACTACATAGAAACAGTCTTTATACAGTGTAATCTCACCTAGAGATTGACTCAGAAAGCAAAGATTATCAACCAGTCTTTTGGTAGATTTCCTTCTAACGATGGAGAATTGTATCAGACCTATATGTCTCAATAATAAATGTAAGATTATAGTTTATAGCATAATTAATATTAATATCTTATATTCTGTTTTCTGTTTTTATCTTCCTGGGGCCTTGCAAATTCTGAACCAATGATACTATGGAATATTTTACAATTTAAAAGGATAAAAATTAAATGTCCTTTGCCCCAATGTCATTTCAGTTTTTATTGTAGACTTTTAAATACACTTTGCCTCATGAAGAAGGAAAATGGCATGCATAATAAGCTTTATTATAATGCGACTTTTTAATCACAGGAAATGTCCACCATATACCAAAGTAGGGATGAAAGTAAATGAATGATTGTGTCTGTGTAAGTTTGGCCAGTCTATCTCAGATGGACCTTTTTCTTTTCTTTTCTCAACCCCGATTGCCTGACCTCATTTTAAATTAGAAAACTGAAGCAGGAAAGTAATGAATACTGAGCATTGTCAGTATAAGCAAGAGTAACATTTCAGTTCCATGTCTGACTCACCACTTCATTTTGTTAGATTGTTTCATGACTTTTATCTATGGATCAAAGCCAGGGATCTGACATGAAATTTTCATTTTATTCATTTTATGCATGTGAATTCATTCACTTTCTTCAGACACACCAGAAGAGGGCATCAGATCCTGTTACAGATGGTTTTGAGCCACCATGTGATTGATGGGAATTGAACTCAGGATCTTCTGGAAAAGCAGTCAGTGCTCTTAACTGCTGAGCTATCTCTTCCGTCCAGTAGTCAATTCTTGAGAAGGAAAATATTTATTGTTTCAAGAAAAGAGTGTATATAGAAAAGAGTCTGTGTCTGACCTTTAGTTCCAGGGTCATATTCTGAAAATAGTATTATTTAAATGCGTCTAACTGATTAATCAGGGGCATTAGTAATCTTTAAATGTCTTTTGTCAAAATGTATTTTTATGAACATTATAAATTGTGTTAAAAAAAAGCAGTTAGAAAAAGGAAGAGAATGTAAGGGTTGTTTATATGTTAGATTTGGAATGTTGAATATTTTGTTATATCAATATTTTATAATTAAAACATTGTTTATTTTAAAACTTTTTTTCTTCCTATAAAGTCACATTTAAATTAAGTTCCTTTTGAGAATAATTAGTGACTGAGTAGACAACTTTAAATTCTGGGTAGTGCAAAATTGATTTTGTAATACAAATTATATGTGATGGATTGGAGAAAAACTTTAAATAACAAGAATTTTTCTATATTATGCTTTCTTTTTCAGTTGAAGCGATCTAAACTTCACGAACAAGTTTTAGATTTTGGCCTTACATGGAAGAAGATAGTGAAATTTTTGAATGAAAAGCTAGAGAAGAATAAAATGCAAAATATAAATGAAGACTTAAAAGACATACTACAAGCTGCAAAACAAATCGGTATAGTCTTTAAAAGAAAAAACAAAATGGTTCTATAAGAGGTTCCTTCCTTGTAAGCTATGTATTAATAGTATATGATAAAAGGCTACAGTTTCCTGGTAAATATTTACAAGTATATAAGATGCTCTTATCTGTTAATGAATTTAGGATAGTGTGGCAGGGGTAGAAGTAAATAACCAACTATATACAATTAATAATGCCAAGGAACATTGAGAGTTGAGTTTCTCAGCAGGAGGCCAGCTAGTGTACAAGTGAATGGTGGACATAACTCAGCGCAGCCAAACTGGGTTTGTGTGAGGCTGCGAGGAGAGAGGACAGTGTGAGGACATTTATGATAGCATTTAACAAAGCCACACTGGATTTTAAGAATATTGAAAAAAAAATAGTAAACATAGAAAATGACTTGATTTAGTCTCCTGCCTTTATTATCTTCATTCATAAAATATTGATTCTATTTTTTTTAGTTCCTTTATAATAATACTTCAGAATACTTACTGAAAGCACAAATGAAAATTTGGGTTTACTAAGTACCACAAGGAAATTTTTTATTACATTGAAAAAATAAAATATGTTTGGACTATTTGCCCAGTTATCACTGTTCACAAGTCAAATAAACAAAAAGTTCAGGCGGCAAATAGGATTTGTATAGTAGAGATAGAAACTAGACTGTAGGAGTCAAGAATGGCATGCAGATGTGCCCAAAGAATCTGTACTTCACCAGTTGTCTCTAAGTGCGATCTTCCCCAGGGCAGAATAAAGCATATGACTTTAAGAGGACAGTATCAGTCATGACTTAGTGAGCTTGCCTTTCTAAATTTATAACCATGGCATTCTTTGGGTTTTGATATTTGTGTGCATCTTACTTTTAGTAAAATTAAGAAAAGTGTTAATCAGCTATAGAGATTAGTTGAGGAACATGCCCAGATTCCCACATGTGTACCACCATGCAGCATGCTGACACACATGTAAACATGTATACACTTACATATGTACTTATGCTTCCTTTTAAAACAAAAATACTGATCAGAAGGCAGGTTAGGCAGCAGTGACTTCTGAAGTGTCTTTGGATGGATCCATTATGATTGTATATTATTAAGTAAATAAGATTTTAGTATTAAAATCAAGGAATCAAGTCCTGGGGTGGGAACAGTTTATAAGGAGATGACTTAGAAAAGGAACTAGAAAAATTTAAAAGGGACCAGAAAAATACATACTTAGACTATAAAGCCTTGTTCTTATGATAACGATATATCCGGTTGGCTACTGGGAGAATTTATAAAAAATTCGCTGTTTTGAAATTGTGGATTTTAAAACAGGTGAAAGAGTTTTATACGAATCATAAAATGGCCAGTAAAGTACTTTTGGACAAACATCTATTGAGAAAATTATAAATAAAAAAAGTACAAGACCAAGGATCTGGAAGCACAAACAAACTCAGAAAAGAATGCTATTGGCTTTTGGATTGACTTCTGAAGTGTCTTTGGATGGATCCATTATGATTATGGTTTATTTCTCTAGCAGTCACTGTCCATTTCCAAATTGGAGCCTGGGTAGAAAAGAGGAAAAGGAACAGAGTTCTGACAGATTCAGAGAACTAAGATGACAAAAACAAATTAGTGGACAAGGGAGAAATATAGAATTTGGATATTTGGCTAGTGAAAAAATTAATCTTGTAATTAAAAAAGAAAGAAATCTATATGCCTTAATAGTTATCCCTAGGAATTGTCATATAGTTTCACTTAAGATCATGTGAGAGTATTGTTGCAGAAGACAGGAGGGTAAGAGCATGTAATCATGTAATCTATAATGCCTGCTTAACTCTTAAATCAAAAAACAGATTACCAAGACATTTCTGGGTTATTTGAAAAGCCTTGATTATGGGCCAGCCATGATTAGGTAATGGTCTTAGGTCTTATATTTGATATACCCATTAAAATAGTCTTATATTTGATATGTGCATAAATGGGAATTTCCAAATTCTGGTATGCATTAATAGTAAAAAGGAAGATTTCATTGAATATAATATTAAATGACTGAGAAAATATCGAAGATGTAGATATGTGATTGGAAGAAAGTGTAAGTTCATGTGAGTATATAAAACAATTTTGGATTAACTGGAGAAATAGTAAGATTTCTGATAAAGTAACAGCTTTATATATTAATAAGTATTCAATATATAGCATTTTATGAATATTTAACAGCTATTTTTGATACACATTCTTAGTAAACTAGGAAGACAAAGAAACTGATAAAGGGCATCAATAAGAAAAGATGGAGCAAAAATATACTGTGTGATACAGTGTCATTAGCTTCTGAGAATGGTGATTTCTGGAAGCTAGGAATGGTAGGGAAAAGTGGACACAGAAGGCTGGCTACTTGGTACACAGTACTGCTAGGTAGAAGTAAGTCTTAATGTTCTAAGCACAATAGTATGATTAATGTTGCACCACTGTATTTAATAAAGAATTAGGAGAAAATATTCATAATCTGCAACAGAATGTTAAATATTATAATTTAATTATTCACATGTATGTACATTAGAATATTATCCTATACATAGATATAATTACTATATGCCACTTAAGGTAGGAAAGATTCTTTGCAATATGGCATTTCCCAGGATGATCTAGCACCTCTTCTGTTTCTCTGAAAATCCTTACTAATATAATTTAGGAAAGAAGAAAAAAAAAGGTGTAAATATTAAGGGTCATAACTATATCTGGAGAAATTAGTTTAGCCAGATCAAGTTAAAAATTGTACTTGCTAGAAACAAGTTCTCTTTATCTTTAAGTAATTTTTAATAAAGTTCTGTATAAAGATTAATATGGTTTAATTTAGGTTACATTTATGAAACATCAAAATTTACAAAAGTTGAGCTTCATGATTTCCTCATGGAAAGCTCTGAAATACTAATGTGAGATTAAAGAAGGCTGAATTGTTGAAGTGTTGTCTTAAGGATTAGAACTTAATTGTTTATAATGATACTATTCTTACCCAAATTGATTTACTGTTTGTATCCATGTGTTTTTGGAAATGGATAAAATATTCTGAAAGCTACCATAAAAATTCAAAGACAAAAAGCAGATCCATCAATCTTAAGAAATAAACAGGAAAAACTTTACTAGATATTAAAATTTGACATAATGCACATTTTAGATATTGCTCAAAGAACAGACATGTACAACAAAAGGCTAGAATGTAGTCTAGAGACTAACCTGATACTCAGACACTTGATTTGTGATGGCGTAGACAGGGTTGTAAACAAGTTAAAATGCAGAATCATAAGGTGATGATTGCAACTTTGCACTCTTTATTAAAAATGAAATGTGTGGAATGAGTGTTGGGAATAGAACTTCAAGATACATTGTCAAAATCATTTTTATCCATACTCAGTAAGAACTCTTACATATCAGTAAGACGGATAGATCTTGTACAAAAATGACTTGAGACCCTTTGACAAGGAGATCAGTAAAAAAGATAGATTGTGTAGAACAAGGACCTTACACAAGCATTTTCTATATTAATCAGATGTCCAGTGAAGGTGAAAACAAATGTTCATCCTCATTGAGAAATATTATTTTATGGCTCCTCAGTATAGCTGAAATTGAGAGGATTGAACTCACAGTTCTTGGTCAGGACGAGGAATTTCACGTGTTACTGCTACAGTTGGAACTGGTACAATTATTTGAATCGGTTGAGCAGTATTTATAGTAGTTAAACCAATGAAAATTTAAGTATGAAATAATGCAATTAAAAGTGGTGTATGTGTATACTGAAATGTTATGTGTATTCATGACAGCATCATTTGTGATAGCCCGGAAGTGCAAGCAATTCGCTATTAAATTATAGCATAGATGTGCTGTGGTATTTAGATTACCTTTTAACAGCAGATTCAGCTGTATGTAACATTGTAAAGGAGTGTTGCAATATTAAAAAAAAAAAAAACAGTCACACATATAGAAAACAAAGAATGATTCTAATGTGAAATGAGAATTGGTCTTTGAAGTCAATATTGCTCTGGTCCCCTTCCTTCCTCCCAAGTGTGTTCTAGTTCAGGGTTACTTTTTCCCTGTGAGCAACTTTTAGGGTAGTAACTTGTTACTGAAAAAGGAAGTCACTGGAACTGTGAATGAAGTAGGTATCTAGGGAACTGCAGTAATGTTCTATTTCTGGAGCTGGCTAGCCAGATTAAATAAACCTGTTCACTTTGTGACAACATTTTGAGTTGTACATATAATCTCTATATATTCCTAGTAAATTAAATAAAAGTAAAAATTACTATCTCCCCCTCAAGATAGAATTTCACCAACTCACAGTATAACCTATTCTGAGCATTAAACTCAAAGTGCTTCAGCTTGCTTAGTGTGGGGCATTACAGGGATGCATCAGCACTCCGAACTTTGCTTATAGTCGCTATATTTGTGGTATTATGCTTACCTGGTTTTCTGTTTCATGCTTTCATGAATTATTTTCATGGAGTTTGAGTTTAATTCAGATGATCAGCTACTGTGTAGGTTTAAATGCAGAGAAGTTCCCCTAGGCAAGGCACGAAAGAAGTCATAGAGAAGCAGACTTTGGACAGGGCAGGGTAATTTGTGTTTTGAGTATTTCAAAGTAAAATGTTATGTGTGTTTCATGATAACAGCTAAATAACTATGAGATGTAAGGTGCCTTTGTAACACTTTCTGATATATAAGGGAAATTTAGATTACTTAAAATTACTTGAAATTACTAGGAAAGTTGATGGTTTGCACATTTAAAAAAGAAAACATAGTTACTAAATTTAAAAAATCAGGTACCTAATCACTGTTTTTGAAAACATATTTATACCAAATTGCCTGGCTTGCTGATTTTTAAAATATAAATGGAGCTATTTTAAGTAAAAAAATGAAGGATTATAATTTTTTCACATGTTAAGACAAGTATTAGAGGTAAAACTATGATTTGAAGTTTAAACATAACAAGGCAAAAGAAATTGACTGCATTTGAATATTTCATTGTTAATATAAGTATAAATTATTTATTTCACTAACCAATGAGGCTGTAACTTACTAGAGAGTGGATTTATATGTTGACTACTTTTAACTTTAATGCTTATTATTTAAGGGCACAAGTCTTTATACTTTAAATTTTAAATTAAAAATTTCTACTATTGAAGAATTCCTTAATTAACTAGGAAAGGGTATTAAAAAGTGAATTTATAAAATTACTTGATTTAAACATTCTTCATTCAAAGGAAAATACAGATGTATGTTTTGCTGAGGATGATTTATAGCATCATTCTGTTTTGACTTTAAATTTTTCTACTTTTTATAGTAATAATTGAACAGTTGTTTTATTTTATATAGTAAAGTTGTATGTAATATTATGAAAGCACAAGCTAGCCAAGCTCAGTTCTCCTATTCTCTGCCAGGTAATTAATAGTGATTCAGAGAAAGACTGTTACATTTTCATTTTCTTAAGCATGTTGGGATGTGCTGCAGTTTACTGTATTTCACATCTCATTTTTCTTGTTATAATTGTTAGGTAGGTGAGGGCCAATGTTTATTAATATAGCATTCCTGTAATCTTCTAAATACTTCTTTAAACTTACTGCATTTGTCATATACAGGGTGCAGGGAGATGGTTTCCTAGTTTACAGATTTCATTATATAGTGGATGGAAAATTGAATATCTGGTAATTTAAATGAGAATTGCCTCCAAAGGCTCATATATTTGAATATTTTGTCACCAGAGAGTGAAGCTATTTGGGAAAGACTAGGAGTTGTGACAATTTTAGAGGATGTGTGACCTTGGAAGGAGTAGACTTAGGTTTCAAAAAGCCTACACATTCCTGTCTCTTTTTGTGCTTGCTGCCTTTGGATTAGGATGTAAAGCTCTTAGCTACTAGCACGCTGGAGCTACTGCTCTAGCACGACGCCTAGTTGCTTTCCTCCTGTGATGATCATGGACTAACCCTCTAAAATTGTAAGCAAGCTTCCAGCTACATGTTTTCTTCTGTGTTGCCTTGGTCATGGCATTCCTTCACACCAGTAGAACAGCAGCTAAGCTAGAATCTAAATGGTTCTATTTCTAGACTAGCTGTGCTTTTTTCTCTCTCAGGTGCCTAACAGCTTTCCCTGGACCTCAGTGCATCCAGAACATTGGGATGCATGTGGGTGTGGGATACATTCTTATGTACTCTTAAGAAAGCCAGGCAGAATGACTTAACTCCTCATTGGCTTGGAAAAGTTCATTGTTCCAGGATGCAGTAGTCTTTCTTCTCACCTAACCCCCCTGCTACTTGTTAAAGTTCTCAAAATTTGGAACTTCTATAGTAGCTCTCTGTGATTCCTCATACTGTGTGATATTAAAGCATGTGTTTCAGAACATAGTCCTGGACATCTGACTGAGTCGGTTACATAGGAAAATAGTCACTAGCCAGTGGTATTCACCTTTATGAAACACCATGACCCAGCTAAAGTTTATAAAGTTTTAAAGTAATTGCTAGTTTTGAAAGTTTGTAGACATATGTCAGTTGTACTAGACATTTTGAAATAAATTGCTTTTGATCTGTGTAGATTTTTCTGAGTATATAATTATTTTCTCTGTTGAAAGCTGACTGATGGATTTTTCTCCTGCTTAACATACGTATTAATCGTACTTTTATGATAAGTATGGTGGTTTGATAAGAATAGCCTCTATAGACTTATAGATTTGAATAGTTGGACCCCATGGAGTGGCACTATTGAAAAGATTAGGAGGTATGTTCTTGTTGGAGGAAGTATGTTCCTGAGGGTGGGCCAGAGTCTCTCTCTGTCTGCTGATCAGGATTTAACTCTCAACTACTGCACTAACACCTACCTGCATGCTTACTATGATGAACTAAACATCTGAAACTGAAAGCAAGCCCCTATTTAAATGCTTTCTTTTATAAGAGGTGCCATACTATCTCTTGACAGCAATAGGACAATGACTAAGACAATGCACTAATTCTCCATGTTATATATACCAAGATTCTGCTATAACTTTCCCACTGGCTTACCTACTATTGGAAAGTTACATTACTTCCACTTTTAGTAATATAACAAGTTTTGTCCAAATTTTCTAGAGTGATTTATTTTTTCAGTAATATTTATTTAATAAATAAGAATTAGAAACACATGTACTTTTTAGGAGTTTACATGGAATCTAGTACAGTGGGGAAATGGGAAATAAAAGAGTTGCTGTGAATCATGTTTAATTACTTATTTTTGTTGTTGTTGTGTCTTATACATTTTCATGGTGGAGTTTTCATTTTAGCGTGTGCATGAAGGAGATAATGTTTTAGGACAAAATAAGATTACTTAATGAGGAAGTTTTATTGTAGTAGTCTATTTTACAAAGAAATGTATGCTCTTGTATGTTGGATGTAGCTGTGAATTCCATTAAAATTTTTAAACATTTGTTTTATGTGTATGAGTGCTGTGTGTATCTGTATGTCTGTACACCATGCGGATGTAGTAACTATGGTGACTGGAAGAAGGTGTGATGAATCTCTTGGAAGTAGAGTTACAGATATTGTGAGCTCCCATGTGGGTGCTGGGAATCAAAACCAGGTTTTCTGCAAGAGCAGCCATTACTCCTAATTGCTGAGCCATCTTTCCAGTCTCATAAATTCCAGGGTTTTTGTTGTTGTTGTTCAGAGTTTAGTACTAAACTTGTTAAATTATTTGTAGAACTATCCAAAGTCCAAATGTTTAAGCAGTGCCTTTAGTTGAAGAAAAACATATGTAGAGAACTTGTTAGTTTATAAGCACTGTGTAATTTACTAAAAAATTTAGTCATGTTTTCTCAATGTTCTGAAAATTATACTATAGACACCATTCTTGAAAAGTATTGGGATTGGCATGGTGATTGCTTATTCACACACACTCACATGCTATTTGCATTCTAAATTCATAAGTTGAGGTCTGGTGATCTAGTTTAGGAATAACTAGTGTGTTGTCTATGTGGAATAGAGTTAGTTTAACTCAGCTTCCGTTTTGAACTATCTTCCATGGGCCAAGAAGTCAGAAAATACAGAATTGAGCACAATGTGCTACTCTTGGAAGATGTAGCTAAGATCTGGAATTGAAAAATGAATGGGATTGGAGCAGTTAGGATTCCAGGGAATGATAAGTGAGAATGTGGAAATAGACAAAATAGGGTTTTTGCTTTGTTTTGTTTTCTTTCTTTTTAAATCTTACCTTTGGAAATGTTATTTTAGTAAAGTCATGCTATGCTATGCAGGCTGGTTTTGAACTCCTGGCATCAGGTGATCCTCTTAAACATCAGCTTTAAGTAGTTGGCTATGTGGGCTCAGTGGTGGTAGAGCCTACTCTTGAATATTAAGCCATCTAGTTTTGGTAAGACTAGAAAATGTGAAGTAGATAGTGGGGCTGGAAGAAAACATCAAACAAATAACAAAAGATGAGGGATGGTCCTGCCCCTGTAGTAATTTAGGTCTAGCTATGTAAACTGTGCAGTAATTTTGAGGGATGATTGTAGACCTATTTTTAGGACGAAACTAATGTTCTTATATTGGCAAGTTTGTTATTAATGTTTAGATAGGACATACTGATGTTGAGAACTCTTAAAAAAATTAAATTCTTTTTCTTTTTTTTTTTATAAAAATACCATGCTGTAAGAATATTCAGTGACATTTTTTGGAATTCAATAGTTTTCTCTTTTTATGTAAGATGATTGAATATGGAAAGTTTATGCTTTAATCATAGGTTCTGGTCATTTACTATTTTGAAGTTTTCCTTCTGTTTCTTCAACATAGCATTTTTCTTTCACATTTTATAATACGGTGAATTAGATTCATTTGAACACACACATAAGCACACATCTTGGTGGTATGAAATGTTTTTAATGAGAGCTGTACAAGTTTATATACAACTTTCTTGTCATGTAGGTCTATTATACAAATTATAAAGAAAGCTATGAGTGTGTGAGGTCTCCTGACTTTCATTTCTGTAATTCTGAAAATCCTACCATAGTTTATCAACTTAATTTTAAAATGTTAAGTAAGTTTTAATAGATAGTTCATTTCTAAAAAGGGGCAAGAATTTTTATTACAAGCTTCTGTCCTTAATACTGATTAATGGTTGGGTGAACTAAAATGTTCTTGGTCGATTGAACATAGTTCTTTGGGAATGAATTTCTTCGGCCCAAAATTGATTTATCTCAAAACCAAATTGAAGAATCAATATAAAACAAAAAAATGTAAAAGAATTTTTTAAGTGACAATTTGGATGATGATTCAATTGAACTAATACTGTATTTTTGTTTTTGTCTTTGAATAGTTGGAACGGATAATGGGAGAGAAGCAATTGAGAGTGGGGCTGCGTTTCTCTTTATGACATTTCACATGACGGACTCTGTTGGTTACATGGAGACAAAGGCTATCAGACAGACTTTTGGTCCCTTTCCATCATCATCTGCTACTTCAGCTTGTAATGCCACTAATCGAATTATTTCTCATTTTAGTCAAGATGATCTCAGTGCTTTTGTCCAGATGGCAGAAAACCCATGTAACGATAGAGTGGTTTTTGGCAAAAACTTAGCATTTTCCTTTGACATGTATGATCTGGACCACTTTGATGAATTACCAATAAATGGTGAATCCCAGAAAACTATAAGCTTAGACTACAAGAAGTTCCTGAATGAACAGTTCCAGGAACCCTACACTCCTGAGCTCAAGCCTGTGGAGAAAACAAATGGCTCCCTATTGTGGTGTGAAGTTGAGAAGTACTTAAACGCAACGTTAAAGGAAATGACTGAAGCACCAAGAGTTGAAGATCTTTGCTGTACTTTATATGACATGCTTGCTTCTGCTAAAAGCGGCGATGAACTTCAGGACGAGGTACAGTTGAAGTTTCTCAAGTTATATGTAAATATGAACTACCTTAGCAAATAGCTCTTTAAAAATTAAATTCTTCTTATAGTATTGGGACTGAACCTAGAACCTGGCATATGCTAAGTAGATGCCTTAGCACTGCTCAGCCAAGAATAACCTTTTAAACATAATAGTCAACATGAGATGTTAACCTTCTTCACGGTCACTGATAGTGAGCTCTCTAGCCAAGGAGAGGAGGCACGTGGACTTTCCAGTGGGTTCTTACAGGAAAACAGAGTGCAACGAGTAGTGGAGTGGGCACTCCTATTTAAAGTGTTGTAATTAGTACTTTACTTTGAGCAATACGTAGATTTAAGTGACAAATTATGTGGTTGCTTTAGGAATAACTGCTTATACTGTTAATACATTTTGTATTTCTATGCATTGAATGACAAAATGTCCTCTAGAGGATTAGAAATTTTATTTATATGTTAGCTGACTTTTAGAAAAGTTTTGGGGCTGGAAAGATGGCTCAGCAGTTAAGAGCACTGACTGTTCTTCCAGAGGTCCTGAGTTCAATTCCCAGGAACCTCATGGTGGTTCACAACCATCTATAATGGGATCCGATGCCCACTTCTGGTGTGTCTGAAGACAGTGAGCGTGTATTCACATAAAAAAATTAATTAATTAATTAAAAAAGAAAAAAGAAAAGTTTTGATTGATTTCCATTTGAAACAATAAGTATTAAGAATCAAATTAATCTGAAATAATTGTCTAACTAGAATTTTTCCAAAATAATTTAACAATTTTATTTTTTGAAATTAATATATGATTACATTATTTTCCTTTTTGTTCTCTTCTCTCCAATATGTCTCACTTACCTACACTTTATGCTTTCTCACAAATTTATGACCTCTTTAATTATTTTTGTGCACACATACATGCCCAAACATGTAAATATTCAAACGCAAACTGCTCAGTTCAAGTATTATTTGTATGTATATTATTTCATTGGCTAACCATTTGGGGGAACATTCAGCATTCCTTAGTTGCATGTAGTTCTTTCTCTAGGATTGAGACCCCATAAGACTTTGCAACCCTTTCATAGTAGTATGTCATCCATGTTTAGAGTTCTTTTAGTCAGCCATGTTTTACCCAGACTTCCTGAGTGTAGCATCTCAGACATTTCTAGGAGACACAATCTCACAGCAAAGTCCTGTTTCTCTGGCTTTTATACTCTTCCTGCCCCTTCTTCCACAATGATCTGTGAGCCGTAGGCTCAGGAATTGTGTTATAGGTCTGTCAGTTGGGACTGTGAGCCTTTTATCACTTGTATTCTGAATTTTAATCAGTTGTGGTTTTCTGTAATGCTCTCCCACTGTTGCAAAGAGAAATCACTTTAATAAAGGGTGAGAACTGCAAGTATCTGTGGATATAAGGGTACATATTTAGAGGAACCTGTTTGCCAAAAGATTAGGGATATGATATACTATTTTAAAAAGAGAAGACACTTTGAAATCAGATATTTCCACCCTTCCACTCACTGTTTGTGAGACTGAATCTCTATGAAGCTTCGTTTTCTTGCTCTGTTTTTCAAAGGGATACTAATAGAATGATAAAGCATTGATATGATCTGTTCCGAGCTACGGTTCTCGCCAGCAAGAACACACTCGGACAACCGGAATCTTCTGCAGCAAAAGCTTTATTGCTTCTTCAAGAGGGAAGACCCAGACCCCGGAAAATGGCGTTGCTTATATAGCCCTCAGCCATGGCCTTTCAGCACCTGATGTGGCTTGTCAGCTCCTGATTCGTTGCTCGCCAATCACCCCATTACTACGCCCTGAGATGGGCCGTGACTAGGTGTGAGTTCACTCTTGCACCTGCGTACAAGGCTTGTTTACTAGTTAGGCACAGCGGAGGCCAGGACCATCTTATAATGGCGATTGCTCGCAGCACGGCTCTCCACAACGATCATTAACTGTTATCCCATGTGTAAAATGTTATAGCATATGGAAACCACTCAGATGGTAGATGTCATTATTAGGCCTGGTGGTGGTATTATTATTTTAATATTATTTTATTATTATTTTGTTAGAAACACTGAGTTTTAAAATCATATAAATGATACAGAGAAATTGTTTTAAAATTAATGTAGAGAATTAGTGTTAGCAGTTTTGATGTAAAGGATCATGTTTTACCTCTGTGGGCAGTCTTATAGTCCATAGGTATTTTCACTTGGCTTAATTTATATCAGATATGTTATATATTATGACTTCAATATTTTCAAATATTATACAGATTATTATACAGATAATACTGGTTTAAAATTTATGATACAAAAAAAAATGCTTTTACTGATTTTTTTAGCCTAGCATTGTGCCTGTAATGAAACTTAGAAGCATTGAACACAGGAACACAGTTCAGTTTTTGGTCTCTCTCTCTTTTTTCTTTCTTTCTTTCTTTTTTTTTTTTTTTTGAAGTCATCATTGAAGGGAGGATACCATCCAGTTTCAAAGAATGTTCGTTATCTGCTTCACCATTCACAGCCTCTCTTGTGCACCCAACCATTCACAGCCTCTTATGCTACTCTGTGTAGATACAATGTTAGTGGAGACAAAAGAATGAAGACAGACTAGCAACATAACTGAATGCTTGCTACTAGTACTGACAGCCTGAGTTCAATTTCAGGAATCCACATGTTAGAAGGAATTCATGCATATGAACATGTAATTGATGTGTACTTTTTTGATTTCTTTGTATGTTCTTGTAATTAATCCTCCCTCCTATGCATATCTAGTAAAGGTTTTTTGTATGTTTGTTTGTTTTTCTTTATATGAACTGTCTCATTACTCTCTATGATGATTTCCTTTGCTGGGTGGAGCTTTTTTTTTTTTTAGTGTCTCTATGTTATTTTCTTTTTAAATTTACTTAATCTTTGATAATTTTATACACACACACACACTTTGATCATATATTCTCCCCCATTACCCTCTTCTGTCTCCCCCTCCTTGGTGAAACTCCTTTATCTTCTCAACAAGTCTTCTACTTTCATGTCTTCTTTTGTGTGTGCTCCACTGCATTTTATTAGGGTTGCTTTCATGAAGAATGTGAATGATAGGCTACAAGGGCAATTTATCAGAGACTTTAATTACTGCAGATTATGACTACCACTTATTCAGAAACTATTAACTGTATAGCTACCCAAGATGGGGTTGGAACATTAATGAGCCTATTCTTGTCCTTAATGGAATGCTGATGGTCCAGTCTTATGCAGGTAACCACTACTGTTTTGAGTTTTTAGATGCAAAACCGAGGTCATATCTAGAACACAGTATTTCCTCCCATCATCTGATTCCTATGTTCTCTGCCCCCTTTTAGGTGATATTCCTTAAGCCCTGGAGGTGGTGTTATCGAAGTTCCAGAATAAACTTAGCATTCAACAGTTACTTATTCTCACTACCTAGAGCAGTTACGAGTTTTTGCATTTTTATTTTTTTTTATATTTTTTATTTTAAAAAATTGTATTTTATGAGTGTTATGCCTACTTTTGTGAATGTGTGCTAAGTGCATGCCCAGTGCCCATGGAGACCAAAGAGGGTATCAGATCCTCTGGAACCAGAGTTAGCAACCATGTGGATGCTTGGAACCTATTCTTGGGCTTTTGCAAGAGCAACAAGTTCTCTTAACTATGAGCTTTTAAATTTTTTTCTTGAAGTGGCAGAGTGTTTATTTTTGGTTTTGGGTATTGAATTCAGATATTTCCACTATTTACTTTTATTTCTCGCATAAGCCAGTGAAGAAGGCAGTTAAAAGGGTAATTGTATATAGCAAAGTTAATTTTCATTTATCTTTTTTATATAGTGGTCCTGGTGATTAAATCTAAGTCCTTTCACGTGATTAGTGAAGCTCTTTATCACTATGCTTTGTCTCTAGCCCTTACTTTCCTAAACAGGATTGCACTAGGTAGTATTGGCTGACTCTGAACTACTCATGATCATCTTGCTGCCTCCTCTGGAGTGCCGGGACTGCATGTCACATGCCTAGCCTTTAAATAGTCACGTTGTCTACTATTGTAGAAACTTATTGGAACTATATAGGCATATTTTTACATGTCACTTAATAATAGAAGAAGCTACTTTTGTACTGAAGACATTTTTTGTTCCTTAATGCATGCTTTTCTAGCTTTGAATATAGGCTAGTGACTAACTGACCCTTGACTGAGTAGTTTTTCTTTTCAGGCTATTGTCATTATAATTACAAAAGCTTTTAAAATTGTCTAACTTATTAGAATTAATTATTTTAAAAATTATTAAAACTGAAACTGCCCCCTATATTGAAGTTAGTATAAAGGATCAGCAGTAACAGTGAAGCTGTCATGTTTTAAATGACTACTGTGTATGAACTTCGATCAGGCTATCTCTCCTGACAAAGATAGAAACAAACTGTAAAAGTATCTTTTATTTGCCAGATATAATTGTCTCTGAGACTTACTGCTAAATAAGCTGTTTCTTTCTGAACTCTGGCTGGCTAGCTCAACTCAGCTCTTCAGGCTCACTCCAGACTGACTGATTCAAACTGGTTTCTCTTAGCTTCTCATTGAATTGCTTTGCTGCTTGGAAAAATCTTCCTCCAAACTCCATGAACTGAACTGCTCCAAACTGAATGTCTCTCATTTCACTGCTCTCTGAAGTCAGTTCTTTTGCCCATGCCATTCTTATAAGGGTTGGGCATATCCTATCTCTGACTCATTCTTTAAAATCTTCCTAATCACTTTGTTTCTCAATTAGAGGGCACTTTCAAACATGGAAGCTTCTTTCTACAGACTAACCTGGAGGACATGACTATATCCCAGCCACAGGTATTAAAGGTGTGTCATTCTATCGAGAGCACACAGACCTAGAAGGTTTTTGGATATGATCCCTTGTCAAGCCGCCATGTTGTTGGATGAAAATTTATGTAAAACAAACAACTAAAAAAATGGAGCCCCAATTCACAATTTAGGTTCAAGTCACAAAACAAGACAAGGTTAGCAATTCTGGGACTTTTCCCCCATTGTATACCTTCCATTGCTTTAGTATGCTATCTATTAGTAAACATACATATGTACATACGTACATACATTTATTTATTTGTGAATATGTATGTACATAGCTGTGTGTCTGCATCTGTGCTAGAAGAGGTTGTAGAGCACCCTACTTTTTAATATTCTATTTCTTTGAGGCAGCCTCTCTCCATGGACCTAGGGCTTCTGTTTCTTTGTTTGTTGTTTGAAGCCCATAAACCCCAGAGATCTGTCTTATGTTTTGTTTCCCATGGAGGTAGGAATACTATACTATACCAGGCTTGTTATATGGGCTTTGTTTGTAAGCTGAAGTATAGTCTGTGATTGCAGTCTTGTGCTCTTAACCAGTGAGCTGTCTCTTCAACTTCCATGATATTTTTAGGAGAAGAGCATGAGTTGAAGAGTTGAAGACCTTTTTAAAAACCTTAAAGCCAGGTAATCTTCATGGTAGGCAAATTACCAAGACTTTGTGAATATTTCAGAATATTTGTAATATTGTGAGCATTTGTGGTATTATATCATCTGGCACAATGCTTCCCAAAATGTTAGCACTGTAATGTTTGAACATAGTAGAGTTTTGACTGTATTCCTTACCAAATTATAAAATAAATTTATATCTGTGCCTTCAGATGAGTACTCAAGAGCTGGTTGAAATATTGAGAAATGTCAAGTGACATCTGAGAGTCTAGCATGGTCTGTGTCTGTTGGAGTATACATAGTAGTAGTAGTCCAACATTAAGTGCTATTTGCAGCACAATTAATGCCAGTGTAAATATTGGTGGAGTTACTGTGTGATTAGTTCCTAGGAAACAGTGAGTTTTGAATTTATTCACGGTTTTGGCTTGCGTTTGTACAGATGCCACTTTCTGTAGCATTTGTAACCTGACATTTGCTGTTAGCATTATGTATTGCAGCTATGCAGATGGTATTTCTTGACCCATAGTATGTTCATTTCCTAATCTATCTCTTTGGATTTTTCCTGATCCCAGGAAGTGAGAATTATTTGGTTAGATTATCTTCTGAGTGAAAACTATGATTTCTTTTCTTTATTTATTTGTATCACACATGATTCCAGTGTCTTTGAACTTTTTATGATAGTAATTAGCATGGTTTAATGTAGTAGTCTAAACTTTATGTTCTAAAACCCTATTTATATTCTCTAAGGTGCCAGGAATACACACTGATATTCTTTGATCTATAGTACTATTGTTATTTGTTTTATTCAAAATTAAAAGAAAAAATTAATGTTTTAATTTATTTTCTGCATGTTTGCCAAATAATACTAAATCTATTATATTAAACATTACTTCGTAAGAAATACTGTTGGTAGCTGGAGAGATTATTCAGTGGTAAGAGCACTTGAGATGTATTTTAGCATTAGGACCTGTGTTCAGATTCCTAGGGCCTACATAAGAGATGAGCACGGCCCCGGGGACCTGTAACCTGCTGCCAGAACATGGGCATGGGCAGAGGAATTACTTGGACTGGCTGCTTATCAGTCTAGCTCCAGGTTTAGTGAAAGACTATTTCAGAGGAGTAAAGGAGAAAGTGACAGATCAAGTGTTATGTGACAAGACTTTCTCTGGGAGACTCACCTACGTGCATACACGTCCAGTTTCCACAGATGGGGAGTCCACAGCAAGCCAAAATAAGGACACCGCCAAAGTCCAGTTTAGTGAACCAGTGAGTTTTATTGGCGTTACCTATAGGAATGTGGGTAATGGGTTACTATTTACAGGAGCAGAAATGACTCAAAGACAGTTGAATCACCGAAGCCCACCCCAGCACTGGTGACTGCTCACAAAGCTGGAAGCTTGGAGCACAATGTACAGTATATAGGCAGCTTAACAGGTTTGAGAGTATACTTTCCAAGTGACTCAGTTGGTCTAAATCTCTTCGAGGCAGTGCTGCAAGTCTGAGTTAGTTACCTTTGCAGTCTGACTTGTCTGAGAGTGTCCCTCAGTTGGCCTTAATTGATTATTCTGAGAGGGAGGGACCTATTGAATTTGGTCAGTTTCAGGAACTTTATGATGTTTTTGAGTTGTTTATCTTTTGTCTTAAAGATCTATGCAATATGGAATAAACATTTCAGTTGCAAGGAAACTACTACAGGACAGCAAGACATTGACATCCTCCCATGGCCTCCTTATATTGAATGCATATTTTTTCATATATCATTGCCACCACTACCACCACCATACACACCTGCACACGTACACTGTACTATGTATAGTATGAAGTATGGTATTGTGTTGTATTTTTGTAAGTCATGTCAGTCTGATTCTCACCAGATTCTCATATGTTCTTCTGAGTATAAGCTATTGTGAACTATTGCCTTATTAACATTGTAAACTTCTAATCCTTTTAGAGTAATAAGATAAATTGTATCTCTTCAGATGTAAATGTAGAAATATATATAGTGTTCAGTGTGATACTTTAAGTTTATTAATTTTTTTTTACTATGTGAGATGAATTCTTAAAGTTTTTAAAATAAAAGGCAACCTAACAAAGTTTATCAATCCAAAACCATTGTGTTGCCTGAAGTTTCAGTGTGTGTGTGTGTGTGTGTGTGTGTGTGTGTGTGTACGTGCACACACACATGAAAGTATGTCTGTATTTTAAAAGGAAAATGAACCAGAAAATTAAATCTGATAGAATGAAAGTTGTTCAGACTTACTTGGAAGAGCACATGGAATACCAGTTTGTAAGCAGGTAATCTTAAAATGTTGTAAGCATTTAGATAAGTATTAAAGACAGTAGACCGTTGTGTTCAGTTATCTGTGTTCACTCTTATGATTGTAAATATCTTTTGGGATAAAGTTAACCTATTTCCTTTCTACAAATCAGGAAACTGTTAATATATGTATTAAAATGTAAACTAAACTTTGAATCATATAGGTTTTACCTAGCTTAAATTTACTAATTGCCAAAGTTGGTTATCTATTACTATGATATGACGCTATGACCAAGGTAACTTAGAAAGTGTTTAATTTGGCTGTACAGTTCCTGGTTAAAGTCCATGGTAATGAGCAAGGACAAGGTGACAGAAACAACTGAGAGATCACATCTTGATACACCAGAAAGAAACAGATGGGGTGGGGGAAGCTTAACTGGGAATGGTGCCAGTCTTTTGAAACCCCAAAGCCCTCTTCCAATGACACACCTCCTTCAGAAGGCCACACCTCCTAATCATTTGTAAACAGTTTCACTAACTAGTGAGTATTCAATTATATGAGCCTATGGGAGCTATTCTCAGCCAAAGAACCACCCTGCCCATCTCATTATTTCTAGTATATGGCAATAAATCCTGCTCACATTTCAAGTTGTTTTAATTAAATTTGAAAAATGACTTTGGCTTTAGGTTTGCTAAATTGTTATGTTAGATTAAATACCTATAAATAGTGGCCATTAATTATTATGAAAATATAATTTATATAATTCTCTGCAGGCAGCAATAATTTACATTGCACTTTTCTTTGAGATAAACAAATACTGTCCTAATTTTCATGATCATTTTTATATTCATTGTGACTTTAATATAGTGTATGCCACAAACCAAATGAGGATTAATATATAAAATTATATATACCTATGTTTTTTATTCAGTATTTAATTCTACATGAACCATAGATTCAGAGTTTTTTTCAGAGTTGCTTGTGTTTTTAACATTTTCTTATTTTTTATTATTATTATTACTGTTTTGGGTTTTCTATTGTCGTGATAAAATCCCATGTCCAAAGCAACTTGAGGAATCCATTTATTTCAGCTTACAACTTTCAGATCTCAGTCCATCACTGAGAGTAGTCAGGGCAGGAACCAAGAGGCAGGAATTGAAGCAGAAGTCATGGAGGAGTGCTGCTTACTGGCCTGCTCAGCCTAGCTTCTTACACAACCCAGAACCTCCTACACAGAGATGGCATTGCTCTTTATGGTCTGGGCCTTCCCACAACAATTAGAAATTAAGAGGCTTGCCTATAGGCCATTATAAGAAAAGATTTTCTCAATTGTGGTTCTCTCTTCTCAGATAAATATAGCTTGTGTGAAGTTCACACATATACACACACAAAAGCAATCCAACAAACAAACAAAAAACAAAACAAAATCAGGGCAGTCACATTATATATCACATACGCAAATTGAAAATTGCTTATTACCTCAAAGAAAAACTTAAATAATTTTGGCTTGTATACTATGCTTACTGTAATTTTAACACATGCTATTTATTACTTTAATGTGTAGAACATTTTTAAGCTTTAAAATACATATCTGTATAATTAAAATAGAAGTTGATGAGTAGTTTTCTTTAATTTGTGAGAATCAGAATTCTTCTCTTTTTTTCTCAAGAAATTATTTATGCTGTCAAAAGTTGGTTTTAGATCCTTATATGTTGCTTAGTGTACTAGCCTCAGTAGAGAATTTATAATTTATCTACTTTTAAAATCTTACATTGGAACTTTATACAAGAAACTTGTGAAGCTTTCTTCTATTTTCAGAAAAGTTTCTGTAAGAAAGGTATTTTTTCCGAGAACATTTAATGCTACTGTGGCCTCTATAGTTATATCAGAGGTCAGAATTCCGTATCATTCCAGATTCTCCTGTACTTACTGGCTTATTCAGACATTCTGTTTCATTGTTAAATTCGGTTTGACAACTGTATGTTTCCATATAAATAGCTACTTGGTCCCAATATTTAATCCTTTTGCTACAAAATAATTCATTGCTGTTTCTATCTCTCTCAATAGCCTTTAGTCATTTTTTTCCAAATCTCTACTTTTCTTCTCATATTTTATTTAATGTATATGAGTACACTGTATCTGCCTTCAGACATACCAGAAGAGGGCATTGGATCCCATTACAGACGGTAGTGAGCCAGCATGAGGTTGCTGGGAATTGAACTCAGGACCTCTGTAAAAGCAGTCAGTGCTCTTAACCACTGACCCATCTCTCCAGCCCTCTTCTCATATTTTAAAAAAATGTTTATTTGATTTAAGAAATCAGCTTTTGGTAGTGTTGCTTTTTATTATGACTTTTTGATGTATGGTTTAGTTTTTATTAATAAATCATGCATTTATTTTAACTAATGAGGCCTCTGAGACTATTCCATTCTTTAGTTAAAAAAGTTGAAATAATCATGAAGGTCTTATTATATCCACTTTTTAGTTGTATTTGCTTTACAGTGGAAGTGAGCTTTGTACTTGTATATTTTATCTGTTGATGTCTGGCTTGGTGATGGCATGTCTACAGTTACCACTTCTTAAAGCAGGGAAATTGCTAATTTGATCCTAGCCTGGGCTACAAGTTTAAATAAATTGTGTCTCAAGATCAACTAAATAAATGATTAAATAAGTTGTACAAAGACTATGCCTCCTAGTATAGATGAGGCCCTGGTTTCAGTTAAAAAACCAAAACTGTTTGCAAGTACTCATTCCTGTATCTTTCATAATTGATTATAATAATTGTTACAGGTTTCAAATATACTGAAATATAAGTGACATGAATATTTATTTTATATGAAATTGTATCAATGAAACAATAAATACTTGTGAAGAATTAGGGAAAGAGTAGAAATGGATGAGTATGAGTTATATATTTAAGGAGATAAAGTTATGTGTATGATAATGGTGAATCACATGCTGTGGTAGTTATTTGTTGTTCGACTCATAAGGTATATCACACAGAGTGAATCATAACCTAAACCACTGACTGTTATAAACAGATTGAGTAGGGTACAGTCAGACTGTGTAGTTTAAACATATTTGATGAGTGTTACAGTACTTCGCCATAGTCTAAAAATATCTTACATGTCAATGCTTTTTACATTAATGAAAATATTTTTTTTGAATTCGCTGTCTAACGTGGTATCTATTAGTCACACATGACAAGAGGGTTAAGGATTTTTCCTTAAAATTATATTTAATAGCTAACAGATTCATGAGATGATAGTCCTAAGTTTTGCAAATAAGATTGAAAAATTCCTATTGATTAACACAATTTATGAAATTAAGAGTTGACTAAAAATTACATATTAGGGGCATCATCCTGAGTGAGGTAACCCAATCACAAAAGAACTCACATGATATGTACTCACTGATAAGTGGGTATTAGCCCAGAAACTTAGAATACCCAAGATAGAAGATACAATTTGCTAAACACATGAAACTCAAGAAGAACGAAGACCAAAGTGTGGACACTTTGCCCCTTCTTAGAATTGGGAACAAAACACCTATGGAAGGAGTTACAGAGACAAAGTTTGGAGCTGAGACAAAAGGATGCATCATCTAGAGACTGCCATACCTGGGGATCCATCCCATAATCAGCCTCCAGACGCTGACACCATTGCATACACTAGCAAGATTTTGCTGAAAGAACCCTTATATAGCTGTCTCTTGTGAGGCTATGCTGGGGCCTAGCAAACACAGAAGTGGATGCTCACAGTCATCTATTGGATGGATCACAGGGCCCCCAATGAAGGAGCTAGAGAAAATACCCAAAGGAGCTAAAGGGGTCTGCAACCCTATAGGTGGAACAACAATATGAACTAACCAGTACCCCCTGAGCTCGTGTCTCTAGCTGCATATGTATCAGAAGATGGCCTAGTAGGCCATCAGTGGAAAGAGAGGCCCATTGGTCATGCAAACTTTATCTGCCTCAGTACAGGGGAATGCCAGGGCCAAGAAGTGGGAGTGGGTGGGTAGGGGAGTCGGGGGGGCGGGGGGGAAGGGTATGGGGAACTTTTGGGATAGCATTGGAAATGTAAATGAGGAAAATAACTAATTAAAGTAAAATTTTAAAAATTACATATTATAATTTTAAAAGGTTATCCTAAATATTGATTTATCTTCACACAGTGGGCAAATACTTTTGCTTTTTGTTTGTTTTAGAAGTAGGGCTTCACTTGATATAGTCTAGCTCCTCATGCATATATTATGGTCAAACATGTTTCCTTTGGAAAAACTCTTGAAGCAAAAATGAATGGTATCATATATTTTTCCCTATAAGTTGTTATGTTTTCCTTTATTTCCTTAAAAACTAATAGTCAATTATTAGGTAATTTTTAAACGGTTCTTTGTACTTTGAGCCTACATATGTAAGGTACAGATGAAACGAATGACTTTCTATGTTTAAGCTTTAGTTCTATTCTCAAGCTATTTTACATGCATATGCAAATTTTCTCAAGTCTGAAGCAACTAAAATCAATCCATTTCTGATTGCAAACATTTTGGATTGGGGATATTCAGCAGCAATAGATCTTATCCTGAAAGTGATTTTAGTAGCGGAGCTTAGTTTTTCTTTTCATTCTTCATTCTATACAAAATCTGCACCTCTATTCTTTCTCTCCCCACATGTGACCTATCTCCCATTCCTCTCACTCTCCCTTCTTTCACTGAGGTTCCTCCTTCCCTCTCTCTGCCTCCCATGACTATTTTTTCCCTCTTGTAAGTGGTATTCAAGCATCCTCACCTGGGCCTTTCATCTTGTTTACCTTTTTTGGATCAGATTGATTTATAGAAAGACTTGCTGTTTCAAACAAAGCAAAGCAAAACAACAATAGTAGCAAACTGCCAAGGGAAGCATATTAGCTTATCTATTATCTAATCCTGTAGGCTCACACTTTTATTGCATTCTTCGGTGTTGTATAAATTTCTTTGATACAGATTTCTTTGTCTGTACAAATAGCTAACCTCTCCCTCTTTCCTATTTATTTTTGTGGCCTCAGGTCCTTGTATTAGAACAGTGAACAATGGCCCAGGCAGCTATACCTTTGCAAATAGTCACCGTCAGTGCCAAGTTAGTTTGTAGTGCAGACATTTGTGTGAGGAAGTGTTCCCACCTGCTCCTGGAGTGGATAGATGTGGCAAGTGGTACAGAAAACATAAGTTTGGATTGCTGTTAAATCTCATAGCCTCTTATCCCAGAACTCAGCTAAGATTCTATGTCTGGAAGTTACATAAACTATGCATTCACAGCCGAATAGTTTTTTAATTTGCTTCTTTTGTCAATCATGGGATCTTAAAGAGTGTTATTAAGAAGAATAGAGTGTTATTAAGAATGTCTTGGACATTAATTATTCCACGTTTTTTCATTAGAAATTAGCTTCTAGGTATGCACAGTTCCTCATCATATTCCTCCTCTCCCATCTCCAAGAGGATGTCTCCCCCACCCTACCCCACTAGACCTCCCCACTCCCTGGGGTGTCAGGTCTCTCCAGGGTTAGGTGTGTCTTCTCTTACTGAGGCCAGACTAGGCAGTACTCTGCTCTATATGTGTTGAGAGCCTCATATCACGTAGTGTATGCTACCTGGTTGGTGGCTCAGTGTCTGAGAGATTTCAGGGTATAGGATAGTTGCGACTGCTGGTCTTCTACTTTGAACTCATTGGCACAGGGCGGGGGGATGGGGAGGATTTCCTAAACAGAACTCCAGTGGCTCACACTCTAAGATCCAGAATTGATAAATGGGAGCTCATGAAACTGAAAAGCTTCTGTACGGCAAAGGACATAGTCAGTAGGACAAGTTGGTAACCTACAGATTGGGAAAAAAAAAAACTTCACTAATCCCACATCTGATAGAGGACTAATGTCCAAAATATATAAAGAACTCAAGAAGTTAACCTTCAATAGAACTAAACAAAGAATTCAGAGCAAAGGAATCTCGAATGGCTGAGAACCACTTAAAGAAATGTTCAAAGTCCTCAGTGATCAGGAAATGCAAATCAAAATGTCCCTGAGATTCCACCTTACACCAGTCAGAATGGCTAAGATTAAAAACTCAGGTAACAGTAGATGCTGGAAAGGATGCTGATGGGATTGCAAGATAGTGGTTTTCTACTAGAATTTGCCATTTGTGAACAAGAAACACAGTTTGTATTAAGTAGCTGAGTGATTAAGGATATGAATATGCAAGGTTAGCTCTGGCAGGATTATTTTCTTATAGAAGAAATGACCTCATTTTAAAAATTCACAGAATCTTAAGACTAGTCCATACCATCCATCCATCCATCTTTCCATCCATCCATCCATCCATCCATCCATCCATCCATCCATCTATCCATCCATCCATCCATCTATATAGTGTTTCCTGTTATAGTTTGTGTGTGTGTTTCATGGGGGATAATGATGTAGAAATATATTTTAAAGTTATACCTTCCCTTCATCCCTTCCTACTTTTCTTATCCCATCCTTTTTTCTGTAGAAAGTTCTTTAATTCTACCCTTGATTGTGTGTCTAGCTAACAACAATACAAAATACTCATGTAAAATGTTTTTTTAGAAAAGTTGGAATTAATGTAGAGGTGGTGTAGGGTAGAAATGAGTAAAACAGAAAACTATATTAGACTGGTTCACACTGTATACATGTGTTGAAATACAGTGATCCCCATTAACTTGTACAAAGAATACAAAGAATAGTAGGAAAACTTCTCATACAGGGAATTTTTTCAATCGTATCTTAAGTCTTTTTTTTGTTTGTTTGTTTGTTTGTTTTTTTGTTTTTTGAGACAAGGTTTCTCACATAGCCCCGGCTGTCCAGGAACTCAATCTGTAGACCAGGCTGGCCTCGAACTCAGAAATCTGCCTGCCTCTGCCTCCCAAATGCTGGGATTAAAGGTGCGCGCCACCACTTCCTGGCCATATCTTAAGTCTTAAGCAATATTTAGATTAATCTTGTTATTTCAAGCAGTTGTGGCTCATGGGCATCTTTTTTTATAGGTTTATTGATGTAATTTTGCATATATTTAACGTGTACAAATTTTAAGTTCTTATATATGCGCAAATACATGCAATTATAGCATTTTTCTACTCAATTCATTTTATGAAATCATAGGCTTTTGTTCATTTTTTTTTTTTGCCATCCAATCTTTAATCCACTAATGTGTTTTCCTCAAGACTATATCCTATTGGGTGTCATCATGCTTAATATGCAGTCATGAGTATTTCATAGAGAAACTTTAATGCTTTATGTTTTTACTTTCTTTTACTATTCCTGAGCTATGATTTATTTATGTTGTACAGAAGCTTCTTGTTGCATATGTATTTGAAAATACTCTTTTGTTCTATACATTGTCCTTTTACTTTCTTGAGTGTGTTCTTGGAAGTATGAACTTGTCTATTTTTCGTTGTCTTTTATTGATAATATTTTTGAGGTAGTATTTAAGCATCCTTTTCATGAAGATTTACTGCTATGTCTTCTCGTAAGAGTTTTATAGTTTTAGATTTTAAGTCTGTTAGACCATTGATTCACATTGAGTTAAGTTTTGTTTGTGGTTTCAGATAGTCTTCCTCTTTGTTCTTTCTTTTCTCTTTCTCTTCCTCTCTCTTCCTCTTCCCTCGTTGCTCTGGTTATTCCATTGTTGCTTATTGAAAGACTTCCCCTTGCGTTGACACTAGCCAGAAATACATCCTCTACAGACACATGAAGGGTTTTTATTGTTGTTGTTTTCTCTTGTTTGTTATGTTTATCTGTATGCCAATATGGCATGGTTTTGGTTTTGATTACATTGTTGTGAGTGTGGTTTTAGGGACCTCTGAATCCTAAACTGTCCTTCCCTCCATCCTCACAAGATTCTTTTTACTATTCTGGGTTTCTCCCAATACTGTATGGATTTGAAAGTTAGCTTGCTGCTTTTTGCAAAGAAGTCACCAGGGATTCTGAGTGAGATTGCACTCAATCTTAGAGTAATATGGGTTTTATTAAAAAAAAAACAAACTCAATATTATGTATTCTAGTTCATAGATACTGATTTTTATTTAGGATTTTAGTTTCTTTCAGTTGTATTTTGTAGTTACAGTGGAAATGTCTTACTCTTCCTTTAAAAAAATAGTCCTCAGTAATTTTTGATGACATTATAGAAGGGATTATTTTCTTAGTTTCATTTTTAGATTTTTCATTATTAGTACAGGATACATTTGATTTTTATATATTTATATCATCTTGTGCATTCTTGGAGAAAATATTAGTTCCAGTAGTATTTTCTGTATGCAAGATCATGCCATCTGTGAATAAATAGTTTTATTTCTTCTCTTTCTATCTAGATGCCCTATATATCTTTTTCTTGCCTAAATGCCCTGGCTAGAACCTCCACGCAGTGTTGAATAGAAGTGGTGAGTTGAGACTTTGTGTTATTTCTGATCTTCATGGCTAAGCATTTGATCTTTTATGAAACAATACCATAATTAGCTGTGAGTTTTCATTGTTGTCTTTTATGAAGATATAGAATTCCCTTCAAGTATACTTATTTTTTTCCCATGAAAAAATAAAATTGTCTTTTTCTCATTTGTTAAACTAACAGTGCAAATTTTTTAAATTTATTGATAGGTATTCCTATTGGTCAGTTTTCCCACCTATTGGGTCCGCTTTGTATTTGTTGCATTGATTTCACTTTATCATAATGTCTGCCCTCTGTGTTTCTGTCTATCCATTTATCTAATCTGAGTTAAGACACTCGATTATGTTACTGGGTTTAGTTTGCTAGTACTTCATGGATACTCTTTATCTCCATATTCTAAAGTCATTGATCTATAGTTTTCTTGTTATGCATTTGATTTGGGTATCACTAGTATTGGCTCTGAGAAAAATCAGCTGAGAAAGTTTTTGCATGTTTTCAATTTGTGCAGTGTTAAGAATTGGTATTAACCTTTTATAAAGATTCAGTAGAAGCCATCAGTAGAATTTAATTTCTCCGTAAATTGGTTGGCTGACGACAAATTCTGAACCTTGTCTTTGTGGGGCCTGGTTTTGGTCACTAATCATCCTTTCTCTTGCTGGAAGTCTATACAGATGCTCTGTAAGTTCTGGAGTTAGTTTTTCAATATTGTATCTTTGTAATGCAGAATTCATTCTAGTCTTTTTCCTCCTTTGTTAATCCTGCTAAAGTTTTAAAGTCTTCAGGTTTTCTTGATTCTCTCTATTGTTTTTCTGTGCTATAGTTCATTTATTTGTGCACAGGGCTTACTATTTTCTTTTATGTCTGCTTTTCCTTTTTTCTGGTACCTTAAGGTTGAAAATGAAGTGGATCTGAAAATGAAGTGGATCAGAATGCTTTTTCAAAGGGAATGTATGGTCATAGGTTTCCTTTTAAGCACTGTTTTAACTACACTTCATAAAATTTGCTCTTAATTTACTCATGATATTTTTCATGCTTGCATACTTGATCATATCCACTTCCAGCTGTCTCTTACTTATTCATATTGGCACCGTAATGTATACGTATTGTACTGAATTTTGGATCAATTGGTTACTACTCTTGGTTATTAAATTAGCACATATCTAAGAATTTTTTAAATTGTCTTAAGGGTTTTTTAGTTTCATTTCATTGTTTACTGATCATACTTTGGATTACTTCTCTTTGGAATGTATTAATAAGGCTTATCTTGAAGCCTGTAATATGACCTGGTGAAGATATTCGCTACTAACGCTAATCCCTTATATGGTAGTTACTGTTGCAAACACTTGAATCAGTTGTTCGGGAATAACTTGTGGGTGTTTGATTCCATGTTTGATAGTGAAGGCACTCTCAGGAGCAGACTAGTATGGTTTGAGTACACATTGTGTCCCCAGAAGTTCACGTGGGAAAGGTTGGCTCACCAGAGTAATGGTGTTGTGGAGTAAGACTATGGGAGTCTTGAGGAATTAAGTTCACTTGAAGGAGAATGGGAGCCAGATCCATGTCTCTCTGACTGTATCAGTTGCTTCTTACTCTGGATTATTGTGACAATGGTCTTGTCCTTTTATGATGTGCTACTCACATTGGAAGTCATAGTGCTGCCAGAACTTCAAGACAAAGCAAACTCCTTTCCTTCTTAAGTTGGTAGCCCTAGCTATCGTGTTGAGTATGTGTTATCTAGTAACGTACAGGCTTCTGCATTGCCTTGTACCTGAAATTTGAATAAATATTTTTGTTAGGTAGGGAAACAGAATAAATGACTTCCAATGCATAAAAGAACTCTTGAAATTGAAAGTAAGAAAAGCTGAGAAAAAAGACAGACTTGATATCAGGGATATCTCAAAAGCTATGGATAGTTTACAGTTACTTAGTACTCAGATGAAAGACCAGTGGCTTTGGAAAGAAAAACATCGGTGGCCTAGATTCATGCAAGATGTCATGTCTTAGAAACTGTTTTCTGGTGAGAGGACATTAGGAAGTTTAAGGTTTCAACATTTTGTTCAAATGCAAATTAATAGGTGTTATTGAAAACATATCTTACAAAATAAAGCATTCTAATCCTTTCGTAGTATACTGGTTATGATTATAGAACAGTCTTTACAGTATTTGTGAATAGCTTTTAAGATAAGTATCTAATATTCTTTACGGTACTTGTGAATAACTTTTACTATGATAAGTACTTAATATTCTTAATATATACTAAATGCTTCATATTTATGATTTCTGAAAGTGATCTTTTATTTCCTTAGTCCATTTCAAATAAAACTATACTATTTTCTATATATTCTGAGAGAGATTCAGACATCCTCCTTGTTGTTTGGTCTTTTTGGGTCTGTTGATTATAGCATGATTATTCTGTAGTTTATAGCTAATATCCACTTACAAGTGAGTATATACCATGCATATCCTTTTGGGTCGGGTTACTTCACTCTGGATGATATTTTCTAGTTTCATCCATTTGCCTGTGAAATTCATGATATTTTTGGTTTTAATCAGTGAGTAGTATTCCACTGTGTAGATTTATCACATTTTCTGTATCCATTCTTCAGACGTGGGTTGTATCTAGAATTTCTTTTACAGGTTGATTCTTAAATCTTATTTATTATGTATGATTAGTTTGACTTCATTGTTTTGTGACATAGGATTTTAATGTGTAAAAGCTTATTTTGTTATTTTCTTTTAAAGCTATTTGAATTGCTGGGACCTGAAGGACTTGATCTGATTGAGAAGCTACTGCAGAACAGAATTACCATTGTAGATCGGTTCCTTAATTCCTCGAGTGATCATAAGTTTCAAGTTCTCCAAGGTAAGAGTCTGGTAGTAATTGTAATCTCAGAGAAAAATCTGTGGGCACAGGGCCAGGACTAATTGGACTTGATTAGTTATCTGAAAAACCTGAAGTTTGGAGGCAGGAATGTTTGGGAGACTATGGGGGAAGTTGGAGGAGAGAATTGAGGAATAAATACAATCATGTTTCTTTATACCTCTATAAAATTCAAGAGTGAGTTACATGTTTTAAAACAAAGATTTGTTGGTTAAAAAAATTATAAGTAATTGTGCTCTTTGGCTTGTAATATTACTGATGCCATTATATATAAAACTGAGATATAGAAGTTCATGAAACAAATACGTGACACAACTGTACACCAAATGTAACACCCTGTAAACTGTGTGTACAGGTAAAACCTGCTCTATAACTGTCACATTAAAGAAACACCTGGAATACCATGTGTTATATGTATTTCAACCCCACCACCACCATCACCAAATTATGGAGAGTTGGATAAGAAACAAAATAATAAAAGCTACCTGAGATATGGCATAGGTTGCTCAGGTTTCAAATAGTAAAATGAAAATGAAATTTCTTGACACTTTTAGTCAGATCTACCTTGTCAGCTTTACTAATAGGGTTTTTAAAATCTCATGAGCATATGGAATTACATACCTTTAATTATAGAGCATATGGAATTAACACCCCTATCTATGTTGAGTTCTCTATGCTTACCTTTCCTTCATGCCTTTTTTCCCCCTGGTGATGGCTCCTAAAGAGCATGACAAAAGCTGCCATGACCTGAATTACTTCTCAGGTTCCTCCAACCCTCATAAATGCTCTTAGAAGGCTGGAGTTGCAGGATGACTGTTTGAACCTTGGTCTTCTCTGGCAAGTTCTTCTCTGACACTCATATGCTTCTCTCTCCCAGTCCACATTGAGGAGCTAACAATATTTAGGCAGACCTTTGTTAAGGTGGATTTTGTTGTTTGCTTAAGCAGTAGTATCACAGCAGCGGCAACAAAAACTGTTGCCTGAAGTCTTTTCCTGCAGCTCATCTGTGAGTTCCCTTACTACAGCTATGAAACCTCAGCCCATCATCAGGTTGGCATAACAGTCTCGGGGTTAGGAAAACTGATTCTAGGCTTAGTTAGATTTGAATTCTCCTATGCACGAAAAACTGGCTGAAGACATAAATGTGAAATATAACTATGAACATTCACTTTAAAGTTGATTCAACTTCCTAGAGTGAATCAGTATATATTTAGGTGATATTGAAGATAATAAACTTAATTTAAATCTCAGAATTTAAATTATTATGAGTTTCACATCAAAACCAACATTTCACAAATGTACTTCTTAGACATTATATGGTGTAATATTTTAAGCAGTAAATAGTTTCTCGGTACCCATAACCAAATAATAGCTAGTTTAGAATTTAGAGGTGGGATTTTTATTGCTATAAGAGAATTACATTTAAATTTGTAGGTGTTTGATATAAAGCCGAACTCACAGTTTTGAAAATTTATTGTTGCCTTTAATATTTCTTCTAGAAGACAGATGGTTGGTATCCATAGTAAAAGAAAAATTCTACAGAATTCTGCCTCAGTGTAGTCTCATTTGAAAAAAATTGTTTCTACTGTATTAATAATTGGATGAATTATCACTCTGAAATTTAGTTTTTTTGCACTAAACTCAGTTCAGGCTTTATAAAGAGCTCCAGAAGTTTTAACTGCAGATTGTTTTTTTAAAACTGCCACTGCTTCTAAAAGAAAGTGACTTTATCAGCAGAAATTTCTCTGTATCTTAAAGGAAATTAAGGAGCCACTGCTGTAATTTAAGAACACTAAGGTGGTGTTCACATTCTCCATGCTGGCCGAATTGGAGGCAGCTTCTTCACTGTGCAGCCTCAGTGCATAAATAGTGGATCTAACCATTTTGTCGTGTAGTGAATAAATGCCTACTAAAAATAAACCAGGGAGACAGTGTGTTTATATTGTTAAACTTGTAAACCATGTTTCATTGATAACGTTTCAGTTCTCTCAGAAGGTTGATAGCTTCAATTTTGGAAATGTGTATTTTGAATGCACAGAAGTAAGTTAACCAACTACCATAGTGTTTGGAATTAAAGAATATACCTTTCAATAAAATTATTGAAATGTTAAAAGAAAAGATTGTTAGAAACTTGGACATTTGGAATTTAGCACTTTGGCCTTTTTATGGGGCTCTGAGCTCTTCAGATAGAGAGCATCTCGTTCTACTCTGTCCTGCTCCACAGGGATTCCATCTGCATAGTGGTGTGCAAGGCATACTGGGGGAAAACAGCAGGGATTAAGAACTTTTAAACCCTGGTTGCTTGTAAACTATTTTTACCATAAATGTAAAACTATAAATGGAATAAGTTCATGGTCCAGTCTTGCACTTTTGTAAATTCTGAAAAATTTGTGGTTTTTTTGGTTAGTATTCCAAATGTTACTACTGATATATATTAGTTTTTAAAAGCCATAAGGTGTCAACATAAAGATGAGTTAGTACTCCCATTTATGCTAATTTGTATTCTCACTTTCCACAGTATAGTCTATAATGATAACATAGAAGCATTGTCCTTCTTAATCAACATTAAATATTATTTCATTTTTCAGTGCAGGAAAAATGAAATAGGGCCTCACACATGCTCAGCAAGAATTCTACCATGGAACTATATTCCCAGCCTGCAAAGACTAAATTTAAATTGTTAAAAAGTATATTTGAAGCACCAGTCTGATCTGAAATGTTTTTTAGTCTTCTCAAATGGATTTTATTTTTATTCTATATTGCATTGTTGTTAGTGTGGCTACTATTTTATGATTAACTATATTGGTGAAAATTTTGTATATTTAAACTAAAAGCTTTTAACAAACTTTTAACTTCTATATTTTAAAGATTTTTGTTTTATATTAACTGAGACTATTTCTCTTAAATTTTTTTAATGTTTTGGACCAGGGAATGTCTTAGTGGTAAATGTGTTTGCCAACAAATTTGACAACTTGAGTTGATTATTTGGTTCACATGATTGAAGGAAAGAACTTACTTTGACAAGTTTTCTTTTGACCATCATGTCACATCTAAACACAGAAACACACATCCTGTTTCTGTAAGACAGGGCTATTGCTTTGACCATTCTCTGTGGAGATATCCTGAGTTATGAAAAGTAGTAAATGTATAACAATCTAGTATAGCAAGGCTGATTATTTAGGGCAAAGTTGTATTTAATTTATAACAGATTGTTACTTTAACACACAATAGTAAGTAACAACTAAAATTTATAATTAAATATTTGAAATATGAGCAAATTATTTCAAAACTGAAATTTAAATTTTGCATTCCTGCTGTTGTCAAAAATTATATGATCCTAGCATCATTGTAGTATTGAATTTTTAGAAGAAAAATTTGCTTACTTTTCTTTATGCATTATTATGTAGTGATCATTAAAATATATAATCGAGTAAACCAGCTATAAAAAGTGATTTGTTAGCAAATTGGTTTATGTTATTTTTTTATAGTACTGCAAAATATCTTTCATAAAGGTTAAGTCATATCTGAAATTTATAATCCATTATATATTTTAATTACTTCACAGATAGTTGTAAAAAGATTTTAGGAGAGAATTCAAAGCCTAATTATGGATGTCAAGTCACTATTCAATCTGAACAAGAAAAACAGTTAATGAAACAATATCGACGTGAAGAAAAGAGAATTGCCAGGCGAGAAAAAAAGGCTGGAGAAGATGGGGAAGTTTCTGGAGAAGGAGTTTTGCCCTTTGATCCTAAGGAACTCCGGATACAGAGGTAGTGAACAGCAGATGGTGGAAACGTGCAAGTTATAGTTTTACTCTCAGTGTTCTTCAGAATTCTAGTAATTCGGTGATTCTCTATAAACCTGTTTTTCTCTGATGAATAAAACAATCACTCTTTAAATAGGATAAGTCTTGGTTGTATTCACTCAAGTGAGTCATTTACTTACAGAGGTGACTAGTCTTAAGTTGTTTTTGGTATACTTTTCAGTTAAGTTACATTAAGACTACATGGATATGTTTTTTTTTTTTTTTTGGTTTTTCGAGACAGGGTTTCTCTGTGTAGCCTTGGCTGTCCTGGAACTCACTTTGTAGACCAGGCTGGCCTCGAACTCAGAAATCCGCCTGCCTCTGCCTCCCGAGTGCTGGGATTAAAGGCGTGCGCCACCACGCCCGGCTGACATCTGTTTTTTTATTCAATTTAGTGATACTATTTTCATATTGTTTATAAGTAAAAAATTAAAAATGATTGATATAGTCCTTTAAATCATAGTCAGTTCTCAACCTGTGGTTTGTGACCTCTTTGGCAAACCTCTGTCTCCAAAAATATTTACATTATAATAAATAACAATAGCAAAATTAATTATATAGTAGCCATCAATGTTTTATCATTGGTATCACCAAAAAGTTGAGAACCACCAATCTAAATCTTTAAACGTTGAAATAGCTTTTAAACATCTTTATATTGTAAAAATTAATTGTAAAACACAATACTAAGTCATCCTTACTACTGTTGTTGTATAAAAGTAGCACCTGGAAATTTACTTAATACCTATTTACTTTCCCTAAAACTTCTTTGTTGCTAATACCTTCCATTTTTTAGCTCAAATTCTATTTTTATTTTATTTTATCTTTAAATATGAAATACTTAATTTTACCAGTGAGAACCTACAGTAGGAGGATTAGAATATAATTATAGAACAATATGGCATGAAAGTTAAACATCAAAATAATTTTTGAAAATTTAATAAATATATACAATGAAACATGAAATCTATCTCTTCATTGACTGCACTCCCACTATATTCCCCTTAACAGTTCTGCCCCAAATTTCAAGTTCTTTTGTTGTCTCGTCTCATCTCGTCTCGTCTCGTCTCGTCTCGTCTCGTCTCGTCTCGTCTCGTCTCTTCTCTTCTCTTCTCTTCTCTTCTCTTCTCTTCTCTTCTCTTCTCTTCTCTTCTCTTCTTCTCTCTCTCTCTCTCTCTCGCCCTCCCTCCCTCCCTCCCTCCCTCCCTCCCTCCCTCCCTCCCTCCCTCCCTCCCTCCCTCCCTTCCTTCCTTCCTTCCTTCTTTAATCTTTATTTACAGTCCAGTCTCTATCTCCCCTTCATGGTTTACCCTCTGAATGTTCCACATCCCATCACCCCTACCCCCACCTCCATCCTTGTCTTGAAGAGGAAGTCCCCAACCCCCACCCCTACTCTGGCAGACCTCCCTACTCCCTGGGCCCTTAAGTCTCTTAAGGATTAGGTGCATCTTCTCTGACTGAGGCCAGACCAGGCAGTCCTCTACTGTATATGTGTCAGGGGCTTCTTATCAGCTGGTGTATGCTGCCTGGTTGGTGGCTCAGTGTCTGAGCAATTTCCCGAGTCCAGGTTAGTTGAGACTTTCTATAGGAGTGAGCTACTTGACTCCTGCCAAATTCTACTATTTTTAAATGAGAGTACCTGAAATAACAATTAATGCGACCTTTTATTAGTATATGGCTTCATAAATCTGGCCTGTTATTGTTTTTATTTACAGAGAACATGCACTTCTGAATGCTAGAAATGCTCCAATTTTAGGAAGGCAGAGAGACATGGAGGTTGAAAAAATCCGTTATCCTCATGTTTATGATTCCCAGGCTCAGGCCCGAGAAACATCAGCATTCATAGCTGGTGCCAAGGTATGCCATTTAATATAACCACTTTCGGAAACAGGTATTTTCTGAGAGGATGACAGCATAGAGTTTTCCTTGTGTCCTTAAATATATTACTAGTGGATGCAGTATGTTATATGTTGAAATAGTAGGGAAAATGGGATATTGTAGTATATCCTAAGTTCCTGAAATATATTTCCCATTTAGAACATATTTAACTCTTTTGGGTTGATTTAGTTCATATTTATGAGTTGTATCCATTGTATCATTGATTGACTAAACTTACAACTCTATCACATATTGTTCATGTTTTGAGAGTACACTTGTCCTCAAGAATACTGTGTAGCTGATTTGTACTTTAAGTCATTAACATACTGTGCTCAGTGCATCCTGTGAGATACTTGACTCCTGAATGTTTTATCAGTATGGTTTATGTTTATTTTTCTTTCCTTTTGATTTTTTTCCTTTAAATTAGCTGGATTTATTTGCCAGTATTATGTAATAAAACCAGCAATATTTTGTCATTATCTCTGATTTAAAATCTTACCAGAGCTGTTGTTTTTACTCTTTATTATTGGAATTTTATTTTTGATACTTACAGATGATTTTACCAGAAGGAATCCAGAGAGAGAATACCAAACTGTATGAAGAAGTAAAGATCCCCTATAGTGAACCAATGCCAGTTGGGTTTGAGGAAAAACCAGTTTATATCCAAGATTTAGATGAGGTAAGATGAGCCATCTGTGTAATAGAATCTTGGAACATGCCATTTGTCATTGTTAAATGCAGTTAAGAAAATAGATAACTGGTTGCTTAAGAAGTATACTATTGGAGTAAATAGTGAAAAATATGTAAGAGAGTTCTTTTATGCATGAAACAATTCATATATGCCTTTGCATTACATATGTTAGCTTGTGTTCATTTTGCTTATGTTTTGCATGTATGTGTTCATGTGTTTGTGTTTATGCACATGTTCAAGAGCTTGCATGTTTGCATGTGACTGTAGAGGTCAGAAATGGATGTTATATGTATTTTTCTAGCACTGTCTACCTTATATTTTGAGATGGGATCTTTCATTGAAGCTGGGGTAGCTCTAACCAAGCAAACTAAAAGACACTGAAAAAAGAATTTGAAGAAATCAAAAGACAGAAAGAAATCCCATGCTCATGTATCAGTAGGATTTACATAGTAAAAGTAGTCACTCTATCAAAAACAGTGTACAGATGCAATACAATCCCCATCACAGTTCCAAAACAGTTTTCCCCAGGTCGTGAATAGTTTTTAGGTTCATAAGAAATACAAAAAAAAAGCCACCAAAAAATAAAAAAAAAATAGTATGGTAAAACAGTCTTAAATAATAAGAACTGCAGGAGATATCACTAAAGCTGATTTAAAATTCTACTAGAAATCCATAGTAATAAAAATAGCATAATACTGGCACAGAATCAGGAACATTGATCAATGAAATTGAACTTAAGATCCAGACATAAGTCTACACACTGTGGACACCTGACAGGAATATTTTGTCCCCTTCTCATTTTGCTTGCTGACCAACCTGCCCTTTTGCCACATATTTAAAATATAAAAAGTTTAAAACTACCATGTAAAATAGATTTTTTTCTTAAGATATTCTTTTCTTTGGAATGGTAATATTAATGATTTTTAAGCTTAGACTTTGAAATATACATACACATTAGAATATTGAACTTTTTATCATTTACGTTTTTGATGTAGTATTTATAGTAAGTGAATTCTTAACTTTTGCTTAAAATCCTGTAGATATGTTGAATGTATTTAAATTAGACTGTGACATAATTGGATTTTTTAGTCCAGTCATAATATACTGTTCTGGACTTGAATCTAAAGAGACTATTTGGAAGCTCAGCTTGGTATCTCATAAATATAATTCCAGCACTTTGAAGCAGGACTGTTAAACAGTTCCATGATATGGTGAGTTCTGGAGCAGCCTGTCTTAACTCCCCTCCCACATTAAATAAAGAGTCTTTGAAAATTGCAGCATATTACTCTGTGATCTGTATATACCTGACTTAACTATAGAGTAATTGTTTCTTTCAGAATATTTAATAAGTGCCAATTCTGTATGTTTTTGTAAACATTATCCATCAATTACTGATTTTATTGCTACGCTCTGACATTATATCTTGGATTTATCACGTACACTTGTGTGGTTTTAAATAAACCCATTTGAAGTCCAGATTTTTCATCTCTGAAATAGTAGGTATGGTCATTAGAAACAATTAGAATAAATTATCTAAAGAAGTTATGTGTAGCCTTCACTTCATTATTTTTACTTGTTTATATAAATCTCTATAACTTACTTGTGTGATATTACTCACCTTTACCTAACAGATGTAGCAGTAGAAATCAGAGATACATTGTTTCTTCCGTGATATATTTTAAGTGGTAACAGAGCCAGCATTTGTTTGTTTTGTTTTGTTTGTTTGTTTTTTCGAGACAGGGTTTCTCTGTATAACCCTGGCTGTCCTGGAACTCACTTTGTAGACCAGACTGGCCTCGAACTCAGAAATCCACCTGTCTCTCTGCCTCCCAAGTGCTGGGATTAAAGGAGCGCACCACCACGCCGGCAGAGCCAGCATTTTAACCTTGATTCCTTTCCCCAAGCCCAACACTTGAAGTATGCATTACAAACTACAATTTGAGTAGTGAGTGATTGAATGAGTTGAGTGATGAGTAGAAGCAACAATTTAAAAATGAGGAGCAGTCTCAGGCGTTCCATGGCTTGCTCATGCTTCCAGGTCCAAGAGACTTTCCTGTGGACTTTTGTCTAAAAGAGCACGTAGATATAATGACACGTGTCTACTATGTTTTCTCTCATATTTTAAAATATAGCTATTAAGGTATAACTCTCATATAAGTATTTTAAAGGGATAATTAGGCTAGATTAGCATGTGAAACCATAATCACAACCAACAAGTGTCCATCTATAGCTACCACTTCCAAAGGCATTTGTGTCCCATGTCTCTTCATTTCCCTCCTCCAGCTTTCCCCACTCATCAGTTTGCATGTCAGGGTCTGTATTGCACAGTCTTATGTCAGTGCAGCCATGCTGTATATATTCTCTTTTATCTGGTGTCTGTCATTCAACATAATTGTCTTTTATATTCTTCTGTTGTTACATCTCAGAATTTATATTTTGCATATCTTTATATCTTTGTAGTATGTGTTTGTATAAATAAACACAATTCTGTTTGTGGACATTTGAGTTGGTTTCGTAATTCATGTTCCAGAAAATAAGGTTGTTTTGTGTACATTTTTAGTACACAAAAATTTGGGGTACATTTTTAGATATATATGTATTTTTTTTCCTTGAGTAAACCATCAAAGGCATATATGGCTAGATAATATGTTAAGTGTATGTTGTTTAACTTTTTTAAAGTTAGAATTTTTTCGTAGAGAATATCTTTACTATTTTACACTTCTATTCCTATTATGTATGAATTCCATTTTCTCCAAGTGCCCACCAAAATTTGGATTGGATTATTTAATTTGAATTTAAAAACTTTCCCACATTTAAATTGTTACCTTATCATAATTTCAATTTCCTAGTGAAAGCTAAGGTTGTCTGTGTCTGTGTGTATCTCCTGTTTTGTGTGTGTGCCAGTGTTTTTCTTGGTGAAAAGCATTTTCAAATCTTTTGCTTCTTTTTAAAGTTAACTTCTTTTGTTACCTTATTTAGAAAAATCATTATTCTGGATACACATATTAGTCTAAGGCTCTCTCTACAGTCTTAATAATTTCTTAAAATTGTAGGTGTTTTGACACTAGTTTTTTTTTTTAATTCTGAGATTATAATTATACCATTTCTTCTTCCCTTTCCTCCCTCTAAATTCTACTATATCCTCACACCTTTAGTTCTTTCTCAGATTCATGCTTCTTTTTCTTTAGTTGACACACACACACAAACACACCAGCTTTTAAGTGTTTACACACACACCAATATTTTAGGAGTCATTTATATTTTCTTTCACTGACTCATGCTCCTTCTTTATTTTAGATTGGACAGTTGGCTTTTAAAGGAATGAAGAGACTCAATAGAATCCAGTCTATAGTATTTGAAACAGCCTACAACACCAATGAAAACATGCTGATCTGTGCTCCTACCGGAGCTGGGAAGACCAATATTGCAATGCTTACTATCTTACATGAAATCCGCCAACACTTTCATCAAGGTGTTATTAAAAAGAATGAGTTTAAGGTAAGAATTTACAAGTTAGACTTTTTTTTAAAGCTGTAGAAGTTATAATAACCTTTCAGTTCTATGCAACCTTGGAATTCTTGAAGATATTTATTATAGTAGAAGTTGTGTAAAGAATGCTGCTTGATTGACTTCATTGCTATAAAGGCAGTCCTTATTTCTGTTTTGAAAATCCCATTACCCTTGAGGAAAGGCGCGAAATTATATTTAGGTTGGAAACAGAGTCTACTTTCTAAATAATGAGGCAGAGAAAAAAAATATCATTGTCCTTTTATTTAAAGGACAATATTTAAAGGTTATTTAAGTAACCACATGCTTAATTCCACTAAAGATAAGTGCTCTCCATATATCATTATTAACATTTTTTCACAGGAAATAGCTAGAATCATATTTCACAATAAGTTGTGACTTGCTTTGGCTACTGTGAAATAAATGGTATTGTAGTTTTTGCTCATTCATCAAACAAATGTTTGTTTGGCATAGATTGTGTATGTCGCTCCAATGAAAGCCTTGGCAGCTGAGATGACAAATTACTTCAGCAGACGTCTAGAGCCACTGGGCATTGTTGTGAAAGAATTGACTGGAGATATGCAGTTGTCAAAAAGTGAAATTTTACGAACTCAGGTACATTGTTCATTATTTTCATTTTTAAGGTTATAAAAATTATTGTAAAGCCAAATTTTAAGAAATAGAAACAAGTGTGTCTGTAAGATAAACATAAACATAAAACAATAAACTTATTTCTGATCATATCTGTACTAAAAACAATTTTAAATGTTGCTCTGTACTTTGATAGCCCTTTTGTGATACTTTTCATAGGAATGTTATTTCAAAGCATAGACTTTATGTTTCTGGGCAGTTTTTACATTAAGGAATAAGAATGTGTGTAAGATTGTAGCTGAATTTTAAGAGGAATCACTACAGAGATCTTGAAGTAATCATATTATACTTTTAGCCTATTTGTTAAGGGTAGCTTAACATATAAGAAGACATTGTAAACATTTTATTTTTTCAAATGCAAATGTATCAATGTACAGCATGAGGACCTATATTAAGGAAAATGAATAATACAGGTATTCAACATTTAGTTTCTACTTTTAAAGATTGTGTGTTATGATTTGGTTTGAAAAATACATTTGGAATTATAACCAGATTAATGTTGATAGTTGTAATACATTAGCATGGGAATATTTATTTTTTTATTGCTATAGTTGGTTATTAAGCTGTAAACTTTTCTCCGTTTAGTTTCTTTGCTATTTCCTGTGTTTTAGATGCTCGTGACCACGCCAGAAAAATGGGATGTAGTAACAAGAAAGAGTGTTGGGGATGTTGCTCTTTCCCAAATCGTAAAACTGCTGATTCTTGATGAGGTTCACTTGCTGCATGAGGACAGAGGCCCAGTGCTCGAAAGCATAGTTGCCAGGACCTTACGGCAGGTAAGAGCCAGTTACAGGCTTGGAAGCTTCTCTGCTCTCCGTGTCTCTCTCTCCCACCCCAGCTTCCTCTTACTTAACATCACTAAAGTGAAATGGCATCCTTTCATGCTTGAACTTCTTTCCTCTCCCTAAGAGATACCCCGCCTTTTCTGCCACCTTCTGTATCATAGCTATCAGCACGCCCTTTTCTCTCGATTTTCTTCTTCCTTGGACACCATTCTTTTTACTCTGTAAATTGTCCCTTTTTTGTTTCCTGTGTCTTAACTTTTTCCTTTCATGGAACACTGTCTCTTCAGCTTAAAAACTTATATTTAACAAATGTTGTATTTTACAAATATTCCTTCAAATACTTAGTACATTTTTATTTTTCTACTTACCTTTTGGAAATGCTCATCTGTATTGGCCTACCTTTTATTTTCCAACTATAAACAGGTGGTGATTGTTTGAAACTAATCATAAATAATATGTTTTATAAGTTCACCAGCTACTAAACGGTTATTTCAATATTAATATTTAACACCTAATATCAATAAATAATAATATTTAATAAATTTTGATATTTGAAAATTTGAGAGCTTTTATATTTAAAAGCTTTACTACTTGTCAAGCTGTCTTTCATATTTAATGTTTTTTTCTTGTATAATGTCACAGGTAAGTACTTTTTTTTTTTGAGACACGGTTTCTCTGTGTAGCCCTGGCTGTCCTGGAACTCACTTTGTATCAGGCTGGCCTCGAACTCAGAAATCTGCCTGCCTCTCTGTATTTATCTTATTTACCCTATTCCTCTTGTGCTATGAACTCCTCTTGTGCCTCCTCTATCCCTCTCAGTTCATGTCCTCTTTCTCTTTAATTACCATTGTTACATTTAGACATATAAATACAGCCTGCTGATTTCATTTAGTGTTGATCACATGTATATGTTCTTAGGACAACAAATATAGAATTGGATAGCAACAAATTAGGAGGTTTATCACTGAGAAGCCTGATTCTCCCATTTTCTCAAATTTTCTTTATTTTTTGACATATTTGTATATCCATAATGAGGTCTCTTAGGTTTGTTTGTTTGTCTGTTTGTTTTTGTTTTTTTCGGGGTAGGGTTTCTCTGTGTAACCCTGGCTGTCCTGGAACTCACTTTGTAGACCAGGCTGGCCTTGAACTCAGAAATCCACCTGCCTCTGCCTCCCGAGTGCTGGGATTAAAGGCGTGTGCCACCACTGCTCCGCATGAGATTTCTTAGAAAAGGAAATTTTAAATCTAAATGTGAAAGTCATTTTTCATCTACATACATCTGAGATACTTAGCCTGAATATAATTTTAACTGAGAATTTTGATTTTAAATGAGGTTAGATATGGAATCTTGGCACTCAAAAAGTTTCACATTTTAGAGCAGTTTGGATTTCAGATTTTCATATTAGGTATGCTCACCTGTTGCGTGTGTGTGTGTGTGTGTGTGTGTGTGTGTGTGTGTGTGTAGCATCTACATCCATCTCCATAATGGTTTCTGGCCATGCTTCCTTTCATAGCTGTCTCCGTATAACAGTGCTTTTATGTTTTCCCTTCACTTGCATATGCCATTGTGCTCCTCTTTATTCCCGGGTCAAATGTTTTCTTTTCCTTAAAATTCTCCTCTAATTTAATAGTAACAGTTTTATAGTTTACATATGAAATACCTCTACTGTATAGATACATTTAAAATTTTCACCTAAAAGGGAAATGCAAAACTTCTATAGTTGTTTGTAAAACCAGTCAAAATATTTTTTCTGTAAATGGGCCATAAATTTCTAGACAGATTAGTGATTTGATTGTATTTTAATATCTCTTGATGCACTTAAAATATGTCATAGTTTGAATAAAAATGGCCCCCATAGAGTCATATATATGCATGTGTAGTTGTCAAGGAGTGGTACTATTTGATAAGGAATAGGAAGTGTTGGACTAAGTGTGGCTTTGTTGGAGCAAATGTGTCCGGGGGTGGGATTTAAGGTTTCAAAAGTCAAGCCAGACGCAGTGTATCTCATGCTGCAGCCTGAAAATCACTATTTTCTATGTTCCACCTGGGCTGTTGTAACTGCAGTTGGGCAGCCCTCAGGGCCACTTTTTGTGGCTCAGCTAACCAATTGTGGCTTCTTCCTTCTCCTCTCTTGTACCTTCTCCTTCTTCTTCCTCTTCCTGACCTCAAGCCAGCAAAGTCTAAACACTGCCTATGTGTCATCTGCCCGGGTATTGACTGTTGAATCTTTTTTTACCAATCACAGTTAACTGGGGGCAGGGTTACTCACTATCTTACTTTCAGACTCTTGTCTTTAGGGCAACTACTCTTGGGGACCACGAATTAGCATTAGAATATAAGCAACATTCCAGCTTCTGGCTATTATAAATAGGGCTGCTATGAACATAGTGGAGCATGTGTCCTTCTTACCGGTTGGGACATCTTCTGGATATATGCCCAGAAGAGGTATTGCTGGATCCTCCGGTAGTACTATGTCCAATTTTCTGAGGAACCGCCAGACTGATTTCCAGAGTGGTTGTACAAGCTTGCAATCCCACCAACAATGGAGAAGTGTTCCTCTTTCTCCACATCCTCGCCAGCATCTGCTGTCACCTGAATTTTTGATCTTAGCCATTCTGACTGGTGTGAGGTGGAATCTCAGGGTTGTTTTGATTTGCATTTCCCTGATGATTAAGGATGTTGAACATTTTTTCAGGTGCTTCTCTGCCATTCGGTATTCCTCAGGTGAGAATTCTTTGTTCAGTTCTGAGCCCCATTTTTTAATGGGGTTATTTGACTTTCTGGAGTCCACCTTCTTGAGTCCAGATGTCCCTCAACAGAGGAATGGATACAGAAATTATGGTACATTTACACAATGGAGTACTACTCAGCTATTAAAAAGAATGAATTTATGAAATTCCTAGCCAAATGGATGGACCTGGAGGGCATCATCTTGAGTGAGGTAACACAATCACAAAGGAACTCACACAATATGTATTCACTGATAAGTGGATATTAGCCCAAAACTTAGGATACCCAAGATATAAGATACAATTTGCTAAACGCATGAAACTCAAGAAGAATGAAGACCAAAATGTGGACACTGTGCCCCTTCTTAGAATTGGGAACAAAACACCCAGGGAAGGAGTTACAGAGACAAAGTTCGGAGCTGTGATGAAAGGATGGACCATCTAGAGACTGCCGTATCCAGGGATCCATCCCATAATCAGCTTCTAAACGCTGACACCATTGCATACACTAGCAAGATTTTGCTGAAAGGACCCAAAGATAGCTGTCTCTTGTGAGACTATGCAGGGGCCTAGCAAACACAGGAGTGGATGCTCACAGTCAGCTATTGGATGTATCACAGGGCTCCCAATGGAGAAGCTAGAGAAAGTACCCAAGGAGCTAAAGGGATCTGCAACCCTATAGTTGGAACAACATGATGAACTAACCAGTACCCCGGAGCTCTTGTCTCTAGCTGCATATGTATCGAAAGATGACCTAGTCGGCCATCACTGGAAAGAGAGGCCCATTGGACTTGCAAACTTTATATGCCCCAATATAGGGGAATGCCAGGGCCAAAAGAATGGGAATGGGAGGGTAGGGAAGTGGGGGGCGGTATGGGGGACTTTTGGGATAGCATTGGAAATGTAATTGAGGAAAATATGTAATAAAAAAAAAAACAGTGAAAAAAAAAAAAAGAATATAAGCAACATTAAGCCAACCCACTACAGTAACACAGATATTGACACAGACCACTGCTGCTGCAGGTCCCTGGGCTAGACCTCACCATGGCCTCAGGTGGCATAGCAAGCTACTAACGTCATGTTGTTCATCACTACCCTCAAGTCGCTAGTTCAGCCTCCTTTCATTGTGCTTCTCATTCTCTTCCAGTTCCCCACTACTTGCATGCTCATCTTAGTGGTGCCCCGGGCCTCTAGGTGTCTTATATTCATTCACTGTTTTATTTAATGAACTCTAACCATATGATTGCTAAATATTTCCAAGTACTATGAATTTAGTGGTAAAGAAAATAAAGTTCTTGGATATATTTGGCTTTACCCAAGAATAGAGTGAGGTACATCTGTGATGTCAGTTGCAGGAAACTCAGATGGAATTGGAGGAAAATTTGTCACATTTTAACATGTCATTATATAAATATGCACACAATAATACACCTACACAAATTCCAGAGACCTTAAAGCTGAATGTTATACATCATAAGTCAAGTATTATCTAATACAGCTTCAGAATAGCTTTAAAGATGCATGTAGTTGTGACACTGAAGACACAAAAGGTCTGTAACTGCTTCTGCTCTTTTCACAACTTATCTTCGTCCAACACCTGTTTGTGCCCCAAATTTTACACCCAAGAGTTTCAATAAAAGTTTGCAGGCTATCTTTTGCTTCAAAGGTAATGATTTTGATCCTGATTTTGTTTTTTATACTTTATGCCGTGATATTAGAAAATTGGTTATGGGGATGGATCTCCGGTGGGGTAGTCTCTAGATGGTCCATCTTCTTGTCTTAGCTCCAAACTATGTCTCTGTAACTCCTTCCCTGGGTATTTTGTTCTCTATTCTAAGGAGGAATGAAGTATCCACAAGTTGGTTTTCCCTCTTCTTGATTTTCTTGTGTTTTGCAAATGTATCTTGGGTATTCTAAGTTTCTGGGCTAATATCCACTTATCAGTGAGTGCATATCAAGTGACTTCTTTTGTGATTGGGTTACCTCACTCAGGATGATATCCAGATACATCCATTTGTCCAAGAATTTCATAAATTCATTGTTTTTAATAGCTGGGTCGTACTCCATTGTGTAAAGATACCACATTTTCTGTATCCATTCCTCTGTTGAGGGACATCTGGGTTCTTTCCAACTTCTGACTATTATAAATAAGGCTGCTATAAACGTAGTGGAGCATGTGTCTTTATTACCAGTTGGAACATCTTATGGGTATATGCCCAGGAGAGGTATTGCTGGATCTTCCGGTAGTACTGTGTCCAATTTTCTGAGGAACTGCCAGACTGATTTCCAGAGCTGTTCTACAAGCTTGCAATCCCACCAGCAATGGAGGAGAGTCCCTCTTTCTCCACATCCTTGCCAGCATCTGCTGTCACCTGAATTTTTGATCTTAGCCATTCCAGAGACTGCTCCACCCAGGGATCCATCCCATAATCAGCCACCAAACGCAGACACTATTGCAGATGCCAGCAAGATTTTGCTGAAAGGACTCTGATATAGCTGTCTGGTGTGAGGCTATGCCAGTGCCTGGCAAATACAGAAGTGGATGTTCACAGTCAGCTATTGGATGGAACACAGGGCCCCTAATGGAGGAGTTAGAGAAAGTATCCAAGGTGCTGAAGGGGTCTGCAACCCTATAGGTGGAACAACAATATGAACTAACCAGTACCCCCAGAACTCGTGTCTCTAGCTGCATGTGTAGCAGAAGATGGCTTAGTCGGCCTTCATTGGGAAGAGAGACCCCTTGGTCTTGTAAACTTTATATGCCTCAGTACAGGGGAACACCAGGGCCAAGAAGTGGGAGTGGGTGGGTTTGGGACCAGGGGAGAGATATAGGGGACTTTCGGGATAGCATTTGAAATGTACATGAAGAAAATAATCTAATAAAAAGTTGAATAAAAAGCAGAATAGTTCAAACTGAAAAAAGAAAAAAAACAATTAGTGATATTTTCAAAGAGCCATGATGTGTGAACATATGCAGTCCAGATTTATTTGCAGTGAACAACCTCATGAGTCCAGTCCATCCTGATAAAGCATTCCACAGATGAGGGCTTTCTTGCAAATCTTATCTACACATTGTAAGAGGAGTAGCCTGACTTTTCGCCTCCCATAGCAGCAGGAAGTGGCATGAGGTTTGCCTTCAGTCCTTCCTGTGACTGTGTACACTGTTTTATGTACATGGTTGTACTACATGTAGTTTGTTTTAGAGAACGTACCAGTATACAACATATTCCACTCTTCCATTAATTTCTTAATGTTACCGATTTTTAGTTGTTTTTCTACACTTTTCTTACTTGTAATACTAAGAAAAATACCCAGATTTCTTAGGTAGATATTAAAATTTATTAAAGGCTGGTCATCTCATTTTGATGGCTACCAGTCTGCCAGCTACTATGTGTTCCAGCCACTTGAAAGTATTTTTTTCCATTCTTTATAGCACATTAACCCTGTATTCTAGCTTTAACTCAACTGTCTTGAGATGGAATGAGTGCTTTTCTTTTTTTTTTTTCTTTTTCTGTGTGCAATTATGAATGACAGTTACGTGTTGGTCACATTGTGCAAACATTGATTAGAAATACACTGTTCTTTTGAACCTGTTGCATACTACTTGTTTAATTAAACTCGTCTTCTGCTTTCTACATACTAAAAGGAAATACCTGAAATAAAATCTGTTCCCTCTGTTTATGCTTTATATATTTTTAGCATCTATCAGTGCTTAATAGTCATAAAGCTAGATATGCTTCATTCTTTTAATTCCTGTATTTCCCACTAGATTTTAATCTCCTTGGTAGAAATGTGTCTTTGATTCTCATATATTTCTGAAGTTCTAATCTAGTGCCCATAACACTGTATTAAAACACATGTGCTTGTTCCTTGTGATTACCAAGTGTTTCCAGTAGATGGTAGTGTTTCACATCACACCATGACGCATGGTAATGTGAGCGTAGAAATTAAATGCTGGATTAGGGACTACATTCACAGCACACTTGGCATGATGAGATGATAAGATAAATATATAAGAAATTATAAATTATTGCACTTAGCAATAATAAACTAATATTGTTTTTTAACTTTTTTTCAGCAAGGAGACAGACTGTCCAAACGTAAACTTTATGAGATAGTAATCATAAAAGTTTACTATAAAAAGCCTTGGGTTCTATTATCAGTACTATTACCCCCCACCTCCCCAGAAATTTAACCCCCTAGTTTCTGGAGTAAAGATAAAGAAGAATCTTCACAATGTGGATTTTGTAGTGTTCGCCATGACTCTTTTAACTACTTCACATTGTCTGGAGTTCTCTAATTAGGATGAAATTTGAAATGGGTTTTTGCTGTTTTATATAAGATTTTTTTTGTGAGACTAAATCCACGTGTGATATTCTTTCTCTGTGCAACAATTTTCAACCAATGCCATCTGTTTTAAACATTTGTTTCAAGTAGTCTCTATGGGTGTGGGTCTGTGCTGTACTCAGTATTGCATTACCTGATTATTGTGAATTATGCAATCACCTAGTATAGGTAACTGGGTTTTGGAATTATGAAGGTATATCTATAGGGGTCTGCTTTGTTTATTTCATGGTATCTCCAAAACTGAACAATCTTATCAACATTGACTTTGATAATGATATTGTAACAACATAGTGATGTATGTTTATTATGAAGTATATGGAATATTCTGACCATCATTTGATTTTATTCCTTTGCATATAATACAGTCAGAATTTGATATTTGTTTGTTTGTGTTTGCTTGTTTGGGGGTATTTTAGTATTAATTTTTAGACAATAGTGAGGACAAAACCCAAGCCTGGTGCATATCAGGCCAACTCTCAATCAGGGATATAAGTTTCTACCCCCAGTTTTTGAAATATATTAAATTAATTTCATTGTTTTAAATTAAATCATTGTTTTAAAGTACTTACAGGTACTTAATGTCAATTCATAAGTTCAGATGATAGTAAATTAGGAATATGGTGTGTGTAGTGGGAGAAGGATAATACATGGTCTTATGCATGCTATGTAAGTGATCCACCATTGAGTCACATATCTTGGGCCTATATCTCTTATGCCTACACATTTAGATGATAAGACCTCTGTTGACCTCTAACCTCATTTCCATTTCCTGCAGTATAATTTTTATAATTCATATTGATAGCATACATGATATGTTATTCTGAGTTTTTTGTTTTGGTTAATTTACTTACAATTTATTTAATTAAATACATTCCTATTGAAATTACCCATACAGGTTGAATCCACACAGAGTATGATAAGAATTCTTGGATTGTCTGCAACCTTACCCAACTACCTCGATGTTGCTACATTTTTGCATGTTAACCCCTACATTGGACTTTTCTACTTTGATGGCCGTTTTCGACCTGTACCTCTTGGACAGACATTTTTAGGGATTAAAAGTTCAAACAAGGTAAGAGCTCATTTTAATAGTTTTACTTCTAAAAGAAATATTTTTATTGGCTTATTGTTGAATACATAATTGGGATTAAATCCTACCCAGCATCACTTCCATAAAATATAAGTATTGCTTCAAATGAAGTCAGGAACTCCTCTCAGTATTGGCAGTAAAGTCTTCCTACAGAATGGTTCTTAGTGTAGGTTACAGTATTTCAACATGTATTTTGTAATTTTAGCTGTTAAAAACTTCAAGTTATTTTAATTGAAGGACATTATAAAATAATAAAATCTGTAATTAAATCAGTAATATATATTTTGGTACAATGTTCATTTAAAATAAGGAATAATTGCAATTGAAAAGTAATCTCATGCTTCAGCCAGTAGAGGAGAATTGTGCTTAAAATATATTTTTATTATATTAATTATGTATATAAACAATATTTTTAATATTCTATATAATGCTTTAAAAATAGTCATCCCTTTAATGGTACCACCATTATACCATTTGTAGTATTGGTGTTCTTATTACAGTTTTCTAATAATGTAAGTAAAGTTTACTTAAAATTTATTTTGTTCAACTCATATTCTTCCTTAGATGAAAAAGCTTTAAGATAATATTCAAAATTCTTTTGATGACTCTTTTTTAAAAGAGAACAAATTAAAATTGTGTAACATTAGGCTAATCTTGGCTTTTCATTAATTACATTAGATTTTCTAAAAGAGAAGCTTATTAGTAAAACAGCCATTTTTGTCTCATACTGATAACATATTGGTAGATTGGTAAATCAGTTAAAGGTAGTTAAATTCCAAAGTGTTTTCCATAGCATTATGGTAGTATAATACTCACCAAATGCTGGATAAAGAAGTGATATAATGGTTTTGAAGTTTTAGAAATTTGGCAATTAAAGGAATTTACATACCATAGTGTGGATAGTAAATTATATTTTTTATAGTTACAGATTTTTATATTATTAGAACTTAACAAGTTTTATATTTATTTGAAATACATTGTTGGTATGTATGAAGATCTTAGGGTGTTGTTAATGTGGTTTATAATCAGTTACTGAAATTTTCAGTTAAAATTCAATATATGATCCAGTTATTAAGAATATGAGAATTGGTAAGATGGCATTTCCAGTTTGAAATGAACCAGACCCAAAGTACACTGAAAATATTGGTATTTAGCATGGGGATAGAAGACACTAGATGTGATTTTCAAATCCTTTGATCATTTTGTCCTACTTAGTAACAGATTATCAATCATAAGTTCTCCAAGTTCTAAAGTGTTTGTTATTAAATTAATTTACAAAGTGAATTAGTTTCTGTCTGTAGATTATTCTTTGTCATTCAACCTGTGTTCATAGATTTTCAGACATATGAAAATTGTGTGGTTCCTGAAATGACATAGAAAAAAAATAGCCTGAAGAATGAGGTTCTATAGGAAAACAGTACTTTAAAATGTATTCTAACATATCTATAGCTTTTAAAGGTAGACACTCACTTTTAAATTAGTCTTTGTAGTCTGAAACTGTGGTTTTTGTACTTTGTGGTTTTTTATTTTATTTGTTCTATGTTAGATACTTTTATTTGTTGCTTCTCTGTTCTAATTAGTCTGAAAGGTTTTGTACTGTAATTGACAAAGTTTCATTTGTAGTTTTATTGTCTAATTTTATAATTCTCCTGCTTTAAATTCTTTAAGATGCAGCAGTTAAATAACATGGATGAAGTGTGCTACGAAAGTGTTCTGAAACAAGTAAAGGCTGGACACCAGGTACACCAAGCTCCTGTTGTTTCTAGGAAATGCTTAGTGAAAACTGTAGAGTTTCAATCTTCACTTTCTCTGAATTCTGACATTTTTATTTCTTAGTTGTTTTAGTTTAATAGATAGCTGTATGAGTCATATAAATAGTCCTATGTGATATTGATATCCTGATATTGATATGTCAAGGTATTTTGTTTGCCATTTTATTAAGTATTTAAGATAAAGGTTGGCCTTGGCATTTCTGTTTCTTTTAATCTTTTTAAGCAGCACTTCAAAACTCTATTCATGTTTTTAATTATTGTTCAGGCTTTCATGATGTTATTTTTACTGTTTTGATTAAGTATATTCGAAATGCATTTAATAAACTTTGTATTGCTTTATTGTGTTTGAAAGTTAAGCAGTTCAGGTCTGGGATGTAGGACGATGATAGAGAAATGCATTTGAGACACTGAGTTCCATCCCTGGCTAGTGGTGGTGGGGAGAAAAGATTTAAGCAGTTTTGTTTTTTATTAACATCCCCATAGTATCAAATTTCTTTAAGGAAAAAGTGAAATGATAGAACAACTTATAAAAATTAGCGGTTTCCTGTTTTGGTTGTTGTTGGGCCTGGCCTTTGGGGAAGATTGGTTGCTTTGACTCATTGTTTTTAGAGGTGTGTTTCTTTACCTAGTCCTGGCTGGCCTCAAACTCAACTTCCTGTGTGTTGGGATTTCAGGTTTGCCCACACCTACCCAGCTGTGTGATTTTACTACTGTGTGATTATTTTAGAAGAGTGAAATTTATTTAATTAGACAGTACTTAACTTTTGTGATTTTGAACTGGTTTTTCTGACTCTTTGACTTTTATTTTTTAAGAGGTTAACCATATCTATTCAATGTCTGATACTTTCATTAGACAACTCAGAATCATTGGTAAAAATCTGCAGAGAAGAACTATTTTACTAAGTTTTCAAAATATCTTAATGTCTCTATTCAGCTGTTCATTTTAAAACTTGCAGAAAACTTTTTGTTTTTTGAGATTAAAATAAAATTACAGCATATCTGTCTTTTCTTTCTTCCCTCCAACCATTCCCATTTATCCCTCCTTGCTTGTTTTCAAAGCCATAGCCTCTTTTATTCATTAGTTATTATTACATGCATTTATGTATGTGTACATACATAAGTTCTCCCAAGTCTGTGTAATGTTACTTGTGTGTGTGTTTTCAGATAATCACTTGGCATGCTCTTCCCTGGGCAGACTATTTCTCCCACTCTCAACTTTCCTTATTTGCCAGTAGTTCATAAGTAGTATTGATACCTCCCTCATAGGCTTTTCCTTGTCCTCTTTTGTGTGTATATTGGTGTTATATTTGTTCAACTCATATGTAGGCAATCATGATGGTGAGGCTTTATGGGTATAGCTTCTGATGTTACCAGAAGACACAACCTCATAGCAAAATCCCTGGTTCCTCTGGCTCTTACAGTCTTTCTTCGTTGTCTTCTACAGTGTTTCCTGAGCTGTAGGTGCTCGAATGTTTTGTAGATATGTAGATATATCTATTGGTGTTGGGCTCTGCAACTCTGCTCTTTTGATTGGGTGTGCGTTTCTGCAATTATCTTGGTCTGTTTCAAAAGAAGAATATAGGTTTGTGTACAGAAGAATCCTTTTCCCAGAGGCTGAATCATAATGCAGCTGTTATCTATTAGATGAGTCAAAACTGACCTGGACCTGAGATTGATACCAGCCAATGAACACCCTTGGAGCATGTCTTTCTTAAAGAAGGAGTATCAAAATTTGTTTTTCTACTAAACTTAATGGAATGAAGTATTGAGAATTTTTGTTTGATCATTTAAACTTAGTTCATTTTACTTGGGAGTCTGCATTTCTTTATTCATTGCCTTTTTTTTTTGTTTTGTTTTGTTTTGCTTTGTATTATTTTGAGACTAGGTCTCATGTAGCCTAGGATGCCCTTGTATTTCTGATCCTCCTTGCCATTACCTCTCAAGTGCGGAATCACAGGTATCGCCTTGGCATTCCTAGGGATCTAACCCAGGATTACCTCCATGTAAGACAAATCACTCCATGGACTGAACTGCATCCTCAGTTCTCATTTTTAACTATTAAAATTTATTTTTATCAGTACTGCTTTTATTTGGAAATTTGAGAAGCCCTGATTATTTTAAATTAGTACTTTTTGTATCTTTTTATTAAAACCTGAAAATGATAAAATATTATCTTACATTTATTAAATTCTCTTAATATCTAATAAGATGTGTACTGTTACACATAGTTGACAGATGAAAATGAGGTCCTGGGCAAAAAAGTAATACAGTGGAGTACTCTTGTCATTTGATGTGTTGACTGTTCTGAGTCTGCATCTATTTAGAACTCTGGATTAGTAAAACTTTACATGGGAGCTTTTAATTGTATTTGGCTGTTATTCCAACACAAGAGAACCTTCATCAATGTATCGTAGACTTCAGTATAAATAAAAGGTTCAAATTTTTTTTTTAAGACAGGGTTTCTGTGTAGCCCTGGCTGTCCTGGAACTCACTCTGTAGACCAGGCTGGCCTAGAACTCAGAAATTCTCCTTCCTCTGCCTCCCAAGTGCTGGGGTTAAAGGCGTGTGCCACCACTGCTTAAATATTTTTTTAAATAATAGATGTAGAAATATAAGTATATTACGGTGAAATATAAATATATATGAGCTAAAGAGCAAGCCAGCTAATAGGTAGTCTTCTACTATATTTTCAACCTAAGTTCCTACACCGACTTTTCTCAGTGATGGACTGGGACTTGGAAGCATAAGCCAGGTAAACCCTTCCCTCCTCACATTGCTGCTGTTTACAGTCTTTTATCACAGCAAAACTAGAACTTCTGTTACTCTAGAATTAAAGATATTAGAGTATTTTTTCTTTACAAAAAATATAGTTAGCACTGACTTGCCAGATAATTAGGACAGTCTCTCATTGACGTCTTTGCAGGTTTGTTTTAGACACCTACCCCAACAGGTAACCAGAATCAAAAAGTTTTCAAGGCTTTAATTTAAAATACCATTGCTATTTGCATATCACTATGGACATCTTCCCACATACTTAAATTTTCTCTAGTTTTCTTACTGTATCTATTACATAATAGTCTCTGTAAGTAATTGTTCTACTATATTGTTTACAGAATAAAGCTAAGGTAGAAAGACTTTATGTATTCACTGCAGCTAGAAGGTTTTTTTTTTGTTTGTTTGCTTGTTTTGGTTGCAATTGTTAAAAATGTCTCTTCTAAGCAGTTTGTTAAATCTGTGATACAGAACTCTTAGATACGGAATCGCAGATCATTTTGCAATGAGGCTGATTGTATTTTCTACATTATTATGGAAAATAGGCTTCTCTAGAACACATCATTTTGTGGGGTTCAGACAGTATAATGCTTGGACATTCTGTTTTAGGGAGGTGGATAGATATTGATTGGAGATGTGTAGACAGTACGGATGAAATCTTACTACCAACTACTTTTTTGTCTTTGTAAATTCACTTACTGCTTTACTTCTCAAACCAAAAGTTCCCAAGGACAGGCTCATAGTCTAGTAATAATGCCTCTTTGGAGGAAAAGACTTGGCCAGGATACCCAAAGCAGGTTACCAGGTGCTGTTGATTATAAACACAAGGAGCTTAGGAATTGAGGCTGCACACTGTGAAAGGAGACGCTGGAGACAAGGATTACCTGTCCACCTTTGGTATTGATGTCATGACATCCATGACTGCCAGTTCTTCATGAACATGTGAAATCTAAGTTACTTTCTACACTGGTGTTTAGCTGAAATTGTTCTGTGGTGGTTTTTGTTAAAGTACAATTGTTGTTTGAAAACCAACTTTGATATCTAAAACTATATCTAGATCTGTGCTGTCAAACAAGTAGAGTGGGATAGCAGTGACCCTCTAGGCAGCTGGCCACTATGAGCAGGTTTAATCTGTTTTTCAATGATTAGCAATGACACGTTTAATAAGATTTCCTTGAATTTTATTTTTAATATGTACATATTTTGAGTATTTGTTTATTTCATAATATTGGCATAGTTTGCTACTATTTTACCATCTTAATATAGTGATAATCATGTTCATATAATGATAATATAGTAATATATTTACCACTCATATGTTTTCTTTTCATATCTTTGTGGGAGTTTGTATACATGTATGCATGTGTGTTCACATGAGTATGGGCAGGTACACATGCGAGTGTGCACACGTGTGAGGAATTCCAAGGCTAATGTTGAAATTTTTCCTCATCCTCCCTTTTACCTTACTCTTTGAGGCAGGGTCTCTTAATCAGTCAAAACTCTCAGCTTGTTTGGTATATCTCATCTCATCCTTCTAAGGCTAGAATTGCAGGTAGGCCACCATACTTAACTCAGTATTTATAAAGGTTCTAGGGATAGAATTCTTGATCCCCTTCCTTACCAAACAAGCCCTTTAATCACCAAGCCATCTCCCTAGCTTCTACTAGTCTTTTATTCTTTCATACTTGCGGGTTAATATTATAATTAGTGACAGTCAGTTATTAAATTATAATTATCATTGTGAAGCTTTATATTCACTCATGCTTAATAAATAATAAAGATTTTAAATGTATCTACATGATTTTCATAGCTTCATTGTCTGCAAGAAAAAGTTTACTTCAATTCTAATTTTTACAAGCCATGTGAATCTCCTTAGACTTTTAATCTGACAGTATGCCTAGATATTTTTATTTTGATACAAGGAAAAATGAGCCTTAGACATGTTAAGCAGTTTTTCAAGGGTGTATAGCTAACTGTGACTGATAACATTCCACATTGTTGTTATATTACTTATCTATCTCATAGATGCATGGGATAGGTAAATACCTATCAAAATGCAATTCAAGGATAGAAGAATATTTTTTTGTCACACAGCTCAAAGGAATACCATCTATAATACAATCAAAGGTATGGCTGGGGTATTTGGTTCATTCACATTATCAACCAAGGAGCAGGGAAAGAGAAAGGATCATGGTTTTCTGGCATTCTCCCTTCTCCTCTTTTATTCAGAGAGCCTTAGAACATGGGATAGTTCCTCCCACAATTGGGATAGATCTTAAACATCTCTAAATGTGTCTGACAGACATTTTTAAATGTGGGAATCTCAGTGATTCTAAATCTAGTTAGTTTGACTATGAAGATTGTCACAATTATTAAGCTAATTAACTCAATAGCTAATTTTCAGTTATTAATTATCTCTCCATTGCTAATTTGAAATGTTTTCAGCTTTCTATTATAAATGATGGTGGCTTATGTAATCATTATATTTTCAATTATTTTCTTGCTACTTTTCTGCTTAAGTTATTATTAACTCATTCTCTATAATGGAATCACAAGAAATGGTACAATTTGTCATCTTGTTTGGACCCTGTCTTTTCCAAATAAATAGAAACATTTTGTGGTAACAACAGACCTGAGAGTTAAAGGATCCAGAAGCTTAAAAACTAATGAAGTTTCTTCTAAGTAACATTGACAATATAGTTTGATGTAAGGTTGTGACCTAATTTTTTTTACCCACTTAATTTTTCTTTTTCACTTTTATGGCATATAAAACAAAGTGGTGTTATAAGTATGATTTCTTTTTTTTTTGGCTAGCAAGTATTTTCTCCTTGTTGATTGTTTACTGTAATTTTAGATTTTAGTTTGGACATGCACTCACTTTTATTAGAAAAGTGCTTCCTCTGGTTTTTTTTTTTCAACCTGTGACCTTGTTATCTTTGGCATGTATATATGCATATACATATGCATATATAAGCATATATATATACACACATACATACATACACAATATGTATATGTACACACATATCTATATATGAGGACTTAAAATAATCACTACTTATTCACTACAGAGTCGCTTATATTCATCTATATATATTTACATTTTTAGTTCATCTTATAGTCTTAAATTCCCTATAATTTTTCTTGATTCAGAATCTATTGTATTTTAATTGTTGAAAAATATGATATGCCCATAAATAGAAATAATAGTATTAAATGTATGTTCTGCCTAAAAGTCTTCAATCTAAATACTGTTTTTAGTATGTTTTGTGCAGTGGACTAGATCATACTGAGAAAGATTATCTGGGACATGTACTGTCACCTTCATAAACTTTGTCATAAATGCAGTTTGATTGTGATTTTTTTTTTTTTGACAGTATGTTATGAGTGGCTTGGGGAAGACCAAAAATGGGAATGCATTGGAACTTTTCCTGTTGGTTGACATTTGCCTTTAACCCAGTGCTTTCATACTGTAAACTTTCTCCTGGGAAGATTGTAAGTTCTTACATTAAACCAGTCATAATACAGCTGAGAGTTCTTTTGTAGCATCACTGGAGAGCTCCATTCCTTTCAGTTCTTTGTGTTTTCTATACTATATGAATGCAAATGAGGAAAATATCTGAAGCAAATCTTTCATTGTATCTGTCTTTTAAAAGGTGTTATCTATTAAATTCTGTGTTTGTAAGATAATCTGTGATTATTTAGCTTGAGAAGTGGCAGTATTCTACTGAATGCCACTGAAGTGTGGCTACACTGACAGTTGCACTGTGGGTATTTGGAAAGCAAGGCTTTTATTTGGGAAACTAGAGTTGCCAATTTCAAGAAGTTCAGCAGTACTTGATTCTATTACAGTGTTTGGCCTGTCATTTCAGTCTCTCATACTGCAACCTAAGTAGAAATTTATTTCCAAAGGCTTTCAGTCTTCAAAGGTTCTTTTTTCCTTAAGAAATACCTTGAGTATTCTGGGTTTGGGGGCTAATATCCACTTACCATTGAGTGTGTACCATATGTGTTCTTTTGTGATTGCGTTTTCTCACTCAGGATGATATTTTCTAGTTCTATCCATTTGCCTTAGAATTTCATGAATTCATTTTTAATAGCTGAGTAGTACTCCATTGTGTAAAAATACCTCATTTTCTGTATCCATTCCTCTCTTGAAGGACATCTGGGTTCTTTCTAGCTGCTAGCTATTATAAATAAGGTTGCTATGAACTTAGTGGAGCATGTATCCTTGTTATATGTTGGAACATCTTTTGGTTATATGCCCAGTAGTGGTATATCTGGATCCTCAGGTAGTACTATATCCAGTTTGAACCGCCATACTGATTTCCAGAGTAGTTGTTCCAGCTTGCAGTCCCACCAACAGTGGAGGAGTGTTCCTCTTTCTCCACATCCTCAGCAGCATCTGCTGTCCCCTGAGTTTTTTATCTTAGCCATTCTGACTGGTGTGAGGCGGAATCTCAGGGTTGTTTTGATTTGCATTTCCCTGATGACTAAGGATGTTGAACATTTCTTTAGGTGTTTCTCAGCCACTCTGTATTCTTCAGTTGAGAATCCTTTGTTTAGCTCTGTACCCCATTTTTTAATAGCGCTATTTGATTTTCTAGAGTCTACCTTCTTGAGTTCTTTGTATATATTGGATATTAGCCCTCTATCAGATGTAGGATTGGTAAAGATCTTTTCCCAATCTGTTGGTTGCTGTTTTGTCCTTTGCCTTACAGAAGCTTTGCAATTTTATGAGGTTCCATTAGTCAATTCTTGCTCTTAGAGCATAAGCTATTGGTGTTCTGTTCAGGAAATTTTCCCCTGTGTCCATTTGCTGGAGGCCCTTCCCCACTTTCTTTTCTAGTAGTTTTAGTGCATCTTGTTTTACATGGAGGTCCTTGATCCACTTGGAGTTGAGCTTTGTACAATGAGATAAGAATGGATCGATTTGCATTCTTCTATATGTTGTCTTTTTTTCCACTGGTGGTTTTGGCTCCTTTGTCAAAGATCAAGTGACCATAGTAGGTGTGTGGGTTCATTTCTGGGTCTTCAATTATATTCCATTGAACTATTTGTCTGTCACTGTATCAGTACCATACAGTTTTTAATCACTGTTGCTCTGTAATACAGCTTGAGGTCAGGGATGGTGATTCACCCAGAAGTTCTTTTATTGTTGAGAACAGTTTTTGATATCCTGGCATTTTTGTTATTCTAGATGAATTTGCATATTTCTCTTTTTAATTCTCTGCAGAATAAAGTTGGAATTTTGATGGGGATTGTATTGAAGTTGTAGATTGCTTTCAGCAAGATGGCCATTTTTACTGTATTAATCTTGCCCATCTATGAACATGGGAGATCTTTCCATTTTCTGAGATCTTCGTTTTCTTTCTTCAGAGATTTGAAGTTCTTGTCATACAGATCTTTCACTTGCTTGGTTACAGTCACACCAAGGTATTTTATATTATTTGTGGTTATTTTGTAGGGTGTCATTTCTTTCTCAGCCTGTTTATCCTTTGAGTATAGGTAGCCTACTGACTTGTTTGAGTTAAATTTTATATCTAGTCACTTTTCTGAAGTTAATTGTCAGGTTTAGGAATTCTCTGATGGAATTTTTGGGGTCACTTAAGTATACTATCATATCATCTGCAAATAGTGATATTTTGACTTCTTCCTTTCCAATTTGTATCCCTTTGACCTCCTTTCATTGTCTAATTGCTCTGGTTAGGACTTCGGTACTATATTGAATTGGTAGGGAGAGACTGGGTAGCCTTGTCTAGTCCTTGATTTTAGTGGGATTGCTTCAAGTTTTTCTCCATTTACTTTGATATTGGCTATTGGTTTGCTGTATATCGCTTTTAATACGTTTAGCTATGGGCTTTGAATTCCTGATTTTTTCCAAGACTTTTACCATGAAGGGGGGTTGAATTTTGTCAAATGCTTTCTTAGCATCTAATGAGATGATCTTGAGCTTCTTGAAGCTCAAGAAGAAGGAAGACCAAAGTGTCTTCAGTCCTTAGAAGGGGGAACAAAATACAGATAGGAAATATGGAGACAATGTAGAGCAGAAACAGAAGGAAAGGCCATTCAGAGTCTGCCATACCTGAGGATCATCCCATATATACTCACCAAACTCAAACACTGGGTTGGTGTAAAGAAGTGCTTGCTGTCAGGAGCCTGTAGGAAATAGAAGGAATACATGATATAATTATATAATAATTCCCAAAAAAGAAGAAATGGGAAATATGATTCTATGGTTTCCCATCTTCTTCCTCTTTGCTATAACTACTCTGTAAATAATGTTTTTAACTCTTTAAAAGTCAGTATAAGATTTTCACAGATTCATTTCTTAATTGCCTGTAGTTAGTTCTTCGTGTAGGGTCAAGACCTCCACACAAAGGATGCCAAGAAGTGCTTGCTGACAGGAGCCTGATATAGCTGTCTTTTGAGAGGCTCTGCCAGAGCATAACAAATATAGAAGCGAATGCTCGTAGCCAACCATTGAACTGAGCACTGGGTCCCCAATGGAGGAGTTAGAGAAAGGACTGAAGGAGCTGAAGGGGTTTGCAACCCCATAGGAAGAACAACAATATCAAGTAACCAGGACCCCCACCTCCCAGAGCTCCCAGGGGCCAAACCACCAATCAAAGAGTGCACATGTAAGAACCCATGGCTCCTGCTGCATATGTAGCAAAGGATGTTCTTGTCAGGCAGCAATGGGAGGAGAAGCCCATGGTCCTGTGAGGGTTCAGTGCAGTAGTGAAGGTGAATGCCAGTGAGGGGAGGCAGGAGTGGGTAGGTGGGGGAGCACCCTCGTAGAAGCAGGGGGGGTGTGCGATAGGGGGGTTCCAGATGGGAAACCTAAATGGAGGCTAACACTTGAAATGTAAATAACGAAAATATACAATAAAAGAGAGAAACAAACAAACAAACAGACAAACAGACAAACAAAAAAGAAATACCTTGACTATGCACCGTTACATCTATACTTCCTGTAGGTCAGCAAAGAATAATACAGTACAGTTGTTCTGTAGTGTTGCTAAATTTGTTTTTCACTCATGGTTAGGGTCAAAGTTACTTTCTCTGTTATCTCCAACTATCTTTTTATGAATTTCCAAATGATAGTTTTAAATACATGAGTTTGTATATATCTTTCTGTGAAAAATGAAGAATATGTAGTTCAACCTTTCTAAAAACTGGACAGGCACATCAATCAATTCTGCCCACTTCTGCTGATTGAAAAGTATACGCGCATGTGCTTTTTTTTCCCTGACAGGCTGTCTACCTGAAACTTTTATTGTACATATAAGCATAATAAGTTATAGATTTATTTATGGATCAGTACTAGTTAGCTAGTTATAAGATTTGTTCTTGGAACTCTAATAGAACTAACTTCACATGAGCACATTATTTAACTGCCAGTTACTTATTCAATGCACAGCCTTTCTTTATTAGTAAGGAAACATCTCTATTTTAATTCTGATTTTTTTCTTTAAATATAACATCAGTTATTATACAGTAGTGATAAATATGTCAGTCTTTTCTAGTCCAAGATAACTAATTGAAGTTCTCTTTGTGTTTTCCTCATGCCTCCCACACTTCCTATTTTAAGACAATAGTAAGATACAAAGAAACAAAACACACTTTACTGAGTAAGTCTAACTTGATTTGTTTCCTTTCTGTGAGATTGTCTCATGGTTTGGTTTCTCTCAGAACTTTGATTTTCAGATTGGTGTTAAGATTGAAACTGAGGATTTTTTTTTTAAGGTTGATTATTCTTAGGCAACAAAGAGGTGTTCCTGCTAAATAATTAACATTTTCTTCTTAAATTTTTCTGTTTGAGTAAATTAGAAAAGAGAAGTGCCCCGTTCAGAAGCCGTGCTGATACTCCCTGTCCATGCCTTATTCTATGGGTTTCAGTAGCTCAGTCATCTAAATATGTGCATTCATGGACTTAATGGACTTTATGTGTAGCTGTGCCTTAAAAGCATTGACAACGGTAGGAGGCAGTTGTGTTCCACTCAGGCATGTGTGCTGACAGATGGAGAAAACCTTTTCCCGTTGATTTTCAACATTCCTACTCTGCAGGACTTCAAGCTCTTCTTGGCTACTGGGAAATTAAAAGTTGGCGATTCAGCCTTTAATTTTGATCCATCTGCTCAAACTAATGAGACATCTCATTTGTAAGCTTTTCTTTGTGTTACCAAATGCAAGTACAGCTTTATCATTCCTCTTAATAATTCACCTCCTCCTGTGTAACTTGCAGAATGGGAAAATAATTGATGACTTAATTCTTTTGAGATTTTTCTTTTTATACAAACTTTGTTACAATGATAGGAAGACAAATTAGGAACTTTCCCCAATTATAATACATTTAATAAGTGACATCTTCTCATCAAATTCCCAAAATAAAATCAGATCCTTATTTAATAGGTTTTTATCGAAAAATCTGCCTCCTCTTTGACAGATTAAAAGACTTTGTTAAGTAGGACCCAAACACTTCAGCCTTGGGTTAAAACTACACACCAGTCTTTATTTATTGTATATGTGCATCTTATTTTCTTTTCCTTCATTGTTTTCAACTGCTTTTATTTTGAGTTATAAAACAATCTCTTAAAATTGATGAATAACTAGATGAATTTCCTGTCTGAAGAGAATGATTTTGTGTGTGTGTGTGTGTGTGTGTGTGTGTGTGTGTACGTACATGGGACCACAGAGGTTGGCATCAGATGTCTTTCTCAGTTGTTGTTACTATAGTTTTTGAGAACTTGGAGTTACAGATTTAACTAGGTTTGCTGTCCAGGTCAGTTCCCCTCCTGTGTAACTCAGAATGGGAAAATAGTTGATACTTTCACATCAACCCACCACTGCCTACCCTGAGCTGGGATTATAGTATTCAGCTGAGCCTTGCTTTTTACGTGGGTGTGAAGATCAGAGTTTAAGCTCTCCTGCCTAGAGAATTCATTGAACTACCTCCTTAGTTCTTGTCGCTTAACATTGTTTCTCAGGTTTACAAATACACCATCAACACAAACCCCATGTGCTGGCTTTTATGATGGAAATTTGTGATGGCTGACTTCATTGTCTATGACAGCTTTTATTCTCCATATGTGAGCATCTCTTTTGACTTTCTTTTGTGTTAAATCATTTAAAATAATTTACTTGTGTATGGTTTTGAATTCTGCTTTCTTTGTCTTTCCTGACCCCACGAGGTGTTACCCTAAAGGCTTCTTAAAGATATTTTTTCATTGTATGAATAAAGATATTTCTCCTTAATCTTTACTACAAAAGAGGGTAGTTCACACACACAAAAAGTCCAGTTTGGAAATGTAAGGAAACTAAAGCTTTTCCCAGACCTCTACTTTTGAACTCTACTCCATCTCTAGTTCTGTTGAGTCATATAAAATTTACTTATTTTCCAGCCTTTAAGTAAGTTTTTAGTACTTATAGAGTCTTTATTTTGGTTTTTAATTAGCATTATCATAATTTGCTTAAGACTTTATTTTCTGTCTGTAAGCTAAGAATTTTTAACATGTATGTAAGCACTATATAAAATAGTTTTATAGTTTATTACATATACTTCTCTTAAATAAATGGTATTCTTGTCTAAAATTAAGAAGTACAAATTAAGATTATTCATTTCTCCATGATATCATTAAGTTTGCAGTCCTTACTTAGACTTTATAGTGAAGAGCTTGGAATTAAAGTTGCAAACACGTTACCTTTCCATTTGGATCAAATGTCAGAGGGTTTAGAAGTGAGGTCATTATCTAGTAAATATGAAGGCTAGCAGAATATCACCGCCATAAAAGAAATTTCTAGTGTATAATTATGAAAACATACTGGTTATACATTAATTTATTAGTTCCATTTAAACCTTGCACTAGTACAGTCCATTACTATACAAACCCTGTCAGCACTGAAAGGTTTGCTTTTAATACTGAAAAATGCTTGTGATTAGCCAAGATAAATGAAAGAGTAGAGCTCATTTTACTGATTCTTTCTGCATACAGTGCTGTGCATTCACCAGTCATTATGCATTCCTTCCTCTGTGGCAGCGACAAAATGTCTCATGATACTTATCCTAGAAAATGTGTAAAAATTCTATTTTATTAACATAAACCTCCAAACTGAAGTGTTTAAAGGGGTTGCTTGTGAATGTCTTCTCTTATTTTTTTATTTTGAATATTTTTTACAGTTCCTTTTTGCTTTGAACAATTATTTGAAGAGCAGTTGCTCTTAACCCTCCATAATCAAAGCAGTGGTGGACAATGGTATTGGTTTTCAAGATAAAAACATTATGTGGATAGTGCTTAGTGTCTGTTTTTATTCTACCACATTGATGATAACAAACAAAAACAACAACAAAACAGAAAACCTGGTAACAAACATTGCCATATGTGCATTCTCAGCAATATGAAATTTTATGTTGGTTAAGGCATTCTGCTTTTTACTATTCCAAAGACCAATGCTTTTTTTTTCTGGTCCTTATGATACGGATTGCTTTTCTCGCTTCTGAACTGTCTTCAGTCATTCTGGTTGTTTCTCTTTCATTGTCTTCGCTAATTGACTTACTCCTTGACCCTACTAACTCAGCATTTTCTTGTGCTTTCATCATATCTCAGTTAGGACCATTCTAAAAGTAACTCAGTGTGTTTATATTGTCCTCTTTTCTGAGCTCTAGACTGTTGTGACCCTACCCTATATTGCTTCTCTCCCTGGATATAGCAATAGAATTTATCTATACCAAATTTATAATCTTCCCTGTAAATCCAAGGTATTTTTATTTCTTAGATCATTGAAAGACAAGACTATAAATTTAATTACATAGGCTAAAACATAAAATCATCCATATCTCTATCTTAATATCTCACCAATATCTATCAATCTTCTAAGATTCTCTAAGACGTGCCCATTTCTCTGTCCCTTTTCTTCTTGCACGTTTGCACACAACTTTATATATATATATATTTTTTTAATTAGGTATTTTCTTCATTTACATTTCAAATGCTATCCCAAAAGTCCCCCATACCCTCCCCTCCACTCCTCTGCCCACCCACTCCCACTTCTTGGCCCTGGCATTCCCCTGTACTGGGGCATATAAAGTTTGCAATACCAAGGGGCCTCTCTTCCCAATGATGGCCGACTAGGCCATCTTCTGCTACATATGCAGCTAGAGACACGAGTTCTGGGGGTACTGGTTAGTTCATATTGTTGTTCCACCTATAGGGTTGCAGACCCCTTCAGCTCCTTGGGTACTTTCTCTAGCTCCTCCATTGGGAGCCCTGTGTTCCATCCAATAGCTGACTGTGAGCATCCACTTCTGTTTTTGCCAGGCACTGGCATCGCCTCACAAGAGACAGCTATCTCAGGGTCCTTTCAGCAATCAGTTATTCCAGGACTGCATAGACAATTTCACAGTTATTCTTTGTATTCCTGTTCTAGCACTTTTCTAGTTTCTCTGCATTCTGAAGCTCTCTCAGAGCTGTGAGACAATAAAATTTCTGCATGTCCTACTTTAAATGCTTCATTATGTATACTACTTTTACTATTATTTCACCTAGTCCTTTCTGTTAGAAATGTTAAATTATGCTATATCTCTGAATTTAAAATATCACCTGACATAGCTTCTTTATAATAATTAAATTAACATTTGTACCACAGGTAATTTATGTTACTATCTCATTCTTTTATTTCCATTACTCTTTGGATGCTTTTAGCAGTTTACATTTTAGAAAGAGGTGATTTTTCACTTTTCCAAAACACAGTTTATAAGAATACACTAATATTATCTTGAGATTTTACATATAGCAGTTTCCTAATAAACTGTGTAGTGTTCTCATTTGCACAAAGAATGGTTATTATACGAAGTACTAGTAGTAGATTTCCTTTAGTGCTCGTAATATCATTGTCTGATGATTAATACCTTCCTGTAATAGGCAAGTAAGTGCACTGATATGAAAAGAAAGTCTAGCAAGTCCTGCTCCCTTTATGTGACTTATCCAGCACTCTTCCCATGAGGTGTATTAGTTGTCTTCAATATATACGTATATATGTATATACAGGTATATACATGTGGAAGGTATTTATTCATTGTGAGGCATTTTCTGCTCTTTTCTTTCCATGTGTATGTGTGAGTTTGGTGTACGTGAATGTGTGTGTATACATTTTGGTATGTGTGTGTATGCTGTTACCCTCACTTTTGCAATTTCACATTGCAAGTTCTTTGCATTGAGACAGTACTTACTACTGTCCTTTTGATGCGCTCTTTCTATGCATCTTGCCAATGCATAAATGTGTGTTTGCTGATGTAGTACAGAGAAGGACAAGTAGCTTATTTGTATTTGCTTTACATTTTAGGTTTTCCAAGATTTAATTGATTTGAATAAAATATTTCTACCTCAGAAATAAAATATATTAGTTTATAGAAGCCTGATAATAATTAACTCAATAAAACTGACTAAGAATGTATATCTTCTCACCTAATTAGAAATACAAATTCTAGGGGCAAGAGAGATAGCTCAGTGTTTAAGAGCACTGACTTCTCTTCCAAAGCTCCTGAGATCCATTCCCAGCAATCACATGGTGGCTCATAACCATCTGTAATGGGATCTGATGCCCTGGTCTTGTGAGTCTGAAGACAGTGACCAGTGTAATCACACATAAAATGAATAAGTCTTAAAACAAGGAAGGAAGGAAAGGAAGGAAAAAGGAAGGAAAAAGGAAGGAAAGGAAGGAAGACTAGGTCTACCGTTTAGTAAAAATCCACTATAAATTTATTATTTGAGAAAATTATTTTTGAATGTTTAAGACTCATGGTGACTTTTTTTTTTTTGTAAAGATGAAAATAAACATATTCAAAGAAGTCTTAGAAATTCCTTTTCTTTTGTTATTTTCTTGAAATCAGAACAGCTTTTATAGTGTTCCAATATAATAAACTTCCATATCCAGTGTATAAGAGGAATTATTATCAGATATTTCTTTAATGAATTATATTTACATGAGTAATGTAATCACTGGTTTTACTTAATTTGTTCTACACAATAGATATTGCTGTCAGGAACAAAGTAGAAGAAATTTGGCTATTTGGAGATCAGTAAAATATCTTTTTCTTTGTGATACTATTTTATAACAACAAAGGCTTCACTATTTCGTTTATTATTCTCTATTGTGTTAACCTAGGTTGAGCAATGGATTAATTATGTTGAAGCTTATGCTATGGCAACAAATTAGAAGGTATTTTAGATTAGATATTACTTTTCAAATATTAGTTATATTTGACATCTTTTATAAAGCCATGAGCAAGGTACTTGGAATTTTAGAACTATCTTTTTTTTTTTTTGGTCTTCATTAAATTAACCATTATAAGTAGATTAGATTCACTAGATAACCTTTGAAACCCTCATTTTTGTCTCTAAGAGCTATGATAATACATGTAATAAATATAAGAAAAACTGAAATTCTAAAAGATTGATTTCCAAATTTGCATTTCTTTGAAGTGCTGAGAACTTTTTGCTTTCTATCTTGATGAATTCCAGACTTTTTCACATACACAGAGTAATATAACATTTATCTTTCTATGTCTTATTTATTTTACTTTCCCCTGTTGTAGCATATATAATGACTTGTGGCATGAAGATGCTATTGTGTTTATATGTTTATGTATTGATGATAGTAGTATTATTTATACCTCTGGGCCATTCTTGAGGAAGCTTTGAAAACATTTGCATCTAAATATCCATTGGGATGTTCATTTTTACTTATTTTGCATATTTGGCTAGGAAAGAAATGCAGTTCATGGTAATTATGTTTAATGTATCAAGAAATACATAAGCTTTTCACAAAAACTGTGCCTGTTTCCATAGCAGTGTGAGAGTTTACATGATACACATGTTTAAACAGAATAGTGCAATTCAAATCAGACCTGGAAATATCTACATTTCCATGGTGACCCTCGTCCTGTTTCTTTGTAAAAGTGCAGCTATTCCACTTTCTATGAAATAGCTTTTGATATCATCTCCAAACCCAAGAAATAATGATACAAAACATCTTTTCATTGCTTATTGGCCATTTGTACAGTATACCATCTTCCAGAAAAGGTTTTTCAGTACTTTTAAGCCCAGTTGAATTTACATCTTGCTACTTCTTATAACTGTTACCACACACATGGTTTGCAAATATGTCTGTTATTCTGTGGCTCTCCTTTCACTCATTTGATGGTGTTTTTGATGCACAGAATTCTTAACTTACTGTCTAATTTTTCTATTTCTGTTGCTTGCTTTTATTATATTTAGGAAGCTAGTGCCAAGTTTGAGAACATGGAGAGTTGCTTCTGTTTTTCTGTTTTCCTCTATGAGTTGTATAGGTTTAGCTTTTAAATTTAGCTCTTTTTTTCTTTTCATGTCAAATATTTTGTAGATGGTACAAGGTAAGAATACAGTTTCACACTTTTGCATGTAGCCTTTGTTTTCCTGGCACTGTTTACTGAAGAGACTGTTGTTCTTTCTTCCTGGAAACATCCAAGCAGATGGAAACTATGGTCCATCATCATCATCATAAGTAATATAATATGCATTGATTTCATCAGAGTTAGAATAACTTGTCCACACATTCAAGCTATGGATGGACTAATGCTCCACACATAGAGAATAAGCAGAGGAAATTATCTTTAGTAGCGGTTCCATTGCCAGTCTTCCACTGCTAGTGGATCTGTCACCATTATTGATGCTGGATATTTAATGGTCTTTATCCATCCCTTTTGTGCTAGATGAAAAGGAGGTCTTCCAATGAAAGAATGTATAAAGTAGTAAGTATGGCTAGATTTTTCTTTTTTTTTTTACACACATGGTTAAACAAACAAAAAAAAAAACAATTCAGATTGGGCTAGAAAAAGAAAAAGATTCCTAGACAAAATTAAAAAGCCAACATAGGCTTTGTGAACTCTCTTTTGGTAGGAAGTAGACATACTGAAAGCCCACTCATATATTGCTACTTGAAGGCTAAAAGACTGTATCTGCAAAACACACACACACAATTTAAAAATAATATACTAAGAGCAAAATCTAATAATCATTCTTTAAGTCAGTTTTAATTTCTAAAATATACTTTAATATATCACATATACAACATGAAGAAAATGAGTGAGTAAAAAGAACATGGAGTATGTGTTTTGTTAGCCAAGGCACTCCTGGATATAGAGCCTACTCTGGAGTACGGTTAATATACCCAATGCTGTTGAGTTGGAGAAAACTGATTTTCTCTTTCCCAACAGGTATCAGTTGCAGATCACTTCTTGACTACTGGTTGTACTTTGTTCCTACTTATTCTTCTCTTTGTTGGAATTTTGTCTGGTTTAAATCTGTGTATCTGTTCTAGTCTCTAAGTGCATCAGCCCTGTTGTCTCTGGAAGAAGCTGTTTTCTTGGAGTCATCCACCACTTCGGGCTGTTACTGAGCCTTAGCGAAGACATCCTGTTTAGGGTCTAGCTCTTCTAAGTCTCTCCCTCCCTGCTTGTTGTCCATTTGTGGGTCTTTTTGTAAGCCTTGATTATAGGAAGAAGCTGCTCTGATGAGGATTTAGTAATGCAGTGAATGATTGGTATATATCCTTATTGTATGTCACTTATTGTATGTTTACTTGGAATAATAGCAGCTTTTCCCCTGGACTTGTGACACATTTAGTCTCAGGTTCTTGGCCCCATTATCAGTATCCTGTATGGGTTCTGTGTCATAGAACAGGCCTTAAGACAAGTAAAAAGTAACTGGTTACTTTCATAACATGTATGCCACCATTGCACTAGTGGAGTATATTTGTAGGCAGGTTGTTTTTATACCTTGCAAAATTGGTATTGTACATAGTACCTTTCAGCTACATGAACACTTAGTACGGATGAAGCTCCTAGTTGGGTATCAACTCAATTTTTTCACATTTAAAGATAAAAGTAAGTGGTGTCTTCAGCAATAGGTTCCTTTTGTCAGGTGCAGAGAGTAACTGATAAGCATTGACAATTGCCTATGATGTTTTGTTGGAAGAGACTTCTATGGGATGCCTTTACCAGAATGTAACCGATTCCTGGCACTGGAGGTTTTATTAATAGTGCATGTATATGGCTGGAATATTGTTTCCTTCATTATATAGTAATTATACTTTAATCATTTGATATATGTATACTTTATATTTGTATATTAAACAGGTTCTACAGTAGTAGGTTTCCATATGGTTTTTCAAAAGGTGTTAAGTGTTAGTTGTTCCTCCCACTAGTCCCTGCCTCCCCATCCCTGTCCCCATTTAATCCTTCCACTTTTATGTTCTTTTGTCCCTTTGTATACTGTATTCTATTTCTTCTTCCTTGGAAGATCCCCTCAATTCTTCCTGGCCCATTACTAACAGCTCAACAAAACACATATGTAAAGCCAAAGGCTGCCATCCGCATGTAAAGCAAAGCGCTTGCCTTTCTAGGTCTGGGCCATCTTACTTAGGATGGTTGTTTCTAGATCTTCATTTACCTGCGAACTTTATAACTCATTTTTCTTAAAAATTGAATAATACCACTGTTTATTATCCATTATGAATTGATAGACACCTAGGCTGTTTCTAATTTCTGGATATTAGGAATAGAGCAGCAACAACTTGAATATCATTTCTGTAGTTAGATGTAGGATACACAGGGTATTTACCCAAGTGTAGCTGGATGTTGTGGTAGATTGGCTTTTAATTTTTTTAAATGATTTTTAGAGTGGTTTATACCCCAGCCATCAATGTATAGATGTTCTCCTTTTATCGCATCCATTCCAGCATCCACTGTCATTTGTTTTATTGATCATGGCCACTCTGACTATTGTAAAAATGAATCTCAAAGTAGTTTATTTTCAATTTTGGCTTAGGATCTCAAACATTCTTTTAGTTTCTCTCCACTATTGGTGTTTCATTTTTTTGAGAACTCTGTTTAGTTCTATGTCTCATTTTTAATTAGGCTATTTGTTTTCTTGATGTTCACATTTTTTAGTTCTTTGTAAGAAACTCCAAACATTTCTATTAAACTCAGGAATGGGAGAGGATATCTATTCCAAACCTGTTTATATAATATGTAAAACCACAGAGGGAGATCAAGGGATTAGAAATAGGAAAGGAGAAAACCATAGTGTCCTTATTTGCAGATGATATGATTTTATGTCTTAAAAAAAAAAAAAGCAAGACAAAAAAACCCAAAGGAGTCACCCAAGGAAATTACACATGTTAAGTACTTGCACAAAATTTAATAGCCTGAGAAAGAAATCAGGGAACTAGTACCTTTCACGGTGTGCGTGTGTGTGTGTGTGTGTGTGTGTGTGTGTGTGGGTGTGTGTGGGTGTGTGTGTGAGGTGGGGGAGGGAAAGATGGCTCAGTAGTTTAGACCACAGAATACTCTTCTAGATGACTAGGATTCAATTCCCAGTACCCACATGGCTCACAACCATCTTTAACTCCAGTTCAGTGGGCTATGACACTCTTTTTTGGTCTACATAGGCACTAGGTACACAAATCATGTCAAATGTACATTCAGGCAAAACACATGTACATAATAATAAATAAGTCAGTTTAAAAATAAAGTTTAAAATTTCAAGATATATTCACTGAACTGGTGGTAGATGTATTTTAGGATATATTTTGTTTTTAATAAAAGGTTTTCCTATGTGCTCCGGTTGGTCTGGTACTCACTCTACCCACCAAGTTAGCATCTAGCTCACAATTCTTTTGCCTCAGCCTTCTTAGTGCTGAGATTCCAAATGTGAGTCGCTAGATGCAGCTTAATAATAGGTGATAGTCACATCTTTCCTCTTCCCTATTGATTTCCATTACTTCCAAAAGTACGCAGATGTCTGTCTTCATCCATCTTTATTACCAGTGTTGGTTTGTTGTTGGTGGTTTGTTGTTGTTGTTGTTGTTTGTTGTTGGTTTGAGAGCAGTAATCCTCAGTGGGTAGGGCGATACTTCAGTGTAATTTATTTTGATATTTCTTCAGTGACTAATGATAGTTGGGTCATTTTATGGTATTCTTTATATTTCCTTTTTTATACATAGTGGTACAGTATTCCATAATCTTGTGGTCTTCAGTCAGGAAATAGCCATCTACTATTTTCTTTCTTTACACACTAGATCTCTGCTTTCCATTTGTTGTCTCCTTAACTGCTTATGGTTTTATCTAATGGCCATCCAAGGTCCTGTTTTTGTTTTTGTTTTTGTTTTGTTTTGTTTTTGGAAGCTTACATACATAGTTCTTTAGTATCTCTTAAATTGCTAGTATAATGCTTCCAGTTTTGCCATTTTGTTGTGGTTGTTGTTGTTGTTGTTGCAAGTTTGCTTTGGCAGTTTGTCTTTTACATTTCAATATTAAGTTTAGAATTCTTTTTTCTAGTTCTGAAAAAAAACCTATTATTTTATTAAGGATTGTATTGAACTGTTAGTCATTATGAATAGTGTAGACATTTTAATAATGAAAGTTTTACTTGTAACATAACTGAGGGGATAAAAACCTTGAAGAACAAAGACTTATCCTTTGCACACTTTCGAGATTATGCAGGCATGGGTATTCTCTGGTTTTGGTCTGTGTTTTGTAGGAATTGTGATTTCTGATGGTATGGTAAGGCAGAAGTGGGGCATGGATGGTAAATCTAAAGTGTTCATCTCATGTAGGCTGGGAAACAATAAGAAAAGAGACAAGAGAAGAGTTCTGCTTTCCCCCGTGAGAGTCTACAATTTTCCAACAATTCCACTAGTCCCACCTCTAGTCACAGTGTTAATAAGCATGCAGGAGTACCCAGCTATAAGCTGATCTCTTAAATCTTAAGCCTTTGGGGAATATAGTTTAAGGTGAAAACTACAGCATTTTACTCCAGGCTTAAGTCTTTTACCCAGGTCACCATGCAAAATGTGTTCCATCCATCTACAATATAATATGCAATGCTTAACCATTCCAGCGTTGTTTGAAAGTCTGTGTCCAAATTCTCATTCTACTTCCAGGCAAAATTTAGTTGTCCATACTTGTAAAAATAAAAATAGTAAATTATAACCCCAGAATATAATCTTAAATATTTTCATGTGAAAGTCGAGGAACAGAAAAATATGGAAGGCTGAGACTGTGATACAAATCATATCAATTTTTCATATAGACAGATAACCTTTCTTAAATTTGGATGTGAGTAAAAGCATAATGAATGATGCTTTCAAGAGAGAAATGTACAAGCTGCACTCCAAGTTTTCCTGAATACATTCATTAGCATGTAAATCACTTCATGGACCTATAATGAATAAATCATGTTGCTGAATTTTAACTTCCCCTTATCAGGTTTTTTTTTTATTTCAATTAAATGTTGGCTAATTCAGAAATTAGAGATTTTCCTTTGAAACATTAATAATAATTTTTATTTGATGGTTTCCAGGCTACTATTAAGTTTCAACTTAAAAAATTGAAATGTTAATAACTTTCTTTTCATCATTTTAGGTGATGGTATTTGTACATGCTCGCAATGCCACTGTAAGGACCGCTATGTCTCTAATAGAGAGAGCAAAAAATAGTGGCCAAATTTCTTGCTTTCTACCCACCGAAGGGCCAGAGTACGGACATGCATTAAAACAGGTGAGTGCCAGGAGACACAGGAACCAGTGTACATGATGTTTGTGGTACATAGGTCTCAATTGAAAATGTATAATCTGAGAAGGTAATGTTAGAGTCATTAACTTGTGAGACTTAATCTTTGTACACATTTTTAAGTTAATATTAGTTAACTAGTTAGGGTTTCATTTTCTATGATGGAAACACTGTAACTAAAAAGCAAGTTAAAGAGGAAAGGGTTTATTCAGCTTACACTTCCTCTTTGCTGTTCCTTACCAAAGGAAGTTAGGACAGGAACTCAAACAGGGCAGGATCCTTGAGGCAGGAGCTCATGCAGAAGTTAATAAGTGGCGCTGCTTACTGGATTTCTTCCCCTCACTTGCTCAGATTGGCTTCTTTTCTTTTCTCTTTTCTTTTCTTTTCTCTTCTTTTCTTTTCTTTTCTTTTCTTTTTTTCTTTCTTTTAATTTTATTTAACCTTCTTTTTTTTTTTTTACACTCCAGATTTTATCCCCTCCTGGTCCATCCTCTGGACTATTCCATATCTCATCCCCCACCCCCACCCCCACCGCCCCATGAGGATGTCTAGCCATTCCCTAGGGCATCCAGTCTCTTGAAGATTAAGTGCAACTTCTCTGACTGAGGCCAGACCCGGCAGTTTATGTGTTGGGAGCCTCATATCAGCTGGTGTATGCTGCTTGGTTGGTGGTCCAGTGTTTGAGAGATTTCGGGGTCCAGGTTAATTAAGACTGCTGGTCTTCCTACAGGATTGCCATCCTCCTCAGCTTCTTCCAGACTTCCCTAATCAACCACAGGGGTCAGCAGCTTCTGTCCATTGGTTTGATGTAAATACTCACATCTGACTCTTTCAGCTGCTTGTTGGGTCTTTCCGAGGGCAGCCATGATAGGCGCCCTTTTGTGAGCACTCCATAGTCTAACTAGTAGCGTCAGGTCTTAGGGCCACCCCATGAGCTGGATCCCACTTTGGGCCTGTTGCTGGAACTCCTTTTCCTCGGGCTCTTCCCCATCTTTGTCCTTGCAGTTCTTTCAGACAGGAACAATTGTGGGTCAGAGTTTTTGACTGTGGAAGGGCAACCCCATCCCTCACTTGATGCCCTGTCTTTCTGCTGGAGGCAAGCTTGTTGTCTCTTTCTACTGTAGGGCATTTCATCTAAGTCCGTCCCTTTGAGTCAGAACAGAGGACCATCCCAGGGATAGGACCAGCCACAATGGGCTAGGCCCTTCCTCGTCAATCACTAGTTAAGAAAATACTTTAATGAGAAAATATCTCTTCTGGAGGTATTTTCTCAATTAAGGTTCCCTCCTTTCAGATAACTCTAGGATGTGTGTCAAGTTGATACAACACTAGTTAGCACACATATAAAGTAAAGGGTTTCATTGGGTATTTTCCTTCAGATAAGTACCTTGTTCTTATTCATCTTCTAACTAGTGTTTTTTTGTTTTTTGTTTTTGTTTTTTTGTTTTGTTTTTTGCTGGTTGGTTTTGGTTTGATTGGTTTGTTTTTTTGTTCTTTGTTTTCTTTTTGGGGGATTTTTGTTTTGTTTTTTGAGATAGAGTCAATTATCTTTTAAAGGGTGTGAATGAATAATATATTCATTTATCATTTCTATAACTGAAATGTTTATTTCTACCTTTTAAAATACAGCTTAGCTATAAAATGAGTTTGTATTTATAAAATATGTTAATATCTAGTGGGTTTATTTTTATTTTAAAATTTGATAACTTAGAATAATTTAACTTTCTCTCTTTTAGCTTCTAAAGTTAACATTGCCAAATATAGCCTACATAAGATCATTAGGAATGTAAAAAGATCCTGAGAATAATGTCTTACTGCTTCTTGTATATACAAAGGACTTTCAAATAATGGGGCTATTTGCAACCTTGTTAAGAAAACAAAGCCTCTGGCTTCCATATCAAAATCTACACGCAATCCAAATTCCTGTCTTCCCCATTACAATTTAAAAGTACTGCTCTAAGTGATTTGAATAACAACAGTATCTTATTATATTTTAGCAGATTTTTCCTAAATATGTCAATTTTACTGACAATTTTGATCAAGATATGCCTTGGTGGTCAGGCACATCCGTGATTCTTAAAATTTTTTACAGCACAGCCAGTATTATCCCTTTATTGTTTTTAGCTGTTTTCTTTTGTTCCCGTAGACTGGGTAGGTATAATAGAAACTACTAAATACTTTTGTTCCTTACATAAGATTTCAATTGGCACAGAGTAATTATGTTCAAATGTGTTTGTGACAAGGTTTAACAGACTGTTAGTTTAGTGGCTATAAGCTTACCAACCTAATGCTATGCACATTTATATGCCCTAGTATATCCCTTAGTCAGGGGTATCTGGAAGAACAGAACTGATAGGTTGGATGGATAAATGGATGGACGGACGGACAGACACTGGACAGACAAAAATAGAATTTGTTAGAGTAACTTGTTGAACTGATAGAATGTTTCTCTTTATATATTAGAGTGGCTTACAGGCTCTGTGGGTCTAACTAATCTACCAATGACTGTGTAACAATGAAGAGTCTAAATATCAGTCCAAGAGGCTTTATGTCTCAGCTAGTTTTCAGTGTGTGCTGGAATCCCAAAATAGTAGCCTTTAATGCCAGTGAAGGGACAGACTTGCAAGGGAAGTAAGGGTAAGGGCAAAGCCAAGAGAGAGCCAACTTCCTTCTTCCACATGCTTTGTATAGACTACCACCTTAAGGTATAGCCGCAATTAAAGCTCTAAATTCCCATCTCAAAAGATCTAGATTAAAGTTATATTTTGCCACTTCTATATTAGATATGGGCCTTCCTATTTCAAATGATTTACTTTAGAAAAACCCCTCACAGGTATAATGAGCAACTTGGGTTTTTCTTTTTCTTTTTTTTTTTTTATTCTTTCTAAATTTTTTATTTTTATTATTTTTTAAAATTTATTCTTCTCTCATACATTGCACTTCCCCTCCCCCACTCCTCTCATGCCCCCTCTCTCCTCCAGATCCTCTTCTCTGTCAAGTGGATATTAGCTACTAAGTAAAGATAGTCATGCTACAGTTCACAGACCCGGAGAGGCTAAGGAACAAGTAGGGCTCACAGAAATGGACTTCTCTGGGAAGGAAAAAGAACAGATTTTGTGGGTCAACTGGGGATGGGTGTGGATGGGAATGTATTTAATTCTTAAGCAACATTGTTCGCTATGGCGCCAACTGTATAAAAGCTATATTCTTCATTAAACTCTCCTCCACTAAAATGTACCTTCTGAAGGTGCAGAGGGGGACAAGTGTGTTTCCAGAGGAGCCAGCTAGCTGGAGACCAGTGTCAAGCTCGCCTCATCCCAAATTCCACTGTAGCAAGGAAAGTCAGAAACTGTCCAACAGTTCTCCATTGAAAAGACCAAAAACGTAGTGTCTAATGCTGGATGCAGCCAGTGTTATTAAGAATGAACGCAAATAGAGTCAGTCAAGAAAGCAGTTTGGCAGGAAGTATCAAGATCACTTCCTTTAACTGAATAATCCCCTTTCTAGGAATCCACTCCCAGGAAGTGCCACAGGCCAGGTATAGTAATGTTGACAACTAAGAATAACCATTACACTGAGAGAATATATCTCACATTTTCCACTTTAGTGACATTTTCACATGTACTGCCTTAGTGAACATATCTTACAGGTACTGCCTTAGTCAAGGATATATTGTCATTCCGACAATGTAGGTGTCACCATTGTCTTTAAAGTTTTAAATTTTAACTCGATCTTAAACACCTGATGCTTGTTTTGCAAATCAGATTGTCTTTCACTTTGGAGCCACACAATGTATTCAAAAATTTTATCTCTTTTTATAATGCCCTGCTATATAGCATTTATTTTGTAGTTTGTGGGTTTTGGGGGGGGGTGGAGTTAAATTTACCAATCATGAGCTTGTGAGAATCTTTGAAAGGCAGCTTGCTATTCCTAAGTCTTGTTCTATTTCTTTAAAAATAAAAATCAACTCCATTGTGTTTAAAAGCCAAGACTTGAGGGCCACCCTGTTTACTTCTGGCTTCTTCCTAACTCCCAGTCCTCAAAGCTGCTTCTCTTGTAGATATTTTATTCTTACCATTTAATAGTCATAATATTGTTCAGCAGTTTTGAAGTGCTTGCTAGTGCCAGGCATTCTTTTATTGCCTTTTTAATTTATCCAGTCCTCATGCCATAGTTATGTAGGTTTATACTATTCCTAGCCTTTGAAATGGCATGTCTGTAAGAAATTCACATACAGCATGAAACATTCTTAACAGTGTGCACTTACAGTTATTCACAAGTGCCTAGTCTGAAAAAGAAATAATACTGAGAATTTGAAAGTTTAGTGTAGTGAAATATATACAGGTAAGTAGATGTGTACATCATTAGTCGTTTTTTATATTTCTAAGTAATTTTGTGATGCTTAGTATTTTCACCCTGACCCAATTGTTATTGGATTTATTTTTTGCAAGAATGAATGCCTTTATTTATTTTTTATTTTCAAGGAACATTGCCTTGTGTACCACTATTAGTCCTACGTGTATTTAGTAATAGGTACCCCAAAATTACTTTGTATATAATTTGAATCCTAAAAGAAAAGCAACATAAGTGCTTTTGTTTTAATTTTCTCATTTGATTGATATCATTGTATTTAATTTTAAAGACTTCTCTCCTGAAGCAGAGACCATACTTTGCTAGTGACTTTTAGTTAGTCCTTATTATCTTTTCCCCTCCTTTCTCTCTCCCTGGCTGAGTGGTCCCACTTCTCTCATAGCTCTTCTTTGCCACAGTGATTCCTTAACCAAAATCCTAACCTCTAACCCTAATCCTAACTCTCTCTTGCAGTTTATGATTTACTGAGTGCCTTTGAAAGCACTTTGTAAAAATGAAATTAGGAGCTGGTCCTGGTGGGACATGCCTTGAATTCAAGCATCTGAGAGGCAGAGGCAGGTGGATCTTTATGGGTTTGAGGACAAGCTGATCTACAGAGTAAATTCTAGGACATCCCGGACCACATAGAGACATCCTGTCTCAGAATTCAAAATCAAAACCAAAACAAAATAAGAGTAATTTAGTTTATATGTACAGACCTTTTTTCCTATTTGTGTACCACATGGATGGAGTACCCACAGAGGGCAGAAGAAAGTATGTGATCTGCTGAAGCATATATAGATGGTTGTGATCCATCATATGGGTGCTGTGTATTGAACATAGGTTCTCTGGAAGAACAATAGTGCTCATAACTGCTGAGCCATCGCTTCTTCAAAAGCACTTCTTTATAAAAGTTTTACTTTATATGACTATTCTAGTATAAATAGTTAAACCCAAAACAAAACCGTCTTGTCTCCCCTGACAGGATAATAAACAATATATATACAGTTAACCTGAATGTTATTCCCCACAAAAAGACTGTTAAGCCGGAAATAGACCTCGAGAAGGAATTGCCACTGTACTTGTAGAAGTAAAAAATCATTTGAGTGACAGATATTTTCATTATTAAACCATTGTTTTTAATTGTGTTTTCATTTTAAATTAAATGGATTTTTTTAGAATCATCAGATTTTGTCTTACATAAGAACTTGACTTTTGAGAGACAAAGTTTTTTCATATATATACACACACACACTTTAAATATTCTATCACTAGATTTAGTATCCCTAACCACTTCTTTATTGACTACTTTCTCTTACTTATTGTTACTAATCTGCATCTAGGTTTTGTTTGTTTTGTTTTTTAATATATACCATATTGAATATTTCTCTCAGTTGAAAATGGCCCATCATATGGAAAAACTAAAGAAACTAACTTGAAGTTTCTGTTGAACAAATGAGAGTAACATGTATCTGAAAGCTAATTTAGAGCATAATTTTATGACTTTATTTTCTTTTTATACCAATAAACTGTGTTTTCTTAGTCTTTGCTGAAGTAGTGGCAGCTGAGGTTGATTCAACTTTTTTATAAACTGTGATAGTATTAATGACTTTATTTTTGTTTTAACATTTTCATTCATCTATCACTATGGCCATGTAATATTAGAAATTCTTTTAATTTCTGATTAGTAAAGAAAGATAGTAGGTAAAAATAAAATCCCTCCCTTTACTTTTAGTTTTTACTTTATGCATATGTGAAATATCATCTCCTAATAGGTCACCAGCCTTTTTTTGTGATGCCAGATAATATAGTAATTCTGCTGTTAGTTACAGCCATGTAGAAAGATATTAAAAGGGATATTTTGTTTGTTTTTAGTATTTTTTAAAATAAAGTTATAGAAAATTACTTTAAAAAATTACTGCCTACTTAGTTGGGTTTTGGAAGTTTGACAGTAATCCCATAGAGAATAAAGGGCTTGAATCTAATCAAATCTGGATTTTAATTTCACTTTCTAACTATAAATTTTAAATTTCACTTACTGTTGCATGCAGTGGCAAGAGCATTTATATCTTGGGTTTATCGATTAAAATGAAATTTATTATTAGTTCACTTGACTAAAATGAATGCTGTAAAAACTTGGGAAGAAGTGAGGAGGAAAATAATAGCTTAAAAGGATGAGGGTTACAACAGGATTTAAATCAAAAGACAGAACCATAAAACAATGAGCTGTAAAGCAATAATCAAGTTGGGAAAATAATAGTCGCAGCCATAGCGAGTATTATAGCTGTTATGATGTATACACTTAAAAATTCAATAACAAACTAAACATGACATTTCTAGCTAGCGTATCAGAAAAAGCAGAAATAAAACAGGCAAACAGGTTGCAGTGAGAAAAAAAAAGATTGCCAGATAAAATTAACTATTTTTATCTCTAGTAAATTGTAAAAGAAACAAAACCAAAAAACTAAATATATTTAAGGCTAAAGTGATGGCTCTGCAAATTTAGAACACATGCTGCCCCTGTAGAAACTGGGGTTTGGTTTCTAGTACTAGTATCAGATTTCTTACAGCTACCTGTAGCTGTTGTTCCTGGAGGACTGACACCCTTCTCTGAACTCCACCAGTGTCCAGAAACACCCATATTAAACAAAAAGAAAAATGAAAACCTTAAACATTCTAAAGATAATTTGATGATTGCCATGCTCATAGATTTTCAGAAGCACTGGTTCATTCAGAGTTCTAATATCTATAACCTTCATGTCTAATATCTTAAATCTGGGAATGCTCGAGTAAAAGCAAAATACATAGCTGTGAAGGGATTTTAAAGGACAATATGGACATCTGTTCACTATTATGTTATTAGCAAACATGACTTTAGGGGGTACGGAGATGATTCAGCCATAAGCCTGGCTCCCAGCACCTACATGGTGATTTACGACCATCCCTAACTCCAGTTCCAGGGGATTGATGCTCTCTTTTGACTTATTAGGGCACCAGGAATGCACATGGCACACGTACATATATGCACTCCAAACACATAAATAAATATTAGAAGTTTAATAACTATCTTAGAGTTTATTAGAATTAATTAACACCAACTAATTCTGTTATCACTTGTCAACATGTAAGTATCACTCAGAGTAATGAGAGACTGGCAAGAGTGGGGGTTCTGCCCTTGTGACACTGGTAATTTCACATAGAATTTAGAAATAAATAAGTAAATACATAGATATCGAAGAAAATGTGCTAAATTGCATTTTAAGAAGATAGTAAGCCATTCATTGCACACAAAGAAGAAGAGTAGATTAAGGTCTTGAATTTCATTAGGCAGTCAGTAAGAGTAAGATTTCCAAGGAGAAGAGACTACAGATAAAGGAAATAAGAGACATTTGAAGAAAAACATGGAGTTTCCTTTATTTTTCAAGGCAGAAGTGATATATTAATGTTCTGTGGTAACTCTTCAGGAGAGGCTGAGCAGAATCTGCAGTTGGCGAATTATGCATGTGAGAAAGAGAAGGGAGTGTGTATGATACACATATCTAGACAAGTCAAGAGACTGCAGGGCTCAAAGAAAAAGTGAGTGCATTTTCCTTCAACACAAGAATTCATTTAGAGGTTTGGTGAATCATCCCATACTATCCACTAATGAATCTGTTCCTCAGAAAGCTGCTTCCTTTAACATCACCTTGCTAGCCCTAGACAGAGTCAAGTTCTCAGATCAATAATAAGTTAATAGGAAAAATGTATATATTTTTTACATTTATTTAGCATGGATACCTGAGGATAGTTTGCTAGAGTCTGTTCTCTCCTTCCACCATGTAGATCCAGGAATGAAAGTCAAATAATCAGGCTTGTTGGTGAGAACCTATTCCTGCTGAGTTCAGTCCTCTTGCCAGCCCTTCATGCTACATTTTTGGGACAGTGACTCACTTGTCTCAGGCTGATCTCTAGCTCCTTGAATTTCTTATTCTTCTGCCACTACTTAGGGAGTGCTGGGATTACAGAAGGTGCCACCACATCTAGTTGGGGGATAGAAAAAGTGTTTCCTCATGCTAGAGGAGCATGCAACCCACTGAGCTATATATCTCTGTCTTTGTGACCTCTTTATTTATTTATGCTTTGTTATGTATGTGAGAAACTGAGCATTTTCTAACTTAGACATTTATATTTCATTTTCTTTAAGTGGTTCATGTTCTTGGCACATGAAATTGCACATACAATCAGATATTTTTTATTTTTTATTCATGATTATTTTCCATGTAGAAGATCTTTTATTTCAATGTATATATTATATAAAGAGCATGCCTGTTTTCTCCATGGTGTCTCAAGCCTTTTAAAAGTTTGTTTCGCTATTTAATCTCTGAAAATAACTCCAATAATTCTGTGATTCTTCCTATATAATCCTTGGGGGGTTCCTGTTGCTTTAAGATTTAATATAGAAATGGTCATTTTTATTTGACTCAGTTTCTGAGACTTCTCTCATATTGCCTACAGTACAAAGACAGAGCTTTGCACACATGTTTTTGTCATAGATTCTTTATATGATAAGTAGTTTATGTTTTTGTCTTTTTCATTGGCCTGCAAATTATGTAATATTTATTGTTTTACTTTTATTTGTTCTTTTTTGATTCATAAATTCTCGTCCCTTTTTCTGATTCTCTACTGTGTTTCATTAATTACAGTAATTTTTTTCTTTCTTTCTTTTTTAAATAGTCATTTCATTTGCTTACATCTCAAATGATATTTCACTTCCTGGTTTCCCCTCCACAATCCCCCCATTTCACATCTGTCCTCCCCTCCCTCCCCTTTGCCTCTATGAGGGTACTCCCCACCTACCCACCACTCCAGCATCCCCCTACACTGGGGCAACAAACCTCCACAGGGCCTCCTCTCCCACAGGTTTCAGACAAGGCCATCATATGTATCTGGAGCCATGGATTCCCTCCCTGTACACTCCTTGGTTGGTGCTCTAGTCCCTGGGAGCACTGGGTGGTCCTGCCAGATGATGTTCTTCCTGTAGGGTTGCTATTACCCCCTGCGCCTCCAGTCCTTCTCCCAGCTTCCCCACTGGGGTCCCTGAGCTCAGTCTGGTGGTTGGCTCCAAACATCCACATCTGCAGAGAAATGGCTCAATGGTTAAGATAACTGACTGCTCTTCCAAAGGTCCTGAGTTCAGTTCCCTGCAACCACATGGTGGATCACAAACATCTATAATTCAGTCTAATGCCCTCTCCTGGTGTGTCTGAAGTCAGTGACAGTGTACTCACTTATATAAAATAATTTTTCTCTTAAGAGTTTAATTTAAAGTGTCATAAATTTGAGATTGATTGGTATAAAATTATCTTATTAGGTCAAATTTTTGACTATGTTGTGCATAGATGAATAAAAATACGACTATAAGAATCTTTCTGTAAGAAACTCTGATCTCTAATCTTAAATTTGCATTAGAATATCTTGAGTAACTAATTAGGTATGTTAATCCATGAATATAGAAAAATAATAAATATTAACTGTTATAGAAATGCCAGTCAGAACCATGCTCAGATACCTTATACCACATTATACCTTCTACCATATACCTTTTATAATGTCTAGAAAACAATTTAAGTGACAGTACAAGTACATGTGTGTGAGAAGCAATGGGAATTCTCATTCTGTACTGATACAAATGCAAATGTTACTGCCCTTTGGAAATGGTTTTCTGATTTCATAAAATTCAACATACAATTACCATATGACTCAACAGCTCAACTATTTACATCTATACTAGGGAAATAAAAACACGGATTCACAGATGCACAAATAAGTATAAACTTTTGCAGAAGGTCCACCTAAAGTCTAACCGAGGCAGGCAGATCTGTGTGAGCTCAGGGTGAGCCTGGCCTATAGTAGAAGTGTCAGACTACTGTGACAGACTAGAGTTACACCTTGTCCTGCAAATAAAGTCTAAAAAGTAACAGTAATACCAGAATTATCCTAGGAATCTATCAACAGATTAATGGAATTGGAAAGATTGATTTATATACACAGTAGAATATTTTTTCAGCCATAAAGAAGAATGAAGTTACATAATACAGGGAGGTGGTTGTACCTGGAGATCCTCACATTCGGTGACCCAAGTCAGTTCCTGACATAACCATGTTTTTTTTTTCCTCATTCGCTTAACTTATGTTTTTATATATGTGCAGAAAGTCTTCAATACATATAGGGCATGAAAATAGAAGGGGAACTATATAGGGAAACACCTAGATCTCTGCAGGGAAGGTTGTTGCAGGAGAAATGGGAACATAGGCTGTGGGGGTAAAATTATATTTACTTTTCAATTTAATTTTTATAAATTCTTAGCAATCTGTTCCAGAATAAAAAAAAGCAAAGAGTTTCTGTGTGTGTGTGTGTGTGTGTTTGAGACAACGTGTATTATCGTTGTCCTGACTCAGGTTTGTCACTGGACTCTACATTGATAACAAGTGTGTCTGGTTATTCTAGTACAGGCAATCTACAGGCAGGCCTCAACAGAAGCAGGCAGTCATCCTTCAGTACAATTGTTACTCTGACTGTTAGCTCTGAGTGCTTGTGTCTTAATGTTAGAGAAGTGGAATTGGTCCAGTGGCCTCCCTCCTATTTTGGCTTCAGAAGGAACTCTGTTATCTCTTATCGAATACTTCCATGGTCTTTGATATTAATAATAGATGCTTCATAAAATTTAAAAATAATATCTCAGCTCTAAACAGAAAAAGGCAATGTGATTCCAGTATAGTATATTTATTACTTGACATCTCTGTGACCAGATAGATACCTGCCAAAAATAACTTGTGGGAGGAAAGATATATTTCAGCTCTGTTTCAAAGAGTTGTAGGCCATAATAATAGGAAAGGGATCGTGAGGTTAAGGAAAGCTGGAGTGTGCAACAGAAATTCCTTATATGGCAGTAGCCTGAACTAGGGGACCAAACTAATGCTCTTAAATGGCCCAAGGACACTGATCAGCTCCATCTCATAAAGGCTCCATTATCTTCCAGTAGTGTCACAGATATGGTCCAAGTACTCCGAACATGGCCTGTGGTAGACACTGCAAATTCAAACCATAAATCTTTAGTTACACATAAAGTGTGCTATGTTTTCTACACAAATATAAATTAAGAGTATATTTGCATTTTGTTAGGTGTATATTGTCTTTGGGACTGTATAAGTTGTCATTTATTTTGTTGGCCACTAGGTGGTGCAGTTTACTAATTTATTATACCCAACCTATAAGCAGAATTTATGAAGTGATCTTTTCTTTAGTTGATTGCTTAGAGATTAGAAAAAGATGTAAATGACCCACAATGCAATCATTATGGCAAAGCCTGGATTAGAACCCCAGCTTCCTGACCTCTCATTCCCTGATATAGTCATATATTGAAAAATTAGTCAAAAATAAGCTCTTAATGACAATAAGACTTTTTCCAAAACAATAATGAAGATATAAGATCCCCCCAAAAGGTATTATTATTAAACATCTTTCAAAAGTATTACACTAACACCTCCAATTTCATAAAAAATACTTTAGTGTGTTTCATCAGTTAGTTTATACAGTCTTTGGTTTAAAACTTATGCAGAGCCTACAAGTTCAAACCAGTCCGAAGAATAGATACTAACAAGGAAAGTAGTGCATTCAAATTAGATGTATGGTTGTGGAGGAAATGTGATCCAATATCTTCCTACCAAAGAGCAACATGAACACAGCTGTAGGTGAACACTGTGGGCTTCCTGCAAAATTTTAAGACACAAGATGATATTTGTATAAATCACTGTTACCAAGTTATACCTTAAGAAACGTTTAAATAATTTTGCTTTCTTTGATAAACTCATTCAGCATGTATGAGGTATAGCAATTGCTGTTAAATGCTAATTAACTGCCTTTTATGTTTTTTTAATTTCTAGGTACAAAAGTCAAGAAATAAGCAAGTGCGAGAATTATTCTCAGATGGCTTTAGCATTCATCATGCCGGGATGCTTCGGCAAGACAGAAATTTGGTTGAAAATTTGTTTTCAAATGGGCATATCAAAGTCCTTGTCTGTACAGCCACATTAGCCTGGGGTGTCAATCTTCCTGCACATGCCGTTATTATTAAGGTAGGAGCTTACCTTCCTTTGCACATGGATTTGTGTCTGTTAAAGCAAGCTCCTGAATTGATTTATTTAGAAACATTTTGTGATTTGTCTGTTTCATTGACTGAATGTTGTTTTAGCCAGAATTTTTTTCTCTGGTAAAAGTCTAGTTCATAATAAAGAGTTTAACTCTGTCCTGCCTGATGAAGGGATTATTTAGAGTATGCTTTTGGAATCTTCCCATATTTGCCCAATCTCAGGTTCCAGCTCTTCAGGATTATATGTGTGTGCTTATGTAAATTTTATTAACTTTTCCTCATCTAGGGAACACAAATATATGCTGCCAAAAGAGGCTCCTTTGTTGACCTTGGAATTTTAGATGTCATGCAGATATTTGGCCGAGCTGGACGACCGCAATTTGACAAATTTGGGGAAGGAATCATTATAACAACCCACGATAAACTCAGCCATTACCTCAGTTTGCTCACTCAACAAAACCCAATTGAAAGTCAGTTTCTGGAAAGTCTTGCAGATAACCTAAATGCAGAGGTAAGAACTTGGAAGCAAAAGATTGAGTTGGTTGTTTATTTGTAGTATGAGGATTGTAGTGATGGGAAAGAGACAAAATAGAGGCTGCCGAGATGGCTCAGTTGTTAAGGGTGCTCCAACCTCGGCAAAACACCTGGGTTTAGTTCCTACCCAACTGCCCTGAAAGGTCAGCCCCAAGGAATTTGACACCTGCTTGTGGCCTTTTCTGGCATCTGTTTGCTTGTGCACACACACACACACATTTAAAAGTACATCTTTAAAAGTAGAGAAAATAATAGGATAAATGGCAGAATGTTGCTTAATTCACAGCAGTGTAAAAAATTCATGAAACTAATGGGAGCTTGTTGCTAACTATATCAGAAATCTAAGCTAACTTATAGAGGTAAGGGAAATAGCAATAGTAACAATGTGCATTTTATTTTGCTTTTCTAATAAAATTTACTAGATTTATAAAGTTACTTTATTAGATCATTTGGTAGCTTCGTTATAAAAATTTTATACAAATTATATAAAACTGAGATTTGAGCTTGAGTATCACAATTTGTTTTGCATATGTGTTTGTGCAGCTTCTGTGCTCAAACTGATCTAAGCAGCCTGAATATCTAACATCTTAAGTGGCAAAGAATGTGAACATTTTTAACAACTTAGAATGTATATATATCGAACATTAACTGTTTTCAGTTTCCATGCATTCTTAATTATTGCTGTGATATTGTATATTTTCCTATACCAGTTTCCTTTCTTAGCCTGAAGTTGTCTAAATTATTTCAGTAGGCTTTATGTGAGCATGAACTAAATGAAGGATATACTCACAGTCACAATGTATGCTAGTCTTATGCCATGTCCTTTTTAATGGGTTATAGAACTGTCTGCTACATCCTGCTTGTATTATTCATGTTTTCTCTCAAGAGTTTGAAAAGCAAACACACAGTTCTCTGTTAAGAATAGTGGCCAAAGGAGGATCAGAACTCCTGGAAGCACAGTGCAGTGGCATCCAAAGAATTGCATATGTGGCTGAAGGGTTCAGAGGGAGAGAATACATTGGGTGCTGGGCTGCTGCAAAAATAAAAACAAAAACAAAACAAAACACAAAGAAACTTTGTGAAAGCTCTATATGAGGTCAGAAAGATACCAAAGTTTGGGAGGTATGATTGGAGATTAGAAAAAAAAAAAGGCATGAGGGGCAGGTAGATAGCCAGTGGGAAAAGGCACTTGTACCAAAACCTAGGACTTGAGTTTGTTCCTTTGTATCTCAGGACCCATGTGGTAGAGGGAAATAACCAACTAACTACTGCACATTATCTTCTGACCTCCACATGTATGCCATGATACACATGGTACATGCAGAGAACACTAATAAAAGTAGGTTTTAAATGACAGGGGGAGGGTAATGAAAGGCTTTATTTTCTACTAAGAAAATTACAGGATAGTTAAAAAAAAAAGACTAGTAGATAAATTTGACTCCAAGACAATATTAATAGCTTAGTTTCAGTCCTTGTTTTTGAATATGATTGAATAATTTAAATAACTAGATATAAATAACTTGCATGTCTTATGAACATTCTCTTATTTTTTTCAGTCATAATGCCCAGCGATATGCTTGGCTATCTCTAGCACTTCAAGGTCACTTGAAGTTGAGTTTTGAAAATAGTATTCGAATACACAGGTCCATTAAATCTAGTTTATTTTATTGAGCTTATATTTGGCACATCTTAGATAAAATGTAGTAAGTTAAACTGAATTTATTTCCTTGTATTGGTACTTTGCTTTTTCCCGTGATGTAGACTAAATATTTTTTAAAATATCAGCAATAGTTTCTCTGCCTTTCACTGTGCAAATAGGTTGTGTGAGCTGCATCTTATGTCGTCCCCTTGAGGCTAGAGACTCCATTGAAAGAGGGAACCTCAGTTGAGGAAATGACCTCACCAAAAGGGCTATGGAGGCCCAGGTCACTGTAAGCAGTGCCAAGCCAGTAAATGACACTCCTCTGTGGTCTCTGCATCAACTCCTGCCTCAGATTCTTTCCCTGACCTCCTTGGAGCTTAAGATAAAATAAATCCCTTCCTCCCCTAGCTGCTTTGGTTATGGAGTTTTATCACAGCAGTAGCCATCCCAATGAAGACAGATTTCTATGTAGCTTAGTTTAAAGCTCGTGGAGTCTGAATTTTAGTCAACTTAGAACTAATATGTTTAACTACTTTTTAAGTAGTAAACCCACGTGCTTTTATAAATATACAGGAAATACAAACTGAATCAAATACTGTTCTTATCATAGAACAGTAGAATAGTATCAGTGAAACTAGCCCTAATCTGTGAATCAAAGTCAATAATGGTACATATTTTCATCACTAACTACTTAATAGATACGCCATTTTCAGAAATGTCATCTCACTATGAGCATAATTCCATTTAGATACATAAAAAAAATCCATACTTTGAAATTTTTAGCCTTTGTAGTGAGGTATAATCACTGCTAATTTTCCCCCTCATTACTGAAATTTCTTTTCTATTTTTACTGATGATAATACAAGTAGAATGTGAAATTAATTTTGGTAAAACTGGAAATCAAGTATAAATCATTTCATAGTGTGAATCTGTGTTGTACTATTAAGATCATGGGTTTGTGTTTACCCCATCTTTGTTAAGATTCAACACTGACAATGATTAATGAAAAGTTAAACTGGAAAAAGTGTTGTCTCTAATGGCTTTGAATTTATGAATATAATTTTAACTAATTAGACAAATGCATTAAGTATAATTTAAACATAAATGTTTCATGCATATCTTTGCTCTTTGATATCTCATAAGATAACTCCAGAACCATAAAGCTGAAAGATCTCAAGTGCATTCTCTTTATGAGTCCATGAGAGTTTGCACTGAGAGAAAAGCAAGTGTTTGAAGCTTTTTAACAAGTTTTCCGAAGATGTCACTATTCTGCTCTCTTCTAGTAAGCCACCCTTTACATCTCAGCCAGTTTTTTAAAGCTAGGGTACTTTTCCTTTATTCTAATATTTATTCTTCAGAAGAATTCCATGTGTGCTCTATAGATACTAATGCATATTATGCATATACCCAACTTAAGTATAACCATGTTTTCCCATTCTACCTCCTATTATTCCCCAGTGGAAATCCTTTGCCCTAGAAAGGCATTCTTCTGATCTTATCAACTTCAGTATCTAGCTTTTATTCTTCTTATTTATAATATACTAATCTTGTTGGCTTGTGAAAAATATATTACATGGCCATTCTACCTTGCTATGTAGCACATACCACAATTGACTTACTATAGTCCCTTGATAGCCCCATGCACTTACTTCCAGCCTTAAAGTAAATGAGGGGTGGGATACATTTTTTATGTATTATAAGGCATGTATATGCATGTGTGTGTGTATACACATATATGTTTATAAACTTGCTTATTTAGATTTTATATGATTTTAATCAATTTTCAAGGCATATCTATGATACAAATAATCAAAATATCTTTACATATTAAACTTTAATATATCAACTAGGTATGAAGTATAATTTAAGTCATATATCTAAATTTCCAAAATAGGGTGAGTTATATTTCCTTTAATGGATTTTCATCATTCACACATCTAATATTTGAAAACCAATGTTCAGTTTGAATCCATTGTGAGGCAGGGGAGTTGAGTTTGGAGTAGTTATCCCAGTGGTTATGCGTTTCAGCTTCATGCAGGGGGACTGGCACGTGTCCAAGGACCATGCTTTTATGCAAGTGTCTTTGTACAGAATGTACTGCTGACTAGTAAGGTGAAGGAATACATTTCTCACCATTACAAGACGCTTTTCATTTATGTCACCAGGTGGCGATAAAGGACTAGCCTCATAACAATGAGGACCATGGAATGAACATGTATTTTTCCATTCAGTGTCTTTCCTTCTTGTGAGTGATTACAGGATTTTGCATTACTTGAGCTGATGATCAATACCTGTGTCCTCCTTCTGTTCACCTGATCAGAGGCTGCATCAGCAGGTTACTCATGTTAATTTACTGAGGGAGCTTCTTTTGCATTTTATAAATCTTGATTTCTTTTATGTTAAAATAATGTTATATGATCATAAGAAAAATAGTTCCTAAGACATTATAACCTACAAGCACGCACACATGTGTGTTTGTTACTTAGTTCCTTAGTTACCTAAATAGGGAGAGTCTTTTATTGGGTATAGTGTAGGAAGGGAGTTGGTTGGGGAACTTATCTGGCATTAAATAGGAGAAAGGGAATGTCTGGAGTTACTCATTATCAAACTAGTTGCTTTTTATTTATATTTTTACTAATTTTATTAACCTTCAAGGGAACATTTCAAGACAGAATGTGTAAGGCCCAGTGTCAACAACTGAACTTTTTAAAAGCCTTTTTGAAGACAGTGAAGGTTAGTGGAGGAAGAGGGAAGTGAGTGCTGGAGCAGTTGTGAAAAGTAAGGTTCGCAGAGTAAGCAAAGTTTAAGTCAGCACTCCACCTGGATGCTAATACTTCAAGAGTAATAATACTGGTGAGTTTCTGACACAGTGATGAAGTAATCATATGTTTTCACCTCGTGGATGGTAGAGATGTAAGGGGGAAAGAGGCTAATTGCCAACATACCATGTGTTAACTGGTTTTTCTCATATCCCATGTTCACTATTACCATCTGAAATGTAAGAGGATGTGCGTACGTTTTTGTTTTTTGAGGTATGGTCTTGCTTTAGTCCAGGTTAACCTCACTTGAAGCCATCCTCCTGGGGCAGTCTCCTCAGGACTGTAATTATACAATTGTGCCCAGTGAATATGTTTAATTCTTTCATAATCACCATTCAATATAGGACTATATAGTACTTAATGGTTAAAGTAGTTATTAGATATCATAGATTATATATACAAACACATAATTATAGAAATATTTTTCTATTGAAGAAATTCAGACATGCAAATAGATTTCAAACAACTTTCTTTGCTTCCTTCCTTCCTTCCTTTCCTTCTTTCTCCCTTCCTTCCTCTCTTCTTCTTCTTCTTTTTCTTCTTCTTCTCCTCCTCCTCCTCCTCCTCCTCCTCCTCCTCCTCCTCCTCCTCCCCCTCCCCCTCCCCCTCCCCCTCCCCCTCCCCCTCCCCCTCCCCCTCCTGCTGCTGCTGCTGTCAGGGCTATTCTGTGTAGCCTTGGCTATCCTGGAATTTGCTCTGTAGATGAGGCTGGCCTTGAACTGACAGAGATCCACAAGACTCTGTGCTAGAATTAAAAGTGTGCACCATCACTGCCCTGCCAAACATGTTCATTTTTTTAATTTTTTTTAAAAACTCCAGAGTAGAAAACTTTTGACTGGCCCACCTGTAATTCCTTAGTAACTGTGTAGCTCCTTATTGACTCACATTTAGGGTTTGTTTGTTTGGTTGGTGGGTTGGTTTGCATGAGTTTACACTGTTAAAGATTCAGTCTATGGCTTTGTATATACTAAGCATATTCTCTTCCACTGTACTATATTACCAGCTAATTTGCATATATATCTAATAGAATTAGTTACATAAAATTAAAATTATAGGAATTAAAACATATGACATTTTTCTATCATAAATGCTAAAAGGACTTCCTAAAATGCTTCCTAAAATTATATAGAAATAAAGCAAATTTAACTTTCAGTTTCTTTAATATTAGTACCTTAGTTATTACTTTTCTTGTTTTTTTTTTTCTCTCTAAGATGTACTAATTTATACAGAACTCATCTCTTATTAAATTGAGCTAAGGATTTGTAAAAGAATTACAGGTGTCAAGTCTCACACTTGGGATACTCTCACAGAAAGCACTGCTGCTTCCAGTTGGTCTGCTAGATAATCACATATATGTCACACAAGTGTCTCATTCAAATTCTGTTAATGTCATTGTCTAATAATTATTTTCTTTATACAGAGCTCATATTACTTGTATTTTAAAATCATTAATTGATGCTTTTTAAATTAGTACATGTCAAAAATACATTAAAATGCCATATTGTACATACCATTTACTTTCTGAACATAACCTAAACATGCTTTTTTTATTATGTTATACATATAAATTCTTTTTAAATAATGAAAGCACTTCTTGTTTGTTAGACTATTGTTTTCATCTTTGACTTTCTTTTTTTTTTTCTTTCCCCCCTCCCCCTTTACTTTTTTGTTTTTTTTTTTTGAGACAGGGTTTCTCTGTGTAGCCCTGGCTGTCCTGGAACTCACTTTGTAGACCAGGCTGGCCTCGAACTCAGAAATCCTCCTGCCTCTGCCTCCCAAGTGCTGGGATTAAAGGCGTGCGCCACCACGCCCGGCTCATCTTTGTTTTTCTTATTGTTAGTGCTTTGGAGATGGAATCTTGTCACTCTTTTACCCAGGCTAGCTTCAAACTTAGGACACACTGCAGCTATACCTCCACATTGAGGCAGTGGTTGTCACCATTTTTGGCGGGATATTTTTAAAGTATAAGTATTAATTTGTATAAACATGCTTTTTTGTAGAAATGGTTCCAATTTTCTATTGTGTTCTGGTTGTGTGTCAGGTACTAAGACTACCTGAATAGACAAAGCCAACTTTCCTTCTGTGTTTTTAGTAGTTACTGCACAGAAGCAGGGAAGTACATGCACATCGTAAGACTTATATTAAACTTTTCAGAAAAAAATTGAATATTTCCATTTCAATTGAATATTTCAGAAACAAATTGAATATTAAGTGAATTAGGAAAAAATAACAAATAACACAAAAGTCCTTTAATACTATATAAAATAAAGTTCATTCATGGAAAACATCAAATGCCATAAAATTGAAGAAATTCGGCTTTTAGATATCATTTCTAATGAACTGTTTTCAATTATACTAGGCAACAGTGATGTTTAACAAATTGAAAATACCATGCCTACCAATTATGCTTGCCTTTTTTTAAAAAAATATAATAGCTATTTTCAAAAACTAATTTCTGACAAAGTAGCGTTTACCATACATAGTGTTTGTTAGTCTTTCATGTGTTGCTTTACCATCTTCTGTGTTCTTCATTTGCAGATTGCGCTGGGAACAGTCACCAATGTGGAAGAAGCAGTGAAGTGGATGAGTTACACCTACCTCTATGTGCGCATGCGAGCAAACCCCTTAGCATATGGCATCAGTCACAAGGCATACCAGGTACAAAGCTCATTGGGAGAAATAGAAAGAGCAAAATGCTCAAGCTTTCTTTTGGGTTGTGTGATCTTTTCATAATGTGAAAATAAATATTTGTTCCTCTCACCTCATTTGAAAAAGAGTTAGGGAACTGGAAGAAAATTTCAGAGCTGTAATGTTTTTTAAATAACACTGAGCAAGATGAAATTGACCCTGATAATTACACTACTTTAAATCTCTTTTACCACTAATACTATTAAATCCGTATTTATGTTCTGATGAAGCAGTTTTCAGATAGATTTCTATGTCCAGTATTTTGCTGTGTTTGTTTTAAACTGATATATTAGTTTGGGAGTAAACTGGACAGGAAGAAATTTATGATGATGTTTTAATAATAGGCTTATGTTCTATATAATCTGTTCCCCTTATCAAGTTGCTTTACCCTCTATTCTGAAATATTTAAGTGGTGGCAGTGATGAGTTATCATCATAACTCTTTGGAGGCCAGGATCACTTTCATGTATCAGTGCATAGGCAGACTGAGAATTGGATACATGTGGGGACAGCCTTTCCTCTGAACTTCATGGTTGTGTGGTCCATATGGCTTACAGATTCCATAGGATCTTGTTTTTTCTTTAGTACTCTGCTTTTGTGCTGTAAGTGCTTCCTAATTACAGAAAAAAATCCTGTTGTGGTCTAATGAAAACATTATTTCACTATCATCATGTGGATATTCACTTATGTCACGTCAAAATTATCAAAAAGATTTAATTTAACTCAAAATGTTTCTCCTTTTACAATAACACACATCTGATCTTGTTACCAAAGCCAATGCTAGGGCTTTACTTTTGTTTTTCCTTTTCCTGTGCAGTAGATTTCACAAAATTTCATACAGAAGCTACAACAGCTAGTGCCAAAAGTAAGTAACAACAAGTGCCAGTGTTGCTACTCTGAAACCTCGAACTCAGAAATCTGCCTGCCTCTGCCTCCCACGTGCTGGGATTAAAGGCGTGAGCCACCATGCCCAGTTTTCATTCTGGTTTTTAAGTCAGAGCTTTATTTTACAGACAAATTGATTGGTTGCTAGGTACAGGTTTTCATTATAATCAGTAAGTTTATACACGGTAAACATAAAACACTGGATGTTCACATTACAAGTAAAAGGATTGTGATAGTAATTGAGGCCATTATGAAAATTGTCCAAAGGGGTAAAACTTACCTTGGTGCATATGTGATATGTTGAATGAGAAGTGTTTCCCATAGGCAGCTTGCTGTATTTGAACACTTCATCCTAAGTTGGCAGTGATTTTTGGAAAGGCTATAGGACAGTGGTTCTCAATCTGTGAGTCATGACATATGGTTCATTTACATGGTGGAATACTATTCAGCTATTAAAAACAAAGACAGTGTGAAATTTTCAGGCAATTAGAAGACTTATAAATGATAGCAATATTAACTCATTTGGTTTTGAAGCTATTTTTTATATTTCTCTACTCCATTAAAAATCTTATTTTACTTCATTGTTTACAGCTAAGAGGAATCTTAGAGACTTGATATATGTCACGTATATGAATATGCAGATACACATAAATATATATACAGCATAACAATAAGAGTAATTTTTCAGGTATTGGTTTAATAACATAATTGCTGCTTATAAAAAGACTAGGAGCTGGGCGTGGTGGCACACGCCTTTAATCCCAACACTTGGGAGGCAGAGGCAGGTGGATTTCTGAGTTCGAGGCCACCCTGGTCTACAGTGTGAGTTCCAGGACAGCCAGGGTTACACAGAGAAACCCTGTCTTGAAAAACAAAAACAAACAAACAAAAAGGAAACAAAAAAGACTAGGGCATGTTTTGGTCACACATGTCTGTTAAAACGAGCTTCTAAAAGGGCAAAATAAGAGAATTATAATGGGGAGGCCATCCTAGAGTACATTGTGAAACGATCTCAAAAGTTCAAAGCAACAACAACAAAGATTGTATTGTAATAGATTCAATACTATAAAAAAATCCAATATTCCTCTTTATTTCAATTTTTATGATAAGCAAAATAGTTTTCCCATTAGGAATTTTGAAAATGCATGGACAGTTATTCAAGAACAATTGAAGTATTTTTGAAAGGATCATTACTGGGCAAGAGCACTCTTACCCATTTCCCCATGAATACTAATACTAATCCTCTTGAAATGTTAATATGGCTCAATAATTTTAAGGCCCTATTTGTTATAGCAAAAAACAAATTTATATCTAACTTTATTATTATCTATCTTATATTCTATAATATTTGAAGAAAATGTACAAATTGATAGCACCAGTGGTTTTTAAACTTTACTTAGTAATAATCTCTTCTTTTTTCTTAAATATTAAAATATACATGTATACACATATGAAAACTGAAATCAGTATTTTGAAAGGACATCTGCAGTTCTGTGTTCATGGCAGCAAATTTCACAGTACCCAAGAAATGAGCACAACTCATCACATGTCCATCAGTTGACGGACATGGAAAATGTGTTCCATATATACACTGAATAGTATTCGTCAGTAAAAATTAAATCCTGTGCATTGTGGCCACATCCCTGGAATGAGAGACTATAGGAGAGATTAAATGCTGCAGACATAGAAAGACAACTGCTGTATGATATTATTGTTCACCAAGTGTTGGGAACATAGAAACGGAGAATACCGTAGAGATGCCCAGAGGCTGAGAAGAGCAGGGATGTGAAAAGTTTGGTCAGTGTGTACTGAGTTACAGTCACTTAAAAAGCCGGATATTTTCCATGATGTAATACCACAGGTGATAACAGCGCAGCACGCTGTGCTCTTATTTCACAAAGTTAGCAAAAGCTTTTGTTACAGAGAAATGATACATGTTTAGAGAGATATTTTTAATCATTGCCAAATTGTATATTAATAAAAATGACATACTATACCTTTAACGTGTTCAGTTTGTTATATGCCATTTTAAAAATGAACTTAATTTCAATCTAAATGCTCAAGAAAAAGCATGTTAATTTCTGTAAGAAAGCATATGCAATAACTTTCTAAAACGTTTCATACATACATATATATTTCTTTCATATAGATTGACCCAACTTTAAGAAAGCATCGAGAACAGCTCCTTATTGAAGTTGGACAAAAGTTGGATAAAGCAAAGATGATTCGTTTTGAAGAACGAACTGGCTATTTTTCTTCTACTGATTTGGGTAGAACTGCCAGCCACTTCTATATTAAATACAACACCATTGAGGTAATATACTGAATGTAACAAATGCAACAATATCTTCATTTTTAGGTTTAAATAATTTCTAGTCTTCAGAATATGCTGATAATGCAAAATAACAAAAGCATTCAATACAATAAAATATAGTTTTGCTAAGTCAATAAAGCTCTCAATGTACAGATAAGATTTTAACTGGTCTGGGTTCCATGGCAGCCAGCCAAGCATACTGTTCAGTCCTACGGAATGAATGCCGGATTGTATTACATGGAAATGAAGTATTCTGCCTGGTTGTGCATCGGCTTGACATAAGGTAGAGTCATTGTCGAGGAAGGAGGCTCAGTTGAGAAGAGGCTTCCATGAGATCCAGCTGTAAGGCATTTTCTCAATTAGTAATCAATGAGGGATGGCCTGGCTCATTATGGGTGTGCCTTCCCTGTGCTGGTGTTCCTGGATTCTAGAAGGAAGCAGGGTGAGCAAGCCAAAGGAAGCAAGCCTTTGAGCAGTATCCTCTATATCAGCTCCTACCTCCAGGATCCTACCACGTTTGAGTTCCTGTCTTGATTTCCTTTGATGATGAACAGTGATATGGAAGTGAAACCTGAATAAACCCTTTTTTCACCAACTTGCTTTTTCATCATAGTGTTTTGTCACAGCAATAGAAACCCTAACAAAGATAAATAGTTGAGAGATTTTTTAAAAGTCAAAAACAAAATTTGCATCTTACTAAGAACCAGTGGGTAGAGTTAAAATTATTTACTAGGACACACTGACACTTGCAGCCTGAGGAATTTTGAGGGTTAATATTTTAAACATGCAATGAAAACTTACTACCTTTATAAATATTTCTGTTTTGTTTTGTTTTGTTTCAGTGAATAGTTCTGGGTGTGGGAGTCTCATTTTTGTGGCCAATTCTAGTGTCTTAGTTTCTAAATGCAAATGACTCCCAACTCTGCTTCCCAACTGCTGAGTACTAGGCAACATGCCAACATGTCTGGCTTACTTATTTCCTTTTGAATTGATCCTGCATCAGAAGAGGTTCCACTGTAATATTTGAATTGATCCATATTCTCTGTGCATTTATATGTGTGTGTGTGTGTGTGTGTGTGTGTGTGAATGCATGTTGGAAAGTAACAGTGATCATTCATGAGAAGACTTAAATTTGTTTTTTTTTATGGCTATGTTTTGAATTTTATATTGATTTTTTGCTGGGGACTTTTATAAATATTTTTTAATATTTTTATATTACATATTTTCCTCAATTACATTTCCAATGCTATCCCAAAAGTCCCCCATACCCTCCCCCTACTTCCCTACCCACCCAATCCCATTTTTTGGCCCTGGTGTTCCCCTGTACTGGGGCATATAAAGTTTGCATGTCCAATGGGCCTCTCTTTCTAGTGATGGCCGACTAGGCCATCTTTTGATACATATGCAGCTAGAGTCAAGAGCTCCGGGGTACTGGTTAATTCATAATGTTGTTGCACCTACAAGGCTGCAGATCTCTTTAGCTCCTTGGGTACTTTCTCTAGCTCCTCCATTGGGGGCCCTGTGATCCATCCAATAGCTGACTGTGAGCATCCACTTCTGTGTTTGGTAGGCCCCGGCCTAGTCTCACAAGAGACAGCTATATCAGGGTCCCTTCAGCAAACGCTTGCTAGTGTATGCAATGGTGTCATCATTTGGAGGCTAATTATGGGATGGATCCCTGGATATGGCAGTCTCTAGATGGTCCATCCTTTTGTCTCAGCTCCAAACTTTGTCTCTGTAACTCCTTCCATGGGTGATTGTTTCCAATTCTAAGAAGGGGAAAAGTGTCCACACTTTGGTCTTTGTTCTTCTTCGGTTTCATGTGTTTTACAAATTGTCTCTTATATCTCGGGTATACTAAGTTTCTGGGCTAATATCCACTTATTTTGAGTACATATCATTTGAGTTCTTTTGTGATTGTGTTACCTCACTCAAGATGATGCCCTCCAGGTCCAACCATTTGCCTAGGAATTTCATAAATTCATTCTTTTTAATAGCTGATTAGTACTCCATTGTGTAAATGTACCACATTTTTTGTATCCATTCCTCTGTTGAGGGGCATCTGGGTTCTTTCCAGCTTCTGACTATTATAAATAAGGCTGCTATGAACATAGTGGAGCATGTGTCCTTCTTACCGGTTGGGACATCTTCTGTATATATGCCCAGGAGAGGTATTGCGGGATCCTCCGGTAGTACTATGTCCAATTTTCTGAGGAACCGCCAGACTGATTTCCAGAGTGGTTGTACAAGCTTGCAATCCCACCAACAATGGAGGAGTGTTCCTCTTTCTCCACATCCTCGCCAGCATCTGCTGTCACCTGAATTTTTGATCTTAGCCATTCTGACTGGTGTGAGATGGAATCTCAGGGTTGTTTTGAGTTGCATTTCTCTGATGATTAAGGATGTTGAACATTTATAAATATTTTTAATATAAAAAGAAATTGCCAGGCGGTGGTGGCGCATGCCTTTAATCCCAGCACTTGGGAGACAGAGCCAGGCGGATTTCTGAGTTCGAGGCCAGCCTGGTCTACTGAGTGAGTTCCAGGACAGCCAGGACTACACAGAGAAACCGTCTCAAAAAAAAAAAAAGAAAGAAAGAAAGAAAGAAAGAAATCATTCCAGTTAGTTTCCTGCAAATACAGAAACATCAGTTCATATAAAATGTAGCTTTTGTACTGATATATTGTTTGTTTGTACATAAAACAGGTCTTAGAAAATACTAGTTTTTCCCTGGATTTTCCAAAATAAACTTTATGATTGAATAACAGTTAGATATCCTTAAACCCTTTTGACATTTATTATCTTACAACTGTGATCTGGGATTCCGTCAACCCAGTACCCAGCCTTTTGTCCTTCCATCCCCTGTTCATCATCTGCTCATTTCCTCTATTACACAATCTTTCTTGGATGTCTCCTCATTAGCAGACTGTTAACAGACCAAGTCTGTTAGCAGTTCTTCCAGATATGCCGCCTTTCACCTTCATTCTATATGACCTCTACCTGCTTTTCTTCATCTGGTTTTATTGATAAAACTATTATGAGAATCATCAGATTACTGTTTTCTACTTATTTCTCTGCAATTTATATATGATTAATGTATAGTGTTTGTAAATGATCCTGATTAGATTTATGTATTCACTGACCAAAATGTTTTGATGAACATATTTTAGGCATGTAATGTAGATTTTGCTAAATAACTGCCTTTATTTATATTCTCACTCTTATAGATCTTCATAATTTGAGAATGTCCATAAAATGAGAATTTGGAATACTGTACAACAGATATCTGTATGGTTTAGAGCTCCATTTTCTAAGTTTGTAAAATTTACAGTAGGATATGCAACTTAACACTTCATTGGATTTCTAATTTTAATCATATTTATTTTGACAGACATTTAATGAACTCTTTGATGCACACAAAACAGAGGGTGATATCTTTGCTATTGTCTCCAAAGCTGAAGAATTTGATCAAATTAAGGTAAGATTTTTAAGGTTAGTATTAAATATTATTACATAAGTACATAAATTCATTTATCAGCTTGTAATTAATTTCTAGATCTCAACATAGCAATTAAACATCATATTACATTTTGAGTATCAATACATCAGAAATTTCCACTTTCCTAAATTATACCTCACAACATTTGTTGCTTTTGCCCCAAATCAATAATTTTGTAGATTTTGTAGTATAAAACTATCAAATGAATCTGGGGCAATATTACATGCCTTTAGTCCTAACATTTAGGAGACAGAGGCTGAGGATCTCTGAGTTTGAAGCTATCCTTGTCTCCATAGCAAGTTCTAGGCCACCCCAAGTTACACAATGAGATTTTTTTTTCTCACAGAGAGGTGTAGGGGGGAGGTAGGAGAGAGAAACTGTTAAATATTATCAGTGGGTAGCCTTTGAACTATTAAAATGTAATATTCATTAAAGAAAATACAAAATACATGCATGATTAGATTTAGATTTGAATATTTCCGCACTATCCATATTTTAATTTAATCTTATTAACAGTAAAAACTTCAGTACTTTGAACATTGTAGTTCACAACTTTTAAGTTGTGAGTGTGTTATGCCTTATAAAAATATGTGACTATAGTGAATGTATTTGAAGACAATCAAGTTTGCCCTAATCCAGTTGGGCAGAGGTTTAACTCTGATCAAATAAAAAATGAAATCTCATCAACTGAAGGATGATAAGGTCAGATGATTTAATTTTTATGGCATAGCAAATTTTTATATGTCAATTGCAACTTTAATATTAGTTATGAATAATAAAATGTAATTGTATCAGCTTCAAGATAGTTTCAGATTGTATTTTACAACTACCTGTCTGCAAAGTAATATTTTCAGCACTACAAAAAGAAAGCATTGTCATATAAAATGGAAGCTTATACAAACATAAAGTGAAGTTTAATTTGAATAAGAAAATGCTCATTAATTCACCTAAGTATTACTATAAAAACATAATTCTTCTAGGTCAGAGAAGAAGAAATAGAAGAATTAGATGCCTTGTTAAACAATTTCTGTGAACTCTCAGCTCCAGGAGGTGTGGAAAATAGTTATGGGAAAATAAATATCCTACTTCAAACCTACATCAGCCGAGGAGAGATGGACAGTTTCTCCCTCATATCCGATTCTGCATATGTTGCCCAGGTAAGAGTCGTGATCCCTTCCCATTCTGCTTTGAAGACTACTAAATTAATCCATGTCACACTGAGAATGCTGCCAACTGAAATTTTAGACCTCTTTCGATCATTTATGCATTCTTTCTTATGGGTCAGGACTGGTATCCATTTGGCTATAACAAACTTACTGTTAAATATGATGTAATGAATGTATTTCATTTTACATGTTTGTTTTGCTGGGTCTCTCTTTTAAGTGAGTAATCTCAAAAGGCATGGTAGCACACAGAGCATAGGTGAACCTCTGAGTTCAAGGCCAGCTCGGTGGCTCACACCTTTAGTCCCAGCACTCAGGAGGCAGAGGCAGGCGGATTTCTGAGTTCGAGGCCAGCCTGGTCTACAAAGTGAGTTCCAGGACAGCCAGGACTACACAGAGAAACCCTGTCTCGAAAAACAAAAACAAACACAAAAACAAAAAAAAAGGAGAATAAAACCAATGATCTTTTCTACCACTGGTACTTAAAAGTTGAGAGTTGAAAGGCAACTAATCCCTAAACTACAACTCATTTTCTTTATAACCTCTTAAAATAAGATAGAAAATGAAGTAAAGTAAAATTATGTGGTTTGTGTGTTTGCTATTTGCCTTTCTGGAGTTTGTAATATATTTTGAGTAATGCCTTTAAAGTGATAAAAATTGAAATGAAATCTTATTTAGAATGTGTGAGAGTTTTTTGTCACACACACACATATATATATATGTATATCACACTTCAGACACAGAGAAAGGAGGGGAAAAAGAAGGGGAGGTAAGGAGTGAGAGAATATGAATCTCACTGTACATCCCAGGTGACCTGAAAATTAGTTATGTAAACCAGTCTGTGGCCAAAAAAGAAATAATTCACACAGGTCCTCCTGTCTCTGCCTCTGCCTCTGCCTCCCTTTCCCTGCACTGGGGAGACCCACCACTCTCAGCTTTTATGTACATAATTTTCTTCAAATTTACATAGAAAAAGAACATTTATATGTTACATGAATATTAATAGTCATGAGTATGCAGGAAGGCTTTGAAATAGCTGAAAATTGAAAATATTTAAAAATATGAACTCAGATATATTGGTAAATAGTTTGAATATGTATATTAATTTAATCATTCTAACTAAACAGAAGATAATGTCATAGATTATATAAAAGGAAAAATGCAAATGTTTTTTAAGTTCTCCAAACCCCATGCTTTTATAAGACTTTCGTTTCTGTGGCTGTAAGGCATGCCTGGCACTCAAGCTGTGGATGTGTGTTCAGTCTCTGGAACCCACATGCTCTCAGTGACCCTATGACTTACACACACAGAGTCAAGTACATGCTCAGGTATGCATTCAAATAATTGTTACGTTTTGTTTTGTTCTTTTAAAAAAGAAGTGAGCCTGTGTCTATTCTTCTAAGATGTACAGGTCACTCATTTGGCATCATTATCATCACCTTTATTATATCATTTCAGATTAAAATATTTTGTTTGTGCCAAGTTTATATTTTCCTTTTTATGAAAACAAATCGGAATGAAGTTGGAAAATTTGTTTTGGTAGTTATAATAATCAAAATTCTTATTTCATTGCTCTCTGGAACATAATAAGACATACTTCTGCAATTTCTAATGAGTATCGGCAAAGTTCACAACTATCTAAACATTATTTAAGAATTTAATACTGAAAAAATAGTTTCTTAGAAGTCAAATGCACATTTTCTCTAAAAAATAAGGGCCCGTTGCCATTTGGAATATTTAATCCATTTCAATTCTTACTATGGTATTGTCTAGATTTAACCTCTTTGTTTTCACCCATAGAAGCCAATAGGTATTTCGAAACCTCTTAAGTTCTGTACTGTAAAAACCAGTCTTCAAATTTTACCCATTTACTTACAAATTTATGACTTCATTTTTCTTGGTAGAATTATAAAATTTTATTGTCCTTATGTAATGTTTTCATTATTCATTCGCCAGTTGATTCCATTTTCTAGCTCTTGAGTACAGGAGCAGTGAATATGGATGAACAAGTATCTGTAGTAGGATGTAGATTTCTTGTCATATCTCAAGGAGTGATGTCATTTGGTTTCTTGTTTTTTGAGGAAACTCCATAATGATTTCCTTAATGGCCACACCATTTTGCACTTCAACCAATAGTATATAAGGCTCCTTTTCCCCACATATTCACAACTTTTTTTTTTTTTTTTTTTTTAAAGAGAGGGTTTCTTAGTATAGCCCTGGTTGTTCTGGAAGTCACACTGTAGACTAGGCTGGCCTCCAACTCAGGGATCTGCCTGCTTCTGCCTCCCAACTGCTAGAATTAAAGGCATGGACCACCATGCCTGGCTGGCTACCATTTCATTTGATAACAGTAATTATGACTAGGATTCTACTCTTAGCCTTAACCAGAGAAGCTAGCTCCTCCTTGTAGTGAGCAATGGGAGATGCAGAGGCTTAGCTGTTCAGGGTGCCGAGAATAAGTGATAATTGAGTGCTTGCCCCTAAACAAAACATTTATACTGTTCCATATGAAACTTAGAGCAGTTTTTGAAGAGGAGGCAGAAAGAATGTAAGAGCCTGAAGATACGAGAGAAGGGCTATGGAACGCTTTGACATGGCAAAGCCATTGTCACCATGATTTCATAGTAACTGCAGTTGCCTTCTTTGGGCTTGTATAAGTCTGGGCCTATCAACTATTAAGTTTAAATTAGGGACAGGCCTATTCAGCCCTACACTTTGCTCATGAGCTATTGGCTAATATTAGAATGTGATTGTCTTCAGTGAATCCACATTGGAGCCCACTAGGCGCCAATGGACAGTTCCAAGCCCATAGGCATATTCATGATCCCACTTAAGGTCTATGGATTACTAAACAAATGACATGAATGAGAAAGGGCCTTTCAGGAAGAGAGTGTTGATAGAGTAGGAGAGGGTATGGTGAGAGCAGCCACAGTATACATGTTCTAATTTACCAAAGAAAAAATTTAATAAAATTACCATTTAAAATATAAACCTTTAATAATCTTCAAAGTTAATGATAAAGGAAGGGGACAGAACAAATGGAATCAAGATGTTATGGTAGTTTTTAACATAATTATGTATGTCAATCTATTTAGTTACCATAGACCACTGAATTTTCAGTCTTAAGAGTTAAGGTTGAACAGAGTTCTTGACTCCTGGCATCAAATAAAAATCTTCCTGAATTCTTTGTAAATTGCTTAAAAACTTTATCAATTCATAATATTCTTAGGGACATGTCAACCTGTCTCTTATATTTTTGCTACTTCAGCAGTCTGTCATCTACCTTGTTTGCCTTTTGTCTCTTCCTATTTCATTCTTGCTTAGAGCGTGTAAGGCAGAGCTTCCTACAAATGTAGAAATAAGCTGCCCTCTGTGAGTTTAATAATTGGTATTCACGCAATAGTAATGTGACTATTCCCATTCTAACTGAAAATAATTAAGATTATATAAGGAAAGTTGTTCATAATTCAAGTATGTGGTGTGATTTGTCCTTCTGACTCTAGTTGGGATAATACATTTATTGACATTTAAAAGTGTGTTGTTATCAAGCTGTCTATCTTCCCCTTTTGTTCTTCAGAATGCAGCTAGAATTGTCCGTGCTCTCTTTGAAATTGCACTGAGGAAACGTTGGCCTACCATGACCTACAGGCTTTTGAATCTTAGTAAAGTCATTGACAAGAGACTCTGGGGTTGGGCTAGCCCTTTGAGACAATTTTCTGTGTTACCACCACACATTCTAACAAGATTAGAAGAAAAAAACCTTACTGTGGATAAACTCAAAGACATGAGAAAAGATGAAATAGGTAAGAAAGTAGCAAAAAAAATCTTTACATGTATTTAAATATGTAGATAAAATATATTGATTGGTAATAAGTATGCTATATTTCCAAATTAAGATATTGTTGACAGTATTTATGAAATCATTTTTAGCTAAATAAAAAACATCTTTCCAGATTCTATTAAATAATTTAACTAAATTAGCAATTAGAGTATACATTATTTAATGTTTAATTATTTTATACATAGTCTCTTACCCATAACTGATGAGAATTATTTGGTGATGTCCATTCACAATTAAGTTCAATATTTAATTGATTTGAATAAATTTTATCATGTGTATCAGCAGCTTTACTTTTTTTAAAATTTAAATTTTTATTTTAAAATTGTGTATGGTATCTGAGGATATAGTCAAATAGAGGAAGACTGGAAATCTCCTGCACTGGAAAAGGTAAAATAAAGAAGAATTTGTTAAGGATAAGCTTTGCCATTCACCAGAGTTTAGCAATCTTAATTACACAATCCACATATTTAAGCACAGTTGATACGATTCTGTAAATAGAACTTGTGTTCCTTTTCAACATAATATTTAAAAGTCCTTGCCACATATATTTACATGAGATTTAATATTTTATTGCAAAGTATATAATGTAAGTAAGAAATACTTTGCTTCTGAATAGTATGGATATTGCCCCTGCAGGATGGCAGGCTGCACACCACAAGGACTGCTGCTGTTGGGATCCCAGAGTTATTAAGAAAAAAAAAGAGACTAGGGGCTTTTTTACACTTAAAATTGAAGGATATTTTTGATCAAATGATGACAAGAGAACATCAATAGAAAGAAATGTGATTGTTAAAAAGGAAACTTGAGAAAGTATAGTAAATGTATATTTTTTAAATAGAAGTTATCAACTTTAATTTTCAAATTCAGTTAAGGTTGATTCAAAAACGTGTGACCTTCAAGAAAATTCCTTGCTTAAGAGCTAAGATAATCCTGAAAATAGAAAATGTACTCTAGTTCAACTTGCTAATATTAGTCACATTTATGTATAATCAGTTACATTTATATTTTGTAATGCCCTACTTCCATACATACCTGCATTTTACAATGATTATGAAAATAAATATACATAGTTAAATTATGCTGATAGACTATAATTTATATTTTTTCTTTGTATTTTCAGGAATTGCATGTGGATGAGGGAATTGTGTTTGATTTTACTGAATCATTTCCATTATTGTATAAAGTTCTGAAATGACTTTTCATGAAATACTTCATAATTCTATACTGTGTCATAAGACTGAGCTAGAAAGAAGTGAGTTTTTTTAGTTGTTCAGATAGTATCAAGGCTCAGCAATTTTCAGAACCCTATTAATACCCAAAGAAACCTTGATACTGGGTTTCTATGCTATGAATTGCTAATTCAAGTTAACTATTACAAAATATTCAAACATGCCAGGTCAAGAATGTCAGCTATTTTACATAGCAAATCATAAAACAAGCAGTAAAATCGCAGACTCTTAAATCTCATTTACAAGTCAGATTATTCGGGGCACAGTTTTTTCTATGTGATACTTTCCTTTCAGGTCACATTTTGCATCATGTGAATATTGGACTGAAGGTCAAACAGTGTGTTCATCAAATTCCTTCTGTTACAATGGAAGCTTCCATTCAGCCCATCACCCGGACTGTCCTCCGAGTATCACTGAACATCCACCCTGATTTCTCTTGGAATGATCAGGTAGAGATGGAAACACCTAAATCCATTTTAGTAGAGGCACTCAAGTGTCTCTGCTGCATGCCCCACTAAACCTTCTTATAGCTGTTCCAGAAGCATGTGGGAAATCCATATCACCCACTCTGTGTGTCTGTGTGTGTGTCTGTTAAGAAATAGATGTCTTAATTTGCAGCATTATGCCAGTATAAAATGTAGTATATTGACCTGTCAACAAATGAGCTCTTTCAGCATCTACAGGATTTGCAGTTTCAACACTGGATTACATGTCAGTAGATGGAGCTTCCTAAACTAGGCCATACTTTCTTTGTTCTTCCATATTCTCCATGTTAACATTTTCACCATTTCTACTTTGTCATTTAAGCTAGCCACTAATGTGATATTTTGTTTGCTAACAGACATTTTTAAATATCAGTATTATAAAGTTACCATTACCTCTTTTTCTTAAACTTTAGTCTAGTAGGAACAACACTCTACATTTTCTTCCTGGTCACGAGTTTCGTTGATACTGAGATTCCTGCCTCAGTGACATTCAAATGTAGCATTAGCCAAGATTAGTGGATTTTACATCTTTATGTCTCTGAATATGTATTAGTATCATACATAACTCTTGTTCAAGATGTCTTTCCTTGGTTCCTCTCATGCTTTCTTTTTTTTAACGCCCCATTCCTTATTTCCTACTTAAAACCATATATAATTTAAAGGCAGCAATACTGTTAGTGGTAGTTTCAATCATGAGCTTGATTCCTAGTGGCACATGAAACTGGTGTGCTAGCATATCCCACAGTCCCAGACCTCAGAGGGAGCTCAGCCCAGTGAGGTTCAGACCAGCCTGGGCTAGTAAAGATTCTTTCAAGGCAAAATAAGGGTAAACTAGTAGTAATAATCTCTGAATTATCTTTCTACGTAGTCAATATCCTTTGAACAAATCAATGTATTAGAAATTGTAAATACAAACACAAGTCAGAATCTTTTTGCTTAGAATAGATCTGTAAACAAGTCAATCAATAATTGACATATGCCTGTTTACCCACATACTTATTATACGAATCAAGTTAAATATGAGTGAATGAATTTTATCTAGTCACATTGTAAAATCACCATTCTATGCTTCTAATCAGATGTACAGTGACATTGCTCAGACTTCTGAGGCCTAGAATTTCCTAATGTATAAATATGCATAATAATGATTAGGATTTATTCTCAGAATTTCTGAGGGAAAAGTGATAATAGTATAATTATACTTTAATATTTCTCTAAAAATAGAATTTTATGCAAAATATAAAAGTATAGTTAGCCTGAAAAAAATCATATTTGAAATTTTAGATTTTATGCTTATTTATGGAGTTAATGAAACTTTTGTCATTTTGGTTATCTTCTGCTAACATCCATAATAACGCTTTAGTTTATACTCTCAGGTAGATGTTAAAGTCTTCAACATTAGAAAGCTGAACCCTGAAGGAAGGAAGATAGACAATGGATAATCTTGTGCAATAAAATATCAACAAGTAGAGTAGCTGATGCAGTGTTTTGGGTCCAGGATCTTTTCATTTCTGTCTTTCTGACACTGTTGAGTGCTTACCAAATGTTTTATACTTCCCTTTCCAAATATAACTGTTTAACCGAGCAAGGAAATACATCCCTCCTCCCTCAGTCTAGAGCACAGATTCTGCAAGTATTTGTCATGGGTTTTCCTTGACTTGCTCTCAGGAGAATTTCCTGAACTGACTATCTTATGAGAATCAGAGTTGTCCAGGTGTTGTGGGAAGAAATGAATATGGGCTAAGATACTGGGCCCTGTAAAAGGAATAAGGCTGACATGGATAGACAAAATATGGCCTGTTCATCCAGTGAAACATTGACTGGCAACAAGGGGTGAAGTAGTGATTCATACTGAGTAAGATTAAAAAGCCAGTCATAAAAGTCTATGATTCTGTTTCTTTAAAATATGCAGAATAGGCAATCTGTTGTGAATAGTCATAGCTAGTGGATGCATTTGTTTCCTCTGGTGATTGGAAAGTTATAGTTGTGCAGCACTGTAGATACATTAAGTTGCCTTTTATACTTTAGGTAAACTAATAAACTATATCATTAGCACATTGCTAAAGACAAAAATGTAAAAACAGCCTATGTCTTGAATTGTGGTACTTATTAGAACTGTAATACTACTCACTGTTCTAGGTTCATGGAACAGTGGGGGAACCATGGTGGATTTGGGTAGAAGATCCTACAAATGACCATATTTACCACTCGGAGTACTTTCTAGCTCTTAAAAAGCAGGTAAGTACATATTTATGGGGCTATTCCCTTATTTTGCTACCATGAAGATAAAATAGAAAGTAGCAGTTTCTGTCACTCATTTTATCTCTGTGATATCATTCCATTAAAGTTTTATTTACTATTATTTCTGCCTCTCTAGTGTTAAAGGAAGACAGTAATTAAATGTATGGTATTGGTAAATCAATGTAATCATTGCTTGCAAACTTTAATTATAATTTGGTTATGTCTTCCAGGATTGTAGAATATGAAAACTAGGTGAAATAAGTAACGATTAGGTGATATATACATAGAGTAGTAAGAACATTGCATCACATAGTGAAAATTCTTTACAAATCACTCATGAAAGAATTATTTCAGCCCTGAAAAATACCTGCAAGAAGTAGTATACGCACTAAACAGGTTACATTTATATATTTTGGAATATTTGCACATACACGCACGCACACATGCACACATATGCATGTAAGAACAACTGATGAGAAAAGAGGCCATGGATTTTAAAGAGCCCAAGGAGTATATGGGAAAGTGTTGAGAGAGTTAAAGGGGGAGGGGTAAATGAAGTTAACTATGTTAGAATCTCAAAAATAATTGGAATTATTTTTTTATTAGATATTAAAGAGAAAAAGGAGAGCTTTATGCTGAACAACCTTATGTGGGCACTAGATATGTTTTTCTTGAATTTATTTTTATATTAAACATGTTTGTTACAAGCAATTGTGGAATTTCTCTTAAAGTACTGGTAGACTTAAACAAAAATATTGGGGAAATATTAGTATAATAATTAAAATTTTTAAAATGAAGTTAAGTAAATTGAATAATGTTTGGGTAATTTTGATACATGAATCAAAGTGATAGCCTGTAAATAAATGGTAAATAGCACAAAATGAATATAAAGTTTAATTCGCGGCCTATTAGATTCTTAAAGGGAGTTGCACACAAGATGCTGAAATACCTAAGCATCTCAGCTTTTTAAAATCCAGTGTACTTCTTTGTCACTACATCTTGTCTAGGTATCGCTTTCTTAACAGTAGACTACTGTGAACTTCTACAGTAGTAAAAGACATACTGACTTGAGACTTTATTTCATACCAGGTTATTAATAAGGAAGCTCAACTTCTGGTATTTACAATTCCTATTTTTGAGCCTTTGCCCTCTCAGTACTACATTCGAGCAGTGTCTGATCGATGGCTAGGAGCTGAAGCTGTTTGCATTATCAACTTTCAACATCTGATTCTACCAGAGAGACATCCTCCCCATACAGGTAAAGGAGACTTACTGACTTGAATCATACTTTCCACTTCCCCCCAGATCAGTTTGTACCTGGTATGTAGGCATTACATTTGGTTTTTGTTGAATTTGTCTTTATGCTTAACATATTCACTACAAGCAGTTGTGTTTCTCATAAGGTACTGACAGGACTTAAATAGAAATTGGATAGAGTTTAGTTGGTGCCTTAATGTTTGGTTTAGAAAGCATTGCAGTTGGCCGGTTTTGATAGACTTGATGAGGGCCAAACTTCCTTACTACATTTTCATGAACTCCACTTATATACTTACTATCATTTCTTCATCTCTTTTTGCTTTTTTATTCAAATGTTTTTACTATGTATTCTGTGAAGTATTTCAGATACTATGTCAGAGTTTACAATTTTGGATTATAAGGTCAGGTATGGCAATGCACATGCTCAATCACCATTATTTAGCTCTGGATTTTAGTTTCTCCCATTGATCTTACTCAGTATCTAAAATGTTTTACCACTAAAAACCTCATGCTTTTTATTTATATTTTTGGTTGCTTTTGTTTTGTTTCGTGTCTGTCTGTGTGTGTGTGTGTGTGTGTGTGTGTGTGTGTGTGTGTGTGTGTGTGTGTTTTCTTATTCTGGAGTGGATTTACAAACACCCCAGTGAGACGACATACTGCAAATAGCATGGAACTTTCATATCAATTTTCTCCCATACTGTAGCTTTATGGAAACTCATGGGAACACGTCCTGAAAGGTTTTTCTTTGTTGTCATTTGTAAAACACCATTTCAGGTTTTCATACAATAAACTAATGCCTTCTCATGTTGATTTGTAAAATCTGAAAATGTTTATGAATAAACATTTATGATAATGTCAATTTTTTTTCTGAGGCTTTTAAATTAAATCAGTGCATTATTTTTCTTTCTTCCCTTTGAAAATAGTTCAGGTATGTTGATTTCTAGAGAATCTTAATATATTTGATAGACTACTAAAAATCTTAAATTTTGTATACTTATTCAGGAAGAAAAACTTACTAACATTTCATAATTAAGTGCTACTTTTGATTATTTTTAATTGGCTCACTACAGTTCTGTGGATAGTGAATGAGTAGGCTTTGATATGACTAATCTTTGCCATTTTGGTCAGATATCGACCTTATTCATTAAGTTTGTTTATCTGAAAAGAGGACATAAGGCAGCCCAGTTCTTCTTTGATATCTTGACAGAAAAGAATGATTTATCAACACAAAAAGAAAGGGATATGAGAGCACCAGTGTCAAAATCTGCTCACAGACAATGAACGTTCCTCTACATTCATCTTTTCATAGTATATGCTATCCAGATTTTATAATAAGATATATAAAATGTCTGGTGTTTTCATTTCAAATAGATATTTTAACATCAATACATATCTTTTACTAATGTGCTTAATTTTATAGTATATTATTATTATATTTTAATGTTTAATTATTTCATAGTTAAGCAACCAAGCAGATATCAATTTATATAATATCTCATTTTACTAATTTTCAAAACCAAAAATTTACCATTATGATATCTCAATTGAGATTCAAAGTGTACAAGAGTTAACTCAGTGATCCCAGGGTATATTTGGCTCATTGTATATATAATCATTATTGAACTTAAATCAATCAAGCAAAGTCACTGAAGTATAGTATCTGCATTGAACAGACAGTAATTGCCTACTTGTCATGCACAATGATTGATTTTCTACTCTTTAAAACCTATCTGTGCATTGTTTGACATTGCAAACTTGAGATCCTTTCTCTTCTCCTTTCTCTTCTTTACAGTTGAACAAGAAATTGAATCAGTTCTAATCCAACATGGAAAACATGCACAGAGCTTTTGATTAACCGTGTAGTAGAGTCAAGTAGTAATCAAGGATTGGCTTTTTAATCTGTTTTTATTACATATAACAATGCTTATTATGTTTTATTATATATATTATATGTTTTATTTAGGCGTGCATATGATAACAATTGATTAAATAGAATTCATGAATTTGAGGGGAGCAGGGAGGCATTTATGAAGTGTTTGGAGGGAGGAACAAGAATGAAAATGTTTGTAATTAAAATGCAGTTACTTATTTTCCTTCTCTTTCTGAGTGAGACTCACAGATCGTTCCTTGGGCACTCCTTATTATTTAGTTTCTCTGAGTATCTCATTATCTTTTATGTTGTAGCTAATATCCACTTATAACTGAGGACATACTATGCATGTCCTTTTGGGTCTGGGTTACCTAACTCAGGATTATATTTTATAGTTCTATCCTGCAAATTTCATGATGTCCTTAATAGCTTAATATTGATCCATTTTGTAGATGTAACAGTTTCTTTATCCATTCTTCAGTTGAGGGTCATCTAGGTTGTTTCTTGTTTTTCACTATTATGAAGAAAGCTATTATGACCATAGTTAAGCTAGTGCCCTTCTGGTATAGTTGGGCATCATCTGGGTATAGGTCCAGGACTGGTATCTCTGGGTCTTAGCGTAGAACTATTCCAAATTTCCTGAGAAACTGCAAAATTGATTTCCAAAGTGGTTGTACAAGTTTATAGTCTCACCAGCAATAGAGGAGTATTCTGCTTGCTCCTCATCCTTGCCACCGTGTGCTGTCGATTGAGTTTTTAATCTTAGCCATTCTGATGGGTGTAAAATTCAACCTCATAGTCATTTTGATTTGTATTTTACTGATAGTAAGGACATTGACTATTTCTTTAGGTGCTTCCTGGCCATTACAGATTCCTCATTGAGAATTATCTGTTTAACTCTGAATCCCATTTTAAAATTTAATAATTTGATTATGTTGGTGTCTAATTTCTTGAGTTACTTATATATTATGGCTATTAGCCCTCTGTTGCATATAGGGAAGGTAAAGATCTTTTTCCATTCTGTAGGCTGCTGTTTTGTCCTATTGATAGTGTCCTTAGCCTTGCAAAAAGCTTCTAACCTTCAGGAAGTTCCATTCATTAATTTTTTATCTTAGTGCCTGAGTTATTGGTGTTCTGTTCAGGAATTTGTTTCCTATGTCAATGAGTTCAAGGCAGTACCCCACTTTTCTTTTTTATTAGACTTAGTGTGTCTGGTTTTATATTGAGGTCTTTCTCCTTAAATATATGTCTATTTGGATACTTCTATGTGCAGGCATTTAGTTAGACCAGATAGATTTATTGAAGATCCTTTTATTCTTTTTACATGGTTTTGGCTTCTTTGTTAAAAACCAAGTTTTCCTTCCTGTAAGTAGACTGCCTGGTTGCACCTCTGTGGAAGAGGAGGCACTTGGGCCTACTACTGCTGGATTATCCCAGCATAGTTTGGTACACAAGGGATGCTTCCCCTTCTCTGAACAGGAGAGGTTAATGGGAGGAGGGATTTGTAAGGGTGTGACTGGAAGGAGAGGAGAGTTGGGAGTGCTGCATGATCAGGATATAAATCGAATAAATAAAAATCAAGAACTAACTAAAAGACAGTCTCAGAAGTAAACAAAAAGAAAAATATACAGCTATGTTTATCATTGATTATTAGGGGTGATTGAAATTGGTAGGTGAGGTATAGTTTCAAAGGAAATTAGTTGCTGTTTATATGACGTCAGTATTGTGATTATTTCAAAATAATATAACTTATTACTTAAAACAAAATAATGAATTATGATCTTTACAGTTGATATGATACCAATATTAAATGGAGTAACAGAATGAATCCCCTCCTTTTTTGTTTTTAAAGCATATATGTTACTGATGTCCATTTAGCACTCAGAAGTAGTTTATCCACAGATTTCATGAAACCAGTTAACTTACTCTCCTGAAATCTTATTGCATTACACTAGATAATCTATAAGGATGATTGCCTGCTATAATATCAGTGATTTTGGAGAGCAAGTGTTGCAGCTCTAGGCCAAAACTGTATTGGGCTATATTATATTGGGCTCTTAAATAGCTATCTATTTTGCTGCCCACCTATGGGTATGGCAAAATGTCCTTTTGATGATCTAGAAAATCCTTTTGGGATTTATGAGCTGGGTCCTGGCTTCCATCATCCTAAAAGCTCAGAATTTCCTCAGATAGCATGGATGCCAAGAGCAGAGATTTTTCCCCAATCTGGGGTTCCATCTGTATGTACTAAAAAGTATCTGACTTTACCATTTCCTTTGGCATCTTATAATGAAAACTTCATGGGACTGTTACCACTTGTAAAACAATTAGAGGCACCTGAATCTGCATCCCTGGGATCCAGGATAAATTCTATCTCATTCCCTCCGAAATGAAGGGGGTAGTTTTGCATTGTCAAACTCTATACTCATTTCATAACTTTTACTTGGTTTTATAGATTTATTTTTCCTATCTTTATTACGTGTGTGTGCCTCTCCCACATATGCCATGTGCTTTATTGTACCCATGGAAACCAGAAAAATTCTGCAAGTAACATAAAGGCAGAGTTACAGTAGTTGTGAGCTTCCCAGTGTGGATGCTGGAAACTAACCTGACATCTTCAGGAAGACCATCAGCTGCTTGTACTATCTGAGCTACCTCCCCACCACAAATTTTAATCTTTTAAAATATTAAATATTAAACTACATTGATAGCAGTTTTAGACAGCAGGAATCCATCTCTTGAAACTGGAATTCTATGTAGTATATGGCCTGTATGGAAGAACATATGTGTGAACTTGAGGGCTGCACATCAATATTTGAGCTTATCAATTTCCAATCAATCCTTTTAATGTACCTTTGATATGCTTTTTTTTTTTTAATTTTAAACTCCAGATTTTATTCCCCTCCTGTTCCACTCTCATCTGACTGTTCCACATCCCATACCTCTTCCCTACCCCATTGTCTCCACTAGTATGTCACCACCCCCCTACCCCAACACCACCAGACCTCTGAACTCCCTGGGGCCTCCAGTCTCATGAGGGTTAGGTGCATCTTCTCTAACTGAACCCAGACCCAGTGGCAGTCCTCTGCTGTATATGTGTTGGGGGCCTCATATCAGCTGGCTTATGCTGCCTGGTTGTGTTCTAGTATCTGAGAGATCTCGGGGGTCCAGGTTAATTGAGACTGCTGATCCTCCTACAGGGTCCCCCTCCTCCTCAGCTTCTTCCAGCTTTCCCCTTATTCAGCCACAGGATCAGCAGCTTCTGTCCATTGGTTGTTTGCAAATATCTGTGACTCTTTCAGCTGCTTGTTGGGTCTTTCAGAAGGCAGTCATGATAAGTCCCTTTTTGTGAGCATAGCCTCCATTATAGCATCAGGTCTTGGGGCCTCCCCCTTTGCTGGATCCCACTTTGACTTTTTATTTTTTTGGTAGACCTTTTAAGTTGAAAATTAACCGTATGCTACCTTTTTTTGTTTGTTTTTACTGTTTTTCCCTCTGCTTCCTTTTTCTTTTTTATTTGTTTGATTGATTGATTTTTGCATCCCAACCACAGTTTACCCCCTCTCTTCTCCTAGTCCCTCCCTTCAGCTCCCCTTCTCTCATCAACTCTTCCTGCAGTTAAAGAGTATTATGTCCTCTTGCTAAACTTTTAAATTTTAATCTTATTTAAATTTGAAATAAGCATCACCTGTGTCACAATCTGGGCAATAATTCCAGTGTTCTAACTGATAGATTTTGGAAAATGGGAAAATATGAATTCTTGAACTCTTGATACTTAGGGGTATTGTAGTAACATGTGTAACTATCTCTCTAAATTGTTTTAACTTCTAATTCCTTGCTTTTTTAGTCCATGTGATGAAAAAGGACTACATCTATTATCTTTGAAGGTTTTCCTCGGGACAAATTTTGTTCTTTTCGGTTATTTTTTGCATTACAGTCTCTTAAGTTCTCGTTAGCTGTAGCAATGGTTTATTCAACTATTCTACCTGGCCAGTGTACAACAGATCCTAATTAATTTCTTGGTGAACTTAATAGTCCTTAAAGTTTGTAGGTAGTATTTTGTTTTATTTAAGCATTAAAGTTGATCTAGTTTTGTTCTGTAACATGAGTACTCATGATCTTGTTTTTAAATTTTATTCCAATTGATAGAAAAATACTCAGTTGGTTCACAAGATCCTTCCAGAAGAGCATCCATTGTGCTACTATGATATGACAAGTGGTTAAAAAGATGTTACTGGCATGTATTGTTTGAAATAGAGTATCCAATACTGTGAATAGTTTCTTAGTGATTTTACAGCAGTACCTGTTGTGTTTTTCAGAATTATTGGACCTTCAACCTTTACCAATTACAGCTTTGGGATGCAAAGCATATGAAGCTCTATATAACTTCAGCCACTTTAACCCCGTACAGACGCAGATATTCCACACACTGTATCACACAGACTGTAATGTCCTGCTTGGCGCCCCCACCGGATCAGGAAAGACAGTTGCAGCTGAACTAGCCATTTTCAGAGTTTTCAACAAATATCCCACTTCAAAGGTCAGTTCATAGAGTCATATTTATAGTTGATCCAAGAAGACAGCCTTGTTCTCAAAACTAGAATGAACTAAATATATTGTCAGAACCCAGAGAGATTATTTACTGGCAGAGAATTTCCTAAGGAGCCTCATCAGTATTAGAATAAATTCCTTGGTGGTAAAAACATTACTTACCTCAATTTGGAGCTCTCTAGTTGAATATTTGCCCTGTTATAGTTATATATTTATATTTGGTGGGTCTGTGATAAGATGCCTGCTTCATATCCCTGTAAATAAGACATACAGCAATCCACAACTAAATCCTTTGGATATAAAGAAAATGCTACTGCTGTAAGAATAATTTTACTATATAAAGTAAATATGGAGCAGTATTCCACAATAAGTACTATTATATTGTTAATATTTCCCCAAATAATTTCTTTATGTTAATGAATTGTATTTGAAATATATATGTGATGTTTTACTGTATATATGCATTATGAAGTGATTACAGCCATCAAGATGATTTATAAATTCACTTCAAATAGAATTTCTGTGGTAAGAGCACTTAATATATAGTCTTAGGAAATTTCTAGTACTTAGCACAGCAGGTTTAACTCATGCTGTAATAAGGGTTATAGAATTTATCAATTCTGCATAAGAAAAGCATCAAACTTTTAAACAGTTATCTCCCTTTCCCTACATCCATCCCTCATAACCATCATTGTTGTCAGCTTCCATGGAGTTGGCATTATGAAACCAGAAAGATACAAAACGGAGGAAAACAAGGGGAGCAGGAATGCGCTGACACTAAACTTGTCAGTGCTAGTCATTTGACCTCATATACATAGGGTTTTCTTTAAATTATGTGCGTAAGTAGAAATACTTTTAGATTGTGATTTCAGAAATGTTCAATTTGCTTTTTTGAGGATTTTCCAATCAAATGCCTTGTCTTTTGAGCACATCGTTACTCTCCTGCTTTTCAATCTGTTGCTTGGTTGTTGATGAATAAAGAGCACATTGTACACTCGAACAGCTCAACCATATTGCAAGATATTAAAAACAAAGATTTGGAATATGTAATACTTTACATTTTGTTTAGATTATCAAAGGCCAGTTTCTGATATTTTCCAAAAAGTAAAACAGTTAAAATGTATTACTGGCGTCAGTCTGCACTAAAACTTAAACAGCTAGTTTTTTCTTCTAAACTTCAAAATGTGTAACTACCTTTTCTCAGGTATTCCGTGAAGCTCATGTAAGTTCTATACCAAATATAAAAAACGTTTTGTGTCCTTAGAACTCTATTCTTATATAATGTATTATTTTGTAATTGTTTGCTTTATGTTACGCTATAATATCATCATAAAATATCTGATTTTTTTAAAACTCTAAAAGAACATATGTCCTTTTATAAGAGGATGTTCATGATAACTATTGTCTTATTTTATATAAATATAGTTACAGTTACTTGTTTTGCTCTTCATTTATTTAACAGTGCAATCAATATTCATTGTTAAAGGGAACTTTAAATCTGCATTGTTCTATTTTGACAAATTTTGTATTTCTTATTTGAAGATGCTATTATTATGAGTCCTTTTGTTTCTATTCCCTTTTTAGGCAGTATATATTGCACCCCTCAAAGCTCTAGTACGTGAAAGAATGGATGATTGGAAAATTAGGATAGAAGAAAAACTTGGTAAAAAGTAAGTTTTTATTTTGATTAAAATAGGCTTTAAAACGTGTAAAGGACTAACAAATGTAAAAGGTACATAAATCTGTCTGATAGCCTCAGTGATTTTCATATTTTACTTAAAAGTTTAGTACTAGATTTACCATCAGTATTCCATATTAATTCTGAAAATGTAATCATTTAATTACTTAATATGAATACTTTGGTATATCATGCTATCTTTTCCAAAATACCTTTATTCCAAAAATAAATTATCTATTTTTTTTTGGTGTGATTGAGAATAACATCCAGAAACTACTTCCAAAGCCTTTTGCATGTAATTTTTACTCATGAAAAAAAAAATAGCTCTTTGAAAAACACTGTTATGTTAATATTTAATTGTTTTACAAGACCGTTTATTGCAGCATTGTTTATCAGCAACACTGCTAACGACTTGAGTGGCTCATAGGGCACTTCCAAGTAAATCATGGTACACATGCAAAATGCAACATTTTCTATATCTTCTCCACGAAAGTATGACCATGAGGGACTAAATGAACCAACAACTCTGGAAATGGAGAAATGAAAAAGAGTTGAATATGTTCCTTCTTCAAAATAAGAAACAATGGCTGTAGAACTGTTCACTGTAAATTGCTTGAGCTGTGCATACATGGTGTATTCAGCATAATATGTAAAGTGTAAAACTCAAGACATTAAAGAATTAAATAGATGCGGTTAGTATTGGAGGAAGAAACCTTTCCCTTTTATTCTTTTTTTCTGAGTCTGAGTCTGAATTTAGAATTGTTCAATAATTACTGAAAATTTAGAAATACCTTCAAACTTATCTACTTGTTTCACCCATACCTCTTCTACACTTGCATGGGTAACCATTTTTTTAATGTGAAGCTCTCCCCAACCCACGCTGAGAAAGGTGGCATTTAGTTGCCCTTTCTGATCTTGTTCATATCCCAGTGAATTTGAGTTTTTCTATGTTACTTATAGAAATTTTCAGCCTAAGAAATTAAAATAAACATGCAAACAATTCTATTTTTAATCAATACTCTATTAAAATAATACCCTAAGTAAACAGATTTTTTTTAAACAGTGTCATGTGTGGTGGCACATGACTATATTCTTTGGAAGGAAGGATAGTAGTGCAGGTTCATCGTTAGCTATATACTAAGTTCAAAGGTAGCATGGGCTGCATGAGGAGGAGTGGGATGAGGCACTGTTGGAGGGCAGACCGGGAAGAGGGTAACAACTGGACTTTAGATTCAAGATAATTCAAAGAAAAGAAAAAGAGAAAGGGGGGAATAAAAAATAAAAAGTATTGTCTATTTCACTGTATGGACCAGGAGATTTCTAGTCAGCTTTATAAAATAATATATTGTTTTATGTGTTTTTAAGCAAAGGTTGACACTTAAATCATATATGCAAACATATGAAATCATATGTTGCATATGATTGATTTGAATTTCTGTGTTTTACATATCCTTTATTTTGTGCCTTTTCATGTTAATGCAGCTGTTCCATTTCAGAAAATTTTAAGTGATAGTAGCTAACGTAATTTTAAGCATTATAAAATTCTACTTCAAAAAGAGAGATATTTTAGCCTGTCTCAGGTTATATGTTTCCTGAGGATCAATTTTATTTTTCTGTAGAGTTATTGAACTAACTGGGGATGTGACTCCAGACATGAAATCCATTGCTAAGGCTGACCTTATTGTCACTACACCAGAAAAGTGGGATGGAGTTAGTCGAAGCTGGCAGAATAGGAGCTATGTTCAGCAGGTCAACATTCTCATCATAGATGAGATCCATCTGCTAGGTAGGTATCACTCAGTTAAAAATAGAATTTTATAAAACGTACCATTTTTATTAACATATCACTGACAAATAATTGTTTATTTTATGTCCTTTAAGTATAATGAGATGCTTTATTTGCATACAGTATGTAATGATTAAATCATGTTAAATATTTGTCACCAACTGTAGCACATTAGGTCTCTTGGACTTATTCCTCTGTCTAACTGAAGCTAAGTATCTTTCCCACATCAGTTTCCCCATCGCCCACCAAACCACTTCCATCCCCCGTCAAACTCTGTTTTTCTCTTTGTATCTTTACTAGATAATGCAAATTTGTCTGTCAGTGTGGGGCTCATTTCTTTTAACTTATTGTCCTCTAGTTCATCTCTGATGTAACTGACAGGATTTCATTCTTTTTATTGTCTTATAATATTTCATTGTCTACAACATTTTCTTTATTCATCTGTGAGTGGACACTTTAGCCATTATTTGGCTATTGTTGGCAATAATTTAATGGACACTGAAGTACAAATAACTCTTTGACATATTGATTTCAGTTCCTCTGTTTGTTCATACAGTAGTTTCTCCCCTCTGCTCTTTAAAGGAATGTTTATACTCTGAGTTTGTGCCCGCATAAATTAATTAATTGATTAATCTTTATGTTTAATTCCTAGGGGAGGAGAGAGGCCCAGTTTTAGAAGTCATTGTATCTCGAACAAACTTTATCTCATCACACACAGAAAAACCAGTTAGAATAGTTGGACTGTCCACTGCATTAGCTAATGCTAGAGACCTTGCTGACTGGCTCAACATTAAGCAGGTATAAGCAAGAGTGATAAATTCGTTTTTCAGCAATCGGTTTTATACTTAACTCTATAAAGTTATGATGCATACTTTCAGTATAAAAATTGTAAGTGATTTCCTTTTCATGTTTACCAGATGGGTTTGTTTAACTTCCGACCATCAGTTCGCCCAGTTCCACTGGAAGTTCACATTCAGGGTTTCCCAGGACAACATTACTGCCCACGCATGGCTAGTATGAACAAGCCTGCATTTCAGGGTAAGCATCAAGATTCTTTAATGAAATAATAAGCAGTCTCTATAGATGATAGCTATTAAATACATTGCAAATCATTCCACTTTCTATGAAAGAATAATAATGATCCCACAGGTACAACCAAAAGCTATCTTCATCACCCATTGAGGAACATAAATACTTGCTGAATTGTGTATGGAAAACTAGAGATATTTCATGAATCAAAATCACTTTACAAGAGAATAAGATACATATTTTAGTAAATTTATGATTCTTAATATTAGACATCTAAGATGTTATATGTTAATACCTTAAACACATGATAAATAAGAGCAACATTAACTTCTTTTTTTTTTTAATTAGGTATTTTCCTCATTTACATTTCCAATGCTATCCAAAAAGTTCCCAATACACCCCCCCCCCCCACTCCCTTACCCACCCACTCCCACTTTTTGGCCCTGGCGTTCCCCTGTACTGGGGCATATAAAGTTTGCAAGTCCAATGGGCCTCTCTTTCCAGTGATGGCCAACTAGGCCATCTTTTGATACATATGCAGCTAGAGTCAAGGGCTCCGGGGTACTGGTTAGTTCAGAATGTTGTTCCACCTATAGGGTTGCAGTTCCCTTTAGCTCCTTGGGTACTTTCCCTAGCTCCTCCATTGGGAGCCTTGTGATCCATCCAATAGCTGACTGTGAGCATCCACTTCTGTGTTTGCTAGGACCCGGCATAGTCCTATATCTGGGTCTTTTCAGCAAAATCTTGCTAGTGTATGCAATAGTGTCAGCGTTTGGAAGCTATTATGGGATGGATCCCTGGATAGCAACATTAACTTCTAACAGAAAATACAGACAGTTCAGTAGCCAGGGAGATGGTTCAGTAGTTAAGATTACCTACTGGTTTTACTGAGGACCAAGGCTCAATTCCTAGCACCTTGTGACAGATTACAACCATATGTAACTCTAGTTCCAGCCCGTCTGATGTCACTAGCCTCTGCAAAAACCTGGTATTCAAGTGATGTCCACATACACATACATGTAGGCAAACAGTCATAAATATAAAAGTAAATAAATTTAATTAAAACAACTTGTATAACTCGATACTTTTAAAAATTCTATAGGTTTCATGTTTTGTTTTTCATTTTTCATTTTCTAACTATTTAAGCAAATAGAGGCATAGGAAACATGTTTTATTTAGACTACAGAAGGAATATTTATTGTATCAATTAAAAATAACCTCCAAAATAAATTCTCTAATGTGTACTGCTGTTGATTGTGAGGTGACAGTTGTGGGTGACTTTCTAGCTGCTGTAATTAGCCTATGACAGAAGCACAGTATTGATTGTGGGCTGGAGACCCATCTTGGCAGTTCAGATTATTTACACCTCCACAGAAGCATTGTACAAAATCACTAATGAACAATAAATCTGCCAGGAGCTGCTCAGCCACACCTGTTCTTGCAGCAGTCAAACACATTAAATGTTGAGGTTTAGAAAAGAAACAGATCATTCGTGATTGTCTATATAAATGATGCCAGTGTTGCAGGGGGGTGTGTTTTAAACATTGTATTTCTAAGGTGATTTACAACAGATTTGTCACTTACATTTTTAGTATTCTAATAAATGGTTAAATGGTAAAAAATAAATTAGGATAAATATTTTTCATGGGGTCTATTACAGAAATTACTTATATCTGTATAGGGAATGTCTACATGCCATTACAGAAAAGGAAGCATTTGCATTGTGTAAATAGTAAGTCAACAATAAAGACCTGAAGTACTTGCTGTTGGCTATTGTATCAGTTCCACCTTTCGTTATTTACTATTTGTCAGACCTCCAGTGATTTCTAGATTTCTTTGAGATTGGAAATAGGATTTGTGCTAATCTTACTCTTCTTGTTTTGATATATAATCAAATGTACGTCTATATTTCCATTTTAAAGCTGATTTTTTTAGCCCATAGAAAGAGGTTCTCCAGCTCACAGTTCAAAAAATGAAACAAGTTAAACTTGTTCTTATAAAATGTTTAATCATCTCAGCTTTATTTTTAAGTAGCATATGTTAGACATCTATGTGACATTTTAAAACAGCTAAGTTTTAATGATTCTTCTCCCCAACATTCCATTCCTTTCATTATTTTGAAAGGACTTCTTAAATAAAGAAAACAACAAAACAAAAAACAAACAAACAAAAAAAAAACCCAACTTCTGCCATTTTGCCACTGCCTTAATGTAAGAAACATCATTTCCAGATAATTCATATGGTTTATGTTTCACATTAAGTATATCTGTAAAACTGTTATTTATTCTTCTTTCTTCAGTAGTGTTACCCAGGCCATGCCACGCCCAGATACACATCATCTCTACTGTTCCCATTAGCACTCTCTTCCCACTTGAAGCCACACATATATATTTCAAAAGTCAGAGGGAAATATTCTTATTATTTATCACTTAGCTATTGTTGACAGTTTGTCTTAGTTTTTCATCTCCTGATGCCAGGAAATGTTGTTGTTGTTGGTTCTTTGGACATTTTTATCATTCTGCAGGGCTTTCTTGGAATCCTTAGATCCCAGGATTATTTAACTCTAATAATCACTTCTTAGATAAGCAGCAGTGTCTTGGAAGCAAACAAACTCGCGAATAGAGGGAACACATGTAAGACTCTATATACAGTTTAATGGAGATTCTCAGCATTGTAGTGCCTCTTACCTTAGTGTAACCTTGGGAGTGAAAAGAAAATCTTCCCTGTGCTAGGCCGTGTTCTGTCGAACTGTGGCCAGCACCTTCCCTGTTACTGTCACATTTCCAGTGTCCTGATAGACACCTCTACTACCTGAAAGAGTACTAAATTTCATGACCAAATTAAGAATTCATATGAACTACATTGGTTTTTGTGTATACTTCCCACAGCAATTAGAAGTCATTCTCCAGCCAAACCTGTTTTGATATTTGTCTCATCAAGACGTCAAACACGACTTACAGCCTTAGAGTTGATAGCATTTCTGGCCACTGAAGAAGACCCAAAGCAGTGGTTGAATATGGATGAGCATGAGGTAAGTGAGATGCTTTTTCAAGTTCTTGCTGTACTGTAATGGGAATTATATATTTAATTATTTATGGTTTTATTTTATAATCAAAATACGAGGGAACAAGGAGTCCATCGTGCTACTGTCATACAACATTTGCATGCATTTCTTTGATATTCCCAGTAAAATATTTACTTCACATATCTATATATAGATGATTCCTTTTATTTAACATCATGAATAATATTTTTATATTTAATTATTTTTTCATATGTTTTTTAGTATTTCCCTTCCTTATACAACTTCCAATTCATTTTGCTAGATAAATTTTAGAGAAACATCATGATCATTGTTTAAAACTTTGTACATACTAATCAATATAGTAAACTTTAAAAATACATGTTTTTGAATAAAATTTTGTCCCTAATCAGTTTTATTTTTCTATGTAGCTATTACATAGTTTTTTATTTATATAGTTAAACAATCAAGTTTCCTTATTGTAATTTATTTCTTTAGGATTATTTTTCCTCAGAGAACATAATTAGTGCTTTTTTTATAATATCACTTATTTTCCAAAACAACTATACTGATTAAAGTGGTCAACCTTGGTGTATGAAGCGGTGTAGAAGAGTAAAGGCATCCTACATTTCTTGTGATTCATTAACATTATGAAGAATGTTATTCTGTTATTTTAATTTACACCTTGATTTTGTGTGGATGAACATGATTTTATACATTTGTTCCTTTTCTTTTCTGTTCCTTCATTTTCTATGGTTTTATCTTTTTCAGTATGTTTCTTAGAGATTTGTAGAAAGCCTTACAGTCATTTAGAAATGTCTATATAAAGATGGGCGTGGTGGCACACACCTTTAATCCCAGCACTCGGGGAGCAGAGGCAGGCAGGCGGATTTCTGAGTTCGAGGCCAGCCTGGTCTACAAAGTGAGTTCCAGGACAGCCAGGGCTATACAGAGAAACCCTGTCTCGAAAAAAAAAAAAAAAAACCAAAAAAAAAAAAAAAAAAAAAAAGAAGAAAGAAAGAAAGAAATATCTATATAAAACCTCATATCACTTTCCATACGTATTTGTATGTTAGTATGCATGTATACTAGTATACGTCTTATGTTTTATCTTTTACAGATTGAAGATTTTATCTTATATAGTCTGTAATAAGGTTCTCATTGTTCCTTCTGTTATTTATAGTTATACTTTACTCTATAAATTTAATTCATAGTACCTTTCCTTTTTAACTCTAGTTTTAAAAATATTTCCTGAGACAGAATTATGGTTAAGACCCAGGCAATAAGTTGTCTGATTGTTACATCCTCATCTCCCCCACCTCTCCCATTTCTGCTTTTCGTGGTTGGTGTGAAATGGTGTTCCAGACCCATCATTTCAGTCTAAAGAATTTGTCTGTTTCTCCCTTTCCTTTTCACATGGCCATTGAGAATTAAAGTCTAAGCCAATCTGTTGGGTGTACTGGTTATGCTATCATAAGCTAGTGTTTCAGAGTGCTCTTTTTTAGTTCCACAGATGACATTCTTTACTAGTGAGCACTTTAATTTCATCATTGCAGTTTTAAGGTTGCATATATGGCTATACTATAATACATATTTTAAGGTTACAATAATTTTGAAAAATTATTTTTGTTCTGTGTTATTTAACTGCTATATCTAAGGAAAGTATTATAGTAGGTAAGGCAAGTGGCTAAGACTAGAAAGTTTAAAGTTTCATGTTTGTTCTCATACATGGATCTTAGTTTATTTTGTTTATACACTTGTATTTTCTGGGAGGAGGTTGTGAATATAGGTATAGGCTTTCTAGTGAAAGGAGCTCTCAAGGGGAGACAAAAGAGGTGTTGAGGAAGGCAGTAAGACACATGACACGTGAAAGTAGGAAGTGGGTTATGGAGGTTTAGGAAGAAGATGGGGAAAAGCAGGGGAGAAAAAGCAAAACCAAATTTTGTTTGAAGATGCCATAAGGAAAGCTAATGTTTATTATGCTCATCCTTTAAAAAGTCGGCGTTACATCTACAGAGCTTAGGAGGCCAATGCTGAAGAGCAGATAAATTGACCACTGATGGCTTATTGTATAGATAGCATCTATCTAGGCTTAACTTTACTTCTCTTGTTTTATCCCTAAAAATGTTCCAAATCAAGATATTTCTTTGTAGTCAGGTTATAAAGTACATATCTACTGAACACATTTTGGAATGTTTGTTCACAGTATATTCTGCATTTAGCATGTATGTGACTCACATTCCCTTAAAATATGAACCTGATGTGTTCTTCCTTGGAAGACTGCACTTGCTTTTTATTTTTAAATGCTATGCTATCTGAGGACCTCTATATTGTTCAGATATTGTGGAGAATTTTGCTGTGTTGTTTTAATTAGAAAAACACTTATCACCTTTGATAAGTAAACCATAGCATGTACTTGCATGTCCCCCACCCTGAAAAATTAGGACAGCTGGAAATTTTATCATTTTCAGATGTTTGTGTCAATCCAGGATGGCTTTGCTTCATCACCTCCCCTTGAAAATAAAAACTAAAAAATTAAGTGATGCTTTCATTGGGTTTGCATTTGGTTTACTGTATGAATTCAATTTGATTATATCAAATCTACATATGCAACTTTTTCAAAGTGATTATACCTAAATCTACATGAATCCCTTAATTATAGTTTATATTGCTGTGATAAAACACCATTACCAAAAGCAAGTTGGGAAGTTAAGTGTTTATCTCATCTTAGAACTCAACAGGTCATACTCCCTCAGGGACATCAGAGCAGGAACTTGAGACAAGAACCTGGAGACAGGAACTGAACCAGAAGCTAGGAGGAATGCTTCTTGCTGGCTTACTCCTCATGGCTCTTTCGGACTGCTTTCTTATACAGCTGAGGACCAACCTCATAAGAGTTGTTCTTATTTCCATTTATTTATTTATTTATTTCGGAATCTAAGTGTCAAAAATTGGGACAGACATGGAAGGACTGGGAAGGGATTGTGACAGGAGTGCATAATATGAAACTCCTAGAAAATCAATAAAAGTATTAGGTGGGAAAAAAGAAGAAAGTGCCCATCAAGGTACAAGAGCATAGAGAGCACCAAATAGGAAGGATAAGAAAAGAAATTCCCCATGACACATGATAAGTAAAACAACAAACATATAGAACAAAGGATAATTAAAAGTTGCAAGGGAAAAAAGACCAAGTAGGATATAAAGGCAGACCTAATAGAGTGACATCTGACTTTTCAATGGAGACTTTAAAATCTAGAAGGACCTGGAAAAGTGTTCTAAAACCTCTAAGAGATTGTAAATGCCACCTAGACTTCTATATCCAGCAAAATTTTCAATCACAATAGAGAAAGATGTTTCACAATAGAATAAAATTTAAGCAGTATTTATCTAAAAATCCAACTCTATAGAAGGAGCTAGAAGGAAAACTTCAACCTGAAGAGGTTAGCCACAACCAAGAAAGAACAAGAAATAACATCAGATCAGCAAATAAAAAGGGGCTAGGGGAACCACAGCACAATAACAAAATGACAGGAATCAACAAATAATGTTCATTGATAACTCTCAAGATCATTGGTTCCCCAATAAAAAGATCCAGGCTGAGTACAAAAACAGGATATATACTTCTGCTGCATCCAAGAAACACAGAATACTTCCTAAATCTAGTCAACACTTTCAGCAAAGAAGCAGGATACAAAGTTACTATACACAAATCAGTAGCCTTCCTAAATAAATGACAGATTGAGAAAGAAATTAGGGCATCAATCTTTCACAGTATACTAAAAAAATTATCTTGGGGTAACTCTAAACAAGCAAATGAAATATTTGTGTGATAAAAAACTTTAAGACATTGAAGAGAGAAATTAAAGTATCTCAAATCAAATAATCCCTTGTGCGTGGATGAATAAGATTAATATACAAAAAAAAATGGATACCCTACTAAAAGCAATCTATTGATTCAGTACAATCTCCACCAAAACTCCAACACTGTTCTTCACAGATCTTGAAAGGAGAATTTTCAGTTTCATACACACACACACACACACACACACACACACACACACACAGGACTTCTAAACAATTATTCTCTCCTTAAATAATCAAAACATCCTTATCCAGGTGTCCCTTGGGGAACAACTAAAACTTGCATCTTGGGCAGCAGTTAACATATAGTCCTACATGTTAGTCTGCAGTGAGGAAACAAAGAACCAAGAAATCCTTACTTGTTCTTTTCATCCAGTCCAGGACCCCAATCTATAGTATAATGTCACCTACATTCAGGTTGAGTCTACCTGCTCAGGTAAACGCTTCTGGAAACTCCCTCACAGGCATATGCAGAGATGTGTTTCTGTGACAGTTCTAAATTCAGTCAAGTTGTTAGTGAAAATTAATCAATAGCCAGTAGATAGACTAAAGAATAAAAGTCACAGTTCACATATTACATTCAGTAATAGAGAGTAGTAAGAAAGGGTGAGAAAACAAATTGTTTAAAATCTTTTGATACATATGTGAGGCGGACAAGTTGTCATTCTTGTCAAGGTTAGGGGACAAGTTGTCATTCTTCAGGCCAAAAATACATTTATTACTTGTTTTTCAACAAGCTGCTAAGCTAATATAGAGATCCCAAAACACATGTTCATAGGAGGCAGGTGGCTGGATTTTAAATATATGCTTAATGCATATAGGAGAATGAAAGTTTGGATTTACCTAAAATTTGTTTCTTCTTTTATTATATGACAGCCCAGTGTCATCCAAATCAGTTGCCTAAATGATAGTTAGGCCAACTAACTAGATAGTTACTTTGTTTTTTCACCAAGTAGGAAAAGAACCTCAAGTACCCTATGTAGATGCTTCAGTAATTATTTCTAGATAAATTACTGTTCTCTTGGATATTACCTCTCCAAACCAGCAAAGCTAAGAGTCTTGAGGAATAGAATAAAAATCTTATAATGATGTGTAATACCTGAGATTTCAGAGAGTATCCACTGCCTTGGCCACTTGGCTCTTGGATTATGGTTCTAGTAGAACTATGACTTTTCAGTAGGGCATAGCATACTTCATCCAGAGTCTCACATAGCCTTTCTAAGATGCTGTCTTTCAGCTGCCACACTGATTGCATTCTAGGAATGAAGGAGATACCCACTGTCTTATATTTTTATCTTGATAAGTCAGCACCATTGTATAAGATATCATTATGATATGCAAAACAATTCAGTAATTATAACTTTAGGCTATGCCCAAAGCTGTAATTTGTTATCCAGGCAGTAAATGAGAGCTATATGCAAATTTTGTCTTCTTACAGAGATGAGTAATGTCATCTTAGTAATTAAATCTGACCACCAAAATATTCTCTGGCTTCAGGTAAAGATCACTTTCTAGAATGTTCATCAACCACTTAAAACTTACATCTTTCTTCTCACCTGATATATAATAGTATTTTTTCTATCTCCCTTCTATCTGGTAAATCCAGTACAGTAGAATACAGTAGAATGTATACACCATCAACTTGATTGTTATCTTACTATGCTATAAAGTAACAGTAGATAGCTACTTATTATCAGCAAGCTCAGTTGCAAGACCCTGTGGTATTATATAAACATGCCATTATCTTTTTCCCCACCCTAAAATGCCCATTAAAGTTATAGTCCCAGATAATATTCATAATGAAATGGGAAATTCTTAGAAGTGACTTAACAAGCATTAGATATTATTATGAATAACTACGAGCCAACTAGAAAAAGTTACCACACACATATAACTTGCCAAGATTGAACCATGAAGAAACAGCAAAGCTAAACAAAGCAGGGAGAAACAACTAGAATAAACCAGTAATCATAAGCCCTCTGTCAAAGAAAAGCCCAAGACTATTTGTCTCCTTTTGTGAATTTTGACAAGCATTAAAAGAAGTAATATCAATTTTCCTGAAATTGAAAGGAAGAAATACTGTCAACCAAGATTACACAGTAAATCTTAAACTTATTTAAAAAATAAAAAGGTAAGAAAGCTACAAACCAACATCCATTATGAAAATGGATGCAAAAACCATCAACTAAATACTAGTCAACTATAGCCACTAAAGAATTGAGTTCAATAGTATTTATCTAGGAAAATAAGTTGAATGTATATATAGGAAAATAGTTGAATGTATACAAATTAGTAAACAAGATACACAACGTCATCAATATGAGGAGCAAAGCCGTGGTCATCTCAGTGCAGAAAAAATATGTGATAAAATGGAAAAATGAGTATAGAAGGCACATGCTTCATATTGTTTGACTTTTCTCAAGTTGTGAGCTAGCATTTCATCTCAGATATACATACAGAGTAAACACTCCCATCAAAATACACATTTAGTGAAGCATTGAATTTAATGGGTAATTACATGGGTATGTCTGGGGTGTTAACACAATGCAATTGTATCCCTCAGAATCCTTCCCCATCAAGGTTGATGACTCATAACCTATACAGCTATAGACAGCTCTGCCCATGAGCCTCTTCTCCTTACCACTTGTGCATAACCTTCTGCAGGAGCTTATAAATCACAACTCTTACGACATACATTTTGGTTGTTTCCTGAGCTAGACAGAATGTTTCAGTTCTGTGGGAACAGCTATACAACGCCTCAGTCTATAAAGTCCACTTGTGATCCCTAAACTATGAACACTATTAGAGAAAAACTGGAAGGCATCTCTATAATATCTGGAGTAAAACTTACATAAGCACTTTCATCACACTGTGCTGAAAGGCCTTCCATAGCAGTCCAATTGATTCTATTTACAAACGACATATAGAAAAAAATCCAAAAATTACACCAAAATCTGTGAGAAATGATGAATGAATTCCATAAAATTTACAGAGAGAAGTGCATGTATTGTAAGTTATCTGAAAGAGAAATCAAGAATTCTATCCTCTAAGTTATCAAGGCAAAATAATACCTTTACATTACAAATTATGACACATCAATTAAAGAAATTTGAAGATAATACAAAAGTGGAAGGACAGTCTATGTTCACAAAGTAAGAGCTAGTGTTGACAGAATATCCATACCTCCTATTAGGAGAATCAGAATGTTCATCCCACAGGCTCCTGCTTTTGATGGTTGATAAACATTTTATGGTGCTGTCTTAAAGCTGTGGAGCATTTAGGAATTGGGGCCTGAGTGGATTGGAAAGGTGCCTAGAGTCAGGTCTTTGAAGGTTGTACAAGTCCTGGCTTGCCTGCTCTACTTCCCACACTGCACAAACCTGTTATGGACTCACTTGTCTGAAAGTCTGCCTGTCCAACTCTATATGCTCAGAATCATATCTGCTTTAAGTTTGACAGACCTCTTAGCCAGATGATGACCAGTTCTCAAGGAGGTTAAGAACACACACATACACATGCACATGCACACAAGTGCATCTTATAAAGGTATTCAAATAAGGCAATAGAAGGTTGTGGGAAACAATCATCAATAAAATCAATGGTAAGTGAAGTAGAATAAGAGGACAGTAGTAGTGTGTTTCTTGATGGCATTAAAGCTGAGAAACAAAGCATGAGATTGAACTTGTTGTATACCAAGAAGGGCACAGAGCTTTTGGATCAAGGAACAGCATTATAAAGGAACAACGATTATTAGCCTTGCTGTAGCTGGAAGGCTACTACAAAGGTGGCATAGGTGAGATAGGGAGTTCATGCGAAGTATTAACTCACCATTAGGGTGGTTGCATTTTAAGTATTATGAAGAGAAATTTGTTTATAAGGCCAGCATTTTTGTAGTTAATGTTTTAGTATGCTTAGGAGAAGCAAATAAGTAACATATGGTGATTGTTATGGGATAAATAAGCAAGGTATAAGACGTTCTGTGTGGTTGAGATGAGCCTCTGATAAGGAAATGTCTGAACAAAGCGGAAAAATACAACAGGCAAACCAAGCAGATAGCTAAGTTCAAGACAACCACATGGGGGGGGGGGGGGGTGTGTGTGTAAAATTACATACATTCATTTACAATTTTTTATATTTTCGAGTGTGTATATTCACATTTTTGAATGCATGTGTATGAAGAAGCCCAGATTTGATGTCAAGAAACATTCTAGATGACTCTTTTGTTTTCTTTATTGAGAGGGTCTCTAAATCAAATCTAGAGCTAGCTCATCAACATGGCTAGCTAGCCAGCTTGCTCTGGGGATCCCCATCTCTGCTTTCTCTGTCTGCAGTTACAAGTGATCTGTCATGGCCAGATAGCCTTTATACATGGGTTTCTGGGAATCCATGTACTTGAATGGCAAGTTCTTTAACCTCTAAGCCATCTCCCCACATATTTTACTCACTCTTTGAGAACAATTTTTATTACTTTTGGAAGAATAAAGTGGAACTTTTGGACAGATGATAACCCAGGGTCTCCTTCCTTGGTAACCGTGGGGGATGTAAAGGTACCTTTAGAATTAACAGTAAGGCCAGGATACATGAAGGATAGGAAACGTAATCAAGAATGGCACCCACCGTGGCTGCTAACTCAGAACGTAATGATGCCACTTAATGAAGTGGCAAAATCTGATGGAGGAAGAAAGAGCTTTTAACTCTAAAGTTATGTTTACATATTTTTTGGTGTGCTTAAGATTTTAAAGTGGAAATTACAAAGTGATTAAATGGAAGAGGTTTGTCAAACTTAAAGCAGATGTGAATTGTGAGCATATAGAGTTGGACATATCTATGTACAAGCAGACTTTCAGCCATGTGAGTCCATAACAGCTTTGTGCACTGTGGAGAAGCAGAAGACCACAAGGAATGTGGTCCTCTTTTATGAGTTGCGGCAAAAAATGGGGGTCTGTCAAAAGCTGGGGTAAAGTGATGCCAGTAGACAGGGTTTGTTGCATGAGGAAGTGCTCAGCTACATGAAATGTTGAAGTGATTTTTTTTTTTTTTTTTTTTTTTTTTTTGCATGAGAGGGAAGCTCCCGATGTTAACAGTTGGGAGGCCCTGAGTGAATTTAGCAAGTAGTAATCTATTATGAACAGAAGCCAGTTTGGAATTGGTTAAGAAATAAATGAGAGGAGCAGGAAGAAATGGAAGCAAATGCTCAAGTCAGTTAACTGGCACTTTGATTTAGCACTGAGAAGGAAGGATCACTGAATCACATTTGCTCAGGTGTTTAAGTGTGCAGTCCCACATTCAACAGGAATGGTTTAAGCTCTGGGTCCTCACTCACCAGCCAGCACTAAAAGACATAAAAATGGAAGAAAACCCTTCCTTCTGAATGCACTGGCTGAAACCTCAGAATATGGCCCTGATTTCTCTTCAGCTGAGTCAAAAGATTAGGCTTTTGTCATGGTTATGTTTACATTCCCCCTTCAGCTCTGTCTCCTGCTCTAGCTCCATGGCTTCCCCTTTCTTTCTGTATACTGTTAAGCAAGATCTGCATACCTAAAATAATATAATAAGGAACCAATTCATTTATTTTTGTCCTCTTAAGGGGAAGTAAATGAGAATTCTCCAAAGCCCTTTGTCCTAGAAAATGTGGAGCAAATGTGTTAAGTTTTTCCCAGAGTCCCTCATGACAGGTGGGGAATATCTAAAGATCCAGAGCAGGAAAGAAAATATCTCTGCCTGAAGCAAACCCAGAAAGGGATATAGAAGGAGACAACATGAAAACAAAGATGAGAAATACAACAATATGGCTAAATCTTGTTAATTGTAATTAATGGGCTAGAAGCCTTCCTAAATATATTGAACACTTAAAAAGTTGGCTAAATTTCTATGCTACTTTAAAGTGTAAATTTATAAGAAAAAAAAAGAGTGTAAGTGATGAATAAATCTCACCCTTGTTGCTTACTGGGTTTTGTTTTGTGGTATAAAGTATCAAACTCCAGGCCTCCTACAATGTAGGCAGGTGTTGTGATTACACCTCTGGGTATACCTAAAAAGGAACATGTAAATGACCTACCTTCAGTGTGAATAGCACTATTCCATGGGCTTCACTGAATAAGGAGACAGTTATTTGAGCATTAGCTGTCATTATTCTCTGTACTCTGACCTTGAACACTATGTGGCCAGCTGCTTCCCAGTAACCACCCAGCTTTCCCTACCATGATGGACTTCCATTGGAACTGTAAGCCAGAACAAGCCCTCTCTCCCTTAAGCTAGTTTGGTCAGGTATTTTGTCGTAGCATCAAGACTGTTAACCAATACAAGTTTCTATCACTGACTTACATCCTTGGCAGATTTTTATGTTCACTCTGACACAGGTCTTGCTATACGTAGTGCAGTGTGCCCTCAAGCTAAAGGTTCTGTGTCTGCTTCCAGAGTAGCTTGGAAACACCATGCTGTTCCCCAACCCTGGCCTCTTCTCTGAATTAATCAGGCCTTAAACCTCTTAAAAAACAAGGAAATTCTTATGATGGGATTAATCTAGTGCTGGTGTGGAAAATAGAGATTTGTTGAGCATTGGATATGTGGGTGAAGTGAGATTCATGGGATATAGGTATGATAGTGAACATATTCATACATATTCATCCTCCTAAACCACAAAAGACAAGACGCTGTTTCTCATTTTCTTAGTTGGTATCATTGTGGAGTTCTTTAAAGGATATATATTATCAAATCTGGTCATGAACTTCCAGAACAGTTCTTATCCCAATTTTTCAGTTGCAGAAACTGGAACAGAAAGATTGATTACGTTAGGTGATACATAAAGCAAGTAACAAGTTGAACCCAAATGCAGGGTAGCAACTCAGCCTGTTTTGTTTGGTTTTTATCTTTCAATATACTAAGTGGACTCCTTAATAACATACTAACTTCAGATAAGAAGAAAAAGTTGGAGATGAATAGGGAAAGTTTGATAAGGAAAAATTGTACAAGAAAAGTTAATAGCTACATGAAGAAGTAACTGACAAGACTGCCATTTCATAATCATGAAGAGGTTGAAAGATGTGGTGTTTGGTTTTAGTTTAGAGAACAGGATAATTGAGATGTCCTTGTTTAGGCATCGGACTAAAAATACTCAAATCCTAAAGAACAAGTATATTTGCAAATCATCTCCGTATGTAGATGGTAATTACTCATTGTGTCTTTATTGCTTTCTGCATACAATCTAGAACAGTGGAGTCTAGTCAACGCTGTAACAGTAGTTTCTCATTCATGTTGTAATATGGGGTGGGGGCACTGTGTTTGAAGGCATGAACTACATACAGCAGTTCTAGGATCTGTATGCTTAGAAACTATCACTTTAGGAACATTATATATTCTATCTTTATTTAGAGCATTTGTTGTTCTGATTATTATGTGTCGGGAGGTATTTCTTTTCTGGTCCAGTCTATTTGGAGTTCTGTAGGCTTCCTGTATGTTCATGGGCATCTCTTTCTTTAGATTTGGGAAGTTTTCTTCTATAATTTTGTTGAAGGTGTTTGCTGGTCCTTTGAGTTGAAAATCTTCATTCTCATCCACTCCTATTATCCGTAGGTTTGGTCTTCTCATTGTGTCCTGTATTTCTTGGATGTTTTGAGTTAGGATCTTTTTGCATTTTACATTTTCCTTGATTGTTGTGCCGATGTTCTCTATGGAATCTTCTGCACCTGAGATTCTCTCTTCCATCTCTTGTATTCTGTTGCTGATGCTGGTATCTATGGTTCCAGATTTCTTTCCTAGGGTTTCTATCTCCAGTGTTGCCTCATTTTGGGTTTTCTTTATTGTGTCTACTTCCCTTTTTAGGTCTAGTATGGTTTTGTTCATTTCCATCATCTGTTTGGATGTGTTTTCCTGTTTTTCATTAAGGACTTCTACCTGTTTGATTATGTTATCCTGTTTTTCTTTAAGGATTTGTAACTCTTTAGCTGTGTTCTCCTGCAATTCTTTAAGGGATTTTTGTGCTTCCTCTTTACTGTCTTCTACCAGTTTACCAGTGTTCCTTTGTATTTCTTTAAGTGTGTTATTAAAGTCCTTCTTGAAGTCCTCTACCATCATCATGAGATATGCTTTTAGATCCGTGTCTAGCTTTTCCGGTGTGTTGGGGTGCCCTGGACTGGGCGAAGTGGGAGTGCTGGGTTCTGATGATGGTGAGTGTTCTTGGTTTCTGTTAGTAAGATTATTACGTTTACCTTTCGCCATCTGGTAATCTCTGGGGTTAGTTATTGTCGTTTTCACTGTTTAAAGATTGGAGCAGAAGCTGTGTTCCACTCACCAGCAGTCTCAAAATCCTGTGGCGGGGGTCGTGGGTAGATGGCAGGTGTCAGCCAACCCTGCGCTCTAGCTACCCTGGTGCTGATCCGGCCGGATGAGGCCTGTGGCCCTACTCAGGCTGGTTTCTGCTTCCCTAACTAATGCAGTCTCAGGTCCCGCGCGCAATTGGATTGGAGCAGAAGTTGTGTTCCACTCACCAGAAGTCTTAAGATCCTGTGGCGGGTGTTGTGGGTAGCTGGCGAGTGTCAGCCGACCCTGCGCCCTAGCTACCCTGGTGCTTTTCTGACCTGAAGAGGCTTGTGGCCCTATGTAGGCCAGATCTCTCTCTCCCCAACCAGAGCAGTCTCAGGTCCCGCGTGATTGGACTGGAGCAGAAGCTGTGTTCCACTCACCAGCAGTCTCAAAATCCTGTGGCGGGGGTCGTGGGTAGCTGGCGGGTGTCAGCCGACCCTGTGCTCTAGCTACCCTGGTGCTGATCCGGCCGGATGAGGCCTGTGGCCCTACTCAGGCCGGTTTCTGCTTCCCTAACTAATGTAGTCTCAGGTCCCATAAGTGGATATTAGCCCAAAACTTAGGATACCCAAGATATAAGATACAATTTGATAAACGCATGAAACTCAAGAAGAATGAAGACCAAAATGTGGACACTGTGCACCTTCTTAGAATTGGGAACAAAACACCCAGGGAAGGAGTTACAGAGACAAAGTTCGTAGCTGTGATGAAAGGATGGACCATTTAGAGACTGCCGTATCCAGGGATCCATCCCATAAGCAGCTTCTAAACGCTGACACCATTGCATACACTAGCAAGATTTTGCTGAAAGGACCCAAATATAACTGACTCTTGTGAGACGATGCCGGGGCCTAGCAAACACAGGAGAGGATGTTCACAGTCAGCTATTGGATGTATCACAGGGCTCCCAATGGAGAAGCTAGAGAAAGTACCCAAGGAGCTAAAGGGATCTGCAACCCTATTGTTGGAACAACATGATGTACTAACCAGAACCCCGGAGCTCTTGTCTCTAGCTACATATGTATCGAAAGATGGCCTAGTCGGCCATCAGTGGAAAGAGAGGCCCATTGGACTTGCAAACTTTATATGCCCCAATATAGGGGAATGCCAGGGCCAAAAGAACGGGAATGGGTGGGTAGGGAAGGGGGGGCGCTATGGGGGACTTTTGGGATAGCATTGGAAATGTAATTGAGGAAAATATGTAATAAAAATATTAAAAATTTAAAAAAAAAGGAACATTATATATTAGGGTGCCCAATTGACATCTGCACATATGCCAGAATCAAATGAGGGATACTGAACCTTTGTTAGTACCATGGTTCTGCAACATTGAGAATACCATATAAAAGGCTGTTCCTCCTGAAAGCAATGAGGTGACCTTGACAATATATTATGCCCTTCTGGTTATCATCTTTAATGATTTAATTCATAAAAATGAAATATAATTGTGCTACTTTTAAATGTTAGCTTTAGTCAGGTACTTTGAATCCCAGCACTGGGGAGGTAGGGGCAGGAAGATATCTCTGAGTTCAAGACTAGCCTAGTCTACAGAGTGAGTTCCAGGACAACCAGGGATTCAACTAGACCCTGTCTCCAAAAAAAAAAAAAAAAAAAAAAAAAGATAACTCTATAAAATTCCTTTGCAAATTAGTTTCTTCTGCATTCAAAAAGCCTTTTTAATATATGGAAATAGTCTCCAAACATAAAGTAGAATCAAAACTCTCTAAAAGTGGAAATAAGTACAAAAGTTATGTTCAAAAGTAAATATGAATTGTGTACAGAATGATTTTCTGCTGGTGATGTAGGGAATTATTGTAAAAATGAGGGTAAGGAAAGATTGTTAATATCTTATCCTATGACTCAGTTTTTATATTATTAGTAAAAAATTAGGCCAAGCTAAAAATAATTTTTAAATGTTATTTTGCATGTTTGGGAGACATGACAGATCTGTTGTTTAGATTTTATTTACTTTCAGACTTTATTTTACTCATTTGTAATTCACACTTTCTTTGTATATTTACTCTGCATGTAATTTTTTTCTGTCATCATTACCAACGATTGAACCCATGGCTTTATATGTGAAAAGCAGGTGCTCTGTTGCTAAACTTTGCCCTCAGGCAGAATTATTTCATTAATTACATATGTATATACTTAAATTTAGTATGTCACTCTATGGTATAAATCATTCATTGTATGGTTGTATTTGGGGTTCAGGAAAGGAACATAATTTTCAGTATTGGGGATTTTTGGAAATTATATTCTGGATAACTACTTCTTGAATTTTTTTAGCATATCCGTAGAATGTTTAGTTGCTTCCTTCACTGTTAATTTCCTCTCTTCTATTGGGTTCATCATAGAGAAACAGGTTAAGAAATGAATATTTGGTACAAAAATATTTAAACTTATTTAATATGTGTATCAATGTGACTTGTTTATTTCTGTTTTTAAAAGTATTTGTAGCTTTTGTGGTTCTTCTGCTTGGTATATCTTCTATTGAGCAGTTCTAACTATTGATAAGCATCATTCAGTGGCATATGGTCTGAGTCTGACATGCTTTGAAAAGAGTACAGAGTTCTGATAATGAGGATTCTGTGAAAATGGGAAAACCAGCACAACAGATATGCTTTGAGAAGCTATGGGATTTTAGCATCTTGAAACAATATATCATACTCAAAGGGACAGAACTGGCCTGCACAGCCTGTTAGCTCATTCTTGTCCAATCTGGTCTCCTTTCTTTTGGAGCCAGCATTGTCATCAAGTTGCTGAATTATATTCTGACTGGAGTGTTCTTTAGGCCCAGAGTAATGTATCTACTTAAATGGAATCCTATCTCTCTACAAAAGCTTTTTGAGTATAATAAATTTAAAATATAAAAAATTCTATTAAGTTAAAGTAAATTGTTCAACAGCTTACATATGTGCCTCGCTCCTATCCATTAAACAGATCACTCCTTCGAAGAATATAGATCTGCTTCTCTTTCATGTACAATATGGAATTTTTTTTTTGTTTAACTATTAGGTTGTCTAACATATTTCAGAGGCTGTTTATTAGAAAAATACCAATGCATCATAACAAATATCTCTTAAACAAATAGAAACTCCCTGTTGTTTTCATTGTTGTAGACATGATTCCTTAGCATCCCATCTTACCAAAAATTAAGCCTTTCAGGCTCATCATATCTGTTTTTATGTAATAAGTAATGGGCCTTATATGTGCTTAGGTATTCCTAGAGAAATTGAGATGATAATCCAAATAACTTTTGTGCATTTTATTGTATTGACTCAAAGTTGAGAAAAATTACTGTTTTGATTTCAAAATCAGTGAAACTTTTAAATTTGACATAATTTAGCACACTATGTTATATACTGTGATTTTAGTACTACTGCATTACATAAAGAATAATCTGTGATAAGCTTTGAAAAGTGGTAGCACAATGGCAGGCAAACAGGAAGGAATAAAGAAATATCTACTAAGATGTTTACCATTCATTATATAAAAATTCCCCAATCATTTTTACTTGACTTAAAATGTTTTCATCTAAATTAAACTCATTTTTAAAAAGAATAACAAAGACATATGATTCAATAAAATATATTTTTTTTAAATTCATTCTACTTCAGTAGTATTTTATGTTAAATGATTAACATCTATAAATTTTGCTTTTTGCTGTACAGAAAATTCAGATTCATCTCTAGAAACTGATAATAAATGAAGTTGTATTTCTGTGATTGCTCTCTTGAGCATTTCGGGGATTTCCCATTCAGATAGGCAACGCTCTCCTTTTAATGTGTTGATTTATGTGAACATGAGGTGGAGGGAGTAAAAAACAGCTCCTCTTTTCCCAAACCTTCTATCACAAGCAGCTTTGGCTTTTGATTGTCATGGGACAGTATGAGTTACACAGTTCATTTGTACTTATTAAAAAACTGAAAAATCTAGAAGTCATTTTAAGAAAACATCAGTTAATTAATAACTGATAGAATAGATTGAAAATAACTAATGATGTGAAAACGGCTCACATATAATTTGTGAGAAATTTAAGAACCTTCTTATACTATCTTCATTGTAGACAGAGTACGTATCTTACACAAAATTTCAGATAGTTTGTTAAGTTCACAGATAAATACAGAAATGCTGTTAGTTACCATGTGGTATGAGATGGAATAAACTAATAATACACTGCAGCCAACACAGTGAAAGTTGATAGGTAATATTTTTATATGGATGTTATTCAGAGTATTGTCTACTCAATGAACTGCTTTCTGTAAGTTAATATTACTACTAAGCTTTACTTGCATTATACATTATTATGTATTATATGTAAAACAGTTTTTCCAACATTTTAAATTTCTACAAGATTTTTATTGAGAAACAAAACAAATAGAAAGGGTAGCAATTATATGGGTAATGTGGACCGATCGATATATTTCTTCTAAAATGTAGCAGCTAGGTAAAAGATCCCTAGTTGTAGATTTTGAGATGCTTAGTTTACGAGATGCCAAGAAGTGCTTGCTGATAGGAGCCTGATAAACTGTCTCCTGAGAGGCTCTGACAAAGCTGGACAAGTACAGAGGTGGATGTTCGCAGCCAACCATTGAACTGAGCATGGGGTCCCCTATGGAAACATTAGAAAAAGGACTGAAGGAACTGAAGGGGTTTGCAACCCCATAAGTCGAACAACAATATCAACCAATCACACCCCCTCCCCCTACCCTCTCCTCCCAAGAGCTCCCAGGGACTAAACCACCAACCAAAGAATACACTTGGAGGGACCCATGGCTCCAGCTGAATATGTAGCTGAGGATGACCTTGTTGGGCAACAGTGGGAGGAGAGGCCCTTGGTCCTGTGAAGACTCGATGCCCCAGTGTAAGGGAATGCCAGGGCAGGGCAGTGGGAGTGGGTAGGTGGGTGGGGGAACATCCTCATAGAAGCAGGGTGAGGGGAGGTGGGATAGGAGGTTTCTGGGGGAAACTGGGAAAGTGGATAACATTTGAAATGTAAATAAAGAAAAATATGTAATAAAAGAAAAAAAACTAGATACGGATGTGTTATAGGCAAAAGGTTAATACCCATAAATATAAAGATCTATATCACACTAATAAGAAAAAAGAGAGCTATCACGTCATCTAAAGCAAAATGTTAATTCATGAGAGTGAAGAGGGAGGAAGGAAAACAGGAAAGAAAGAAAACAGCCAGGAAATAGGAAACACTTTTTTAGCTTCACTGCTAATCAAAGTAATAAGGAATAAGCAAAAATAGTCTAATTTTTCTTTTTATGATAAAAATGGTTCAGACTGATATAATTAAAGCTGTGGCCTTTTCCGGGAGAGAAGTTTGAAATAGACATCCTTAAAGTATCTTCAACTCTTCTTAACCTTCAGGAAATTGGTTTATAAAATTAACAGTAGCTATTATTACATGGCTCTAATCGGAGAATTTAAAAGCATATATCAGATTACTATTATTCTAATTTACAGATAAAGAAACTAAGGCTCAGAGAAGTCATGTGACTTTGTCAAAGTCATGTGACTACTAAGATCAGTATGAAAGCTTTTTTGGAATAATTTCTGTGTGCTAGTACTGTATCAGATGTTTTTTGTTTGTATTTTCTCAGTTTTAAATGCAGAACCAGAAAGGTAAGTATTTTTAAAAATATAATAAGATCTGAACTATTTTAGACAACATTATATCCTTTTAGTCTGTAATCATTAAGGGGAACTTATGATTATCATGATATATTTTTCTCTTATTGTATAATATTAAAAAGGGTAGTATGGAGAACATGTTTTTACTAAGAAGGAATTCTTTTCAGTTTACCTAGCTTCAGTGGAAATGGTAGAGGTGTTTATAATGTCATTAAAAGAAAACAAGCACAGTAATATCAATCACATGTAATTGAAATGCATGAGTCTTTTGAAGCAGATGCATCTGCATCTTGGATTTGTGCTTGCATTTGCAGATGGACAACATCATTGGAACAGTACGAGATTCCAACCTGAAGCTGACTCTAGCTTTTGGAATAGGAATGCATCATGCTGGCCTGCATGAAAGAGACCGAAAAACTGTAGAAGAGCTGTTTGTGAACTGTAAAGTTCAGGTACTTCCTTTTCTGTCCTCCATGAAAACATACTTAAAAGTAACAGAAGTTTTCTTTTATTTAGCTGTAAGACATTATCTTTATCTTTTAGGTTCTCATTGCTACAAGCACATTAGCATGGGGTGTAAACTTTCCAGCACACTTAGTAATTATTAAGGGAACTGAATATTATGATGGAAAGACAAGACGTTATGTGGATTTTCCCATCACAGGTAACTTCCTTACTGCAGAGGTATATTAAGCTTGTATTTTGTTCTTAGCAGGTTAGGTCATAGCCACTACAGTTTACATAAATTTAATATTGAGATTTCATTCCATTTAAGTATATAATTAAACAAGTTATGAAGTGTTATTTTTCAGTAAAAATACTTATGAAAATATTGAATTTGTGTATTTACTTTTTCAATCTCTTAAATAATAGTACTGGTTAATAGTTACTAAGAAAAATAAATTTTGATTCAGCAGTTCAATAATAGATTTCAGAAGCTAAATAGTTTTAATTATAAATTACTATAAATGTTCTTATAGATTAAAAAAATAAATAAAATTTATTCTCCAGGAGCATGAAAGATAAGAACCAAATAGACTTCTTATCTAGGGGAAACATAGACAAATGCCCTAACAGGAAAGGTTTCCTATATGGGTTTGCTTTTTCCTTGTTTAATTAAAATAGAGATATTACTTATTTTGTGAGTTCATGTATGCATTCATGCTCATATTGTAGTGTGGTGGGTACACTAGCACTATGTGTGTACATGCCGGTAGAGGCCAGAAGATGATAGCAGTTGTCTTTCTCAATCACTGCTATTATTTACTAAAGCATGGGCTCAGTTATGTACTAAATCACAGACTAGATGAACTCATCTGGTCTAGCTAGCCAACTTGTTTTGAGAGTCTCTGCCTCTGCCTCCCAAGCACTGAGATATAGGCAGGCTGCCATACCCTTCTGGCTTTTATATCAGTGCTGCATCTCAAAACTCATCTTAAATCATATAACTCAAGAGAAATTTATTTCACAAATAATGTAAGCTACCATTTTAAGAGTTCAAACTTAAGGGGCTGGAGAGATGGCTCAGTGGTTAAGAGTACTGTCTACTCTTCCAGAGGTCCTGAGTTCAATTCCCAGCATCTACATAGTAGCTCACAACCATCTGTTATGGGATCTGATGTCTTCTGGAGTATCTGAAAACAGCTACAACGTACTCATATAAATAAAATGAATAAATCTTTAAAAATACAAAAGGAAAAAAAAAGAGTTCAAACTTAAATCACAGTCACTTAATATAAATTTTTCAGTATAGCATATTATATATATATATATATATAGTATATGTACATTTATATATAAGTTAGGGAATGTATTAGTAATGATCAAAGAAGCACACATATGTTCTTAAAATATTCTGTTGACTGTTAATTCTTTCTGTTAGAAGCATGCCCTTATTAGTGACTCTCTAACTCATGCTAAGTGTCACTTCAGAATCCCTTTTATTTTTTCTTCCATAGATGTGCTGCAGATGATGGGACGAGCTGGGAGACCTCAGTTTGATGACCAGGGCAAAGCTGTAATTCTAGTTCATGATATAAAAAAAGATTTTTATAAAAAGTTTCTTTATGAACCTTTCCCAGTAGAATCAAGGTAAGTTTGGTTTTAAACAAGTATAAAGGTTTTCATACAATTTTTTTATTATATTCTTTCCCATCCCCAACTCTTCTCAGATTATTTCCACCTCCCTACCCACCCAACTTCATGTTCATGCAACCTCTTCTACTCTCCCCCCCACCCTTATCTGTTTCCCTCAAAAGAACCAAAAAAACAAAAACTGTCTGGTTGGTGGCTCAGTGTCTGAGAGATCTCGGGAGTCCAGGTTAGTTGAGACAGCTGGTCTTCCTGTGGGGTCACCCTCCTCCTCAGCTTCTTCCAGCTTTTCCCTAATTCTACCACAGGAGTCCCCAGCTTCTATCCATTAGTTGGGTGTAAGTATCTGCATCTGACCCTTTGAGCTACTTGTTGGGCCTCTCAGATGGCAGCCATGCTAGGCTTCTGTCTGCAAGCACACCATAGCATCAGTAACAGTGTCGGGACCTGGAGCCTCCCAGTGAGCTGGATCCTAAATTTGGCTTCACTGGACCTCCTTTCTCTCAGGCTCTTCTCCATTTTTGTCCCTAGAGTTCTTTTAGACAGGAACAATTGTAGGTCAGAGTTTTTGACTGTGGGATGGCAACCCCATCCCTCTACTTAATTTACTTTTATTGGAGGTGGGCTCTGCACTCTTCCCACTGTAAGGCATGTCATCTAAAGGCCCTTTGGGTTGAGGTTGCCTGTTTCCATTCTTTCTGCTGGCTCTTATGACTTCAGTCCTGTTTGCACCCTCTGCCCAATACCTGATCAAATCTTTTATAAGATAAACATTTATTAAAGACTTCAACAGTTCCAAAAGTTGGTGGTTACCTTTTGGTTGCTTGCTTTGGCTTTTATATGTGGATGGTTTGGGGGGGTTAAGTCATGCTAAGCCTTACTACTAAGTATATCACTGGCCTTCTTGCTTTTTATTTTGAGAAAAGGTTTTACTAAGATACCCAGACTGAATGAACTCACTGAGTAGCCTAGGCAGGCCTTGAAGTTGCAGCTTCTATACCTCAGCGCCCCTTCCCTGAGGAACTGGGATCACAGGACTACACCATCAGGCTGTTGGCTTGTTTGATAGTGTTTTACAAAGATGAATAAAGTCATGTCTAAATATCAGAATTAGACATCATAGATATTTAAAAACATAAGATATTATAAGCAACTTTATAAAAATGATTTTATAGTTCAGCTCAAAGAGTAAAATTTATTTAAAGAAATTAAACTATCACAATACAAAAGAAAAGTCATCACTATCTGCTCTTTCAAAGCAATTGAATTCAAAATGCAAAATTTTATAATGAAATGTTCCTACCCAGGTGCTTTACTGTTGAATTCTTTCTAGTGTTGATGGATAGTGTCCGTCACAAGTGAACATTGTCCTAGTAATAAAAAGGGTAGGATTCTCAGGGTATAGTGGTGCACACTTACAGTCCCCGGACTCAGGAGGCAGATGGAAGAAAGTCCATGTAAGTTTGAGGCCAGCTTGGTCTACATTAGCACATTTCAGGCCCACTAGGACTAGACTATATAGTGAGATATCCAGAGACACAAACTAGTAGACAGAGGACAGATGAAAGAAAAAGAAGAGAAATTTAGGGAGTCTGAATAACTTAGATGATAAAATTCAGTATGAATTTTTTAAGAACTTAACTGACTTGTGTATCTATTAAATTAATACAGAATTCCAAAACAAAATTAAACTCAGCAATATATACAAACAGTTACAAGTTTACTTTATTCTATAAATGCAAAAATTGTTTTCTGAAAAGAAGTGAATCATACAGCAAAAGCATGTGAGAAACATCATATGACTATCTTATACATTTTTAAAGTGTTTGGCATAACCCATTTATTAAAAAAAAAACTAATTTACTCTGAACATTGTATAGTAAAAAGTTAACTTTTCTGGTACTTTGACTATTGCTAACATTTTATGTGTCATAGGGTTTTCCATAATTAACTTACTTCTCTATCAGTGCACATTTAGCAATCCAATTTTTTCCTCTTAATGGTTTGTTTTATAAGTATTCATGTTTTGTCTGCGTATATGTAAGAGTACCACATGCCTGCCATGCCCAGGGAGGCAAGAAGAGGGCATCAGATCCCTGGAACTGGAGTTAAAATCTGTTGAGTTCCCTTATGGGTACCAGAAACCATGGTCAGGTCCTCTGCATGTATTAACTGCTGGGCTCCACAGTTTACTGTGCTTGTACATAATGTAATGGTCAAGCATTTTACCCTTCCAATATCACATGTAAATATTTTTCTGTCAGGTTGTGATGAAAAAATGAAATTTCTAGATTATAGACTGCCTTCAAATAGACACTGCCAGTAGTTTCATTAGGCCTGAGTCCATTCTTGTTCTGTCACAAGTAAATTGTGATTGACATAAAGAACGCTTTTTACATTCAGGTAGATATTTTTTTTAATCTCTTCATGTCCTTTGTAAAAAAACTAATTTGAATACTTGCATAAGTTCTTATGTGTAATTATTTAGCCTTTTTCTTACATTGCTTGCTTTTTTTAATTTTATATAAGAAACTAAAATTAGCATGTTCCTTCCAGTTTTTCAACACATCTGATCACCTTTGCATATACCACAATCCCTAATAGAGTGTTGTTCTATTTTTTCAAGCATTTAATACTCAGCTAGTGAATAGAAGAAACGCCTTTCTCCTACCAACCCTGTCTCAACTATTCCCTTGTACTCCTCCACAGAATTTATTCCATTCTGATTGCAGCACTTCATGTTTCACACATGATATTTTTTTTTCCGTGGTTCTCATCTTCCCTCTTAAGTTTCTAGCCCTCTTCTGACCAGCTTTTGTTTTATTTTTCAGATAGCCATTCTTTTCTTAAAAGTTGATTGCAAGGACTACCATGTGCTAATTTATGATGTGTACCTAAGTTAATGGTCCTTAGTGATGAATCTGTAACGGCTTTTGACAGTTATCATTAAGTAGTATGTAATAAATAAATTCTAAATTATGGACAGGTGTTATACTAATATATAAATTTAAAAAGCCACTTTTCTATAGCTTAGAACTTAAAATCTGAATCTTGACTGAATTAAGTGTATTTTATTCATTGTATTTCTTGTCTTTTATTCAATATATAGCTTATTAGGAGTGTTGTCTGACCACTTAAATGCAGAGATTGCTGGAGGTACAATAACATCAAAGCAAGATGCAATGGATTATATCACCTGGACTTACTTTTTCCGACGTCTTATCATGAATCCCAGGTAAGTGTGGAGTTTTTTGAAAGAGCAATTGCAAATTATGTGTACAGAGAGCACAAGTACTTACAAGAAACACCAAAATCTTTGTATTTTTGTCAGCTCTTAACAATGCTAGTGATGCCAGTTTGCCAGAAAATTAGATAATGTCTCATGTGGTCATAGTACAAGACAGCATAGTTGATTTATGCATTTACTAAGTTTTGAATTGCCATGGGATAATTTTCTTATGCAGTTGGGAAACTAAATACTGGAAGCCATTAAGAAATCTTCCGAACTTTGTGGTAGTGACTGTCTTAGGTACAGTTGAAGTTCAGAGAAAAATGAGAGTGTTGTAGTTGGATGAGAGAAGTTTATGAGGCATTTTGTAGGATTAACAAGAACCCTGGAAGAGAAGAGATGATTGCAGTGTATTTGATTCTATGGAAGTAGAAAAGGTATAGTAGAAAAGAAAAAGCATTTAGACATAAAATAAAAGCAAAGGTTCCTGGATCTTAGAACAGTTATTAGTGTTTGGAGCATATGAAAACTTGCTGTAGTCAGAGAGTAAAGAGTACAGGGCTAAACCTTGTTCCCATCAGAATGTAGATCAGAGCATTGGAGGGAACAGTGTCTGTGCCCTATACATCATGCTAAGGAATGCACCCCTGATCCTGCCAGGAGGTAAGGAAACGAGCCAGTATGAATGTTTATAAGTGAAATAACATCGTCAGATTAGGTTTTGTTCAGTTCCTAGGCACTTTGGCAGAGCATCAGTTGTTATAGGAAGACAGTTATACCAGAAAGACCAATCAAAAGGTATTTACTAATAGAGGGAGGTGCTGAGGGCTGTAACAGATACAGAGGGAATGGAGCATGGGTCAAATCTGAGGTATTCCTGAAGAAATAGTAAGTCATTAAGAGGTCTTTAGCAGAAAAATGGTAAGAAATCTTTTCAGAAATTTCTTTTCAGACAGCATTTCTTCTTACACAGCAGTTTTAAATTGTGGTGTTATTGCTTAGAGTTCCTTAACCATTAGAGTATTTGGGAAGGTGCCAGTACAATTAAGAGGATGACCGTCCTTGCTAAGACTATATGTCCCAGTACAGGGGAATGCCAGGGCCAAGAAGCGGGAGTGGATGGGTTGGGGGGCGGGGGGGGTGGGGGTGGATATAGGGGATTTTTGGAGAGGAATCTAGGAAAGGGGATAGCGTTTGAAATGTAAATGAAGAAAATATCTAATAAAAAAAAAAAGAAGAAGAAGAAGATGACCGTCTAGAAAGACATGTTTTCCGAAGGGAACAGATTATAGGAGTAGAGGAATGTGATGGACTTTCCATGTATTTTACCCAAGCTTGCTTGATGACTGAAGAAATAAATGGAAGCAAATTACTTTAAGTGCCTTGCCCTCCCCACTTGATCACTAATTGAAAAAATACCTTACAGCTGGGTCTCATGGAGGCATTTCCTCAAGGTAGGCTCCTTTCTCTGTGATAACTCCAGCTTGTGTCAAGTTGACACACAAATCCAGCCAGTATACATGTTATTATGTGCTTTCTGCATTTGCATATCACCTGGATATGAGGGGCTTCAAAGTATGCTGCTGGGTCTTTGCTCCATTATATTACTGTAGTATCTTCTCATTGTGAATACTACAACACAGACTTCCCACAGCATTTCATTCTTACTAGGCCTAAAGCTGAATTAATCATAAACCTATCAAAATTCTCGAATCTCATTTTCTTCTGTTGATATTACCACTCATCATTTTGGCTTTTACTTCAGAACCGATCTTTTCTTTTTTATTTCTTTTCACTTTCCCTAGTTTTAGTCACTCTTCAACTGCTTCTAACCTATCCCTGTTCTAGTCTCATTTGTGCTCTATCAAATACTGTTTATCAAAAATTAAGTTAATTATGTAGAAAATGTAAATTAGATACAGTTTGGCTTTCTTTTAACATAATGAGTAAGAAATTTCCCAGTGTTTTTTGTTTGAATTGGCTTCTTTTTATTTTTTATTGTGAGGAAAGCTATATACAGCCATAATAAATAGTAGTAATTAGAACTGGAACTAGAAGTGGTACACAGCAATGAATTTTAAAAGGAAATTATACTAGCTCTCTGATCCAAGGAATTTTGAGTATCAGTGACTTATGGATCAACCCTGCTTGTAGTCAACATTTATGTCAGTCAACACACATTGCAGAGTTCACGTTGTCTCACAAGCTTTGTCTTATGGCCATTATTGCCTAAGAGGAAATTTAGGGACTAGTTGTCTAAAGAGTCCACCATCTTAATGATCTGGCTTAAAAAAGTTTCTACTTGTGGCAGTTGCTTTCCCTGTTCATTGACCTATAGGACAGTTCCCAAAGGCACTGGAAGAGATAGAAGAAGAATATATTTACCCACAGCAACTCCAGTAAGCAGGTTTTTCTTACTTGGGGCTTTTGCTGCCATTGTTGATCCTGTTTGGTATACCCTCCCCAGCCATCATAGCCATCCAGGCCATGAAAGTCTTAAATATTAAGTCTTAATTATGAACTAACCAGTACCCCCAGAGCTCATATCTCTAGCTGCATATGTAGCAGAAGATGGCATAGTCGATCATCACTGGGAAGAGAGGCCCTTTGGTATTGCAAACTTTATATGCCCCAGTACAGGGGAATGCCAGGGCCAAGAATCAAGAGTGGGTGGGTAGGGGAGCAGGAGGGGGGGGGATGTAGGGGACTTTCAGGATAGCATTTGAAATGTATATAAAGAAAATATCTAATAAAAATTATCCAGTCACTTTTTCATAAATGATATATCAACTGATTTTTAGAATGAGAAAAGTATCCATTCTTGACTCCCTATATAGCACATGTGCTTATTCCTTTAGTAGTTACCTAAATAGATGTTTGTGATAACTCTGGTTAGAAGACAACTATCATTCTGCAGTACAAGCCTTCTTGGGAAAGTGGTTGCTGGACAACCATAAAGCTCCAAGTTCCAGCCACAATTCTAGCTGTCTTGAAGGTGCATTAGTCAAATAAACAAAAGTTTTTGCTTTGCTGTGGTGAATAAGTCATGTGGTACAGGCCACAGCTTTGGCTTTTTCATTGTGGGTAAAAGGGACACCACTACAGCACAGGACATGGGCAGAATCATTTCGTGTCATAAGTTAGGTCAGTTATGGTAATAAATCCTTTCCATGGTTTATATTTCCCTGTTTTAAGATATAAATTCTCAGATCCATTTACTTCTGTTTATTTGGGGGTTGGCAGTTAAGACAGTGTCTCACTGTATAGCTCTAATGCTATTCTGGAACTCAGCTGTTCTGGAACTCACTATGTAGACCAGGCTGATCCCAAACTCACAGAGCTACCTTCTGCCTCTGCCTCTGTGCCTCTCTGCCTCTGCCACATACAAAATTAAAACAGAAGTTTTAAAACCTATTTAATTGACTATTAAAGTTGGGAAGTTGTACAAGAGGATATATTCAGGAATACTAGTGTACACCTGTAATGCTATCACTGGGGAAGCAGAGTAGAGGTGATATTGGCTTACATAGCAAAACTTTCTCTCAAAACAGTAGGAGAGAAAGCAAACAAGAGAGCACAATAACATGCAAACAAAACTGGCCTTTCCTCTGGTAACAACCATCAGGTGCACCAAGATGGGTGCATGCAAATACATCCAGGAGCTATGGAGGAAGAAGCAGCCTGATGCGATGCACTTTCTTTTGAGGTTCTGCTGCTGGAACTACCACCAGCTCTGCACTGCACAGGGTTTCCCACCTTACCTGGCTTGATAAAGCACAAAGGGTGAGATACAAAGCCAAGAAAGGTTATGTCATATTTTTGTCTGCTGTGGTGTCCACAAATGCCTAGTTCTCAATGGTGCAACTTATAGCAAGCCTGTCCATCGTGGTTGTAACCAGACAAAGTTTGTTCAAAGCCTTCAAAGTCTATGGCTAAGGAGAGAGCTGAATGACATTGTGAGACTTTGATTATAGTTCTAAATTCTTACTGGGTTAGTAAAGATTCCACATAAAATTCTTCAAGGTTATCATCATTGATTCATTGCATAAAGTTATCAGAAAAAATCATGACACTAGTGGATCACCAAACCAGTTCATATCTAGTGGCTCTCACCAGGCAGCCTGGAGAATGTGCAATAGTCTTCAGCTCCACTGATACACCTAATTAGGTAATTAGGTTAATACACCTAATGTTTATAAACAATTTACCCAATAAACAATTTAGGACAGTCATGACTTCTTAAAGGTGGTTTTATCTGTTCAAAGTTGGCTGGAGATTGTCATGAATGCTTTGTGCAAATAGCTTTCAAAGTGAGTAATGTTTGAAAACTATAAGTGATGCTATATCTTGTTTCTAATAAACTTACTCTCTGTCTTTGCATTATCTGCTTATAGGATTAAATGTACAGTATTTATGCTCACTATGAGATATCCTATTTATAAAATCCTGTAAAAGTAGTCCTGAGCCCTATAGATGTGTTTGCTGGATGGATATGTTAGGTGACGGAACCTACGGTTTTATTAGGATGATGCAGTCTTCTGGTTCACTGAAGTGACTGCGTGCTTGAGAGTTCGATGATTATAAGTTTTAGAGTTGGAGTTTGCTTTTAGAACTGTGTAGAAAGAGAGGCTTTCAAGCCTGTTTTTCTCAGCTTTCATAGAAAACTGAGATCAACTACAACCTGCATTTTAAAAATTGACCTTAGTCTCCCATAGAAGCACCAGGTAAACTTTCTGGCAGATTGTTGTGCTTTGTTGGCTCTCTGGGGTATGGCTGCAATGCCCAGTAGTCAGTGTTGACACCTGTGGTGTTGACTGAACATTGGATGGGATGAAGCACATTTAGGGGTAATATGATGAGATTGTGCTTGGGGCAGACTATTTCCTTAGTATTCGTAAGCTAGTGATGGATGCCATGTGAGGTTCAACTAAACTTACAAAACGTTATGATCAAGTTAGTATGTAACCATTAATGAAGCTTCTAGCCACATAACAAGTATGGTTGGGTATTTAAAGATCAATCTTAAGCCAGTCAGTTCATCTTGGGGTTCACTCAACTTGGACGTAAAAGAACAGCAGTTAGTATGATTTCATTGTTTACAGTCCACCCTTAGGTAGTCCCTGGAGTTATTTGTCCTTGGTATATTATCTGGAGGTTCTTGACAATTCACAAAGGCCACACATAACACCATGTTGTTTTATTTCTCATTATGCAATGCCTTGAATACAGTTCTTTTCTTAAACTGATTTTTCTTTTGAGATTAAAGGGATTATTTTATTGGCTTACAGAAAGAAAATACGCACACCCAAAGTCTTGAGAACTTGAATTCTTTTCTATACAACAGAAAAATCATTGTATATAGAGGTTGTTCAACTAAAGTTATAAATGTCTGTTAAAGATGTGGGAAAAAATAAGGTAAAATAAGAATTAAAACAATAAGAATGCTTTGTATCAATAGCAGTAAAATCACCAAAAAGTTTTAGTCATTTCCAAAAGGATGCAGGTATCTAAAAACAGTGTCACAATATATAAAACAAGGAATGATGGAAATCCAAATTTCTAGTTCAACCAAATTACATCTATATGTAATTTTAGCTTATGTATAAAAATAAAAATGATAGATATATTTTTTAAAACACAGTCTTTGAATAGCAGTTAATAGATTTGAATTATTCTTTGCATCTTTGTACATGTGCTGTTGCAAAGGACTGTGTAGAGTGATAACAATATACAAGTAAAATGTGTCATGTACTAGACCAGAAAGATAGAATTAGGCTTCCAAATTTAGTTCAGAAAGCTACGTTCTCAGAGCAGGACAGAATGCATATAGACAGAGCATACCTTGCAATAAATGACAGGCCACAGAGTGCACCGGGTTAAGAATTGTTTTAGATTTTGGAATATTTGCATATGGCTAGTGGGATATCCTGGGGAAAGTGTCCATGTATGACCACGAATTCATTTATACTTCACGCAGATATTAGACATGCAGCCTGGAAGTTGATTTCATGCAAAACTTTTTTTAGTGTTTCTATATTTTGACCACAACTTGTCACATGAGATCAGGTGTGGAATTTTTACTTGTGATATGACATGGATCCTCAAAACATTTCAGAATTTGGAGTATTCTATATTTTGTGGTTTTTTTTAAGGAATATTTAACCTGTATAAACAGAAAAAAATATTAAGTATGAGGGGAAAAAAACAGTCTGATGGCTTCAGAATTTAAAACTTACACCAATGAAAGATGAAATTAAAACATTAAGTAGACTAGAACAAGAAAAAATAAATGCGTTTCCTATCAAAGAAAAACCAAAACACAGATCCATAAAGATTTTGTAGCTTTAAAGATTTTAAATAAAGAATTCAGAAATGAATACTAGACATTGATCTTAAGAAACTAGGTAAAGAATAGCAAAATATAAATGACAGAAAGGGGCTTATAAACATAAAAATTAGAATTAATAAATTTCAAACTACAAATTATTAATAATATTTGTGGAATTTATCCATATCTAGCATGCTATTTTAAGGTCTTAACTTGTTACTGCTCTCATCTACCTTTCATGGACAAAGAAAGACCCAGGAGATGAGGCACTGTGGCCACAGTAGCACAGCCCAGAGCAGCACAGTCAGCTCTGATGTCCCACAGGTGTATCTCTAGCAGACCCATTACCAAGTCCAGAAGACAAATATCTATACTCATTGACCGCCTCTCTTCTTGATACTGTGCTACAACTGTTCTTTGTGGAGACCATGCTTGACAAGTTTGGGCTATTTAATGCCTTCCTGCCTTGAACAGTTTTTTAAAACTCTATATACCTTTACAGCTACATAAAAATAAAAACTATGCCCAGAGTGTACAGTAAACTTTTTAATAAGTTGTAAATAAGCCCTCACATTGTTTCTGAGAGATTGCCTTTTAAACAAATATTGTTAGAAACATTTGGCAGTGAATGTTATAAACATTTATCTTTTAAAAAATTTCTGAGTTCTGTAGGCCAGCCTGGTCTACAAAGTGAGTTCCAGGACAGCCAGGGCTTCAGAGAAATCCTGTCTTGAAAAACCAAAAAAAAAAAAAAAAAATTCTTAATTTTTTTAAATCTACAGGGTAAATTTTAAGATGTTTATGTACATCTGTATGTTGCCAAATCAGTTAATTAGGCATAATTTATATCCTCCACCTCATGTATGTTTTGTGGTAATAACGTTAAAAATCTATTACTTAATTCATTTTTAAATACATATTAAGTCAGTCACCCTGCTTTGCAGACCACCAGCACTCAATCTTCCTAGTAACTGAAACTGCATTGTTTTACCAGTATACTACCTTTCTGTCTTTACCAAACCTGTTAAAATCAGCAAACTGCTTTCTAATTCTGAGCATCAGTGCATTGTACTGTATATACTCATTTCAGTTTGCTGAGAATACACTTCTTTCCTTTTCCTCCTTCCTCTTGTTTGTTTTTTTTTTTTTTCTTTTTTTCCTTTTTGGTATTTGAGTTTTGTTTTTTCAATTCAGTGTAGCCCTGGCTGTCCTAAACTCACTCTGTGGGCCAGACGGCCTGAAACTCAGAGAGATCCACCTGCCTCTACCTCCTGAGTGCTGGAACTTTAGTGGTGTTGCACTAGCACGCCCAGCTACATTTCTTTCTTTTTAAAGGCTGAGTAGTGTCATGTGTATCTATGCTATTATGTAGTTGTTCATCCACTGGTGGGTGTTTACATTGTGTTACTTTCTTGGATGTTGTAGAAGATGCTGAGGTGAACGTGACAGCTGGATAATTTGATAAGTTTGTGGTTAGTCTTATGGGAAATTTTCATACTGTTCTCCAAAATAACTACTAATTTATATTCTGACCAACAGTGTGCAAGCAATCCCTTTACTTTACATCCTCATGATTGGCTTTCACTATTTTTTTTTTAATTATTGTCTCTGTTAAAATCATCTATCCCCAGTGCAAGAGACAAAGACGTAAGAGTTAAGGAAACAGTTAATTTTCTTTAAAAATTACATTTTTCTCATATTAACAAATGCATTTTATCTAATTTTAATTTTTTTCCTAGAGCTTTCTTTCTTCCAGTGGAATAGACTGAAATTTGACTTATCTTAGTCGGGAATGGTGTACATATGCAAGCTAGCTAGCTTCTGTATGTGCTCACGCATGTGTGCATGTGTTTGTAATCAGGTGGCACGTTTATGTTTATTTACCCATAGAACAGAAATACTTTTTCCAAAAGATAGTTCTTTATAGATAAATACAAAACCTGATTGCTCTACGTCCCCTTTATTGTACCACCACAATAAAACTTGCACTACCCCACACTAACCGCTGTTCCTGGCTTGCTGTGTGCCTGCTTATATTCACACATGTTTGTAAATACATATGCATCTATTATATATCTGCATGTGTATACACTCATTCAAATGTGTTTAAACACATTGTTTTCATAAAATAGAAACCATTCCAAATTGAATTTGTGGTTCAATTTGTATTTTCAGTTTCACTGCTTTTAAATATATCTAGGCAAAAATGAGGTCTTTTCAGCTGTCCCCGAGCGCTCTTCCATTATTTGTGTCATTATTACTGCTGCATAATCTGAACATAAAAAAACATGGTGTTGTAACAAATGACTTCCCAGCACTGACAGTTACTGCAGTGGCATTTCAGTACTGATGGAAAATTTCCCAGCAAGCTATCTAGCCAGGTTTACATAAACCAAAGAGGAACTGGCTGCCACTGTTCACATTAAATGCAAAATGATGTAACTTTGTCTCAGTTTCACTTTGCTATAAAACCTTTTTCATTCCTAGATAGGGAAATTTCATCTGTTTTAAAATTAGAAAAATATTCTGTGGCTTTGTGTGGGTAATTCTTATTTCTACCTTGATAAAGATTTTTTTTGATAATATTTTTAAAGTTGTGTTAGGTTTTAATTGTTCAAATTTTATGGACTTTTACATTTTTATGTCAGGAAGAGCCTTGTTATGACTTTTTCCCAATGGACTGCTAATATAAGTTAGCTTGTCTCGCCCATGTGCTAGATGCTGTCAGTATCAAACTGCCTTTGACTTTCACACTTCTCAGGGGACTAGTAATTGTTGTGTTCAAACAGCCTGTAATTGTGATCCCGCTGGCTTTCTCAGTACGCTTCTGGCTATTAGAATCATTAAACAACTCAGCACCTGTTAACAGCATTGTAAATATTCAGCCCTGCTTGTGTGCAGGTTAAGTCCAATATAGAGAAATCTTACAGAACTCAGTCTCATAAATTAGAGCTTCTGACAAGTCAATTACTGCAAAACTGCCTTTCTCTGTGAAAGAAATGAAATAGCATGCTGACAAAAGGTAGGCTTTCTGTTTGTAGCAGACAAAAATAATGACTTGATGATTCGACACAGTGAGCATGAAACTGCAGTCTGCCTGTTAGCTGTAATTAAACACTTGTGTAAAAGTCGATGTTTAAATAACCAGTAAATTATAAATTTTTACTGTAGAGAGTACAACATGAAAACAGGCCCTTTTGGTTAGCTGCCACATGCTTTTTCAAGTTAGTAAAGTGATTATTGAAAGTAATATGTGTTTGTACTTTGCTTAGAAACTGGGAAATAACAAAGTTCACTCAGAGGAAGAATGGGAACATATCGTGCAGTCAATCAGACCATCAGCATTTATTAACTCTCAACATATTATGTATCCGAAAACAATTGTTTTACATTTGCATTGTCTCACAATTTACGTATCAAATTATGTTGGACAGTATACTTTTTAGAATTTTTTAATGTCTTGCCTTGAGATCAATATTAAGCCAAGGAATGTGTTTGATAACTGTCAGTAAAGTTCAGTAGCATGGATTGTATTCGTGTTTCCTGCAGTTGTACCTGTGAGAATTTTGACCATATTTAGAGAAAAAAAAATTTTTGTATGGAATGGGTATCAGTAAAAACCTTAGATACTTCCTTTAGAACAAGGTAATTGTTTAGTGGTTAGATTGTGAATAATGTTTTGTAAGGTAATTTATATTATCATAAATTTGATGAAAGTTTTTTATTTTAGCAATTGATTTTTTTTTTTAATGGTTACAAAGTGTTTGACTGACTGACTCGAATGAAATTCTCAAAAATACATAGAAGGAAAATTCACCACCAAATCAAAATTCTGATGAATAAAGTAAAATAAAACAAGATATAGTAAATGATATAAAATAAATACTGAATCATCTGTCTTACGGAGATTTAAAATTGATGTCTTTATTTTTACATCTAATATTTTTTATAGTATAAAGTAGCAAGTTGGCATTTCAGTTAAATATTTAGGATAACAATTATGTGATGTAAAACAAAATCTATGATCTCTAATAAACATAAATAAAAGTGAAATTTTAATTTTTCTTTCATGATAATATTGTTTTCTATAAATTGAATTGCATGAAGAATGTTTTCTGACTCTGAAAATGATACTATCAATGCATTTTCTTGGGCACATTTACCAGTATTTTTAATTAATTTTATTAAACTGGAACTGCTTAACAGTTGTAGATAATATTAAATATATAGGCTTAGCAAGCCCAATTAATGTCAGATATAGGTAGAGTCCTTATATTGCAGAAAGTTTGAGAAATTTAATTTTGGGATTAAAAATGAAAGGGAAACATTTTAACAACCTGGAAATTAATCTACTTTTGATACTTCAAATTGCCAGAATGTTTTATTATTTTATGTTTTTTATTTCATGTTTATGCTTTTATGTTGTTTTGCCTGAATGTACGCTTGTGCACTGTGTGATTGCATGGTGCTTGTAGAGGCTAAAGAAGAGAATTACACCTGGGTCCACCTGGGAAAATGAGCTAGTGCTCTTAATCACTGCCCCAGTAGATCCATAATTTTTATTTTCACTTTTAAAGCAGAATTATCCTAACCAAATATCAGAAATTAATCATTTCCCAAGATAAAAGACGTAGTTCCTGACTTTTTCTAATGCTTCTTTTTATCTCCACATGGGCTTATGACATAAATATGAGGACTTTGTGAACATTAATAATATTTGTAATTCACTTTATCTCTTCATTGATAATTTCTGCATTGAGCTTTGTGACAAAAGGTTATTTGTTTAAACAGCAGTACTTTTTCCATGAACAGAAAGATTTTTGCTAAGCAAAATCTAGCCTTTTACTGATCACTCCACAGTGAAGACTTAGTTGAGTGTAGACAATTCAAATCCTAGTGTCTTATGAGTGTCAGTGCAGAGACATTGTAATGTTCATCATTTTCACTAACTTCTATTTCTACTTAAAATTGATCCTGACATGATTTTAATTCTCCACTCAAATATTTTAAAATAAGTTTTAACTTCTGTAGAAATTGAAACTGCCTCCCACAAAGAGTCACGTTGGCATGTTTCTCCATCCCTCTGTGATAGAGATTTCATATGGACCTTTCATTTGAGATTTTTTTTTTCCAATCCTGTTCAAACTTTGAAACCGCCTTGATAGGATTTTAGTAAAAAGAGTCTGTAAGTCTCAAGACCACTTTCAATTCCACTCTTGTCCTTTGAATAGAGGTTAGGTAGGATATTATAGATTCCAGTGGAGTTTACTGTCAGGAATTAGGAAATTGCCATAATTGTTCATGTAACCTTCACTCTTTAGATTTCTTCCCAGGTTAAAACAAAACTCCTTGTGGTCAGTGATTTGCCTTTCATTGTTGCAGTGGAAAATGAATGGTCAGATGAATTGGCTGTTCTTACAGCATTCATTTGGAAACTTCACAGAGCCTGAACCTTTGTGTTTTCTATGCAGTGCAAGACAGAATGCCTAATTTTAGCTTGATGACTTTCCTTTGGGGCATTAGAACAGCATTTGTTGCATTAACACTAGGGAAAAAAATTCTCAAAATTTCCTAGAAAAACTCATATACCATTAAGATCAGTAGCTCTGATTGTTTTGTGAAGTCGTTAAGGGTAGTGTGTGTGTGTGTGTGTGTGTGTGTGTGTGTGTGTGTGTGTGTGTGTGTGCATGAACCCATATGTGTATATTGTATGGGATTTCAGCCAAACTGCATTTTGTACTTCCTAAACTTAGTGCCTAAGGCTACTTTGGAATAGAATTAATACCAAGTTTAGCTTAAGAAAGTGTTTCCTCATACAGATATTTTAATCCTGTGCTGATGGTGTAGTAAGCATTTAATGAAAGTTAGGAATTACTTATGTCTTCATTACATAATTCTATACTTTCACATTTTGGTCTTTACTTATAATAAATAAATCATTTTCTTAAGGTTCATATTTAAAAAGAGTACAAAAACAAAAAAGACAGTTTTTTCATATGCCATTTAACTATCTATTTTACATATTTGTGATTTATTGTCTTTTTCATTGGTGTTAGCAAACTTTAGTTTTAGACCTTTGACCTGCAAAATGGGAATGTTATTTGTGGTTGTTTTAACTTTTCATTGTGCTTTCTATTTGGTGTAAATTCATGCTTTTAAAGTTCTGACAAGGTTGTAAAGCTGACTTGACAGTTCTAGCAGACAGACCTTGAAACTGATCATGCTTTTTTTCCTAGCTACTACAGCTTGGGTGACGTCAGCCAGGACTCCATAAACAAGTTCCTGTCACATCTGATTGGGCAGTCTCTGGTTGAATTGGAGCTTTCCCACTGCATTGAAGTTGGAGAGGTATGACTTCTGAACCAACTTTCAATAGGGCAGGGCGCATGGAGCTTGTGCTATCCAAATTTGCAACAAATCAGTTGCAGTAGCAACTACAGTATGAATTATTACCCTTCAAGTAATGGAAGCTTCCACTGAATGTCTCATTTGCCTTATTTTATCTTTATTTAAAACAGGATAATCGCACCATTGAACCACTGACATGTGGTCGAATTGCCTCCTATTACTATTTGAAGCACAAAACTGTCAAAATGTTCAAGGACCGTTTGAAACCTGAATGCAGCACTGAAGAACTGCTGTCAATTCTGAGTGTGAGTTTTATACTACTGTGATTTTTGTACTTATATTTCATACTTTCTCCTTTTTTATTATTTAAACATTTTTTATTAGATATTTTCTTCATTTACAATTGAAAAGCTATCCCAAAAGTCCTTTATACCCTCCCCACGCCCTGCTCCCCAACCCATCTACTCCCGTTTCCTGGCCCTGGCATTTCCCTATATTGGGGCATATAATCTTTGTAAGACCAAGGGCCTCTCTTTCCACTGATGGCTGACTAGGCCATCTTCTGCTTCATATGCAGCTAGAGACACAAGCTCAGGGGGTACTGGTTAGTTCATATTACTGTTCCTCCTATAGGTTTACAGACCCCTTCAGCTCCTTGGGTACTTTCTCTAGCTCCTCCATTGGGGTCTCCCTGTATTCCATCCAATAGATGACGGTGAGCATCCACTTATGTATTTGCAAGGCACTACCATGGCCTCACAAGAGACAGCTATATCAGGGTCATGTCAGCAAATTCTTGCTGGCATATGCAATAGTGTCTGCATTTGGTGGTTGATTATGGTATGGATCCCTCGATGGGGCAGTCTCTGCATGGTCCTTCCTTCCGTCTCAGCTCCAAACTTTGTAACTTCTTCCATGTTCCCCATTCTAAGGAGGGACGAAGTATCCACACTTTGGTCTTACTTCTTCTTGAATTTCATGTGTTTTGCAAATTGTATCTTGGGTATTCTAAGTTTCTGGGCTAATATCCACTTATCAGTGAGTGCATATCGTGTGAGTTCTTTTGGGATTGGGTTACCTCACTCAGGATGATACCCTCCAGATCCATCCATTTGCCTAAGAATTTCATAAATTAATTGTTTTTTAATAGCTGATTAGTACTCCATTGTGTAAATGTACCACATTTTCTGTATCCATTCCTCTCTTGAGGAACATTAATTTAAACCTCAAGTGTTTTCAGTTTTGAAAATTTACCTGAGAGTCTCAGGATGGTCTTTCTTCTTTCAAACAAGATTTCTTCCCATTTTTATATACGATAATCTTGCAACAAATTTGACTCTATGACTCATTCAGAGCAGGATCCTCCTGAGTAGAATAGGTGCTGTGGCTATGTGAATCAAAATTAGTGGCATATTTTGCACTGTCCAGAGGAAGCCTGGTAGCTTTTCCTCTAGCTGAAATTGCAAACTTGCTGTGTATTTGGGTGCTTCTTCTTGAGTACTGACTCTGATGTTACTAAAGAGGTTTTTCATAAGGCACTATATGATTAAATTCTATTTCAAATTAACACTAAGAAAGCTCTTTAATGCCCATGCCCACATTCCCATCACTCACGATCCAAAAAGAAAAAGTTAACAATATGTATCACACATACATCTGCTATATGCTTCTGTCTCCATTTTCCCCAGAAAACTAAAACCTCTATTTACTGAACTTTGTAAAAGGTGAGAGGTGAGAGGTGTCTTATTTTGCCTGCAAGTTGGTTGTCCAGTGGGCTCCAGGTATCCACCTATCTCTGTCTCCAAGTCCTAGGGTTGTATGCCTAGGTGTATGCCACCATGTCTGGCTTTTTATGCAAATGAAAGGCATCCAAGTTCATGGTGCTTAGATAGCAGACATTTTACCTACTGGTCCATGTCCCCAATCTACTATCGTATTTTCTTAAGTATAATTTTGCCCATGATGAAATCCTCTTGCTTCTGGCACTAGCGAGATGGTTCAGCAGTTAAGAACACTTGCTCTTCCAATGAACACAAATTTGGTTCCTAGCACACACATCAGGCAGCGTATAACTTCATGAAACTCAAACTCCCTGGACTCTTCTAGCCTCTCAGGGCACTTACACCAGGGCATACATTTACAGAAAAATACACCTAAATCCATTTGTGTGTGTGTGTGTGTGTGTGTGTGTACACATGAATAACTGTACAGATTGAGGAGGTTATATTTCTTTAGGGATATATTCATACACTTATGTAATAATAATTTTTAAATGGAGGCATGAAATATAAGAGAGCAAAGGGAGAGGTACATGGGATAAATGGTAGGCAGAAGGGGAAGGGGAAAAACAAACTAATTTTATTTTTTTTTTAAATTTTTAATATTTTTTATTACATATTTTCCTCAATTACATTTCCAATGCTATTCCAAAAGTCCCCCATACCGCCCCCCACTTCCCTACCCACCCATTCCCATTCTTTTGGCCCTGGCATTCCCCTATATTGGGGCATATAAAGTTTGCAAGTCCAATGGGCCTCTCTTTCCAGTGATGGCTGACTAGGCCATCTTTTGATACATATGCAGCTAGAGACAAGAGCTCCGGGGTACTGGTTAGTTCATCATGTTGTTCCAACTATAGGATTGCAGATCCCTTTAGCTCCTTGGGTATTTTCTCTAGCTTCTCCATTGGGAGCCCTGTGATACATCCAATAGCTGACTGTGAACATCCACTCCTGTGTTTGCTAGGCTCCGGCATAGTCTCACAAGAGACAGCTATATTTGGGTCCTTTCAGCAAAATCTTGCTAGTGTATGCAATGGTGTCAGCGTTTGGAAGCTGATTATGGGATGGATGCCTGGATATGGCAGTCTCTAGATGGTTCATCCTTTCATCACAGCTCGAAACTTTGTCTCTGTAACTCCTTCCATGGGTGTTTTGTTCCCAATTCTAAGAAGGGGCATATTGTCCACACTTTGGTCTTCATTCTTCTTGAGTTTCATGCGTTTAGCAAATTGTATCTTATATCTTGGGTATCCTAAGTTTTGGGCTAATATCCACTAATCAGTGAATACATATTGTGTGAGATCTTTTGTGATTGTGTTACCTCGCTCAAGATGATGCCCTCCAGGTCCATCCATTTGGCTAGGAATTTCATAAATTCATTCTTTTTAATAGCTGAGTAGTACTCCATTGTGTAAATGTACCATAATTTCTGTATCCATTCCTCTGTTGAGGGGCATCTGGGTTCTTTCCAGCTTCTGGCTATTATAAATAAGGCTGCTATGAACATAGTGGAGCATGTGTCCTTCTTACTGGTTGGGACATCTTCTGGATATTTGCCCAGGAGAGGTATTGCTGGATCCTACAGTAGTACTATGTCCAATTTTCTGAGGAACCGCCAGACTGATTTCCAGAGTGGTTGTACAAGCTTGCAATCCCACCAACAATGGAGGAGTGTTCCTCTTTCTCCACATCCTCGCCAGCATCTGCTGTCACCTGAATTTTTGATCTGAGCCATTCTGACTGGTGTGAGGTGGAATCTCAGGGTTGTTTTGATTTGCATTTCCCTGATGATTAAGGATGTTGAACATTTTTTCAAGTGCTTCTCTGCCATTCGGTATTCCTCAGGTGAGAATTCTTTGTTCAGTTCTGAGCCCCATTTTTTAATGGGGTTATTTGACTTTCTGGAGTCCACCTTCTTGAGTTCTGTATATATATTGGATATTAGTCCCTTATCTGATTTAGGATAGGTAAAGATCCTTTCCCAATCTGTTGGTGGTATTTTGTCTTATTGATGATGTCTTTTGCCTTAGAGAAGCTTTGCAGTTTCATGAGGTCCCACTTGTCAATTCTCAATCTTACAGCACAAGCCATTGCTGTTCTATTCAAGAATTTTTCCCCTGTGCCCATATCTTCAAGGCTTTTCCCCACTTTCTCCTCTATAAGTTTCAGTGTCTCTGGTTTTATGTGAAGTTCCTTGATCCACTTAGACTTGACCTTAGTACAAGGAGATAGGAATGGATCGATTCGCATTCTTCTACATGTTAACAACCAGTTGTGCCAGCACCATTTGTTGAAAATGCTGTCTTTCTTCCACTGGATGTTTTTAGCTCCCTTGTCGAAGATCAAGTGACCGTAGGTGTGTGGGTTCATATCTGGGTCTTCAATTCTATTCCATTGGTCTATTTGTCTGTCACTATACCAGTACCATGCAGTTTTTATCACAATTGTTCTGTAGTAAAGCTTTAGGTCCGGCATGGTGATTCCACCAGAGGTTCTTTTATCCTTGAGAAGAGTTTTTGATATCCTAGGTTTTTTGTTATTCTAGATGAATTTGCAGATTGCACTTTCTAATTCGTTGAAGAATTGAGTTGGAATTTTGATGGGGATTGCATTGAATCTGTAGATTGCTTTTGGCAAGATAACCATTTTTACAATGTTGATCCTGAGCAATCCATGAGCATGGGAGATCTTTCCATCTTCTGAGATCTTCTATAATTTCTTTCTTCAGAGACTTGAAGTTTTTATTATACAGATCTTTCACTTCCTTAGTTAGAGTCACGCCAAGATATTTTATATTATTTGTGACTATTGAGAAGGGTGTTGTTTCCCTAATTTCTATCTCAGCCTGTTTATTCTTTGTGTACAGAAAGGCCATTGATTTGTTTGAGTTAATTTTATATCCTATATTATTTGTGACTATTGAGAAGGGTGTTGTTTCCCTAATTTCTATCTCAGCCTGTTTATTCTTTGTGTACAGAAAGGCCATTGATTTGTTTGAGTTAATTTTATATCCAGCTACTTCACCGAAGCTGTTTATCAGGTTTAGGAGTTCTCTGGTGGTATCTTTAGGGTCACTTATATATACTATCATTTCATCTGCAGAAAGTGATATTTTGACTTCATCTTTTCCAATTTGTATCCCTTTGATCTCCTTTGTTGTCGAATTGCTCTGGCTAGGACTTCAAGTACAATGTTGAATAGGTATGGAGAAAGTGGACAGCCTTGTCTAGTCCCTGATTTTAGAGGGATTGCTTCAAGCTTCTCACTATTTACTTTGATGTTGGCTACTGGTTTGCTGTAGATTGCTTGTATCATGTTTAGGTATGGGCCTTGAATTCCTGATTTTCCAAGACTTTTATCATGAATGGGTGTTGGATCTTGTCAAATGCTTTTTCTGCATCTAACGTGATGACCATGTGGTTTTTGTCTTTGAGTTTGTTTATATACTGGATTACGTTGATGGATTTCCATATATTGAACCATCCCTGCATCCCTGGGATGAAACCTACTTGGTCAGGATGGATGATTGTTTTGATGTGTTCTTGGATTCGGTTAGCAAGAACTTTATTGAGGATTTTTGCATCAATATTCATAAGGGATATTGGTCTGAAGTTTTTTATCTTTGTTGGGTCTTTTTGTGGTTTAGGTATCAGAGTAATTGTGGCTTCATAGAATGAGTTGGGTAGAGTACCTTCTGTTTCTATTTTGTGGAATAGTTTGTGAAGAACTGGGATTAGATCTTCTTTGAAGGTCTGATAGAACTCTGCACTAAACCCATCTGGTCCTGGGCTTTTTTTGGTTGGGGGACTATTAATGACTGCTTCTATTTCTTTGGGGGATATAGGGCTGTTTAGATCATTAACCTGATCTTGATTCAACTTTGGTACCTGGCATCTGTCTAGGAATTCTCCATTTCATCCAGGTTCTCCAGTTTTGTTGAGTATAGCCTTTGGTAGAAGGATCTGATGGTGTTTTGGATGTCTTCAGGATCTGTTGTTATGTCTCCTTTTTCATTTCTGATTTTGTTTATTAGGATGCTTTCCCTGTGCCCTCTAGTGAGTCTGGCTAAGGGTTTATCTCACTTGTTGATTTTCTCAAAGAACCAGCTCCTTGATTGGTTGATTCTTTGAATAGTTCTTCTTGTTTCCACTTGATTGATTTCGCGCCCCTGAGTTTGATTATTTCCTGCCGTCTACTCCTCTTGGGTGAATTTGCTTCCTTTTGTTCTAGTGCTTTTAGGTGTGTTGTCAAGCTGCTAATGTGTGCTCTCTCTAGTTTCCTTTTGGAGGCACTCAGAGCTATGAGTTTTCCTCTTAGAAATGCTTTCATTGCGTCCCATAAGTTTGGGTATGTTGTGGCTTCATTTTCATTGAACTCTAAAAAGTCCTTAATTTCTTTCTTTATTCCTTCCTTGACCAAGGTATCATTGAGAAGAGTGTTGTTCAGTTTCCACGTGAAGGTTGGCTTTCTATTATTTATTTTGTTATTGAAGATCAGCCTTAGTCCATGGTGATCTGATAGGATGCATGGGACAATTTCAATATTTTTGTATCTGTTGAGGCCTGTTTTGTGACCAATTTTGTGGTCAATTTTGCAGAAGGTACCATGAGGTGCTGAGAAGAAGGTATATCCTTTTGTTTTAGGATAGAATGTTCTGTAGATATCTGCCAGATCCATTTGATTCATAACCTCTGTTAGTTTCACTGTGTCCCTGTTTAGTTTCTGTTTCCATGATCTGTCCATTGGTGAAAGTGGTGTGTTGAAGTCTCCCACTATTATTGTATGATGTGCAATGTGTGCTTTGAGATTTACTAAAGTTTCTTTAATGAATGAGGCTACCTTTGTATTTGGAGCATAGATATTCAGGATTGATAGTTCCTCTTGGAGGATTTTACCTTTGTTGAGTATGAAGTGCCCCTCCCTGTCTTTTTTTGATGACTTTGGGTTGGAAGTTAATCTTATCAGATATTAGAATGGCTACTCCAGCTTGTTTCTTCATACCATTTGCTTGGAAAATTGTTTTCCAGCCTTTCATTCTTTGGTAGTGTCTATCTTTTTCTCTGAGATGAGTTTTCTGTAAGCAGCAAAATGTTGGGTCTTGTTTGTGTAGCCAGTTTGTTAGTCTATGTCTTTCTATTGGGGAGTTGAGTCCATTGATATTAAGAGATATTAAGGAAAAGTAATTGTTGTTTCCTGTTATTTTTGTTGTTAAAGTTGGCATTCTGTTCTTGTGGCTGTCTTCTTTTAGGTTTGTTGAGGGATTACCTTTTTGTTGTTTCTAGGGCGTGGTTCCTGTCCTTGTACTGGTTTTTTTTCTGTTATTATCCTTTGAAGGGCTGGATTCGTGGAGAGATAATGTGTGAATTTGGTTTTGTCACGGAATACTTTGGTTTCTCCATCTATGTTAATTGAGAGTTTGGCTGGGTATAGTTGCCTGGGCTTGAATTTGTGTTCTTTTAGTGTCTGTATAACATCTGTCCAGGATCTTCTGGCTTTCATAGTCTCTGGTGAAAAATCTGGTGTAATTCTGATAGGCTTGCCTTTATATGTTTTTGGCCTTTTTCTCTTACTGCTTTTAGTATTCTATCTTTATTTAGTGCATTTGTTGTTCTGATTATTATGTGTCGGGAGGTATTTCTTTTCTGGTCCAGTCTATTTGGAGTTCTGTAGGCTTCTTGTATGTTCATGGGCATCTCTTTCTTTAGATTTGGGAAGTTTTCTTCAATAATTTTGTTGAAGATGTTTGCTGGTCCTTTGAGTTGAAAATCTTCATTCTCATCCACTCCTATTATCCGTAGGTTTGGTCTTCTCATTGTGTCCTGTATTTCCTGGATGTTTTGAGTTAGGATCTTTTTGCATTTTCCATTTTCCTTGATTGTTGTGCCGATGTTCTCTATGGAATCTTCTGCACCTGAGATTCTCTCTTCCATCTCTTGTATTCTGTTGCTGATGCTCCCATCTATGGTTCCAGATTTGTTTCCTAGGGTTTCTATCTCCAGTGTTGCCTCATTTTGGGTTTTCTTTATTGTGTCTACTTCCCTTTTTAGGTCTAGTATGGTTTTGTTCATTTCCATCATCTGTTTGGATGTGTTTTCCTGTTTTTCTGTAAGGACTTCTACCTGTTTGATTGTATTATCCTGTTTTTCTTTAAGGACTTGTAACTCTTTAGCCATGTTCTCCTGTAATTCTTTAAGTGAGTTATTAAAGTCCTTCTTGATGTCCTCTACCATCATCATGAGATATGCTTTTAAATCCAGGTCTAGCTTTCCAGGTGTGTTGGAGTGCCCTGGACTGGGCGAAGGGGGAATGCTGGGTTTTGATGATGGTGAGTGGTCTTGGTTTCTGTTAGTAAGATTCTTATGTTTACCTCTCACCATCTGGTAATCTCTGCAGTTGTTATAGTTGTCTCTGTTTAGAGATTGTTCTTCTGGTGATTCTGATTACAGATATCAGCAGACCTGGGAGACAGGCTCTCTCCTCTGAGTTTCAGTGCTTAGAGCACTCTCTGCTGACAAGCTCTCCTCTTAAAGGGAAGGTGTACAGATATCTGGTGTTTGGACCTCCTCCTGGCCGAAGAAGAAGGCCCAAAACAGGACCTTTCCCAGATGCTGTGTTGCTTTGGCAGGTCACAGAAGCTGTCAGCTTCTGTGGTGCACACTCTCACCTGTGCAGACTACGTTCCTAAGTTCGGTGGAGTCCTGGATCCAAAATGGCGCTCCCTGCTCCTGAGGCAGAGGACTCCCGTGCAGGGCAGACCACTGTCTTCCGGCTGGGAGGGTGCAGGATGTTTGCGGCCCCAAAAGGGTGCTGCCTCAGGGGCTCTGTGGCTCCCGCCTGTCCCAGAAGCTGTCTGCCTCTGTGGTGCTCACTCTCACCTGAGCAGACTAAGATCCTAAGTTCGGTGGAGTCCCGGAGTCAAGATGGCGCTCCTGTGCAGGGTGCACTACTGTCCTCCGGCTGGGAGGGTGCCTGATGTCTGTGGCCCTAAAAGGGTGCTGCCTCAGTGGCTCTGTGGCTCCCGCCTGTCCCAGAAGCTGTCTGCCTCTGTCGTAATTTTATTTTAATTTAAAACATTTAAACTGTAAAATTTGAAAAAAAAAAATCCTTTTTTAAAGAAAGAAAAACTTTTATTTTAAGCTACACATATTGTCCTTTTGTGTTATTCAAAACAAAAATTGTATTAATTGAAATTTTCCTCCGTTCTCAGAAATGTTACAGAATTGTTATTTGCGAAAACAGGGTTCAAATGTGTTTCTAGGTGTTAGAAGATGACATAGGATGAAAAACAATATCAAAACATTGACTCACAAAATATTTTAAAACATGTGATCCTGTCATCACCCTTCAGTTATTGTCAAGGAGGTTTCTTAATTATTTTTATATGTCTTTCCTCCTATTGGAAAAGATAATTATGAAGACAGGCTCAGCCATATGTCTATCTTTATAAAGTAAATTGAAATTCCTATCATCTATGTAAGTATTTACGTATTTCTTTCTACTTTTCTGAAATAATTGAATTTCTTGTTGACTAGGAATATAATTACTTTATTGCCTTTATAATATTTACCAAAAAAGAACCCTTTTTTCAGAAGCAAAAAAAAACACATTTAGCCAGGTCCATCTTATCTTAACCTTTCTCTCAGAATTTTTGGAACGTAAAACTTGCTCTTTTCGGTATTGCATAGTGGAAGATTGTCATGATTGATCAAAAACAAATCCACATATTAGTCCCATTTGTATCTTCTACTTCCTACCCTCTGTCCTTTTCTTCTTTTATCAGGGTGATTGGGGTGAGCCCAGTAGTTTTCAGAATGGTACATCACATTTCACCAAAGTATATAAGCAAAAGGAAGGTTCTGAATGTGACACTAAATTCTTCCATTTAATATAGTAAATAAGAAGTTTAACAGAGAGAGATTGCCTAGGTATATCAAAAAATGCTTATTCTCTGTGTGGCCCCCCACCCCATGGTCACCTTTTCATTGTCTTTTTTTATTTTTATTTGTGTATTTAGAGAGTGTGGGGCCTTTGTTATCAGGATATGAAATTTTAGGCATTATCAGTGAACTTCCTCATGCACAGATAAACTGTGGTCTGTGGCTGAGTGACCCTTTGATATAGATCAGAGCACTGGTTATCTGAACAAAAAAATTAAAGACAAACAAGATATATAGTCCTTCAAGTTAATCTGTTGTACTTGGATATTTGTTGTTAATATTTCATGTTGAAAGGATATTTAAGAGAATACCATGTGGCTAAAATGAGTGATTAAAGCCTTACAATGTGGGTGGTGGGTCAGTGTACGGGTTCTCTGAACATACAGAAACACTTATTCTTGAGATGTGTTCATAATTGGGAAGTGATACCAGCAGATCTTACTTGTGTAAAGTCAAGCCATCACTTCTGTTGAGAAACATTGTAAACCAAAGATGAATACTTTTCAAGTGTCAGAATAAGTCCACTGCCAGTGAACTAAAATAAAAGGTGAAAGTATGACCATCCCATTTGATCTGTGTGGGACTTGGATTATTTCTCTACAGACCAGGGAAGGCAAGGATACATGAGTGAGGTTTAGAACAATCTGGCATGTGCATTGTCTTTCCTGTCTCTTTACCTTGTAGGTGCTTAGGAATAGTGCTTAGGAATATTTTATCCTTCAAAATGTTCTGGAGTTTTTCTCTTTGGAATGTTGAAGCCTATTATATGACCTATGATAATTTCTGCAGATTATTTTTTATTAGTTAATTTATTATTTACACTCCATATTCTTTTTCCATCCTCCCTCCCCTGTCCACCCTCCAACTGTTACACATCCCATGCCACCTCCCCACTCCCCTGTCTCCACATGGATGCTCCCCCAACAACCCCCCCCCCACCTCTAAACTCTCTGGGGCCGCCAGTCTTTTGAGGGTTAGGTACATCATCTCTGAATGAACACAGAACTGGAAGTTCTCTACAGTATGTATGTTGGGGCCTCAAATCATCTGGTGTATGCTATCTGTTTGGTGGTCCGGTGTTTGAAAGATCTCCAGGGTCCAGATTGGTTGAGACTGCTGGCCCTTCTCCAGGGTCACTCTTCTCCTTAGCTGCTTTTAGCCTTCCCTAATTCAGCAACGGGGGTCAGCTGCTTTTTTTGTCCATTGGATGGGTACACATATCTGCATCTGACTCTTTCAGCTGCTTGTGGGTCTTCCAGAGTGCAGTCATGCTAGGTCCCTTTTTGTGAGCTCTCCATAGCCTCAGTAATAGTGTGAGGCTGTGGGACCTCTCCTTGAGCTGGATCCCACTTTGGGCCTGTTCCTGGATCTTCTTATCCTCAGGCTCCTCTCCATTTCCATCCCTGTAATTCTTTCATACAGGAACAAGTATGGATCAGAGTTGTAACTGTGGGAAGGCAGCCCTATCCCTCACTGTCTTTCTGCTGGAGGTGGGCTCTATAAGTTCCCTCCCCACTGCCATTTCATCTAAAGTCCCTCTCTTTGAGTCCTGAGAGTCTCTCACCTCCCAGGTCTCTGGTGCATTCTAGAGGATCCCCCCCAACCTCCTATCTCCAGAGGTTGCCTGTTTCCATTCTTTCTGCTGACCCTCAGGGCTTCAGTCCTCTCTCACCCACCCCAACCCCCAACAGTTCCCTCCCCTAAACACTTTCCCTCCCAGATCCCTCCCTTCCTGCCCACTTTACACCATTCTGTTAAAAGCATTACTGTAAATACTCTTATGGAAAATACCCTTTTGCTGTATTTTTCTTGTAACTCCTCTTGAGACTTTTACTTGCTTTTCTTTCCCAGAACTTGGTTGATTGGCTTACAGTCCCCAGTATGATTGTCTTTATAATTCAAGACTCATTGTGGGTGAAGGCTAAAGATTCCATTGAGACTCTTCTGATAATCTCATTCCACAGCAGGAACACACTTGCTTCCATTCTGTCTATCAAATAAAACTAGCTTTTTGAGTACTTACTATATGGTTTGCATTTTACATACATTATTTCAACAATCTTTAACAACTTCATATGGTATAATCATATAAATAATGAATGTCACGGTAGTAAGTTTCTTCCTAACCCATACAACGTAGTTCCTTAGAGCTATCCCCCAATACCTACCTTTCTCTTCTAGACACACTTTACTTTATCCTGTGAGCCATTTCTATCAATAAAAAATTTTAAATATTAAGATGTTAAGGTCATGTACCTTTAAAAAATAAACAAGAGTTAATTTTAAAGTCATGCGTGATCTTGTAACTTAGATTGTAAGCATTGAATACAAATGTTAATCGCTGGCAAAAATAATTATTTCAGAACTCCTTGTTGAAAACATATTTGAAGTTTTAAACCATCTGATGCTATTTTGAAAAGACTGGGTATTTTATAAGAACCCTTGCCAAGTCTTTTTTAACACCATGAATTAATAAGCTTCATAATTAGGCAGCTGCTTCACACCTCTATTGTTAACCAGTGACATTACATCTGTCCTGCTCCATTGATGCCCTCCTCCTACTTATTGAAGCATTTAGCAGTTTTGGCAACAGGGATTACATAGATTGTAGTTAGTAGTCTAATTAGGTATAAGTGAAAATCCTGAGGGAAAAGTGCATTTCAAAAGTAATTTGAAGAATCTCTTAATGATGCTGGCACAACTCCAGAGCAGAAAGTGTCCATCATCATGGCCCAGCGGGGTCAGCTTTGATGTGTTTCTAGGTGTTTAGACGTTAACCTATTTAGAAACAGCAATGCAAATGGAAGCTTTCAAAGTTGTGGAATCTGTTTCAACATATTCTTTACTATATACTTCCTTAGTGTATTAATAGCCAAGAGGAAGCAAAATATATTCTAAATGTACTTAAGGACTTTGAGATTTTCAGGGTTTTTTTAATTTAAGAATTATTTCACTATTTGTGTTCTTGTAACTATATAGAAATATGACATTATGCTTCTATATTTCAAGCATGGGATTATATGCATATATGTCAGATACCCTATTTTAAAAGTTAGTGACTATCTTTTTGCCCAGCAAATTTTAGAATATTGAGTAAAAGAACAGATTTCTTACATTAAAATACAGCAATTTCAATTTTTTAAAAAGTTTGAGAACAGCACAGCATATATATCAGTGAATTCTTAGAATTGTCAGTACTACTTTCTTTAAAGCCAAATGAATGTATTACCATAGCCAGCGTATAATACTTTCAGGAATAGAGCATCATAAGACGCGGATCTTGTCATTTTTCTAGGTCAGCCACAAATCTTTGTTATCAAATCACAAAAACATCTTTTTCCAATTTATAAGGTAATTAGAAAAATAAGTAAATTTGAAGAGATAAACTTAAAGCAAAATAACTTAAAATATTATTAAAAATAGTAGTTTTAGGTGGGACCTAGTTTGTAAAATGAAAGAGTTCATTAAAGGAAATGAAAAGAAAGGAAAGGTAAACATGACAGTCATGCCATCAACCTCAGTAGTGCTCTGTCTCCACCTAACCTCATGGTAGTCACAGGATCCCATCTGCTGCTCTTTATCCTCCATGTGGGGAATCCTGATGTGACACATTCCAAGGTTTGTGAGAAGAGCGTCCTTACCCTCTTCCTGGGGGGCTGCCTGGCATCTTTGGAAAAGGCACAGATGGCAAATGTCTTTTTTAAATGTATCTTTCTATTCTCTTTATGTTTTCCCCTGAGACTGTCTTTATTCTCCTTTATCCTTTAGTTTCTTGCAGTATTCTAGATTTACAAGCTTTCTATAATAACGTGAAAAGAAGTGTTTTCTTGGTAAAAGATGTCAGTCTCAGATAAGTTTGTTACCATTAAAAGATCAGTGTTCTTAATCTATTAGGTTCTGAGCATAACATCTACCTGAAATTTATCCTGTTGTCAATTTCTGTTCATTTTTATTTTTTACTTACTTTGGTTTCCTAATTAAGTGCACAGAAAAAAAACTATCAATTACCAATATTCTAAAAGTTGGTGATTAAATAGGATTTTTAATTAAAGATATGAGTTATAATACTAAATTGTTAATCTTACTTTCATAATCACATCCAACTTTGTTATTTAAAAAAATTAAAGACCTACCCTTGTGTAAAATAACAAAATCATAATAAAATGTAAGTTCTACCCAATTTCAAGAAACAGGACAGAATTAAAATCTGGTCTCCCAAACAACATATGAAATGTCCTGTCTCTCTTCTCTTTGGTGTTTTGTGCTTTTTTTCCCCCTGGAACTATGTATATTATTTTACCATTTTATCTAAATTTGCAAAGCATATAAAAATTTTGCTCATAACTTTCTTGGCCTGAACTGTCCATAGAAATATTCAGTTATTGCTTTTTTAGATTCCATAAGTGTTCTTATGCCCCTAAATATAGTTTAAGGGTATCAAAGAAATAGAAGACAGACCCTCATCTTTTAAAGGAATTTGTGTTAGAACCAAATAAAATTTATGGCCACAAAGGTGGAAGCTTGTGTTTGGTTTTTTTGGTTTTTGGCTTTTTGGGGTTTTTTTCAGTCATTTTATTTATTTACATTTCAAATGTTGTCTCCCTTCCTGGTTTCCCCTCCAGAGTCCCCCATTCCATTCTCCCTTCCCTCTGCTTCTATGAAGGTGTTTCCCCACCCGCTCACCCCTCACCACCCTAGCATCCCCTTACACTGAGCCCCCTAGCCTCCACAGGACCATTGAGATAAGGCAGTCCTCTGCTACCTATGCAGCTGGAACCATGGGTCCCTCCATGTGTACTCTTTGATTGGTGGTTTACTCCCTGGGAGCCCTGGGGGATCCGGTTAGTTGATAATATTCTTCCTAGGGGTTTGCAATCTCTTCCACTCCTTCAGTCCTTCCCCTAACTCTTCCATTGGGGACCCCATGCTCAGTCAGATAGTTGACTTTGAGCATCTGCATCTGTATTGGTCAGGCTCTGGCAGAGCTTCTCAGGGGACAGCCATACCAGGCCCCTGTCAGCAAGCACTTCTTGGCATCAGCAATAGTGTCTGGATTTGGTGTCTGCAGGTGGGTTGGATCCCTAAGTGGAGCAGTCTCTGGATGGCCTTTGGTTTCTTCACTCTCTCCTCTACTCTTTGTCCCTGCATTTCCTTTAGACAGGAACAATTCTGAGTTAAAATTTTTGAGATGACTGAGTGGCCCCAATCCCTCAACCAGGGGCCATGCCTATCCACTGTATATGTTCTCTACAGGTTCTATCTCCCCTTTGTTGGGTATTTCAACTAATGCCATCCCCTTTCAGTTCTGGGAACCCCTTGCTTCCCTGGCATCTAGGACTTTCCAGTGGCTCCAAGTTCCCCATCCCCCCACTGCTATACACCTCTTCAATTTCCTGACCCTCTCTGTACTTCTCCCACCACCACCCCCATATCCCCCCTTGCCTGATCCTGCCTCCTCTTTCCCTCCCCCTCCTCTCTCTCCCTCCTAGGTACCTCCCTCCCTCACCCTCCCTTAATTATTCCGGCTTCTAAGTAGGACTGAAGCATCCATACTTCAGTCTTCTTCTTGAGGGAAGCTTGCATTTGTATCTGGTATTTCTGTTCAACACTACTTTAACTGTTCATGAAGGTATTCAGTCCAGATCAAAACATTCAAAGCAAAGACTTGCTAACATTTTCCTCTCTAAGAATCAAGGTTTCCAGCCTGGCTGAATTGGCTCACATATACATGTGATCATCAGAGAGCATTTGCCAACCTCTACTTAGTTATTGCATGGGTTATAAATACGTCTTTAAAAAATTTATGAAACTCTGGACATTTTCTTTTCCAGATACACTATCATGAATCATTTCACAAAGTATACAATTAATAATTTTGGTTTTAAAAACAAGTTTTTGAGATATAATCTACTTATTGTGCCACTCACACACATTTGAATGATACAATCAGAATTATTCAGTCATCTCCACTATCAGTTTTAGGGCGTTTTAGGATATTTTACTGCCCAAGAAAGAAACTACTTTGCAGGCACTCCCAGTGTCTGCCCTTCCATTCTTTCCTTACAGCTTAATTCCAAAGATTCTGCCTTCAGCCTGTCTAAAGTGAACTTTTCTTCTTCCCATCTATCTATAATTATATATCCTCTGACCAACTAACTCCTCGCACCCCTGGTCACTTATGACTTGTCAACCACCGTTTCCAGTCCTCTCTTGTTATAAGGTCAGTTTTTATAGATTCCATATATGAATGAGATTCAGCAGTGTTCATCTTTCTGTGCCTGGCTGTTTCACTTACAATAATGTTCTGTAGATTTATCCATATAGTCACAATTGACAGAATTTATTTTCAGACCTGAATCACATTGATTTTTGTATGCTATATTTTCTTTATCAATTTGTCTTTTGATGGATACCTGTGTTTATTATGTTGTGAAAGAGCTTCAGTAAACATGGAAGAGCATATATCAATTTTATGTAATTTTTATACATTGATTTCATTTTCTCTGGTTATATATAGAAGTGAGATTGCTGGATCAGTTAGCTGTTCTGCTTTTGTGAGAAACTTCTATACTGTTCCATAATGATTATAGTAATTTATATTTCTACCTACAGTGTATAGGAACTCTTGTTTCTGTACACTGCTGCCAAAGTATTTCTTCTTTTTAACAATAACCATTTTATGTTGTGGGGAAAACTGATAGCTTTGATTTGCACACCCATGATTTTTAATTATTTTGAGCATTTTTTGTGAACTCATTGTCTTCTTTTGGGAATTATCTTTTTACTGTTTAGCCTGGGGTTTTTTATCATTATTAACTAATTTTTTATTTTTATTTAGTGCTTGAAAATTGCTTGCATGTATATATTTTATCATGTTTTGCCCTCCACAGTTTCCCTCAAATCCCTCCCAAACACTCCCCAAATTTCTCTCCCAATTATATATATATATATTTTTTTAATAAACCAACAAATCCAAAGTTGGTACTTTCCAAATGCTCATTAGTGTGAAACGACTCACCTGAGAATGGTTGATCTACACAGGACCACACCCTAAAGAGGACTGACCCTTTCCTGTACCCATAAGCTTCCAGTAGCTCCTCAGCTGGGGTCCGGCCTCAAACTCCCTCCCCTATCAATGCTAGAATATTGTCTGGCTCCATTTTACTCAGGTAACAACAGCTGATGTGAGTCTTGAATGCAATAGCTCTGTCATGTACTGAAAACACTGTTTAACAACAATCCTCTCCAACTCCTGGGTCATACCATCTTTGTGCCCCATCTTCTGTGATGTTCCTTTTTCCTTGAGGGTAAGGAGTATAGCATAAATGTCCTACTGGGGGTTAAGCACTCCACAGACATTTGTTCTCTACATTTTGAAGAGTTATGAGTTTATATTAAATACTGACTGCTGCAAAAAGGAGTGTCTCTGAAGGAGACTGAGAATTAACAAAGTCTGTCATTACGGAAGTAAGTATTTAGATGGCAGCTTGATACTGTGTCTATTTGGCAAAATAATAGTAATACATTCTCTCCTATAAGCTGTATGAGTTTCCTCAGCAACAAGTTCTTACTCAAATTTATAGTACCAGCCATTTGTCACTCCCCATGGAGAGGGCCTTCAATAGACTCAGAAAGTGTTTGGCTACTCCTATAACAATCATACCATTCTTGTCCCATGGATTTGTTTTTTTAGGATGGTTAATTTGGTAACTTTCAGGATTTACAGCTCAGTAAGACTATGGGTGACTCTTTTCCCTTGTCAGCCTGGCTCTTCCTAGTACTGTGAGAGCTACCCAGCAGGGATTAAGTGTAGTGTCTTCAATAATAGGATCTTGCCATGATATTCTGGTGGGCAACCAAGAACAATGGCAATAGCTCGTATTGTAAGGAAGTCTCTGGGACCTTCCACCCCAGACAACAGCTTGGAGATATCCTAAACTTGTCTTTTGCCCATTTTTTGTGTTTGTTTTTGTTTTTGCAAACTAACACCAGAATGGCATAAAGTAACAGGAACATTACCGGCTGTAAAACAGATTTCAATATCTATTGCAAATATATCATATTGCCCATATAAAATAACTTTTTATGACTTGCTAGATGATGATTACAGGAAGGTTTTCTAAAATCAAAGACGTATAAATAAGCATGAGATTTGAAAAGAAATGTGACTTACAACACTCTGTTCAGTTTCAACAAACAAACCCCACGCCACAAGGAAAGCTACCATGCTTGCCCATTTTTAATATTGCTTCTCATTTTTTTGCTATTTTGATGTTTATGCATATAGAATTTTTTTCCTGTGAATAATATCATTGCTGTTTTGATAGAAATTGCTTTAGCTATATTGCCTCCTTTAGGTGATACAAACTTCCAATACGTGAACAGAAAATGTAGTTTCATTTTTTTATTTTACACCTTACCTTCCTTCATCAATAGCTTATACTGACCATGAAGAGATCTTTTACCTTTTTAATTATGTTTATTCCTAAGTATATTTGTAGCAATGAGATAATTTTTTATTTTAAATTTTTTAGATAACTTGCTAATACAGCATAGAGATGATTTTTTGTATGAATACTTTTTCTCTATGCCCCTTTATATTTTTCTTTTATTAGAAATATATTTTTTTCTCAAATAGTATATCCTGATTATGGGCTTAGTCTTCCCAGTTCCTCCCTCTCCATTCCTGTGTGTCTCTCTCTCTCTTTCTCTCTCTCTCTCTCTCTCCTCTCTCTCTCTCTCTCTCTCTCTCTTTGGAAAAGAAACAGGCTTTTAAGGAATAGTAATAACATTTAACATGAAATATTAAAATATAGAGGATTTTGAGACTGCTGGTGAGTGGAATACAGCTTCTGCTCCAGTCCAATCACGTGGGACCTGAGATTGCTTTGGTTGGGGAGGCAGAAATCCGGCCTGAGTAGGGCCACAAGCCTCTTCCAGTCAGAAAAGCGCCAGGGTAGCTAGGGCGCAGGGTCTGCTGACACTCACCAGCTACCCACAACACCCTCCACAGGATCTTAAGACTTCTGGTGAGTGGAACACAGCTTCAAAGAATCAACCAATCAAGGAGCTGGTTCTTTGAGAAAATCAACAAGATAGATAAACTCTTAGCCAGACTCACTAGAAGGCACAGGGAAAGCATCCTAATTAACAAAATCAGAAATGAAAAAGGAGACATAACAACAGATCCTGAAGACATCCAAAACACCATCAGATCCTTCTACCGAAGGCTATACTCAACAAAACTGGAGAACCTGGATGAAATGGAGAAGTTCCTAGACAGATACCAGGTACCAAAGTTGAATCAAGATCAGGTTAATGATCTAAACAGCCCTATATCCCCCAAAGAAATAGAAGCAGTCATTAATAGTCTCCCAACTAAAAAAAGCCCAGGACCAGACGGGTTTAGTGCAGAGTTCTATCAGACCTTCAAAGAAGATCTAATCCCAGTTCTTCACAAACTATTCCACAAAATAGAAACAGAAGGTACTCTACCCAACTCATTCTATGAAGCCACAATTACTCTGATACCTAAACCACAAAAAGACCCAACAAAGATAGAAAACTTCAGACCAATATCCCTTATGAATATTGATGCAAAAATACTCAATAAAGTTCTTGCTAACAGAATCCAAGAACACATCAAAACAATCATCCATCCTGACCAAGTAGGTTTCATCCCAGGGATGCAGGGATGGTTCAATATTCGGAAATCCATCAACGTAATCCAGTATATAAACAAACTCAAAGACAAAAACCACATGGTCATCTCCTTAGATGCGGAAAAAGCATTTGACAAGATCCAACACCCATTCATGATAAAAGTCTTGGAAAGATCAGGAATTCAAGGCCCATACCTAAACATGATAAAAGCAATCTACAGCAAACCAGTAGCCAACATCAAAGTAAATAGTGAGAAGCTTGAAGCAATCCCTCTAAAATCAGGGACTAGACAAGGCTGTCCACTTTCTCCATACCTATTCAACATTGTACTTGAAGTCCTAGCCAGAGCAATTCGACAACAAAAGGAGATCAAAGGGATACAAATTGGAAAAGATGAAGTCAAAATATCACTTTTTGAAGATGATATGATAGTATATATAAGTGACCCTAAAAATTCCACCAGAGAACTCCTAAGCCTGATAAACAGCTTCGGTGAAGTAGCTGGATATAAAATTAACTCAAACAAATCAATGGCCTTTCTCTACACAAAGAATAAACAGGCTGAGAAAGAAATTAGGGAAACAACACCCTTCTCAATAGTCACAAATAATATAAAATATCTTGGCGTGACTCTAACAAAGAAGTGAAAGATCTGTATAATAAAAACTTCAAGTCTCTGAAGAAAGAAATTATAGAAGATCTCAGAAGATGGAAAGATCTCCCATGCTCATGGATTGGCAGGATCAACATTGTAAAAATGGCTATCTTGCCAAAAGCAATCTACAGATTCAATGCAATCCCCATCAAAATTCCAAATCAATTCTTCAACGAATTAGAAAGTGCAATCTGCAAATTCATCTGGAATAACAAAAAACCTAGGATATCAAAAACTCTTCTCAAGGATAAAAGAACCTCTGGTGGAATCACCATGCCGGACCTAAAGCTTTACTACAGAACAATTGTGATAAAAACTGCATGGTACTGGTATAGTGACAGACAAATAGACCAATGGAATAGAATTGAAGACCCAGAAATGAACCCACACACCTACGGTCACTTGATCTTCGACAAGGGAGCTAAAAACATCCAGTGGAAGAAAGACAGCATTTTCAACAAACGGTGCTGGCACAACTGGTTGTTAACATGTAGAAGAATGCGAATCGATCCATTCCTATCTCCTTGTACTAAGGTCAAGTCTAAGTGGATCAAGGAACTTCACATAAAACCAGAGACACTGAAACTTATAGAGGAGAAAGTGGGGAAAAGCCTTGAAGATATGGGCACAGGGGAAAAATTCTTGAATAGAACAGTAATGGCTTGTGCTGTAAGATCGAGAATTGACAAGTGGGACCTCATGAAACTGCAAAGCTTCTGCAAGGCTAAAGACACCATCAATAAGACAAAAAAACCACCAACAGATTGGGAAAGGATCTTCACCTATCCTAAATCAGATAAGGGACTAATATCCAATTTATATAAGGAACTCAAGAAGGTGGACTCCAGAAAGTCAAATAACCCCATTAAAAAATGGGGCTCAGAACTGAACAAAGAATTCTCACCTGAGGAATACCGAATGGCAGAGAAGCACCTGAAAAAATGTTCAACATCCTTAATCATCAGGGAAATGCAAATCAAAACAACCCTGAGATTCCACCTCACACCAGTCAGAATGGCTCAGATCAAAAATTCAGGTGACAGCAGATGCTGGCGAGGATGTGGAGAAAGAGGAACACTCCTCCATTGTTGGTGGGATTGCAAGCTTGTACAACCACTCTGGAAATCAGTCTGGCGGTTCCTCAGAAAATTGGACATAGTACTACCGGAGGATCCAGCAATACCTCTCCTGGGCATATATCCAGAAGATGTCCCAACCAGTAAAAAGGACACATGCTCCACTATGTTCATAGCAGCCCTATTTATAATAGCCAGAAGCTGGAAAGAACCCAGATGTCCCTCAGCAGAGGAATGGATACAGAAATTATGGTACATTTACACAACGGAGTACTACTCAGCTATTAAAAAGAATGAATTTATGAAATTCCTAGGCAAATGGATGGACCTGGAGGGCATCATCTTGAGTGAAGTAACACAATCACAAAAGAACTCACACAATATGTATTCACTGATTAGTGGATATTAGCCCAAAACTTAGGATACCCAAGATATAAGATACAATTTGCTAAACGCATGAAACTCAAGAAGAATGAAGACCAAAGTGTGGACACTGTGCCCCTTCTTAGAATTGGGAACAAAACACCCATGGAAGGAGTTACAGAGACAAAGTTCGTAGCTGTGATGAAAGGATGAACCATTTAGAGACTGCCATATCCAGGGATCCATCCCATAAGCAGCTTCTAAACGCTGACACCATTGCATATACTAGCAAGATTTTGCTGAAAGGACCCAAATATAGCTGTCTCTTGTGAGACGATGCTGGGGCCTAGCAAACACAGGAGTGGATGTTCACAGTCAGCTATTGGATGTATCACAGGGCTCCCAATGGAGAAGCTAGAGAAAGTACCCAAGGAGCTAAAGGGATCTGCAACCCTATTGTTGGAACAACATGATGTACTAACCAGAACCCCGGAGCTCTTGTCTCTAGCTGCATATGTATCGAAAGATGGCCTAGTTGGCCATCACTGGAAAGAGAGGCCCATTGGACTTGCAAACTTTATATGCCCCAATATAGGGGAATGCCAGGGCCAAAAGAATGGGAATGGGTGGGTAGGGAAGTGGGGGGCGCTATGGGGGACTTTTGGGATAGCATTGGAAATGTAACTGAGTAAAATATGTAATAAAAATTTAAAAAAAAAATAAAATTAAATTAAAAAAAAGAAATATTAAAATATGATAAAACAAAAACTAACTCATTGGAATTGAATGAAACAAACAGAGGGAAGGTACAGGAAACAGAGACCCATTCATTCACCTACTCAGGAATCCCATAGAAACACTGTAAACTAGAAACCATAATATACTCAGAGGACCATATGCAGGCCCTGTGCAAATGTCCTCAGTCTCTGTGGGCTCATATCAGTGTTGGTTGTGTTGATTGAGAGGACCTTATTTTCTTGGTATTCTTCATCCCTTCTTACACTCTTTCTGCCACCTTTTCCATGAGAGTCCTGAGATCTGGGGTGAGGGGAAAGAATTGATGGAAACATTCCATTTAGTGATGAGTGTTCCAAAATCTCTCACTCTGTACATAATGTTTCATCATGTTCAGTCTGCTTCAGAAGGAAGATTCACTGATGATGGCAAACAAAGCATTGATGAGTATAGCAGAATGTCATTTATTGCTATGTTTGCTTTTGTTTCTTTTAGGTTTTTTGTTTGTTTGTTTGTTTTGTTTTGTTTTGTTTGTTTGTTTGTTTGTTTGAGACAAGATTTCTCTGTATAGTGCTGGCTGTCCTAGAACTCACTTTGTAGACCAGGCTGGCCTTGAACTCAGAAATTCCTGCCTCTGCCTACCGAATGCAGGGATTAAAGGCGTGCACCGCCATGTCATGTGCTTTTATTTCTTTAGAACAGTAAAACCTAGGTTTTACTCTAGGTCCTAGAGCTGTCTAGTCTCAAGTCTTTGGTCACCCAAGCATTGTTAAGTATAGCGTGCAACTCATAGAATGGACCTTAAGTCAAATTAGAAACTCCTACTAGCTTTGTGCCATTGTTGCAGGTAGGACACCATTGTAGATCACAGGGTTCTTACCTGAGTTGATGTTTATATTCTCCTCTGATAATGTGCAGGATACCTTCCTGTACCAAGACTCTAGAATGTAGGGGTGAAGGATTTGTGTAAACATTGATACCAATTCACTTCCCCATGCTCAATAAGTTTTGTAGGTATTTTCTTCAACAATGGGGTCTTCCCACCAGTTTGTGGAGAGCAAACTATGGCCTTAGCAACAACCTGGGTTCACTTACATTTCAAATGTTAAACCCCTTTCCTGGTTTCCCTTCCTCCCTCCCTCTCAGAAACACCCTATCACATCCTCCCTCCTCACCCTCCATTCCCCTACACTGGGGCATCTGTCGAGCCTTCATAGGACCAAGGACTTCTCCTCCCATTGATGTATGACAAGGCTATCCTCTGCTACATATGCAGCTGGAGCCATGTGTACTCCTTGGTTGACGGCTTAGTCCCTGGGAGTTCTGAGGGGTCTGGTTGGTTGATATTGTTGTTCTTCCTATGGGGTTGCAAACCCCTTCAATTTCTTCAGTCCTTCCTCTAACTCCTCCATTGGGGACACTGTGATCAGGTCAGTGGTAGGCTGGGTTATTTGAGGATTCCCATGGGATCACTTTGGCCAACAATTCAATTAACTATAACTCAATGCTGATACTGGAAGTTTTATTTGGTGACAAGAGATGGCCATTTGGGACTCTTCTCCCCCCTATTATTTGACAGTTTCATTTATATTTAGGTTTCCTTACTACCCTTAAAATGGTCCCTAATTTTAGCTTTCTCTCCTCCTATCCCCTTCCTTGTCCCCTGCTGGGCATCTCTGCAAACACCATAGCCAACATAGTGCCAATTAATGTGAGACAAGAAGGAATTCTAGTTCAACATTACTCAGTAGCTGGTGTTTGTTCAAACTTTGAGAGTATGACACTGAGCAGTTTATTTTAGGCATACAGTACAATTTGGGGGAAAAAAGTGTTATGGTGTAACACAAGTCTATTTTATGAACAATAAAACTTACAGCATCATTACATTGAAATTCTTTCCAAAATTCATGTCACCTCTTCTACAAAGGTGGGTTCTATATTTAGATAGAATACATGTGTCATCTTGAGGGCTTAGGGGACATCTGGTATGGTCTTGGTCACATAGCAGAACAGTCACCAGCTATTAACCAACTGCAGTCCCTTTTTGTAAGAGGGAGTGGGCTAGTAGGTATGGCAGAGGTCAGCAGACTGTTAACCACATCCATTCCTAGCCTTCTAGGTGGAAAGTATTTTATACATCCCTTCTTGTGAAGAGACAGCCGTATATTCATACATTTGAACAAGCCTGTGGTGGCCAGGGAGTGGAATGTGATGGTTTGTATATGCTTGGCCCAGGAAGTGGCACTATTAAAAGGCCCTGTGGGAGTAGGTGTGGCTTTTTTGGAATAGGTGTGACTCTGTGGTTATAGACTTTAAGACCTTCATCCAAGCTGCCTGGAAGCTAGTATTCTGCTAGCAGCCTTCAGATGAAGATGTAGAACTCTCTCAGCTCCTCTTGTACCATGCCTGCCTGGATGCTGCCATGTTCCTGCCTTAATGATAATGGACTGAAACTCTGAATCTATACCCTGCCCCATTCAAATGTTGTCCTTATAAGAGTTGCCTTGGTCAAGGTATCTGTTCATAGCAGTAAAACCAGAACTGGTTTGGGTTGGTTTTTTTTTTTGGTGGGGGGTGGGGTGGGTTTTTTTTTTTTTTTTTTTGGAAGAATGTGGATTTGGGGACTTTGGATTTGGAAAGCAGTATAATGTTTAAAGTGGGGTTTAATGAGCCATCCCAGTAGGAGTATGGAAATTTTTGTTGCTGTGAGTGATTTGAACTGAGCAGACCTGGCCCTAGAGGTTTCAGTGGAGAATTTCAATATGTGGCCTAGAGACTGCTTTTGTGGTATTTTGGTAAAGAACATGGCTGTCTTTTGGCCTTATCTGAAAAGTGCCTGAGTTGAAGGGACTCAGATTAATTGCATTGACAAAGGAAGGCTCCAGTTTTCTGTGGAACATCCAGTTTGCAATCCCACCAGCAATGGAGGAGTGTTCCTCTTCCTCCACATCCTCTCCAACATGTGTTGTCACCTGAGGCTTTGATCTTAGTCATTCTGACTGGTGTAAGGTGGGCTCTCAAGGTCGTTTTGATTTGCATTTCTCTGATCACTAAGGACTTTGAACATTTATTTAGGTGCTTCTCAGTCATTTGAGATTCCTCAGTTGTGAATTCTAGGTTTAGTTCTATGCCCCATTTTTTGATTGGGTTGTTTGGTTTTTTGGAGATTAACTTCTTGAGTTGTTTATATATTTTGAATATTAGTCCTCTATCAGATGTGGGGTTAGTGAAGATTTTTTTTCCCAATCAGTAGGTTGTCTTATTGACTATGTCCTTTGCCTTACAGATGCTTTCCAGTTTTATGAGGTCCCATTTATCAATTCTTGATCTTAGAGCATGAACCATTGGAGTTCTATTTAGGACATTTTCCCCTGTGCAAATAAGAAGTCTCAAAATGCCTATCAAAGATTTTGTTCTCTGGTTAAATCTCGTGACAAGTGTTTTGAATAAGCACATCAAGCTTAGAAAGGAAAAAAATATAAAATATTTGGTTTGAGTTTTAAAGGGGCACCAGGAAGTGAAATGGAGCTGAATCTGTGTTCAAAGATGTTAAATTGAATTAAGGGAGTGGTGACCTTGGGACAAGATCCAACCCAGCTAAGTTTAAATCTAGGTATTGTGGTACATGCCTTAAATCCTAGGAGACAGAGCTGTACAGATCCCTGAGTTCAAGGTCAGCCTACAGAGCAAGTTCCAGGACAGCCAAGCTTAGGCAATGAGGGAGTTGGAAAACATAAAGCTGATAATAGAATAAAGGGGGCCATGTTCCAGCCTCAGCAAGCAGCAGAACATGGCAGCTTCAGCCAAGAATAAAATAAATAAAAAATAATGAAATAAAATAAAGCCAGGCTTTAGAATCAAGAATAGAAGGAACTATTGGGACAATTGATGCTGGTTTGCTGGAGCTAAGAAACTAGCAGTGATTTATACTAGACCTGTATCACTGAAGTGAAATTTTCTAGGAAGTATTTTCTGAGAGCACAAAGATGTGTTCCAGAGATAGCCAAGTTTGTACCTCATGCTTCAACTGTACTTGGTAATGTGTAAGAGTCACCCAGGTGGTACTGGTTTTGAAGGCATGAAGGGGTCATGAAGAGCAGCTGAGGCATGATACTGTGAGAGGCCAAGGAAGGTCATTCATTGGTGAAGGTGCAAGCCTCAGTTGCAGTTGAAGGCCCAGGTCTGTAGGGGTCATGCAAAGGAGTTGAGGCTTGGTACCATGAAGAGAGCCTATGAGAGGCTATTGGTGAAGCCTAGTTGCAGCAGAAGACCCCACTGTACTGGAGATACCAGTGCCATGGGAAGATGCCCAAAAACAGTAGCAGCAGTGAAATGGGTCAATCTGAGCTTAGAGTGCTATAGAGGCCAGAGCTGGAGAAGTGAAGCAAGCCATTTGGAGGAGCCCAGATCATGTATGGATCCCAGACGTTGAAACAAGAATCAGTAACAGTCCAGCTTCTTGAGTTCTTTATATATATTGGATATTAATCCCTATCTGATTTAGGATTGGTAAAGATCCTTTCCCAATCTATTGGTGGCCTTTTGTCTTATTGACAGTGTCTTTTGCCTTACAGAAGCTTTGCAATTTTATGAGGTCCCATTTGTCAATTCTCGATCTCACAGCACAAGCCATTGCTGTTCTGTTCAGGAATTTTTCCCCTGTGCCCATATCTTCCAGGCTTTCCCCCACTTTCTCCTCTATAAGTTTCAGTGTCTCTGGTTTTATGTGGAGTTCCTTGATCTAAGTACACTTGACCTTAGTACAAAGAGATAAGAATGGATCAATTTGCATTCTTCTACATGATAAGCGCCAGTTGTGCCAGCACCATTGCTTGAAAATGCTGTCTTTTTTCCACTGGATGATTTTAGCTCCCTTGTTAAAGATCAAGTGACCATAGGTGTGTGAGTTCATTTCTGGGTCTTCAGTTATATTCCATTGATCTACCTGTCTGTTGCTGTACCCGTACCATGCAGGTCCTCTGCTACTTTCTTTTTTTTCTTTCTTTCTTTTTTTTTATTACGTATTTTCCCCAATTACATTTCCAATGCTCTCCCAAAAGTCCCTCATACCCTCCCCCCCACTTCCCTACCCACCCATTCCCATTTTTGGCCATGGCGTTCCCCTGTACTGGGGCATATAAAGTTTGTGTGTCCAATGGGCCTCTCTTTCCAGTGATGGCCGAATAGGCCATCTTTTGATACATATGCAGCTAGAGTCAAGAGCTCCGGGGTACTGGTCAGTTCAGAATGTTGTTCCACCTATAGGGTTGCAGTTCCCTTTAGCTCCTTGGATACTTTCTCTAGCTCCTCCATTGGGAGCCCTGTGATCTATCCAATAGCTGACTGTGAGCATCCACTTCTGTGTTTGCTAGGCCCCAGCATAGTCTCACAAGAGACAGCTATATCTGGGACCTTTCAGCAAAATCTTGCTAGTGTATGCAATGGTGTCAGCGTTTGGAAGCTGATTATGAGGTGGATCCCTGGATATGGCAGTCTCTAGATGGTCCATTCTTTCATCACAGCTCCAAACTTTGTCTCTGTAACTCCTTCTATGGGTGTTTTGTTCCCAATTCTAAGAAGGGGCACAGAATGGACTTCATTCTTCATGAGCAAATTGTATCTTATATCTTGGGTATCCTAAGTTTTGGGCTAATATCTACTTATCAGTGAGTACATATTGTGTGAGTTCCTTTGTGATTGTGTTATCTCACTCAGGATGATGCCCTCCAGGTCCATCCATTTGCCTAGGAATTTCATAAATTCATTCTTTTTTAATAGCTGAGTAGTACTCCATTGTGTAAATGTACCACATTTTCTGTATCCATTCCTCTGTTGAGGGGCATCTGGGTTCTTTCCAGCTTCTGGCTATTATAAATAAGGCTGCTATGAACATAGTGGAGCATGTGTCCTTCTTACCGGTTGGGACATCTTCTGGATATATGCCCAGGAGAGGTATTGCTGGATCCTCCGGTAGTACTATGTCCAATTTTCTAAGGAACCGCCAGACTGATTTCCAGAGTGGTTGTACAAGCTTGCAATCCCACCAACAATGGAGGAGTGTTCCTCTTTCTCCACATCCTCCCCAGCATCTGCTGTCACCTGAACCCACACACCTATGGTCACTTGATCTTCGACAAGAGAGCTAAAACCATCCAGTGGAAGAAAGACAGCATTTTCAACAAATGGTGCTGGCACAACTGGTTGTTATCATGTAGAAGATTGTGAATTGATCCATTCCTATCTCCTTGTACTAAGGTCAAATCTAAGTGGATCAAGGAACTTCACATAAAACCAGAGACACTGAAACTTATAGAGGAGAAAGTGGGGAAAAGCCTTGAAGATATGGGCACAGGGGAAAAATTCTTGAATAGAACAGCAATGGCTTGCGCAGTAAGATCGAGAATTGACAAATGGGACCTCATGAAACTGCAAAGCTTCTGCAAGGCAAAAGACACCGTCAATAAGACAAAAAGACCACCAACAGATTGGGAAAGGATCTTTACCTATCCTAAATCAGATAGGGGACTAATATCCAATATATATACAGAACTCAAGAAGGTGGACTCCAGAAAGTCAAATAACCCCATTGAAAAATGGGGCTCAGAACTGAACAAAGAATTCTCACCTGAGGAATACCGAATGGCAGAAAAGCACCTGAAAAAAATGTTCAATTTCCTTAATCATCAGGGAAATGCAAATCAAAACAACCCTGAGATTCCACCTCACACCAGTCAGAATGGCTAAGATCAAAAATTCAGGTGACAGCAGATGCTGGCGAGGATGTGGAGAAAGAGGAACACTCCTCTGCTACCTTCTAGAAGGTAGACAGTTACCTAGCCTCTGTTTCTCCAAGTCTGTGGGGGGAAGTATGAAAAATAAGCTCTTCATAGGCTTTTGAGAAACAACAGTAAATTACTTTGTACTTAAAATAACCCTTTTGTTCATTTGCAGTATTGAATATTAGATTTCTTCTGTTTAGTGTTAGCTATTATTTCTCAAATGAAGAATATAGCTGAAAAATTGTGAGGTTTGAACACTATGTGGAAGCTTAAGTGTTTTTGTTTGTTTTGTCTTGGTGTTCTTTGAACTTTAAACAAAAATCTGCAGAACTGGTAGGAAACCATTGGAAACCTAACTACAGGGTAAAACTTAGGAAAATGAATGGGTTTTTATTAGGCATATAATTTGGAAACATTTTCCTGAGTCACTTATAGTCAAAAAACTGGCCAACTTCATGTAGTTACTTGTTTTAGACTAAACCACCAATCAAAGAAAATACATGGTGGTACTTGTGGCTCTAGTTGCATATGTAGCAGAGGATGGCCTAGTTGGTCATCAATGGGAGGAGAGGACCTAGGTCCTGTGAAGGTTCTATGCCCCGGTATAGGGGAATGCCAGGGCCAGGAATGGGAGTGGGTGGGTTGGGGAGCAGGAGGAGGGGATACGGAATTTTCGGAGAGGAAACTAGGAAAGGGGATAACATTTAAAATTTAAATAAAGAAAATGTCTAAGAAAAAAAGGAGCTCAAAATTTGGCATTTAGTAATTTCTATGTCTCACTAATTAAGTAATACATTATTTAATTTGAACCATATACTGAAATATGCAAAGTTAATGTTCTAGAATGCAAACTCTTTGTTCTTTGCCATAAGAAGATTTATGTACATTGCAGTTAAAAGATAGAATCACTGAGTGGTTAAGAAAACAAATTAAAGTGAAAGAATTGAATAAATATCCTATGTGAATAGAAGGCAAAATACACAACATAGCAAGGTGAAATATTAATGTTACATGAAATATAAATTTCAAGGCAAACGCAATAGAAAAGAAGTTATCATGTAATGATGAAAGGATCATACAAAAGGAATTAATAGCTAACTTTATATACACCCAATATAAGACTAACTAAATATAGATCTAAAGGGAAAGATTACTGTAAAAATAAAATGTTGTTAATATATTTTAACGTCTTGCACTCAGCAGTGGACAGATCATCTGAGCAAAAAAGTCCACAAAGAAATTAAATCTCAGGCAAGACAGATCTAAGGAGAAGTTTACAGAACAGTCAGTCCAGCACCTGCAGGGCACATGTTTTATCATGAGCACATGTAACATTCTCCAGGTTAGATCATCACAAATTAAGCCTCAATAGTTTTCAAAATGGAATATATATTAAGTGCCATTCCTCATTACAATATGATAAACCTAGACATTAGTAATAATAATAATAATAGCTTTAGAAACCATATAAAAGGTGAGTTAAACATTAATTTTGAACAACTAATGGTTTCATAAAGAAATCACGAAGGAAATTTAAAACTCTCTTAAATCAGTTGAAAGTGGAGACACAATATGCCAAAGTCTATCAGATAAAGGGAGCATTTGGGAACATTTATAGTACTCCGTGGCCTTGGCAAGAGAGGAAAATACCTTAACCTACAGCTTTAAGGAAGTAGAAAAAGAAGAAAATAAACCAAAAATCACTATGAAATGACAAACACACACTGGAGAAGACATAGCTGACACAGAGAATAAAGTAAGCATATGTAAAAGATAATTAAAACAAAGAACCTGTTCTTTAAAACAAAATTCAAAAGACTGTGGCTGTAGCTCAGTAGCAACGTGCTTATCCTTCAAGCTTTAACACTTTAGGTTCAGTTTCTACTGTCAGGGAGGAAAAGGCTAGGTGCAGTGCCACACACTGTTATCTAAGCACTCAACAAACTGAGGCAGGAAGATTACTGTAGGAACACCCTAGGCTATAGTGTGAGACATTTTCTAAGGTTAGGAAAAGGAAAAGAATTTATTAAGCTCTGTTCTAGTCTTAAGAAAAATATAAGACTTGAAATCAAAGTAGAAATCAAGGAAGAGTTTAAAAATGCTAACACAGAAATATAAAACATGCCAGTAAATTTAAAAATCTAGAGAAAATAGAGAAATTCTTAGACATTCTTCATGAGGACTGGAAACCTGGACAGAGCAGTAAGAAATGACAGGACTGAGTTATAACAAAACCCTACTAGTCAAAAAGAAACACACAGATATACACACATATACATTCACTGCCAAATGGAAAATTTATGTCAATTCTCAAGTTATTCCACAAAATAAAGAAATCTTTCCTGAATATTATTCAAGAGCTGCATTTTTGTGACACTAGCCCCAGGTATGCAGCAGAAAAAGAAATAGATGGTAGGTGGACCAATATTCTTTTCATTTTAAATTTTTAAAGGCCACATTTATTTGTGTTTGTGCTCATCATGGTAAGTGTATAGAAGTCAGAGGACAATTCTTTTTATTTTCCTTTATTTAATCTTCTAGTCGTTATCCCCCTCCTGGTCTACCCTCCAACAGTTCCTCATCCCATTCCTCTTCCCAGGTCTCCAAGAGGCTGTCCCCACCCGGCCCCCACCCCACAAGACCTCCCCACTCCCTGGTACCTCAAGTCTCTCAAGAGTTAGGTACATATCCTCTGACTGAGTCCACAGTAGGCAGTCCTCCTCCGCTGTGTATGTGTTGGGGGCCTCATATCATCTGGTGAATGTTGCCTGGTTGGTAGCTCAGAGTCAGAGATCTCGGGGTCCAGGTTAGTTGAGACTGCTGGTCTTCCTATGGGGTCACCCTCCTCCTCAGCTTCTTCCAGCCTTTCCCTAATTCAACCACAGGGATCCCCAGCTTCAGTCCAAAGATTGTGTGTAAGTATCTGTATCTGACTCTTTCAGTTGCTTGTTGGGCCTCTTGAAGGGCCACCATGTTAGGCTCTTGTTTATAAGCACACCATAGCATCAGTAATAGTGTCATACCTTGAAGCCTCCCCTTGAGCTGGATCCCAATTTGAGCCAGTTACTGAACCAACTTTTCCTCAGTCTCTTCTCCATTTTTGTCTGTGCAGCTTATTAGAAGGGACAATTCTGGGCAGAGTTTTTGACTGTGGGATGGTAACCCCATCTCTCTGCTTGATACCCTGTCTTCCTGCTAGAGGTGGACTCCACAAGTTCCCAGAGGACAGTTCTTGAATTCAGGTCAAGAGCTTTGGCAGCAACTTAGACCAGTATTATTGATGGACATGCATGCAAAAATTCTATAGAAAATACCATTAAGTCCAACAGTGTATACTATAAATAGTAAATATCTATCTCTGTGCCGGGTTCTCTTCAGAGCACATAAATTCCTAACCTTTTACTAAAGATTTCCACATGGAGGAGGAATACTGAGTCTTAAACTTTCAAGGATCATTTACAAATGTGTGTGTGTGTGTCTGTGTGTCTGTGTGTGTGTTACTCACCAGATTGAATGGGATTCATCACAGGGATGCATGCAGGCTCAATGTAGGTAAATCTATAAATAAAGTAAAAGATACTAATATGTTCTCATCTCCATTGCTGTAGGGGAAAAAAACTTTCTAAAGAACATTTGATATAGCTAAATATTCTTTCATTACTAAAAGTAAAACTGAAACTATTTTGCCATACAAGTAGCATACTTCAATATAATAAAGGCTATTTGTAAAAAAAAAAAAAAAAAAGCAGCAATATTACTTTTAGTGTATAAAAGATGAAAGAAAACTTGCTGTCTAGAGACAAGATGCCTAATTCACCACTTTTGTTTGCAGTTAAGAGATTTCCTTCAGTCTGAGAGGAGAGGTTGGATATTTGAATACTATTATGAATGTTAAGCACAATAAGGATTTGTATCTGGAGAGGTGGCTCAGTGGTTACTGCTTTTTTCCAAACTTAGGGTTGGTTCTTAGAGCTGCCTCTACATGGCAGCTCATAACCATCTATAACTCCAGTTCCAGAGAATCAGTGTCCTCTTCCGGCTTCCATGGGCACTTCATACAGGTAAACAGGCAGGTAAAATACATGCACATAAAGTATAAACAGTTCTTTAAAGAAATTAAATATTTAAAAATACAATTGAGGGTTTTTTGAAGTGTGAATAAATATATTTAGTACCATGAGATGAGTTGGCTATGAGACTATGAAGGACTAGGGCAAAATGTTTGGATTGAGGTGAAATGTCCCCAATACAATCATGAGTTTTAAATACATAGTTCCCAGCTGGTTGCCCTATTGGGAAAGATTGTGAAACCTTCAAAGGAATATACTTTCCTCTTTGGGCTTATGTATGCACATTATAGTATGAAAATACTTGCCTTGGCTTGTCAAATAAAAAAGGTCACTTGCTAAATTAATTAAATAAATTTTAAGAAAATATATCTAGCTAATTAGCCCATTCTTGGTTTCAAAAAATAAGCAAATACAGTAGTGTATTTGCTTTGTGATGTTGGAGCCTAAGAAGTGTAAAAGCCATGTTTAGGCTGACATCTGCCATATCACACCATAGTAGTGAGCATCAAAATGTGAGATACTCTTCCCCCAGAAAGACACTAAGCATTTCTTAGTTGCCTGTAGTTCTGTGTCTAGGGCTGAGGCCCCATGAGACTTTTTTTCCTTCCATGTTAGCATGTCTATTTGGTGTCATCCTTGTTCAGTTCTGGTCAACCCTGAAACTATATGCATACAAGTAACATTATACAATATGTTTAGGATATATATGTGACTACAATTATAAATAGAGAAATAGAGGCCTTAAATTTAAGCAAGAGCAAGGAAAATTGTATGGAAAGAATTGTAGGGAAGAACAGGGAAGGAGAAAAAGATGTAAACTATTATAATTTCAAAAGTGAAAAAGTAAAAGTAAAATTGAGATGTTAGCTGAAGTTTCCAAACTCATCATTGCATTATTGGGATCCACTGTGAAGCACTCATCTAATACCTCCCAAAGATCTCACCTTCAGGTACCATTACCATGATTATTAAGTTTCCATCACATGAACTTTAGAGAGATACATGCAATCTGTATTCTTCACTCCATAAGAAGATTTGGCTAAATGCATAGTATAATGATGTGGAGGACTTCACTCCACTGATGTATTATAGACTGACTCTTAATTTCTCACCTTAAAAGATGATTATGCCTTATTCTCATATGTAAATAAATTACATAGGAATGGTCTTTATTACAGAAGTATTCACACACACCATCTGTGAAGTTATTTTAACATTACATATTCCTTATAAATTCTTTTAGAAACAATATTTTCCATCTGATAACCCATAGCATATAGACACATTACCAAAATCCTAGTGTCTCAGGATGTAAAAACTCACTTTGCCATGCTAGAGACGTGGGTCATTGGGAAAGAGGGCTTGCTGTTCTTCCACAAAGGACTCAAGTTTGGTTTCCAGTACCCATGCCAGGTTTCTTCACAACCATTTGTAACTCCAGTTGAAAAAGGACATTCCAAAGAACCTGATATCTCTGGCCTCCACAAGTACCTGACTCACATAGACAAACACACATACAAACAGACATAAAGATAATAATAATAATAAATAAATAAATCTCTAAAGCTCAGTTTGCTTAAGATTGAAAACTAAATGTCGTTCTCCTTGGATTCATAGTTTATACTTTCTTATACTCCTATTTCATATATACCAAAGAAAAACAGTTCAATAAAAGGACTGTGAGCTTCTCTTTTAAGATATTTCCAGGGTATTAGATAGCTATCTTTTTTCTCATTCTTTTTTCTTTCTTTCTTTCCCCCATATTAGAGATTAGACCCAGTACCTCTCACAGGTTTCAACAGTTTCCTACCACTAAATAGTACCTAGAGGGTTTTTTTTTTTTTTTTTTTAATTTATGTTTGCGATAGTCTCTAGGTAAGTTATTCAAGATGCAATTGAACTCACAACTTTTCTGTCTCAGCCTTCTGAGTATCTGGGAATACAAGCCTTTACCATTAGGCCTGCTTATTTCCTATGACCCATGGCTTGAAATTACTAGGTATTGTTCCTCATGGCATCCTATGTGATGAAGAATACTACAAATTCTACCTACTTTCTGTATTTATTAACTGAAGTCAGCAAGTTTATAAGATACATACCGAGCAGGTGCCGTCTTCTGAGAGATAACTAATGAGGTCTCCTGAAGACCAGATGATGAGGCCAACAGTGTTCTGCTAGACTGAAAATGCATAGCGGTGAAGACTCAGTGTCAAGGCCAGCAGTGCTCTTCTGGACTAAATGGGCAGAAAGACTGTGACTTTTTCTTCTTTAACCAGGAAAGAAAATAAAAGAAAACTTAGCCACTTCAGTCCCACATCAAGGTAATATATATGGCTTATACTGAGCTAGCACTTAAAAACAGGTGTTTCATGTTCATTTTTTTAAATAATTGACAAGAAATATAAAGATAGGCTGGTGAGATGGCTCAGTGGGTAAGAGCACCCGACTGCTCTTCCAACGGTCTGGAATTCAAATCCCAGCAACCACATGGTGGCTCACAACCATCCATAACGAAATCTGACTCCCTCTTCTGGAGTGTCTGAAGACAGCTACAGTGTACTTGCATATAATAAATAAATAAATAAATAAATAAATAATTTTTTTAAAAAGAAATATACAGATAATATTGTAAATTTCACATTCATATAAATTTGTTTTATATTTATGCAAAAACATTGAAAATCGATGTATGTAGATATTGGATTTTTTTCAGTGATTCTGAGATGCCATAAAGTTATTCAATAGTCTTCTAGCTATTTCAACCATCTGTCATCATTACCTTATGGACATACTGAAATGCTAGAGAGCTCATTACTAAAGAACTGATAAAGCTAGGAGTACAGCATACTTTTATCATATGCAGGTGGGTTCAATACCCAGTATGTGTGTGTGCATATATGCATACACACATAAATGTTGTAGTACAAGAGTGCTGATCCATACAGTTTGGGTACTTGTAGGCTAAAAGTAATAATTCTTTTCTCTTTAAAGAAGGTAAAAATAGTCAGGTGTGATGATGCATGCCTTTAATCCCAGCACCCTGGAGGCGTATGGTTCTGAGTGCAAGACCAGCTTGATATGCAAGTTCCAGGACAGCCAGAGAAACATAGAAAAGCCCTGCCTCAGAGACAGAGAGAGAGAGAAAGAGAGAGAGAGAGAGAAAGAAAAAAACCCTGAGTTTAATATTTACTGTACCAACGTATCAATTAAGCAGCCCTACTTCATGACACAAGTAGTTGGTTGCTACATTGAAGACACAGGAAAGTCAATTTGTCTTCTGTATTCTCATATTGTACTCTACACGGATAATTCCTAGTTAATCAGCCCCCAATGAATACCAAACTTAAGAGCTGTACTGTATAAGCGCTAAACATGTACTTTGTTTTTTTCAGTGTTTAAGGTACCAAAAAAAGACAAATTAGATTGGTGAATTGAGTATGTGCCTGCCTATTTTATATACATGTAGACATTTAGATGTAAAGAAAACTCTTATTATAGGGTTTGAATATGACCTAGCCATAAGAATGCATGTTTGCTTTTTCTTGATTCACACACAGCAGATGGGTGCTTGATGGACTGCTAATCCACAGCTGGAATGGTTTCAGCCGTTTTCACGTGGCCGGGTTAGAGTGGCTTTTCTAGTGGACTGAGAGGGCAGCAGAAGAGGGATATCATTATTCATCAGTATCCCAGTGGGAGCGCTGCCAGCAGAGATTAATTTTTTCTGTTATGCTTGTAAAACAAGCTCAGGTGGAGTCTCTAATCCTCAGGGCACGGGTGGCAGATCAAGAAAGATGCTACAAAGCTAGTTAATTTTCTGATTCTGGGGGAAACAGAAGCTCTGTTAGATGTATAAATACACGATTGCAAATTTAAGTAGCTCAAATCCAAATGGGATCTTCTCAGACATCTGGCATTGAAAATCTCTGTTTTTCTTTGTTGTATTTAAATAAAACATATTAAAAGTTTACCCTAGGAACAAAAATAGTGGTAACTTTAATAACTCTAGCATAATTGATTTTTTTAGTTAATAATTTTTAAAACATTTAATATTTACAAACACTAAAACTAAAATTTTGTGTGTAAATATATCAAAGGTGAATGCTAAGTATTCACCTAAGTATAGTACCTAATAGGCCATCTAATTGTTTTCTGTTTCTGTTTTTGCTTGCTTGCTTGCTTGTTTGCTCATTTGTTTTTAAATATATTCCAGTCTTCTTTCAGTGATTGTATTTTTATTTTTCAACTTACAATTTCTTTTTTAGCACCTGCTTTCTTTATCAATGACCCATCAGTTTAGCTGTTCAACAAACATTATCCCCTATATTTTCTTAAAATATTACTTTAGTCAAGTTCTACTATTATAAATATTAACTTCCTCCATGTCCTATGGCACTTACTTTTGAATCTTTGAATGTATTAAAGTATCATACATTCATAGCATATTCGTTTGCTTTGATTTTTGCTTCTGTTTTGAGGAAATAACAGCAAATCAGTTAAAACCAATCAAAACAAAAGGCCAGATTAAGAACACATATCCTATAGGTTTAGATCATCTAATTGCTTATAAATATAAGGCTAGGAGTAGTTTCCAAATTTGTTCTGACTACAGTGTCACAGGAGATAGGAGTAAGGAAAGCTCTGCTGAAATGTACTTAACCTTTCAGTGTGTTTATTTTGAAAAACAAGATATATGTATATTCACTTAAAATTACTCCAGTGACTCTTGTCATACCTTACATAAAAATAAGCTTTTCATTTGATTGAGCTTCGATATTAGTTAATTCTAAGTCCATATCTTGCAATAGCTGGAACATTGTGTATTTCAAGAGAACACAGATTTCTGAGGCACTAAGTAGGATGCAAAGCTTTATATGTCACAGTAAATGCTTCTATAAAAATGCAAAATTCTCACAAATCAGGAGTGCCTTCTCGTGGTTAAACCAGGGAAGGTGGAGAAGATACAAGCAAGTCTCCTGGGAGCTAGTGAAATAACTAAAGCTAGGGAAAAACCTATCTCATTTTTTGAGGTAATAATGATTAACAAATTAGGTAATCATGTTCCCAGTCTTTCCCAAATCAACAAGTCAATTCTCATCATCTTTCTGTTTCACTCAGAATAAAATTGTGTTATCTTTCTGAACTGCACTAAGCCTAAATAAAGGATAAAAATCTCATGGATCCACCGTACAGGTGGCTGTCATAACGTCTTCAAAGTTATCTTTTTCACATATAACTTACAAACTGTGTAATTGCTTTTCTAATAAAAAAAAAAGACTTATTGTTTTAATGCAGCAATTCTTAGGTACACCTAAGTATGCAAGCAACTGTTTCTTTTCTTTTTTTTTCTAAGAAATTACACTTTTCATTTTTCTTTTTTTTGCTAAGAAATTACACTTTTCATTTCAAATAAATTAGAAGCTTTTTAAAATTTTAAATAGCTTTTAGAAAACAGAAACTTTCTAATTTTACTGAATTAAAACTTACTGAATTAAGAGGAATAAAATCTAATATATTAAGGAAAATAATTGTTAGGTGTTCATTACTATATAGTTGACCCATCCATTCCTAGTTATAAAGCCATACATGAAAATGTACCGCAAGCTGTTCGTTCAGGACCATTAGGAACCTACCAACACACATGACTTCTGCTGTCTTCAATTCTACAGTACAAGTCTCATGTCCTTTAGGCAGAGATATTTGTTAATTACACATTTTGCAGCGGGGTGGGGGGGGCATGTAAACACTATGAGGTTTTAAATAAGAATTTACCTTGTTTCAGAAATTTCTCTGTATTGTACATGTTTTCTGATTATTTGAACTCTATTGAGATTTTTCACACTATCCCAAGACTATAAATTTCAAAGGTTATATTTGTTCTTGTCATATTCAGTATGTAAATTTTTTTCACATATTATAACTTAAAATTCAGACTGTTAGCACTGATAGCTTGCCCTCTCTCTGTCTTGGAAAACCGTATTAAGACTTTCAGCTTATTGAAATGGGGCCATAGCATTTCTAGAATAAAGATTATGCAACTGCTTACTGATTTATGAATTGGGAATTTTTAAAATAGACATTTTGGGGGTTTTTTTTGGGGGGGGTTGTTCGAGACAGGGTTTCTCTGTGTAGCCCTAGCTGTCCTGGAACTCACTCTGTAGACCAGGCTGGCCTTGAACTCAGAAATCCACCTGCCTCTGCCTCCCAAGTGCTGGGATTACAGGCGTGCACCACCACATCTGGCCGGACATTACTTTTATTAAGACAGCATTTTTACCATATTCTCAACTGAGTAGAAGTCTTTGTTATTTTAGCATAATAAATGAGACTGTAGTAACTTAAGGAGAGTCAGCACTGGAAAATGAAACTACTACTCCCTGGGAAAAATCACTTAAACCGAATAGACTTAGAGTCTATTTTTCAGTATGTGCAGGAAGTCGGAGAAAAGAGGTATATTTTATTCTTGTTTTTAATGCTTTACTTCGGAAAATAAATCTGAAAGCTATAGCAAAAAGGTCAATTACTTTTATAGCCTACAAAATTTGGATTTTCATAACTACTTAGTAACTCATAAAGTTAAATAAATTACTTAAAGTAGCCAAATAAACTTGTTAAAGAAATTTGTTTGTGAAAGCAAAGATGTTTAACATAATTATACATATACCATTTACTTTGGGTTATTTTTTACCACTTAATATTATTTTCTAAAACTAGTTCAGGATCAATTTTCTCAATAACTTTCTTAATACTTTGGTAGATAAGTACTTTACCTTAAAGCACTATCAGAATCATTATATATTTTCCCTAAATTTCTACAGAAAAAATATATAGACCATGCTTCCGAAATGTCTTTTAGTCTCCTTTTGCATATGAAAGTATTAACATTTTCTCTTGTTGCTTTTAGAGATACAGTACTTCTCAGTGGTGTAGTTAGACAGAGACCCAGTATTTCTCAACGTTTCCTCCAAAATCTTGAAAATCTCTGATCCAGGCATTTAGATAGTATTATCTAAAAGGACCATTGCTCCTTACATGAGCACCCACTCTCAGAGTAGAAGCTTTACTCCATTCTGGGATTTGACCAGTCAAGAATACTGTAGGTAATCAATGATATCTTAAGTGTAGGTGGAGTTGCATGCTGGGAAATAAACCAGGTAAAGAAATGCTAGAGAGTAGTATACAGAGGTTAGTTGTACTAACAATAGAAAACAAATTAATCTCAAAACTAAACAGATATGATGTTTAAAGACAGTGGCAATACCTTATGGTAATAAAGATTTCAATCCAACAGGAAGATAGAACAATTATTGGTATCATATGTGAGATGATAATCCTGTGGTTGGAGAGATGGCTCAGCAGTAAAGAGCACATGCTGTTCTTGCAGGGGAGCTGGGTTCTGTTTCCACCACCCCTGTCGCAGCTCTCCACTGTTAGCTGCAGCTTCTGGGCATCCGAAATTCCTCTGACTTGAGCATATGTACATATGTACAGGCCAAAAAAGATGGAAGTCTTCAATACATGCAGGAAAAACAGAATTGAAAAGAGAAATAATAAATTCAGTGATGGGAGACTTCTAATCTCAAAACAAAAGTTTACTAAGACAAGAGAAGTATCACTTCCAGAATAAAACAACTCTACCTCTGCAGCGCATGTTCCCAACATTGGCAATGAAAATCTCTGATGTACTGGGACAGTCCAAGAATCAGCCACAGACTTAACCAGAAAACAAGTCCCTCAAATGAAAACACTTGATCATATGGTGAGTGCTCTTAAAATACAGTGAAATTAATTTAAGGCATTAACAGGAAGAAATTTGAGAAATGTGCAAAAATGTGGAATTAAACACTTCCACAAAACCATAGACTCAAAGGAGAATTCATAACAGAAAGTAGAAAATACTATGAAATGATGTAATGCATGATTGTGAGGTACAACTAAAGCAGTGCTTTCTAAAGTCCTAGCTGGGGTAGGAGATTTGGCTCAGTAGGTAAAGACAGCCCTGACAACCTGAGTTCAATCCCTGATGACAGGAGAGCACTGACTCCTGCAGCTTGTCCTCTGACCTACACTCAGGCAGGCAAGCAAGTACACACACACAAAATAGATAAGTAAAGCTCTAATTCGATATGCTTGTGTTTAAGAGCAATTTGAAATCAATAACTCAACTTTCTGTTTTAAAAAGCTGGAAGAAAAACAAGGACAATCGAAAAGAAGCATATGATAAGAATTAATATTTAAATAAGTAAAACATAGAATATAAAGTAAATTAAATCAGCTATAATATTTTAGTATTTTCAGACTGGTATACCAAAATATCATGAAGTGGGTGACCAGTAAACAACAGAAAATTATTTCTGCTCTATCCTAGAGCATGAGGAACTCAAGATGTCAGCAGATTTAATCTCTGGTGCTAAAGTCATCCCATTTTCTACTTGGTAGATGATCCTCTTCTCTTTTGTCCTAACATGTCAGAAGAGTCTTATTAGCAAAGCATGAATCCCTCTTCCATTCCTGGTCTCTCTACTCTCATCCCTTAGTTCCATCACCATGCTGCCTTGATCAGGTACTATCCTCTGTAAATAGTTTATATCACAAGCACTCTAGCAGAAAACAAAAGTTGATTCTGTGAAGGTAAACATCAGAAGACTTTAGGTAAAACAAATACAGAAAAACTTAACACTGAACTTGATAAAATCAGTAATGAAATATGAGACTTGACTGTGCCAAGAAATTGAAAGCATTACAGTGGAATACTCTCAGTGTGTTTCCCCTTACAAAAATAAAAAGAGTATCATCTGAAATGGATTTCAAAAAAAAAAAATAGATTAATATGTCTTGTATATACAGACGTGAAAATCCTCAGCAAATTAAAGTCAGAAACATCTCGAAAAGATGGTATGCCCTGATCAATTGGAATCCACCCTTTTATACAAGGTGGACTTAATATCTAAAAACCAATTGAATTAACTATGATTATTAGTAAAACAAAGGGCAACAATTTAATTACTCAGAAAACTGGAAAAACATTTAATAAAACCCAACACTTTTCTAATAGAAATAATCAGGAAAGAGAAGTAGAAGGGACCTTTCTCAACCTAAAAGGGAGTATGTATGGAAGATCCCCAGCTGACCTCACACTAAATGTTAAAAGCTGTTTTGTCTTCTCAGAGCAGGGTAACATAGGATGGAGTTCTAGCTGCTGCTGCCTGTACAGAACTCAAGGCTGAGCCTGTTCCACCATGGTAGAAAAAAAGCAAACATCCAAACTTTAGAGGAAAAATAAGCTATTCACAATTTTCAGATGACAAGATAGTATGTAGAGAAATCCCTAAGCGACCCACTAAAATAGCAGTAGGACTGCAGGGAAAGGCTCCCTTCCTTCCTTCCTTCCTTCCTTCCTTCCTTCCTTCCTTCCTTCCTTCCTTCCTTCCTTCCTTCCTTCCTTCCTTTATTGCCAGTCATACAGGGAGTGAGGGAAGATGCAGCCAAGGAAGGGAAAGAGAGGGATATCTCAGATGTTCCCAGTTCTGTTCCATCCTTTCCTTATCTTCCTGTCTTCTTAACTGCCATGATCCAGATTTTCAGAGATCCACAGTGCACGTCTAAAGACTGGTAGTGTTCTTTTGAAGTACACATGTACTCTGCTTATTTTTATATTTTAATTTTGAAAAGTCTATGTGCAAATCTAAGTCACTTCTTTTTCTAACGCATTGACAATGACTCCTCCTGTGTTTACAACCTTTACATCTCCTTGTTTCTAGATATTTCTTGTCATCCTCAGTCAACTTGTTTCCTGACAGCTTATGTTCTAGAACTGCAGCGCAGTTTCTATGGTTTAAACTTTCATGACCTACACCAATCTCTTGTCACCTACACATGCACAGTTCTCTTTGCTCTTTCCTGTCATCCTTCTGTGACCCAAGACTCAGTGCCCAGAAAACTGAGTCTCTGCTCTTGCTGTGCCCTTACAGAGTAGTGGTTTATGTAGTATGTTATGTGGATTGCTTAGAGGAATCTCTGGTTCCTTCAACCCTTCTCCACAATTTCCCATACCAAACTGATAACCAACTTCATTCATTCTTCCTTTTTACTCTTTTTCTGAAATTTTATCCTTTGATGGGAGAGGGAATTTTACATTTTAGCTCTTGTTTGAGTTCTTATTATCCTGCACACACTTAAAAGAACTCTTCTTTTAATTTCACTGTCAAGGCCCTATACATTATTAGCTTTTATCTCTAGTTAAACTCTTAATCCTTTTCTGTTGACTAGCTCACCTTTAAACACACCCTGTGTATGCTTAGCCTGCTTCCTTTCCTTTTGATTCCCACCTAGACGATGTGTCTGGCATTCACCCATCTACCTCAGCTCATTCTCTTCTCCTTTGCTTAGCCTTAGTGATTATTTTCTTAGTATTTGTTTCATTTATTTGGCAGTTGATCCTCTATGACCTTGTGATGCTTCCTACGTTTGGCTCATGTTGATATTTCACTTTTAGATTTATCTAACTTGTTAATACATTTATTTTTTAACTCTTAGAACAAAAATACTCTGAAATTATTAAAGATTCTAAATACTTTACTGATATTTAGCTTCTTCCTCTTTGTATATAATTTTTTGTTTTTATGTTTGCTATATTTTCATAGTCTATTGAAATTCAATTGATAAAGAAAGACACTTCAGCTTGTGTGATGTCACATACCTCAAATCCCAACACTTAGGAACAGAAGCAGGAATAAAGTCATGAGTTCAAACCGTCCTGGTTTATTGCCAAATTTAATGCCTGACTGGGCAGTGTAAGACCATAACTTAGAAGGAGAATGGGGCAGAGAGAGACAGACTACTAATAGTTATGTAAAGTTATAAAAGCAAAAGGAGGCTGATTAGAAAATAGTCCATATTAAATTTACAGATAGGTTGTTTTATGTGATTTTTATTTAGTTGCTCTGTATTGCCATTAACCTCAGTAGTATCCTTTGTCAGGATTCAAACTGCATAGCTTCAAGATTTTTATTTCTTAAATGGGAAAAATCAAAACATTGTTAAGCTATAAGGCATTTTTTATTATGTACTTGAAAACTGAGGAAATTTTTTCAAGTTTCATCAAAGAGCAATTTTTTAAGGACTTAGCTATAAATCCTAGGAAATAGAAGTTTCTGATGGAATTCCTACCACTGAAATTATTTTAAGTACAACAGAACTGCTGGTGGGCACTATTGTAAGATCCCTTAAAAATCCAGCTGTCAACCAGGTGGTCTTCTTACAGTGGAGAGAATATGGTGTTATTTCTTGTTCATATTTATTTTTGGCAAAAGATTCTATGCCCTAAATTGCCTGGCAGCAGACATTTGTCTGTACGTTTTAAGACATTGATACAAATCAGACACATGTTTTCATATAACCATGAAAAGACACATGTTGCGCTTATGAGAAATCACCATTATAGTCATCAATATTCGTGCTTTCCTTCTTTGCGTTATTTTCATCCTTTATTAAAATAAAACAAATTATATGTATATTTGAAGCAATAAGTTATTATTTAGGTAACTAAATCTTAGTTTTACTGTTTTATAATCTCTTGTTAACCTAGGGTACTTTTGCTTTTTCCCTAAAACTGAAATATGAAATTTATTCCTTGTGTACTTTAAACTGAGTTTTGTGATCTCTATAAACACTATATAAGTCTGCTTTGATGTCCTGTATTTTAGAAGCTTACTTCATTTGGTAGCAGGGGATATGACTTATTCAGTTTGGATATATTATTCTAATAAAAGTATAAATTGTGTTAAAGCAGTATTATATATTTGATGCAATATGAGAATATCTACATTACAATTTAATCCACTAGCACTTTGAATAAAAGATCATCGGAAATAACAGGCAAAGATAACAGGAGGCATATTATCTTCTTCCTGGCTTGGTAAATATCAGCTTCCCTAGCAAATGTTGTTATAAAATGCCTAATACCCAATTAATTTAATACTTCTGAAAGCAAACAATTAGGGTCTCTATCAGGGAAATTTACTGAAACGCTTTTTCTAAAGCCTCAGTGGCCGAAAGACAGGAGTGGAATGTGAGAAACTAATTTTGGCTTGTTCTAACACCTCAGAATGTTACAAATTAATCAAGTGCTACTTAAAGTCTAGAACTCATTAACTTTTTAAGTTTTGCTTTTCCCACGACAGAGATTAAGTTATAGCGTAAAGCTTTAGTCTCTCGTTGATTAGTCTGTCATCCCTACTGCACAAGTGCCCTCTTATCTGCAGTTTAGTGAGCACAGGCAGTGGTCTGTGCAGTGATGTAGAAGAACTAGTTTATTGTTACATAAGGTTTTCAGGAGACCAAGCAGAGCCCACTCTAGATCTCTCTGCTTAGGTAAAGCACTCTTACCACTACTGAAGCTGGGAGGGAAAACTTGTGTTACTCAAACATGCATTTTATTTTAATAAAGAAAGGGCCTTAATGAGCCCTTGAGTATTAGATTCAAGCGTTTGAGTATTAGATTCTTACTTTTAACAAGTCTGAAAGGTAAAGTTGTGAAGTGCATGTATTTAAGGGCCACAAGTCCACATGAGATTTACATATCAAATGAAAGTAACTGAACCCCAGTGACTATTGATGGCTAAAAGTCCTTATTCAGGACAGGCACACCAGGTTGTTCCTAGTAGAAAAGCAAGTTACGTGCATCATAGAAACAAATATTATGTAGGGTTGTACATCTCCTACAGACTGAAAACCAGTAGAAACATAGAAGCAAAATGTAGTAGCATCCATACATTTTTAAATCTTTACTTTATGTCCAAGAGCAGAGTTTATGGGGGTTATGGAACAGATTGAGGTTTGTAATGAACAAGGGCAAAATGGAAAATGTAGAAGAAACAGCGGGAACCATTTGTAATTATGAAAGGCGTTTCTTCATTCTGGTGGTTTTTTTTTTTCCTTTTGCAATCTAAAAACAGTAGCAGGGGGTTCCAAACAGAGTTCATCATACGTTGTCAATCACTGTCATGTAGCATTTGCAGTGGAAGATGTCTTTATTCAGAAACAGCTGAGCAAATCAGAGACACAGACTTGTAGTTAGTAGTCTGTCCAGCCTGCACTAAGTAAACAAGGCTAGGGCTAACAAGCCAGCTTCTCACATAAAAATATAATGGACTCCACTGACCTTGCTGCCCTCCATTCAGCTTCAATCTCTGTTACATAAAAGCTTCACTACCCACTTTCAATTTCCTTTAATTACCTACATGATGTAGATAAGAAAATGAACCTTCCTTATAGTCAATGATCACACACAGGAAATTAGACAACTTGTTTAAAATTAGAGAAGTAATTTGGAGGTAAATAATTCTATATGTCCTGCTAAAGAAATGTCTAGAAACAGTTTTTATTGGGCTGTTTGTTTTTAGCAGGGATTTTGATTATTTTACCAGCTCTGGTGATCCTGGAATCGCTGCTTTTCTAGCCTACCTAAACTGGGTTTTAAAAAACCCCTTTTGTGAGTATTCTAAAACATCCATCATAATAAAATACTCATGGGGACATAAGAGGTAAGCAGAGTGGTAAAGCAAGCATGTCACATTCTAAAGAGCTTAGAAAATTGTGAAATGGAATTCCATGAACAAATGTCCATGACTTTCACAGGAGCTCTGGCAGAGCAGTAGAGGATTAAATAAGCAGTTGTCATCAGTCTTCATTTTAATTCTGCTTCTGCAGCTCATGATTAAAACACCAGCAACAACAGCAAGAAGCCAGTAATAATATGTTTATCTAAAAATCAGTAATATATTTTTAATTTGTATGGATCATACCATTTGAGCATTAATTAGAAAACAATACAAGGATTCAAAACTGTGTTTTTTCTGCAAGTGGGCATAAATGATTCTTTTATTTTCTCTGTCTGCACAGTATCTTATGCTAGCTCCATTGAGATGCATTGAAGGGTGTTTCCTTATCACCTATACAAGTACTGTTTTCAGCATTGAACTAATATGGATTTAAAGGAGACCTGATAGGAGATTAGAAACTAAAACCCACAATATAAAATCTATGTTCAAGCAGATACAACTTCTGAATATTTGTTATTTAACTATCTCTTGTAACAGGAGAACATTGTCTTTGAAAGAACCCATGTTTTCTATGACTCAATGACTCAAATTCAGTGATTATTTGAGTGACCAGCAAGATGGCTCAGCAGGTAAAGGGAGTTGAAAAGAGATAATAAAATATATATACATAGTCATAAACAAACTTATACACCTGAAAAATATAGACCAAAACTCAAGTAATTGACTTATAAGTTAGTTCGTGTCATATAAGATATCAGATATAGAGATCGTAATCATTATTATAATAGCTCACACCTATATAAAAATTCTTCACTGTCACATTGAATTCTCATAACCAAGCCTCAAGTTAAGACAAGAATTTGGACTTCAGCGGGTACAGTCTGTGTCAGGTCTTATAGTTTATAAACAGCAGAGCTGAAGATCTAATTGCTGTATCAGTTCTCTGGTCTGTCATCCTTCTACTACCCTTACTACACCATCCACCCCCCTGATCTGTGTAGTGCTAAGGCAATGATTACTTACCACATTCTTTGAATTCCATTTAATTTAAACATTGAGCAGAAAAAGAAAAGTTCTTTGGAATCAGGGGCTCAAAAGTATAGAGTACTTGTTTATGAATCTGGTTTTACAACCTAGTATTGCCTCAACCTTGAAAAGTCAACCAAGGAAAAATAGCTTTAGGTGATAAAAACCTTTTTAATATTGATAAGTTTTAATTGCAGAAATCAAGGTTTTGTGAATATTTATAAGCCAAGTAACACCTTTAAAGATCTGAAAAATGTTGTCTATGTCAAATTGATAATCAAAATATCTGTTTTACCTAAGAGTTTATTCACTAACCTGATAGGGGCAGTCATTTCAGGCCTATGCTGTTATCAAGCATATGTATAGGCATTACTTAGGTTTGAAACATAGTAGTAATGTTGTCTTCTAGAATCAGTACCCTCTTTTAAGTTTGTACCCAACCTCAGCTATGTTAAGTTTTTTTGTTTGGTTGGTTGGGTTTTTTTTGTTTTGTTTTAGTTTTTTTGTTTGTTTGTTTTTTGTTTTTGTTTGGGGGGGCGAATGTTGGTTTGGTTTGTGGCTTGGTTTGGTTTGGTTCAGTTCAGTTCAGTTTGTTTTTTTGAGATAGGACTTCTCTGTGTAGCCCTGGCTGTCATAGAACTCACTTTGTAGACCAAGCTAGCCTCTGCCTCCCAAGTGCTGGGATTAAAAGCACCACCACTCCTTGTTTGTTTAAACTTTTAAAACAGTAATTTTACTGTTCTTCAGCTCAGCCAAATTGCTCAAAGATACCTTCCCAAATTTCTCATGTGCCTCCTCCAGTATTTGCTCCATTGTTATTCTCCATTTCTCTGTGATATGGAATTCCTATTAGCCTAAGAGTCTCATCTGATTTAGTTTACCACTGTGTATCAATAACACATTTGAATATATACTTAGTTTAAAAATTATTCAATACACTAAGACCTTGCCATTGTAATTTAAATACTTAAAATTTTTATTAAAGTATATGTAAATTTTGCAAGGAAATCAGGGCTCTTTAGAAAAGTTGCTTTATTCACTAATCAGAGGTACCAACGTGGTACTATGTTACTGCTGTCTTCCGGCAGCCTACACTGACAATCTAACCCTGTGTACAATTTGGATGGCTGTACAGCAGAGCATATTTCTAGCTTGCAATATACTCAGCTGTTCTCAGACTCTTCTGATACTGATACTACTGGCAATGAGCACATCCACAGGCCTCATGAAGAAGGGATTAAAGCAATAAATTGGGTCACTCAGGCAGAACTGGCACAGTTTAGAGAACACTGAAGTCATATCTTACATGGAGTGGGGATTCTAAGACTGGGAAATAAAACAAGCTGAAGTTACCAGAAAAACTTCTCAAAGCACGATAAGTGTTATATGTACTCAGACCTGCTCAGATATTGGGCTTTAAACTTTAAACACTAGGAGTTTCTCCTCTGGCACATCTTTATTTCTTTAGTACCAAGTGAGATAATTAACTTATAGGTCCTGCTATTACAAAATCTGCATCTAGCCAGGCCTTGGAGCTGTCACTTCTAATCACAGTGCATGAGAGGCTGAGGCAGGATCACAAATTCAAAGCCAGCCTGGGGTATATGGTGAGTTCTAATCTAGATATTCTGTAGAGAGTGATCATTTCTCAAGATCGATAGATAGATAGACAGAAAAGAAAAGAAAAGAAAAGGAAGGAAGACTGTCTTTGAATATCAAATTCACTCAATGTACAAAGATGTCCACATGTTCATAACTGTTAAACGTGGACCTATTATTTAAGAGATACCTCCATCAAGGAGGAAGAGGTTATATATGTACATGATTAAATTAGGTTTTCATTATTAGATATTTGAACTTGTGTTGTAAATCAGCATGGTTTCTTAGACCATTAACAATACCAATTTTAAAATGTTGTTATTTTAGCAAGATTCTGATTTTTATTTTATTTTAACTGAACTGCTCTTAGCTCCCATTGGGCAGCTCTCAGGGCCATAGTCTCCTCTCTCTTAACCCATGGTTGCTCCCATTTCTCCTCTTCTGCTCATCCTCATTCTTCTCCTGGTTCTCTGCTCTCTAAGCCTGCAACACATAAAACCCCACCTATGTCTCTTTTGCCCAGCTATTGGCCATTGGAATTTTTATTTACCAATCACAATTAACTGAAGGCAGGGTCACTTAACTAGTGTCTACATGTAGACTCTCTCATCTCTGGGGCAGCCAGTCTTGTGGGCCCCAAATTGCTATTAGAATATAAGCATCAATAAGCCAACCTACTATATTTCCCCCTTTTGTCCAGTTAAAAAGGCTCTTTTCTCTCAGATATAAATTGAAAACAATCATAACAATTATGCAAATTATAAGGTATAATATACACTTATATATAAAACATCCAGTCCATCATATTTGGCAATTTAGATAAAGTATTTTATCATCTATTCTAACCTAATGAGTTTATAATTCTGTACCACAATAATCTTTGATTTTTAACTTGTGTTACCATCTGAAAACCATCCTTTGAAATCTGTAACATCTTCAATGCTACGTGACTTAAGTTTAATTGTGAGACTATAACTGTCTAATCTTCAACCCAGTCATAGATTTAAGAAGGAATATATATATATATACATATATATATATATATATATATATATGTATATGTATATTTGAGTATGCAGGAGCATAGCTTCCAAAATTTAAACAATTGGCAGAGCCATTTGACTGCCATTACTGTTCCCATGTTCCTTATAATGTTGGAGCAATTATCTTCAGCCTTCTGGCCAAGAATATCTGACAGACCTTAAGTAAAGCAGGAATTTTGAAGGACTAGTTTACCCTGTCTTGGCAAAGCTTAGCAGTTGACTATCCTATGTCCATTTGTCCTTTTTGGACAGCATTCTCTCTGCAGATGAAATTAGGGCATTTCTGGCTCATTGGCTAGTTTGGCACAAATGAAGTATCTTCATTTGAAGTATCTTCTTTGAAGTGGAATAGGGTTATTTTCAGGAGCATAATCAAAAGATCTTTTAATAATAAAATGATTGTAAGTGCCATATTCTGTGCATCTCTGATGCTTTTGAAGACCATCTATCTATATATAGCATAATTGAATTTTCGAGCATTGATTAAATTTATCTATTTACTAATTGAATAACCTTGAAAACATTATATTGCAGTTAACTAAATTAGAATCTAATATGACTATGAGTTTCACTATCTGACTATTAACTTGTATTACTTAATTGTTTTAAACAGGTTGTACTAGTAACTATTAAAAGGACTGGCTCTAAACCATATATTAGTAAATGAGTTGCATAGGCACAATACCTATCTAACAGTAACAAAATTAATTTAAATTTCATTTCACTTTCCAAAGATTTATACCAGTGAAAACCTTAAACCTGTATCAATATATAAATTCTGTTCCAATGTAAGAAAATATAACTTCAATTCTGCATCGAAATATAAAGATTTCTACCAATGTAAGATTATGGCTAAAAAGTGCTTTGTTTTAGAGTAAATTTAATAATCCAGCCCTACTTGTCTATTTTCTACAATATTACCATATCCCCCTTTCTTCTTTTCAACCCCCCTTAACTTTTACATAAAAAGGAAAGAAGGATAGAGAAGCGGAAAGGAAACATAGAAATCCCTGAGTCTACGCTCTCTTATTAGTTTCCTCCCTGTCCAAAGCCATACACAAATAATTATCCCTCAAAATGACAACGTGTCTGTAATTCATAAAATAACCAAAACCAGACACCCCAATTTAAGGGATTGGGACTATAATTTTTTTATATTTTATTTTTAACTATCTTTAATTTTTTTTTACACTCTAGTTATTATTCCCCTCCTGTTCTGTCCTCCAACAGTTCCTCATCCCTTTCCTCATCCCCAGTCTCCAAGAGGTGTCCCCACCCTCTGGGTCCTCAGTGAGAGAAGGCAATTTTCTATGATTCCTTCCTGGTGAATTGGGGATGGGAGGCAGGGAGGGAATTAGGGAAAAATGTTTAGTCTTAAGAAAGCTAGCTGTAGCGTTTGTTTTCCAGTCTTTATGTGTTGAGAAAGTTCAGAACTTAACTGAAGTCCTGACTGGAACCATTTGAGAGGCTGGATGAACTGAGATCATAGAGGATTAGCAAACATTCCCAAGGATGTTCTAGAAGCAAGTCTTTAGAAGCAGCATCAGTCAGGCAGGGAGCTGAACAGGGGGTCATTTCAGCATCCCCAAAGGTGAGTCTTGTCCATACTGTCTTTACGGTGTTTCATTCTGTAATATATAAACCTTACAACCAAAATTTACTTCCATATAAATACTATAAAGATTTGTATGGAATGTTCAAGGTTCACAAATCATTTAAGTATTTTTGCTCCTTGTTTAAGCAGGTGAAAGTTATCTTTTTTTATGAGTTAGTTTAATCAGTAGTCAAATTGTAATAAATCTTCATGCCATATGAAAGGATGGCATGATAATTTTGAGGATTCTGTAGCCAACAAGATTTATAGACTAGATATAGCTAAAGTTTTGGCTAGAGACCTTTTTATGTCTTGGCCAGTTTAAGGGCCATTCCAATGTAGAGGGAATATTACCTGTCCTGTTTGGTCTGCTTGACTTTTTCTATCATGTCTGATCCATTTTACTTTGGAAGGGAGGTCCAAAGCCTGTTTTTTGGGATTTGGTTTGGTTTGGTTTGGTTTGGTTTGGTTTTCGTTTTTTTTTGTTTTTATTTTTTAGGGTTTAAAACAAATACAGAGCCTCTCTCCCAAAACACATTGGTCCAGCAACCGAAATCATCAATGGTATAAATTGATTCAGTTTAGCAGCCTCGTTTTTCTTTTTTTTTTTTTTTTTTTTTGGTTTTTCGAGACAGGGTTTCTCTGTGTGGCCTGAGCTGATCTGGATTTGTTTATAGATTAGGTTGGCTTTAGACCAGAAATCTGTGCCTGTGCCTTCGTTTCCTACAGATTGAAATGAAAGGCCTGGATTTGTTTATTACTTAAAAACAGTTAAAGCAATTTACAGTTAATTTAGCTTCTATAGAAATTAATATCTCTGGATATATATAATTATATTCCTTTTCTCTTTATTTAAATTAAATTAATATCCTTTCCTATGTATTTAACTCCAATTAAATTCCCTTCTATTTATTGGATAAGCCTATTCTCAGGCCACTAATGTGTCATATGGCAAGCTAAGCAGTCCCAGAATTCCTGTAGAGCCCATGACAAAGAACCCAGTTGCTTATGATTGACTTAATTCCATTTCTGTTACTTTTTATTTTATTGCTGGAGGTATTATAAACATGAGAAATCACTTGTTGGCCTAGACCTTCAGGTACAGAATTTAGCATTACAATAGATAGCAATAGATCAAACCTCAACAATCCCCCCCTTTTTTGTCTAAATAAAAAAGGCTCATTCTCTTATATATAAAACAAAATATCCTAGGGACAATTATGAAATTATTATAAAAGTTACTAAGTATAAGTTACATTCAAAACGCCCAGCCTGTTCATATTTAGCAACTCAGGAGAAAGAATTCTATTATCTTTCCTATCCTGGTGAGTTCAGAATCCTGTATCTAAATCAATTTCTATCCTAACCTGTATTACACTTCTAAAATTACCTTCTTAGACCTAGAATATTCTTTTAAATTCTAAAAAACTTAAGCTTATAGTAAGACTATGACTATTTAGTCTTCAACCCTGTCAGAGGCCTGAGAAGAAAATAAATATGACTCGTATGCAGAAGTCACAAGAACAAAGTTTCCAAAAATATAAAATGAGAGAAATTGCTGAGCACCTGGACAATCCCTAATATTTTATATAACGTTGGTTCATCTATCTTCAACTTTATGACCCAGAATGTCTGACAGACATTTTGTGAAGCATGAAGCCAGTCCACTACACTCCTATATAATATGCAGTTGGCATGTAGTAATGGTATTGTCAATCATGTATAAAATATTGGGAGTTGAAGAGATGGCTCAGTGGTTACCAGCACGTGCTTCTCTTCCAAAGGACCTAAGTTTAGTTCCCACACTCAAATCATAGGATTCACAACCATGGTTAGCTCCAGCTCCAGGATCCAATACCCTCATCTGGCCTCCTAGTGATCCTGCGCCTACCTACATATGCTCATAAAGACACGCATACACATGATTTTTTTATTTGAATAGAAAATGAACATTTTAAATGGAAAATACTATATCATACATACATACATACTACACGTCAGTAGTTGAATACGTATTGTGTATTGACACATAGTTAATAGAATATTTGAATTGTATTATACTATTGAATTCCAAATATTAATAATGCTGTCTCATTTTGTCAAATTTCATAAGTAGAAATGCACAATTTCAATACAAACATTATCTTACTCCCATGAATGTGAGCATTAGCCTCCCCAACACTACTACTGACCAATCACCATTGTGCTTTCTGGTACAGTAGATTAGTTTGTATTTATTCAAGCATTTCAAGTAAATGAAATCCTAGGATATAATGCTCTTTGGAAAGGGATCTAGCTTTTTTAACTTAGCATAATTATGTACTGCTAGTTAATTTTTTTCATTAAATAGTAAAAATTTGCATCCAGTAGAACACATGTTTATCTCTTCACCTGTCAATGATGTTACTTATGTTGTCAGCTTCTACATAGACGTCTTTGAATGGTTATATCTTGGGCTCACTGGTTAAAAAAAAAAAAAAAAATGGAATGGCTTAGTCATGTGACAGGTCTATGAATAGATTTCACAGAATTTGAAACTTTTTCAAAAAGATTATAATTATAGGCCCTTGCGTACTGGTCAAGATTTTTATCATTCCTTATAACGCTTGGTTTATCAGGTATTCAGATATTTTTTTTCTTTTCATTAAATTCTTTATTTCTTTTGCTTTCCAATCGATGTTCCCTCTCCTCCCTATCCTCACTTCCCACCATCCCTCCTCATATTCCCCCCTCCCCTATTCTTCACTTGGACCTTTCTTACTGAGCAGCATCTTTGGGTCTTATGAAGTGTAGCATGGGCATCCTGTACTTTTTGGCTAGTATCTACTTACAAGTTGAGTACATACCTGGCATGTTCCTTCTGGTCTGAGTTACCTCACTCAGGGTGATATTTTCTCATTCCATCCATTTTCCTCCAAAGTTTATGTTATCTTTGTTTTTAATAGCTGAGTAGTGTTTCATTGTGTAAATGAACCACATTTTCTGTTTCTGTTACTGTTCATCAGGTTTCCTACATTGACCATCAAATAAAGGCAGTTTGGGGTCTTTCTTTTTGATCTTTATGCCTTTTTATTGCCTGGTGTCAAATGTCTGGAACCCTTGTAACAATGCTGAGTAGAGAAGCGTTAGAACACAGAGCAAATTCAGGGTGACCATATTTAGTGAGTCACTCTTCAGAGTTAGCATTTAACTGTAGATTTCTGAGATCCTATTTACAACATTGAAAAGATATTCTTTCCTAAGTTTACTGAGAGTGTTGTTGTTAAGATTAGATGTTGGACTTTGTAAGTTTTCTTTTCTGCACCAGTTGACATGGCCATAGTTTTTTCTTTCCTCTGTAAGTTTCATAATAAAGTTACTTATGTTTATTGATTTGTAGAGCTCTTCCTTGATGTTTTTTTTCCATAATCCATATTAGCCCACCCACAAGTCGACAGGTAATATTCTTGGATAACTTCCCAGATCACTATAGGAGTTGGGATTTTAAATTGCATCTTAACATTTATGTAGATTTGGAGGATTGCAACATCTTAGTTAGGAGTGATACCTTGAGCTACTTTTCTCCCACCCTGCCCCCCTTTTTTTCCTGGCTTCAGTTTTTGCTTGTATTTTGCCTGTTGGCACAGTTCATATGTATACCAACCCTGGTGAGTCTGGAAATGGATGTTTGCTTGGAGTCATCAACCATCTCTATGTTTTGGAATCTTTCTGCTTCCTCCTCATAGATCCTAGACCCTTGGAGAAAGGGATTAGTGAAGATATCCCGTTCAGTTCTCCAGGGTCTCTGACTCTACATTTCCAGTTGTGGGGTTTTATGCTAATTTCCATCTACTACCAAAAAAAAAAATGCTTTTCTGATGAGAGTTGGGTAATGCAATGATCAATGGATCAGTATGTCTTTGGGAGTCTTTCTGTTGTTATACTGTTGTTATTAAAGTAGTTGGAGATTTTATCCTAGAGCTCATGACCTATCTGGTCTCATTTTCCTTGCCTTAAGAACAGTGTAGGTTATGGGTTCTATCTCATAGAGGGGGCCTTAAATCCAATAAGAAAGTGGTTCATTTCCACCATAAATATTTGTGGCACTATTGCCTGGGTATACCTTGCAGCAGGATGCTGTTAAGGTCTGAGTTCATAGCTGGATGACATTGATTATTTTCCTCCTCTGATAGCATATATAATGCCTTCCAGCACTAGTGAGTATGAGGTAAAGCTTATAGTTGGGCCCCATCTTGATTTCTTCATGTGCTACAACCTAAGTTGCATCTTTCACAATAGGATCTTATCCTCAGGCTATGGAGGGTAATAGCATTGGCAGTAGCCTGTGGTGTTTGGAAGGTAGGTGGAGTCCCTTTGGCCATCAACTCAACAAGATATAACCCATTCCTAAAATTGAGAGTTTCATTTAATCGCATATGATAACTACTTAGAATCTTATTGCCCCCATTATTTGATAACTCCATTTAATTTCTTCTTATCTCTTTTAAGAAATTTCTATAGTAGGTTTCCTTATGGCTTTTCAAAAGGCCTTTAGAGCTTAGATGCTCCTCCCAATATTCTCTTTATCCTATCAGTCCCCCAATTTAATCCTCCTATTCTGCAGTCCCCTTTTTTTCCTTTATAACACTATATTTTTATTTCCCATTCCATGAGACATCCTCCTCTTCCTCCTCCCTGGTCTTTTACCAACTACCTAATGTCTGTGGATATTCTTTTTTTTTTTTCTTTTTGAAAATTGCATTTCTTTTATTTGATATTTACCCCTCCCACAATTAGTTTTAGTTGTCAACAACACATTTTGGAAAAAAGACCTTTACATTTTCCAAAGGATTGCCCCCATCAAATTGGCCTCTGGCATTGACTGTGAAGCATATTCTCTCTCTCTCTCTTTCTCTCTCTCTCTCTCTCTCTCTCTCTCTCTCTTCGTCTTTTGTATTTATTTATCTACACTCCATATTTTATTACCCCCCACCCAGTTCACTCTCCATTTGTTCCACATCCCATACCTCCTCCCCACCCCCCAACTCCACAAGGATGTCCCCACCCACAACCTCCCACCACACCTGATTTATAAACTCCGTGGGGTCTCCAGTCTCTTGAGGGTTAGATACATCTTCTCTGATTGAACCCAGACCTGGCAGTTCTCTGCTCTATGTGTGTTGGGGGCCTTATATCAGCTGGTGTATGCTGCCTGGTTGGTGGTCCAGTGTTTGAGAGATCTCAGGGGTCCAGGTTAATTGAGACTGCTGGTTCTACAGGGTTGCCCTCCTCCTCAGCTTCTTCCAGTCTTTCCCTAATTCAACCATAGGAGTCAGCAGTTTCTGTCCATTGATTGAGTGCAGACTTCTGCATCTGACTCTTTCAGCTGCTTGTTGGGTCTTCCGGAGTGCGGTCATGCTAGGTCCCTTTTTTGTGAGTGCTCCATAGCTTCAGTAACAGTGTCAGGCCTTGGGACCTCCCCTTGAGCTGGATCCCATTTTGTGCCTGTTACTGAACCTTCTTTTCCTCAGGCTCTTCTCCATTTCCATCCCTGCAGTTCTTTCAGACAGGAACAATTATGGGTCAGAGTTTTGACTGTGAGATGACAACACCCTCTCTCACTTGATGCCCTGTCTTCCTGCTGGAGGTAGCCTCTGTAAGTTCCCTCTCCCTACTGTTGAGCATATCATCTAAGGTCCCTCCCTTTGAGTCCTGAGAGTCTCTCACCTCCCAGGTCTCTGATGCATTCTGGAGCGTCACTCCACCCTCCTAACTCCCAAGGCCCCATCTGTGGTCTTGCAAACTTTATATACCCCAGTACAGGAGAACGCCAAGGCCAAGAAGTAGGAGTGGGTGGGGGAGCAGGGCGGTGGTGGGTGGGTATAGGGGACTTTCAGGATAGCCTTTGAAATGTAAATGAAGAAAATATCTAATAAAAAATTGGAAAAATAATAATAACAACAATAATAATAATAACAATAATCAGTACAGAATACACAAAATACAGTCCACAGAACTTAAAAGGGCAGTAAGCTGATGGGCCCAAGTGAGGATGTCTCAGTCCCACTTGGGATGGACAAGATAGCAATCATAAGTGTGAGGGAGGGACCTGGGAGGGAAAGTGAATGGGCAGGGGAGGAGGGGAACATGATGAGGTATTGGGTGGAGGGTGGGGGAGTACAGAAGCTGTGAGGGCCAGCAGAAAGAATGGAAACAGGCAACCTCGGGAGGTCTGTGGATATATTAAGTGAAGAACACATATCTGAAAGTTGAAAGCTAACATCTACATATAAGAGAAAACATGGCAGTATTGGTCTTTCTAGAACTACGTTGCCTCATTCGGGATGATTGTTTTTAGTCTATTTACCTGCAAATTTCAGAATTTATTTTTTTCTTAACAGCTTAATATTATCCCATTATGTAAATGTATACATTTTCATTATTCATTTCTCAGTTGATGGTTATTTAGACTGTTTTCAATTTCTGGCTATTATGAATATAGCCCAAATAAATATAAATGAGCATGTATCTGTAATATTTTCACAGAAATTGAATTACATCACTCTTCCTTTCAGCCCCTCCCATTCTCCCACACTCTACATAAGTGTGTATGTGCCCATGATACATATGGTCTGCTGAGCCTGTTTTTGTTTGTGCATATATACTTTTATGGCTGACCATTCTGCATTAGACTGCCAATAAAAGGACTTGACCCTTGAAAAAGCTAATTAATTCTTCTTCCCAACAGTCATTAGTTGTGTCGTGTTTTGTTTAAGAGTGGGACTACATGAAAAATTCTCCTCATTAATATGTCTATTGGCATATTAATATGTCTATTGATATTGCTGTTGTTCAGGTGTTATTTATGCAACCATTTATAGAAGATGTGTTTCATAGCATAGTTCTTGGTATCAGTGGTCTTACAGTATTTCCACACACACACCCTTCCTACAGTGTTCCCTGAGACATAGATACAGGAACTTTGGTATAGATATATCTATTGGAGCATTACTCCCATAATCTGTTTATCTGTGTATTGTGTCTAGTTGTGCTTTTCTGGGATGGCTTTAAAGAGGACCTTCCTTGATGAGGGATAATAATTGCACGTATCTATGGGCATAAGGATAAGATTTAGAATATAATAACAAATTATGCTGGTATAGCAAAGTAGGGGTAGTACATTGTTTTCTAAGGGCCATGACCTCACTAGCCCTGAAAAGATAGGTTTTCAGAACCAAGCATGATTTTTGTTCTGTAGAGTGAGTCTCAAGTCCAATTAGACTTAAGACGTCAGAGCAACCAACTTAAGCTATTGTTTGCCACTGACATGTGAATATTCCTTTTTTTGCTTTTATGCAATGTTGCCGTGCTAGTAATTGCCACGATTCATAGATGTTGCAGCTGGATAGGACTGTTTAATTACATCCCTATCCACTCCTCCACCCACCCCACCTCACAGACACACCTTGAGCTTGCATCCTATTTTCTGAAACTATGGAAGCAAGATAACAGGAAAGAGGCATTCAGGTAGGATCCAGCTCAGATCTGCTGAGTCCTATGTCATAAATGTTCATGTCTCCAGTCCACCCTTCAAAGTACCTTTAACTTGCATCAAAGTACCTTTAACTTGCATTTCCCTGGTGGCTAAGGATGTTGAACACTCTTTAAGCTTTTCTCAGCCATTATCTGTTGAGAACTCTATTTAATTCTATAACTATTTTTTAATGGGTTGTGTTCTTATTATTCAGTACTTTTAGTTCTTTGTACATTCTAAATATCAACCCACTGTCACTATGTAATTGGTAAATATTGTTTCTCATTCTGCAGGCTGCATTTGCTCAGTGGTGGTGTCCTTTGTTGTACAGTAGCTCTGTAGCTTTGTGCAGTTCATTTATCAATTGCCAGTCTAGATGCCTGCACATTATGATCCTGTTCAGAAAGTCCTTTCATATGCGGATGAGTTTCCTACCTTCTCATCTATCAGATTCAGGATATGAATATCTAGTCTTATCCTGAGGTCCTCAGTCTATTTACAGTTGAGTTTTGTACAGAGAGATAGGTACGGATCTGTTTCCATTTTTATACATGCAGCCATTCAGTTGACTGGCACCATTTGTTGAAGATGCTGTCTTTTCTCCAGTGTGTATTTTGGCTGGTTGAAAATCAGTGTTTGTAAGTCTGTGGAATTATGTCTAGGTCTTGAGTTTTATTCCATTGATCAATGTGTCCATTTTTTCTGCCAAAGGCATGCTGCTTTTATTACTTTAGTTCTTTAATACTATCTGAAATCTGGAATTTAAATAAAAAGCAGTTCTTTTTATTACTCGGGATAGTTTCCCTTTTTTTTTATTACACTGGTTGTTTGTTTGTTTGCTTGTTTGTTTTTCAGATGAAATTTAGGGTGGTTTTTTTTTTTAATTTCAAAGAAGAATTGTGTTGAAATTTTGATGGGAATTGCATTGAGTCTGTATATTGCTTTTTATTGGGTGACCATTTTCACAATATTAATCATATTGATCTATGACGCTAGGAAATCATTCTAAACTCTGGTAGTCTTCTTCAATTCTGGTCTTTTAAAGTTTTTATTAGACAAATCTTTCATTTGCTTCCTTAGAATTATTCCAAGATCTTTTTTTAAGGCTACTGTGAAAGGTACTGCTTTTCTGATTTCATTCTCAGTATGTCTGCTGTTTGTTAATAGGGAGACTACTGCATTATTATTATTATTATTATTATGATTTAATTCTTTTGGACAGTCAAGTCTTCATCTCTCTCCCAGTGTTCTGTCAACCACTCCTCACCCTGCACCTCCTCCCAGCCACTGTCTTACAACACCTCCCTACACCTTGGGGCCTCACATCTCTCAAGGGTTAGGTGCATCTTCTCTCACTGAGGCCAAACCAGGCAGCCCTCTGCTGTATTAGTATCAGGGGCCTCATATCAGCTGGTGTATGCTGTATGGCTGGTGGCTCATTGTCTGAGAGATCTTGGGGGTCCAGGTCAGTTGGGACTTCTCATCTGCCCATGCAGCTGCCCTCCTCCTCAGAGCTTTTTCTAGCCTTTTCCTAATTCAACCACAGGGGTTCCCAGCTTCAGTCCAATGATTGGGGGTAAATATCTGCATCTGACTCTTTCAACTATTTATTGGGCCTCTCAGAGGGCCACCATACTAGGCTCTTGTCTGGAAGCACTCCACAGAATCATTAACAGTCTCAGAGCCCCAGGCCTGCCCTTGAGCTGGATCCCAATTTGGGCCTTTCACTGGACCTCCTTCCTCTCATGCTTTTCTCCAATTTTGTCCCTGCAGTTCCTTTAGACAGGAACAATTCTAAGTCAGAGTTTTTGACTGTGGTGTGGCAACCCCATCCCTCCTTGTGATGTCCTGTTCCTCTACTGGAGGTGGAGTCTAGAAGTTTCCCCTCCACACTGTAGAGCACTTTATCCAAGGTCTCTCCCTTTGAGTCCTGAGAGTCTATCTTTACTTGCCCTGCCCAATACCTAATCATGTTCCCACCTTTCCCTCCCTATCTCCTCTTTCCCCCAGGTCCCTCCCTCCCTATGCCCCCTGCACCACCACCAACACCTGTGATCACTTTCTTCTCCCTCCCAAGTGGGATTGAGTCATCCTTACTTAGACCCTTTGGCTTGTTAACCTTCTTGAGTTCTCTGCATTGTATCCTAGGTACTCTGTACTCTTTTGGATAATATCCACTTACTAGTGAGTCCTTTTGGGTCTAAGTTACCTCACTCAGAATGATGTTTTCTAGTTCCATCCATTTACCTGCAAAACTCATGATGTCCTCATTCTTAATAGTTGAGTAGTATTCAATTATGTAAATGAACCACATTTTCTTTTTTTTTTCCCAAGTCTGACAATATAAGTTTAATTCTTAAAACCCCATACACATAAAACAAACAAACAAATAAACAAACAATATAAAAATACTTAATCTATTGCATTTTCTTAGTTCAGACAATGTACAGCCAAGTATCATATGATAGCAGTGGCCAGTGGCAACACAATATAGGAAAACTTAATCAGCTTGCAACATCTCACATATCTTAGCTACACACACACTCAGAGTGAAATCTTCTGATGACCCCGCCTCAGATCATGCGTATTCCCACTGCTAAGTGGCACAGGTTGTGTTTTTAGCCCAGGCCTTGGCTTTTAGGTTAACTACAGTTTCCTTCATCTATATTCTGGTGTTATTAATAGAAGTCTTATTTTGTTTCTTCCAACATTAGAGGATTGCCCTTATAATAATCCTCAAGTAACTTAAAGAAAATATTTATTTCCCAGTTATCCTGTCTTGCCTAAGTCTGTATTATGTATGACAGTGATGCACATGCTATGAGGGATGCAAGTGGGACATGGGCCGTTCTCGTATGTAAACAAGACAGACATGCATGCCTCCATGAAGGTTTATTTTCAGGGCAGAATAGCCTCAACTGGAGGTATAGGAAGGCAGAGAAGAGGCGTTGGGATGTACAGTAGGACAACTCATTGTAAGGGCCTTTTGTGATTCTTAGCATTCATTTTATTTGTTCATTTGTGAAGTGCTTTGGAACCAAAGAGAAAACATATTGGGGGGGGGGGGTATGGGGGACTTTTGGTATAGCATTGGAAATGTAAATGAGCTAAATACCTAATTAAAAAATGGGAAAAAAAGAAATCAAAAAAATTACTCTTTAAAATGTTCAAAGACTAAGAACACAATAATCTTCAAAGAGAATATATCTCATAAATACTAATAACCTCCCATACTAAACTATAAACATTATGCAACATGATTGTATTAGCATAGTTATTACTATTATTCTGGATAAAATCCTTACACTTTAGAATACTGTTTATTGAATGATTTAAAAATGAATTCTATACAATTATTGATCAATAATGTCAGATGATTAATGCTGGCTGAAAGAGTTTTGCATGTGTTATGTTTGAAAAAAGTACTTAATAAGAATATAAGTTGAATTTGGTGGTAAAATGATTCCAACTACTATCAATATAAGGTTTCATGAGAATTCTCTATTAATGAGGTTTCAACATTATTTAAATTCTGCCAATAATTTTCTCATTTTAAGTAATGTTTCCTTATGAATGTTGGAACAATAATTTTCAACTAAGTTAGCTTCATGCATGGATCTGTGTGCTCCAAGCTTTGAGGTTGTGCTAAAATATTTGCCATGGCCTATATATTTCTAATGTTTCTCTCCAGGATGCATGCTGGGTTGTGTTTGAAGGGATTATTTCCATGTCAAGAAGTTTTCACATTCTTTACATTAATAAGGATGTCTCTAGTTTGTATTCTTAGGTGATATTAAAGATTTGAGGAGAGAGGAAAAAAAGAGAGAGAGAGAGTGGGTGGTGGTTTGAATAGGAATATTCCCCTCAGACATATGTGTTAGAATGCTTGGCACATGGGAATGGTGATATTTGGAGGTGTGGCCTTGTTGGAGTCGGTGTAGTCTTGGTGGAGGAAGTGTGTCACTGTGAAGGCGGGCTTTGAGATCTCATATGTGCTCAAGCTAGGCTTCGTGTGGCAGTTTCCTTCTGCTACCTGCAGAACAAGATGTGGAACTCTTCAGTTCATTTTCCTGCATCAGGCCTGCCTGAATGCTAACATGCTTCCAGCCATGAGGCTAATGAACTGAACTTATTAAACTGTAAGCCAGCCCCAATTAAGTGTTTTCCTTTATAAGAGTTGCTGTGGTCATGGGGGGTCTCTCCATAGCAATAAACCTCTAACTAAGACAGTGTGTGTACCAAGGGAATGAATAGGCAAAATGGCTGAGTTATACAGGGATGGGGAGTAGAGACTAGCTGCTGGGTTGGAGAGGTTTAGGGTAGGAAGCATCAGGATGAAAAATGCTGGGGGAGCCACAGAGATGGTATGAGATTTGTTTCTTTGAGACTTGATGGTCTGGTCCTCTTGAAAGCCCTTTTCTGATGTCCTTTCTTCTTTTACCTGTGTCTTTCTGGAAGCGCTAAGTCAGAACTTTTCCCAGTGGCCTTATGTCTTAGGCCTCGGCTCTGAATTCTGTCTATATGATTTTATCTCATCCCAGCTTTATGATAAAATCAAGTTATTTTTGTCTTCTCTCTGAATCAGAACCACATTTTCTGTATTCATTCTTCCATTGTGAGGCATCTAGGTTGTTTCCAGCTTCTGGCTATCACAAGTAAGGCCCCTATGAACATAGAGGTACATGTGCCCCTGTGGCATGGTGGGACATCTTTTGGGTATATCCCCAACAGTGGTATAGCTGGGTCTTCGGGTAGATCTATTTCCAATTTTCCGAAGATCCTCCAGATTGATTTCCAGAGCAGTTGCACCAGTTTGCAGTTCTTCCGGCAATGGAGGAGTGTTCCTCTTCTCCACATACTCCTTAACATGTGCTGTTACCTGAGTTTTTGATCTTAGCAATTCTGACTGGTATAAGGCAGAATCTCAAGGTTGTTTTGACTTGCATTTCCCTGATCACTAAGGACTTTGAATATTTCTTTAAGTGCTTCTCAGCCATTCCAGATTCCTCTGTTATGAATTCTCAGTTTAGTTCTATACCCCATTTTCTGACTGGGTTGTTTGGTTGTGGCTGGTTATCTAAAATATATCATTAGCATTCCTTTATACAAATGATAAACAGGTTGAGAAAGAAATTAGAGAAACAGTACCCTTCATAATAGTCACAAATAATATAAAATATCTTGGGGCAACTCTAACTAAACAAGTGAAAAATCTATATGAAAAGAACTTCAAGTCTCTCAAGAAAGAAATCCAAGAAGACCTCAGAAAATAAAGAGATCTCCGATGCTCATGAATTGGTAGAATTAACATGGTAAAAATGGCCATCCTGCCAAAAGCAATCTACTGATTCAACGCAACCCCCATCAAAATCCTAGCACAGTTCTTTAAACACATGGAAAGAGCAATTCTTAAATTCATCTGGAAAAACAAAACAAACACACATACACACAAACCCAGAAGAGCAAAAACAATTCTTTTTTTCTTTTTTTTTTTTTTTTTTTTTTTTTTTTGGTTTTTCGAGACAGGGTTCCTCTGTGTAGCCGGAACTCACTTTGTAGACCAGGCTGGCCTTGAACTCAGAAATCCACCTGCCTCTGACTCCTGAGTGCTGGGATTACATGCGTGTGCCACCATGGCCGGCCTTTTTTTTTTTTTTTTTTTTTAAGATTTATTTGTTTTATCTATATGAGTACACTGTAGCTGTCCTCGGACACACCAGAGGGCATCAGATCCCCTTATAGATGGTTGTGAGCCACCATGTGGTTGCTAGGATTTGAAATCAGGACCTCTAGAAGAGCAATCAGTGCTCTTAAACACTGAGCCATGTCCCAGCCGCAAAAACATTTCTTAACAGTAAAAGAACTTCTGTGGGAATCTCCAATCCAGACCTCAAGCTATATAGCAATAGTGATAAAAACTGTATTGGTACAGAGACAGACAGGTTGATCAATGGAATAGAATTGAAGACCCCAAAATAAAACCACACACTTAAGGACACTTGATATTTGACGAAAGAAGCCAAAAATATATAATGGACAGAAGAAAGCATCTTCAATAAATAGTGCTGGACTATCTGGCACACTATATATCGAAAAATGATAGTAGATATATATTTGTCACCTTGCACAAATCTCAAGTTCAACTGGATCAAGGACCTCAACATAAAACCAGATATAGTGAATCTAATAGGAGAGAAAATGGGAAAGAGCCTCAAACTCATTGGTACAAGGGGAAATTTCCTAAAAAAAAAAAACTCCAGTGGATCAGGCTCAAAGGTCAGGAATTGATAAATGGGACCTCATGAAACTGGAAAACTTCTGTAAGGCAAAGGTCACTGTCAATTGGACAAATAGGCAACCTACAGATTGGGGAAAAAAATCTTCACTAGCCCCAAATCCAGTAGAGGGCTAATGGCTAATGTCCAAAATATATAAAGAACGCAAGAAGCTAACCACCAAAAAACTATCACTTTTTTAAGTGTATTTGTTTTCTTATTTTACCTTTTTGAAATTATAGTATAGTTACATCATTTCTCCCTTTCATTTCTTCCCTTAAAACCTTCCCTTATTTCTCTTCTTGGTCTCTTTCAAGTTCATGGCCTCTTTTTTTCCCTCTTTTCTTTTTTGATATATTTATTTACATTTCAGCTGTTATCCCCTATCCATGTTTCCCCTCTGCAAGCCCACTATCCTATTCCTCCTTACCCTGCTTCTATAAGGTTGCTCCCCCACCCATCTCCAGCCTCACTGCCCTAGCATTCCTCCACACTGGGCATCATTCCTTCACAGGACCAAGAGCCTCCCCTCCCATTGATGCCAGATAAAGCCCCTTTACCTCCTGCATTCCTTCCCCTAATTGCTCCATTGGGGTCCCTGTGCTTAGTCCAATGGTTGGTTACAAGCCTTCACACCTGTATTGGTCAGGATCTGGCAGAGGCTCTCAGGAGGCAGCTGTATCAGGCTCTTGTGAACAAGCACTTCTTGGCATCCGCAATAGTGTTTGTCTGTATATGGGATGGATCCCCAGGTGGGGCAGTCTCTGGATGGCCTTTCCTTCAGTCACTGCTCCACTCTTTGTCCCTGTATTTCCTTGAGACAGGAGCAATTCAGGGTTAAAATTTTAGATATGGGTGGCCCCATCTCTCAACCAGGGGGGCCATGTCTAACTTCTGAATATAATAATCTCAACATTATCCCTCCCCTTATTGTGGGGTATTTTAGCTAATGTCATCTCCATGGGGTCTTGGGAGGCTCTTGCTTTCCTGGCATCTGGGACTTTCTGGTTACTACCCCCAGTTCCCCATCCTCCATTGCTACACACCTCTGCTCAATTTCCTGACCCTCTGTACATCTCCTCCATCTCCTCCCATACCTGATTCTTCCTCTGTTTTTTCCCTCTCCCTCTTTTCTTCCTCCCAAGTCCTTCCCTCCCTCCACTTCCCTGGATTATTTTGTTCTCCCTTCTAAGTAGGACTGAAGCATCCACTCTCTGGTCTTCCTTCCTCTTGAGCTTCATGTAGTCCATGAATTCTACTGTGGGTATTCCACCCTCTTTGCCCAATACCCATTTATCAGTGAGTACATACCATATGTGATATTTTGTGACTGAATTACCCCACTCAGGATGATATTTTTTAGATCCATTCATTTGCCTGCGAATTTCATGAAGGCATTGTTTTTAATAGCTGAGTAGTATTCCATTGTGTAAATGTACCACATTTTCTGTATCCATTCCTCTGTTGAAGGACAACTGGGTTCTTTCCAGCTTCTGACTATTATAAATCAGGCTGCTTAGCAAACACAGAAGTAGATGCTCACAGTCAGCTATTGAATGGATCACAGGGCCCCCAATGGAGGAGCTAGAGAAAGTACCCAAGGAGCTAAAGGGATCTGCAACCCTATAGGTGGAACAACATTCTTAACTAACCAGTATCCCGGAGCTCTTGACTCTAGCTGCATATGTATCAAAAGATGGCCTAGTCGGCCATCACTGGAAAGAGAGGCCCATTGGACACACAAACTTTATATGCCCCAGTACAGGGGAACGCCAGGGCCAAAAAGTGGGAGTGGGTGGGTAGGGGAGTGGGGGGGGGTATGGGGGACTCATATAGAGACAATAATGTTTAGGACTGAGTGTTCCAAGGTCTTTCATTTTTTACATAATGTCTCACTGTGGCTCTCAGTATTTGTTCCCATATACTTCAAGAAGAAACTTCTCTGATGGTGGCAGAACAAAGCAGTTATCTATGAGTATAGCAGAATGCCATTAGGAGATATTGCTACTTCATTCTTTTAAAAGCAGCAGTATTTAGTTTTGCCCTAAGTCCCCGAGCTATCTAGTCTCAGGTTCTTGATAACCAAGTCAGTCTCCAGTATGGGTTGCACCCCATGAAGTAAGCCTTTAAGTCAAATTAGATATTAGTTGGTTATTTCCATAAGCAATGTTCAATTAGTTGTCTGGATGCTTTCATCAGCAGTGTTGCCTTGCTATCAGTTTGTAGACAGCAACTTATAGTATTAGCAACAGCCTATTGTTTGGAGGTTGTTTGGGGAGTCCCATAAGACCCCATTGACCAGTAAAAGAATTAGATGTACACCAGTCTTGGGAATGGAAGCTTCAATTGCTAACAAGAGATGACCAGATAGGGGTCTGTCTGCCCATTATTTGGTGATTTCATTTAGATCATTTTCTCATGTGTATAATTTAGGAAGTTCTACCCCTCATTCAGCCCTCAATTTTAAATACCTCTCCCATGTTCCCACGCCCATCCCCTCTTCCCTCCCTCTACCCATTCCAACCCCCTCCTCATACATCTATAATTTTCTGTTCTATTTCCCTTCCCTAATGAGATCTGTCTCCCCTAGTCCCTTAGACTATTCTGCATATTATGTCTTAATTATCATTAACTTAACCTCACTAAATTTTTTCTAGTTCCATCCATTTACCTATGGATTTCTTGACTTTATTTTTAGTGGCTAAGTAATACTCCATTGTATAAATGTACTACATTGTCTTTATCCATTCTTCTGCTAAGGGGCATCTAAGTTGTTTCCAGTTTCTGACTCTTAGGAATAGAACCATAATGAACAAGGATTGAGCAATTTCTCTATGGTAAGATGAAACATCCTTAGAGTATATGCCCAAGAATGGTAACTGGATTTTGAGGTAGACCTATTCCGTTCTTCCTAAGGACCTACCATGATTGCTATAGTAACTGTATAATTTTGCATTCCCACCAGCAATGGATGAGTGCCAGCATGAGCTGTCACTTGTTTTATAGCTCCTAGCCATTCTCACCGTTGTAAGATGGGGGCTGGTGAGATGGCTCAGTGGGTAAGAGCACCCGACTGCTCTTCCGAAGGTCCAGAGTTCAACTCCCAGCAACCACATGGTGGCTCACAACCATCCGTAATGAGATCTGGCGCCCTCTTCTGGACTGTCTGAAGACAGCTACAGTGTACTTACATATAATAAATAAAAAAAAAAAAAAAAAAAGATGAAATCTCAAAATAGTTCTGATTTGCATTTCACTGGTTGCTAAGGATGTTGGATCTATCTGTAACTATTTCTCAGGCATTTGAGTTTCCTCTATTGAGAATTTTCTTTTTAGATCTGTGCCCCATTTTATAATGGGGTTATTTCTTTTCTTGATATCTAAATTTTTGAGTTGGTTATATATTTTGGATATTAGCCCTCTATTGGATGTGTAATTGATTTAAAAAAATCTTTTTCCAGTCTCAAGGTTGCCACTTTGTCAGGATGATGGTGTTCTTTGCTGTACAGAAGCTTTTCAGCTTCTTGAAATCCTGTTTATTGTTGATCTTAGTGCCTGAGTTAGTGCACTATGCTAACAGTGTTCTGTTCTGAAAGACTTCTCCTACTTCTCCTATGCCAATGTGTTCAAGGCTATTCCCATACTTTCTCTTCTGTCAGGTTTAGTTGAGTATCTGGTTTATGTTGAGGTCTTTGGGGAATTTGGTTTCTGCCGGGTGACAAATAAGAATGTTTGGATTCATCTACATGCAGCCATTCAATTTTAATACCAGCATTTTGTCGAAGAAGGGTTTTTTCAGTGTGTATTTATGGATTCTATTAAAAAGACAGGTATCCATATGTTTATCCATTTATTTCTTGTTCTTTAATTCCACTGATCAGTGTGTCGTGTGTGTGTGTGTGTGTGTGTGTGTGTGTGTGTGTGTGTGTGTGTGTGTGTTAGTATGTATGTACGCTGTTTTTATTACTATATGTTGGTACCGGGGTAATAGTAGCTTCGTTAAAAGAATTTGGAAATCTTCCTTCAGTTTCTTTTGCCACAATCTGTGGCTAGATCCATAGTACCCCTAGTTCTGCCTCAAACAGGGCCTCAAGTCCCGCTTAAGAAACAAATAAAGTGTATTAATCACAGCCAGGGGTGTGGCTCAGAGGTCCCTTGCTTGTCTGGCATGTGTAATGCTCTGGGTTCAGTTCTCAGACCACAAAATAATATCACTGAAAAGTATATAAATTATTATGTTATTTATTATTAAGTTGAAATTTGTCTTGTTTTACAGGATGCAGAAGAATACACAGACTTGCCAGTAAGACACAATGAGGACCATACGAATAATGAATTGGCCAAATGTCTTCCCATTGAATTAAATCCTCATTCATTTGACAGCCCTCACACCAAAGCCCATCTCTTGCTTCAAGCGCATCTCAGCCGAGCCATGCTGCCTTGCCCAGATTATGATACTGATACCAAAACAGTCTTAGACCAAGCTCTCAGAATATGTCAGGTATGACAGTCTTTTGATATCTATATTTTAATTTTATTACATTTAAGATGTTTTTATTCTAACATTATTGAGAAACCACCAGGTGAATCAAATCAATACTTTTCTTAGGAAAAGCAAATATTAAAACGTTACAAAGCCAGCAGTCAGGAGGCAGAGGTAGGCAGATCTCTATGAGGCCAGCCTGGTCTACAAAGCAAGTTCCAGGACATCTAGGCCAGAGAAAGCTTGTCTCAGAAAAACCAAACAACAAAGCCAGTTACAGTGACATTTAGACAGAATGTATTAAAGGAGAAGTATGTACCAGGAGCATGTATATTTATTGAGCATATGGTAGTAAAGTAAAAATCCATACTTTTATGACTCAAGATGGCAAAGACTGTCAGTTAAAAATGTAAGCCAAGGCCTTTGTCATCTACAATCCCAGCACTTAGGTAGCAGAGACAGGAGAATCTTGAGTTGGAAGTCAACATGAAAGTGAAAAATCAACCTGGCTGCCTGGTGAAATATCTTGTTTGTAAAAGCTAAAATAGAAAGAAAAAGGTGGAATCATAGAGCTTTGGGAGAAGATGCAGTGGTTCCTGACGCTCTCTTGTAGGAAGCCTCCTGGTCTACTCAAGGAAAATCAAAATGACTATTGAAAAACTGTGAAAAAAGATGGTTAGGAATAGCACAGAAAGAGTTAGAATTGGAAATGGTGGAGAAGAAGGGGTCAGCCTTTGTATGAAGTTGCTGAAGCTTGGTATAAATTTTAGACTTTTCTCTAAAGAAGAAAAGTATAAGAACATTAGTTCATTAGTGATGGAATACCTATCAATCAATATTCTCAAATATTTAATATTTCATTTGAAGATAAAATAGTCTCATATGTTACCATAAATGTTATAAAAAGCAAATACTTTCTTTTTTTTTTTTTTTTTTTTTTGAGACAGGGTTTCTCTGTGTAGCCCTGGCTGTCCTGAAACTCACTCTGTAGACCAAGCTGGCCTCGAACTCAGAAATCAGCCTGCCTCTGCCTCCCGAGTGCTGGGATTAAAGGCATGCGCCACCACTGCCCAGCAAAAGCAAATACTTTCTAAACCTACAAATAATAGTGAAAAAGTAAGGTCCTGTTTTGCATTTTACAAAATGTTTCAATATCCAGAGTAATAAATGGTCACCTAGACCTATTTATCTCCTTTTGTAGTCAATATAAAATATTTGTTGTAATGTTTTATTGAAATATATGAAGAAAATCTGTCCTTCATGTAATGCAATTTAAAAGGAAGAATATTGTAACAGGTTTTTTATGTTATCATAAGCATTAAGCCCCATCTGCGAAGTCTCCATAGGATAGCTGTGGTGGATAAGAATTTTGCTGGATCCTTAATGGTTCTTTAAAAGCTTTTTTTAAGGGCTGGCTGAATGACAGGGAGTGGACAGGAGTTTTTAGCAGGCATGAGAAACTGAGGGTGATTCCTGGCTTCTCCAGGACAGCTGGAAGAAAGCAGCTACTCTTGACTGAAGAAAGCCACACGAGAGTAGGTTTTGATGAAGCATGTACACCGGTGACAACATTGAGAGATCTTAACATTCAATATTTTACATTTTAGACATCTCTGTGATTTTTAAAAGTATTTTTAGGGGTACATTAAGACTATCTGAGAATATCAGTGCAAGGACATTATTTAAAATGGTAAAAGTTCAAAAATAGCCTGGGACCTTTCATAAAATTGTAATTTTTAACAGTTCCACATATATGGAAAATATATTGCTACCTCTAGGTAAAGATCTAAGATGGTTCCACTGAGAGAATTTATAGCATCCATATCTGGGTAACAGGTTTATTATGCTTTATTTTTTGCTTTATGCTTTTCTAAAATGCCTGAGTATTTTGTAATAAAACTTGTGATATTTTTATTCTTTGTTTGATTGGGATTTTTGGGGGGTTTTTTTGTTGTTGTTGCTGCTGCTGTTGTTTAGAGACAGGGTCTCTCTATGTAGCCATGGCTCTTATGGGTCTTTTATGTAGTCCAGACTGGCCTCAAACTCTACCTCTGCCTCATCCTCCACCTCTGCCTCCTAGAATTCAAAGCATGTGACAGCACACCTATCACATTTTTATTGCTATTTTTACAATAACATAGAGTAAGCACCAGGTATCAGCAATTCAGAGAGAATGAAGCTCCAACACAATCAGTGCTTTTAACACACTTTTGTAGCTAACACATGATCAGCCTCTCTAGGAAGATGATTTACCATTCCTCATTAGTCACACTTTACAGGGCTAAAGTTCTGACTTTTCTGCTGTGGTCCTAGGTACTCATTTGTGTTTTCTATAACATTTTCTTTATCCTTTCCACAATGACAATTCATGAACACTGGGATCAGGAAGGCTACATGAAAGGTGCAAAATGAAGTAAAATCTTTTTAAATATTTATTTATTTTATGTATACTGTAGCTATCTTCAGACACACCAGAAGAGAGCATCAGATCTTATTACAGATGGTTGTGAGCTACCATGTGGTTGCTGGGAATTGAACTCGGAACCTCTGGAAGACCAGTCAGTGCTCTTGACCACTAAGCCATCTTTCTAGCTGAAGTAAATTTTTATCTTTGCAAATAAATTAGTTAGTATTATAGTATTCATCTGAATATCATACATAAAGTTTATTTTACATAACCAATTTAATAAATCTTTCCTTTTGCATAATCAGCCAAATAACTCTGTTTTCATCCAGGATCCCACATTTCATCTGGTTTTTTCCCCTCAGTGTCCTTGGCTGCCTTAGCCATAATTTTGTAGTGTCCCAAAGTTTGGACTTGCCAAGTGAGTACTTCCTTTTGATTGCATTTGCATTCATGTTCCATAGAATGTTCTGTTCCCAACAGAGAAAGATATCCTGTTAGTGAATCATATTTAGGAAGTTCATGACATAAATGTACCCATTACTGATGATAGAAACTCACCACCCACACTCTGACGCTATGTTTGTTTGTTTGTTTGTTTGTAATAAATATCTTGTAGGAAGTTGTGCTTATGAATATCCTCCTGGATTTTTGTGTTTTGGGGTTTCTTGTTTTTGTAGATGTTTTTGAGATGGGGTTTCTTTAAGAAGCCCTGGCTGTCCTGGAACTTGCTTTGTAGACCAGACTGCCTCAAACTAACACAGATATGCCTGCCTCTGCCTCCTGAGTGCTGGAATTAAAAGCATGTGCCACCATGTCTCACTCATGTATTAGTTTCTATTTTTTAATTAATTAATTAATCTAGTTATTTTACACCCCAACAGCAGTTTCTCCTCCTTCCTCTCCTCCTAATTCACCCATCACCTGCATCCACTCTTCCTCCATTTCTCTTCAGAAAACAGGAAGTCTTCTCATGGATATCAGCCAGCCCTGCAACATCAATTTTCAGTAAGACTAGGTTCATCCTTTCTTATTGAGGCTCTACAAGGCAACCCAGTAGGGGAAAGGGTCTGAAAGGCAGATAACAGAGTCAGAGACAGACCCTGCTTCCACTGTTAGAAGTCCCATATGAAGACCAAGCTACACAACTGTAACATATTTGCAGAGGGTCAATCCCATTGAAACTCCCTGGTTGGTGGTTCAGTCTCTGTGAACCACTACAGACCCAGGTCAGTTGAATCTGTGGGTTTTCTTGTGTCCTTGACCTCTCTGGCTCCTACAACCCTCCCTCCCCTTCTGATTCAGGATTCCCCAAGTTCCACCTAATATTTGACTATTGGTCTCTGCATCTATTTCCATTAGTGTCTGTGTGAAACCTTTCTGATGATGATTATACTAGTCTCCTGTCTGCAAGTATAGCAAAATATCATTAATGATATCAGGGGTAGACTCCTCATGACATGGGTCTCAAGCTGGACCAGTAATTGGTTGGCCACCCCCTCAATTTCTGCTCCATCTTTACCCCTGAATATCTAGTAGGCAGGACAAATTGTAGGTCTAAGGTTTGTGACTGGGTTGATGTCCCAATCCATCTATTGAGGTCTAGGAGATGGCTGATTCAGGCTCCATGTTCCTCTTTGCTAGGAATTTTAGCTAGGATCACCTCATAGATTCCTGAGTGTTTCCATTGCCCTAGGTTTCTAGTTCATCCCAAGATATAATACACAGCCCCGATTCCAGTTGTCTCTTCCAGTACTTTCTCCCTTCATCCTCCCTCTACTCATGCTACCCAGGCCATTCCCCTCATCCACCCACGATTTCTGTTCTGTTTCCCATACTCAATGAGATTCAGTGTCTCCCTTTGAGCCCTCCATGTGGCTTAGCTTTTTTTGGCTTATGGATTATAGCATTTACTTTATGGCAAATATCTATAAACTTAAGATATACTTTTAGGTAAATATATACCATATTGGTCTTTCTGGGTCTGGGTTATTTCACTCAGAATGATCTTTCTAGTTTCACCCATTTACCTGACATTTTCATGATGGCATTATTGTTAATAGCTGAGTAATACTCACTTTTGTAAATGTACCACACTTTCTTTATCCATTCTTTGGTTAAGGAACATCTAGCGTGTTTCCAGTTTCTTACTCTTAAGAATAGAGCAGCAGTGAACATGATTGTGAAAGTATCCTTATGGTGGAGGATCCTTTGGATGTACATGTATTATTTTCATCATCTATTGGAGATGTATAATACCTAATACAATTATACTCTTGTTTTCTTGTTCCATCATTCTGGAATTATACAGTAAGGATGAAAATTGTCCTCTTCTACCTTCATTTCTTATATGTTTAAGCAAGTATACTCCCAAAGTACTTGTGATATTCTTTTAAGTAAGATGTTTGCTGTCATTATTTGTTTTTCAGAAGTCTCAGTTTGGCTGGGGAAACCCACTCAGGATACTCTCTGATTCTTTCACATTTTCCTGCTGTTGTATCTTGAAATCTGGGTGTTTGCTATACTCCTTCAGCCCTCTCTATAAACAAGATAAGAGAACTGTAAGGATGGTGACACAAATATCTATAAATATTTGTCCTTCTGGGCATGTGCAAAACATCTATATTTATCATTACATACACCCACTTTCAATCCTACACGAAGAATTATTTGTAGCCTTACTCTGTTTTATCATCTATGAAATACCTGTTAATCATTAATAAAAATGTATTATCTTGGGTTCTCTGTCTCTAAATGTACCTAACATACATACTTTCAGCCTTATTGAGAGCTGTGTCCATTTGTCTACTTACACACAGAGAGATGCATACCTGCCTACCTTTTTTTATTAATTTTTATCATGTTATTTTATGACCTTATTATTTAAAAATTTATATCATTTGTTATTTTCACAAGCATAGTTTATAGTAACTGGACAATATTCCTTCATTTCAAATTCCTTACTTAGTATATTTGAGTCATTTGCTGTGTCTGTAGTTTTCCTTTATTGCAAATGATTAATTTTCATGGTCTTAAATGTTTGACTTAGACTTCTAGAACCCACCTAGAAACTCTTCACCAACTTCTTTTTTCTTATTACATATTTTCCTCAATTACATTTCCAATGCTATCCCCAAAGTCCCCCATACCCCCCCCCACTTCCCTACCCACCCATTCCCATTCTTTTGGCCCTGGCGTTCCCCTATATTGGGGCATATAAAGTTTGCAAGTCCAATGGGCCTCTCTTTCCAATGATGGCCAACTAGGCCATCTTTCGATACATATGCAGCTAGAGACAAGAGCTCCGGGGTACTGGTTAGTTCATAATAATGTTCCACCTATAGGGTTGCAGATCCCTTTAGCTCCTTGGGTACTTTCTCTAGCTTCTCCATTGGGAGCCCTGTGATACATCCAATAGCTGACTGTGAACATCCACTCCTGTGTTTGCTAGGCCCCTGCATTGTCTCACAAGAGACAGCTATATTTGGGTCCTTTCAGCAAAATCTTGCTAGTGTATGCAATGGTGTCAGCGTTTAGAAGCTGATTATGGGATGGATCCCTGGATACGGCAGTCTCTAGATGGTCCATCCTTTCATCACAGCTACGAACTTTGTCTCTGTAACTCCTTCCCTGGGTGTTTTGTTCCCAATTCTAAGAAGGTGCACAGTGTCCACACTTTAGTCTTCATTCTTCTTGACTTTCATGCGTTTAGCAAATTGTATCTTATATCTTGGGTATCCTAAGTTTTGGGCTAATATCCACTTATCAGTGAATACATATTGTGTGAGTTCTTTTGTGATTGTGTTGCTTCACTCAAGATGATGCCCTCCAGGTCCATCCATTTGGCTAGGAATTTCATAAATTCATTCTTTTTAATAGCTGAGTAGTACTCCATTATGTAAATGTACCATAATTTCTGTATCCATTCCTCTGTTGAGGGACATCTGGGTTCTTTCCAGCTTCTGGCTATTATAAATAGGGCTGCTATGAACATAGTGGAGCATGTGTCCTTTTTACTGGTTGGGACATCTTCTGGATATATGCCCAGGAGAGGTATTGCTGGATCCTCCAGTAGTACTATGTCCAATTTTCTGAGGAACCGCCAGACTGATTTTCAGAGTGGTTGTACAAGCTTGCAATCCCACCAACAATGGAGGAGTGTTCCTCTTTCTACACATCCTCGCCAGCATCTGCTGTCACCTGAATTTTTGATCTTAGCCATTCTGACTGGTGTGAGGTGGAATCTCAGGGTTGTTTTGATTTGCATTTCCCTGATGATTAAGGATGTTGAACATTTTTTCAGGTGCTTCTCTGCCATTCAGTATTCCTCAGGTGAGAATTCTTTGTTCAGTTCTGAGCCCCATTTTTTAATGGGGTTATTTGACTTTCTGGAGTCCACCTTCTTGAGTTCTTTATATATATTGGATATTAGTCCCTTATCTGATTTAGGATAGGTGAAGATACTTTCCCAATCTGTTGGTGGTTTTTTTGTCTTATTGATGGTGTCTTTAGCCTTGCAGAAGCTTTGTAGTTTCATGAGGTCCCACTTGTCAATTCTCGATCTTACAGCACAAGCCATTACTGTTCTATTCAGGAATTTTTCCCCTGTGCCCATATCTTCAAGGCTTTTCCCCACTTTCTCCTCTATAAGTTTCAGTGTCTCTGGTTTTATGTGAAGTTCCTTGATCCACTTAGACTTGACCTTAGTACAAGGAGATAGGAATGGATCGATTCGCATTCTTCTACATGTTAACAACCAGTTGTGCCAGCACCATTTGTTGAAAATGCTGTCTTTCTTCCACTGGATGTTTTTAGCTCCCTTGTCGAAGATCAAGTGACCGTAGGTGTGTGGATTCATTTCTGGGTCTTCAATTCTATTCCATTGGTCTATTTGTCTGTCACTATACCAGTACCATGCAGTTTTTATCACAATTGCTCTGTAGTAGAGCTTTAGGTCTGGCATGGTGATTCCACCAGAGGGTCTTTTATCCTTGAGAAGAGTTTTTGCTATCCTAGGTTTTTTGTTATTCCAGATGAATTTGCAGATTGCACTTTCTAATTCGTTGAAGAATTGATTTGGAATTTTGATGGGGATTGCATTGAATCTGTAGATTGCTTTTGGCAAGATAGCCATTTTTACAATGTTGATCCTGCCAATCCATGAGCATGGGAGATCTTTCCGTCTTCTGAGATCTTCTATAATTTCTTTCTTCAGAGACTTGAAGTTTTTATTATACAGATCTTTCACTTCCTTAGTTAGAGTCACGCCAAGATATTTTATATTATTTGTGACTATTGAGAAGGGTGTTGTTTCCCTAATTTCTTTCTCAGCCTGTTTATTCTTTGTGTAGAGAAAGGCCATTGATTTGTTTGAGTTAATTTTATATCCAGCTACTTCACCGAAGCTGTTTATCAGGCTTAGGAGTTCTCTGGTGGAATTTTTAGGGTCACTTATATATACTATCATATCATCTGCAAAGAGTGATATTTTGACTTCATCTTTTCCAATTTGTATCCCTTTGATCTCCTTTTGTTGTCGAATTGCTCTGGCTAGGACTTCAAGTACAATGTTGAATAGGTATGGAGAAAGTGGACAGCCTTGTCTAGTCCCTGATTTTAGAGGGATTGCTTCAAGCTTCTCACCATTTACTTTGATGTTGGCTACTGGTTTGCTATAGATTGCTTTTTATCTTGTTTAGGTATGGGCCTTGAATTCCTGATCTTTCCAAGACTTTTATCATGAATGGGTGTTGGATCTTGTCAAATGCTTTTTCCACATCTAACGAGATGACCATGTGGTTTTGGTCTTTGAGTTTGTTTATATACTGGATTACGTTGATGGATTTCCGAATATTGAACCATCCCTGCATCCCTGGTATGAAACCTACTTGGTCAGGATGGATGATTGTTTTGATGTGTTCTTGGATTCGGTTAGCAAGAACTTTATTGAGGATTTTTGCATCAATATTCATAAGGGATATTGGTCTGAAGTTTTCTATCTTTGTTGGGTCTTTTTGTGTTTAGGTATCAGAGTAATTGTGGCTTCATAGAATGAGTTGGGTAGAGTACCTTCTGTTTCTATTTTGTGGAATAGTTTGTGAAGAACTGGGATTAGATCTTCTTTGAAGGTCTGATAGAACTCTGCACTAAACCCGTCTGGTCCTGGGCTTTTTTTAGTTGGGAGACTATTAATGACTGCTTCTATTTCTTTGGGGGATATAGGGCTGTTTAGATCATTAACCTGATCTTGATTCAACTTTGGTACCTGGTATCTGTCTAGGAACTTCTCCATTTCATCCAGGTTCTCCAGTTTTGTTGAGTATAGCCTTTGGTAGAAGGATCTGATGGTGTTTTGGATGTCTTCAGGATCTGTTGTTATGTCTCCTTTTCAATTTCTGATTTTGTTAATTAGGATGCTTTCCCTGTGCCCTCTAGTGAGTCTGGCTAAGGGTTTATCTATCTTGTTGATTTTCTCAAAGAACCAGCTCCTTGATTGGTTGATTCTTTGAATAGTTTTTCTTGTTTCCACTTGGTTGATTTCGCCCCTGAGTTTGATTATTTCTTGCTGTCTACTCCTCTTGGGTGAATTTGCTTCCTTTTGTTCTAGTGCTTTTAGGTATGTTGTCAAGCTGCTAATGTGTGCTCTCTCTAGTTTCCTTTTGGAGGCACTCAGAACTATGAGTTTTCCTCTAGAAATGCTTTCATTGCGTCCCATAAGTTTGGGTATGTTGTGGCTTCATTTTCATTGAACTCTAAAAAGTCCTTAATTCCTTTCTTTATTCCTTCTTTTACCAAGGTATCATTGAGAAGAGTGTTGTTCAGTTTCCACGTGAAGGTTGGCTTTCTATTATTTATTTTGTTATTGAAGATCAGCCTTAGTCCATGGTGATCTGATAGGATGCATGGGACAATTTCAATATTTTTGTATCTGTTGAGGCCTGTTTTGTGACCAATTATGTGGTCAATTTTGGAGAAGGTACCATGAGGTGCTGAGAAGAAGGTATATCCTTTTGTTTTAGGATAGAATGTTCTGTAGATATCTGCCAGATCCATTTGATTCATAACCTCTGTTAGTTTCACTGTGTCCCTGTTTAGTTTCTGTTTCCATGATCTGTCCATTGGTGAAAGTGGTGTGTTGAAGTCTCCCACTATTATTGTATGAGGTGCAATGTGTGCTTTGAGATTTACTAAAGTTTCTTTAATGAATGTGGCTGCCTTTGTATTTGGAGCATAGATATTCAGGATTGATATTTCCTCTTGGAGGATTTTACCTTTGATGAGTATGAAGTGTCCCTCCCTGTCTTTTTTAATGACTTTGGGTTGGAAGTCAATCTTATCAGATATTAGAATGGCTACTCCAGCTTGTTTCTTCATACCATTTGCTTGTAAAATTGTTTTCCAGCCTTTCATTCTGAGGTAGTATCTATCCTTTTCTCTGAGATGAGTTTCCTGTAAGCAGCAAAATGTTGGGTCTTGTTTGTGTAGCCAGTTTGTTAGTCAATGTCTTTTTATCGGGGAGTTGAGTCCATTGATATTAAGAGATATTAAGGAAAAGTAATTGTTGTTTCCTGTTATTTTTGTTGTTAAAGTTGGCATTCTGTTCTTGTGGCTGTCTTCTTTTAGGTTTGTTGAGGGATTACCTTCTTGTTGTTTCTAGGGCGTGGTTCCTGTCCTTGTATTGGTTTTTTTCTGTTATTATCCTTTGAAGGGCTGGATTCTTGGAGAGATAATGTGTGAATTTGGTTTTGTCGTGGAATACTTTGGTTTCTCCATCTATGTTAATTGAGAGTTTGGCTGGGTATAGTAGCCTGGGCTCGAATTTGTGTTCTTTTAGTGTCTGTATAACATCTGTCCAGGATCTTCTGGCTTTCATAGTCTCTGGTGAAAAATCTGGTGTAATTCTGATAGGCTTGCCTTTATATGTTACTTGGCCTTTTTCTTTTACTGCTTTTAGTATTCTATCTTTATTTAGAGCATTTGTTATTCTGATTATTATGTGTCGGGAGGTATTTCTTTTCTGGTCCAGTGTATTTGGAGTTCTGTAGGCTTCTTGTATGTTCATGGGCATCTCTTTCTTTAGATTTGGGAAGTTTTCTTCTATAATTTTGTTGAAGATGTTTGCTGGTCCTTTGAGTTGAAAATCTTCATTCTCATCCACTCCTATTATCCGTAGGTTTGGTCTTCTCATTGTGTCCTGTATTTCTTGGATGTTTTGAGTTAGGATCTTTTTGCATTTTACATTTTCCTTGATTGTTGTGCCAATGTTCTCTATGGAATCTTCTGCACCTGAGATTCTCTCTTCCATCTCTTGTATTCTGTTGCTGATGCTGGTATCTATGGTTCCAGATTTCTTTCCTAGGGTTTCTATCTCCAGTGTTGCCTCATTTTGGGTTTTCTTTATTGTGTCTACTTCCCTTTTTAGGTCTAGTATGGTTTTGTTCCTTTCCATCATCTGTTTGGATGTGTTTTCCTGTTTTTCATTAAGGACTTCTACCTGTTTGATTAGGTTATCCTGTTTTTCTTTAAGGATTTGTAACTCTTTAGCAGTGTTCTCCTGCAATTCTTTAAGGGATTTTTGTGCTTCCTCTTTATTGTCTTCTACCTGTTTACCAGTGTTCCTTTGTATTTCTTTAAGTGTGTTATTAAAGTCCTTCTTGAAGTCCTCTACCATCATCATGAGATATGCTTTTATATCTGTGTCTAGCTTTTCCGGTGTGTTGGGGTGCCCTGGATTGGGGAAGTGGGAGTGCTGGGTTCTGATCATGGTGAGTGGTCTTGGTTTCTCTTAGTAAGATTATTACGTTTACCTTTCGCCATCTGGTAATCTCTGGGGTTAGTTGTTGTCGTTGTCACTGTTTAAAGATTGGAGCAGAAGCTGTGTTCCACTCTCCAGAAGTCTTAAGATCCTGTGGCGGGTGTTGTGGGTAGCTGGAGAGTGTCAGCCGACCCTGCGCCCTAGCTACCCTGGTGCTTTTCTGACCGGAAGAGGCTTGTGGCCCTATGTAGGCCGGATTTCTCTCTCCCCAACCAGAGCAGTCTCAGGTCCCTCGTGATTGGACTGGAGCAGAAGCTGTGTTCCACTCACCAGCAGTCTCAAAATCTTGTGGCGGGGGTCGTGGGTAGCTGGCGGGTGTCAGCCGACCGTGCGCTCTAGCTACCCCGGTGCTGATCCGGCCGGTTGAGGCCTGTGGCCACTTAGGCAGTTCTTGTGTGTGCTGTCACAGTGTCTGTGAATTCATATGAGAAGCAAACAATTTGTTTTTGGAAAATGCTGTTTCCTAGGAGTCATCTACCACGTCTTGACTCTTACAACCCTTTAATCTCCTGCATAGATATCCGAACCCTGAGAGGGGAGGGTTGTGATACAAACATCTGATTTAAAGTCTTTTACTCTGTGAGTGTTGTTCAGTAGTAGATCTCTATGTTAATTGCCATCAAATGCAATTTCTGATGAGAATTCAGCTTGCTCTACCCTATGGGTATAGCACTATGTGATTAGGACTTGTGCCATTATTGTTTCAGTGGGTACCTCTTGCACACAGATCACTGCTGTAGCTTGTAGGGTTCGTAGCTAGGTGGGAGCAGTGATTATGTTTATCTTCCAATAGCATATGTATCAACTTCCAGCACTATGAATGTCAGTAAGAGTGAAGCTTCTCATTGGGCACCAGCTCAATTTTTCTATGTTTGATGACTCAGTGAGTGGTGTCTTCAGTAGAGTCTTACCATCAGGTTGTGGAAGGTAACAATAGCATTGTCAGTAGCCTGTAATGTTTTGTCAGAGGTCTATGGGACCCCTTTGGACAATTATTCAAAAAGAAATAGCCAATTCCTAGTACTGGAAGTTTTATTTGGTAGTATATGGTATCTAGTTGGGGCATTGTTGCCCTATTATATGATTAATCCATTTAAATTCCATATATACCATATATTATATAAGAAGCTTCTACAAGGCAGGCAGATTTCTGAGTTCGAGGACAGACGGGGCTACACAGAGAAACCCTATCTCAGGGGGAAGAAAAAAAAAAAGAAGCTTCTACAATATTTTTGCATGTGGCTTTTCAGAAGGCCTTTAGTTGACCTTCCCCATATTCCCTCTGCCTTGCCCTCCCATTACTCTCTTCAGTTAATCTTCCTATTCTAACTTTTCTTTATCCCTTTATAGCCCTGTAGTCTATTTTCTATTCTTTGAAGATCTCCTCCTCTTTGACAACTTACTAACTATATTCATTCAAAATTAATGAGTGAAACACAAATGTCTAAAGCTTAAAGGATAACATCCACATATGTAATGCTTCTTTGTGGATCCGGGTTACTTTACTTACGATGATTATTGTTTCAGCTTTCTTCCATTATCCTGCATATTTCATAATTTCATTCCTAATTGCTAAATAATATTCCACCGTGAAAATTACTAGATTTTTATTATCCATTCATCAGTTTATGGATATCTCTGCTCTTTCCAGTTTCAAGCTATTACGAATAGAGCAGCAATGGACATGGATGAGCAAATATCTCTATAGTAAAATGTAGTATATGCTCAAGAGTGGTATAGCTGCATCTTGTTGTAGATCTCTCTTTAGATCAAAAAAAAAATTGTATTGGGGTGGCATACTTTTCTCGAGGTAAGTTTCTTGAATTTGCCAAAAGAAAATTTTAAAATTCATTGATACAGTTGTTAGCCTAAAGATCAAAATAATACTTTGACTTGTTTAGTAACAACTTCTGATAAATGTATGCCACATATCACATGATTTAGTATATTTTCTATAACTCACATTAATTCTGGAAACACATTTCATCATCAATCTGGTTTTTTCCTTTTTGTCCGAATGTAGCTTATAGAGACGGGTCTCTAGCTGGCTTAGTCCAGGTATGAGCCTGAAGTCCTAATTCTTTAGTTTCCACTTCAGGAGTGGCAAGGATTACATTGCAGGCTTATGTGCCTCCACTAATCCATTATTAGAGGTTACAGTACATCAAACCTAGAACCTCTGGTATCCTACGGCCAGTGCACAATCAACTGTGCTACATTGCTAGCTTCACTCTGTTTTTAAAGTATACTAGCTAATCTAGAAATACTGTACATGTTTCTGCAAGTGTATCTCCATATTTTAGAATATGCCAAGAGAATAAAATAGCCAAGTTACATTCAGTGGGGGAAATGTGAAAAAAATAGCCAAGTACAAAAGGGGAAAATGTGAAAGAAAAAAAAAACTATCTTTTAAATGAAAAAATAGTATAACTGTGAATGTACTGGTTCTGCTTTCATTAGCAAATGATTTCCAGTTTGTGGAAGTTAATTGTAAAAATATTTGATTCCCAACAAATCAAACACCATAGATGAAGGTGAGTGTGTTTACCTACTGCCCATGAGAATGGGCTTGGTGGGTGGGAATGCATTGAAAAGCATTGCTCTCATCTGAATGAGTGAAGGTTAGTCTTTTTAGAGCAAAGTACAATTAGCAGTGAAAGTAGTCCAGGTATTACCAAGCTTAAAAAAGAAGTACTTGGTGTAATCCTTAATACAATACTTGTAAGAATGTTTTGATATTGCAAATGTTAGGTGAATTTGATGTATTCTTAGTTAAATCCTTTCAAATATTAAATGATTCTAATTAGACAAAATGAGATTTTCTTTAAGTAGGTAACACAGTAGGTTTCAGAAGATCTCACAAGATCACTTTGATAAAAGTAAGATAATGTAAACTATGTCTGGTTTGAAGGTCAGTGTCAGATAATATTGTCAGGTTTCATATCTAAGGTATACTGGGAACTTATGATAGTTGTAACATTGCTAACTGGGAAGATCTCTAGGACCCAGTGTGGCTTTGTAGGAGATATCCATTCATCACAAAGAAAATAAGTATTTTGACTTTTTTTCTTTCTAGTTCTTTAATAAGAGATGGTAGGGTAGGGGTGTGTGTGTGTGTTCCCACAGCTAAAAACATTTTCTGCTGCCAAATTGTGAACTGTCGGGCTGGTGAGATGGCTTAGTGGGTAAGAGCACCCGACTGCTCTTCCGAAGGTCCAGAGTTCAAATCCCAGCAACCACATGGTGGCTCACAACCATCCACAACGAGATCTGGCGCCCTCTTCTGGAGTGTCTGAAGACAGCTACAGTGTACTTACATATAATAAATAAATAAAATCTTTAAAAAAAAAAAATTGTGAACTGTCAACATATGTAGTCTCTCTGTTAAAAACATTTTTATGTGACCTTATGAAACTCATAAAAGGCCAGGATTGTGTCTAATTCAGGTTGCTTTCTTGGCCAGAGAGCCCAAGAGGCCCTTCTTGTTATAGAAGCTAGCTGCAGCCTTGTTCTAAAGGATTTAAAGCAGATCAGTTTACATGAACTTAATCATTTATTCTTCCAAATGAAAAGAGCCACACTACAATGGACACCCGGTCCAAATGGTCAGAGCTACATGTTAACTTCAGTACTTACTAGGGATATAGCAGAGCCAGCGGGCTTAACACTTCCCAAAATAGTAATAATGTATATCTAATACAAATGTGTAAATAAAGGTGTCTACCATCACCTTTATTTACTCCTGTGAAGTTATAAGCAATCTCCCTTTGGGGAGTAAAATATAATTCTGAAGGCTGTCTCCCCTGGGTAACTGTACCTGTAAGCTTTTATATGGCAGTTCAGGGATGGTTTATTGACAGTGTCATGCTGTTGTAAAGGATCATTCTATCCCCAGTTCCTCTCCTCACACCCACATAACAACCCTTTTCCCGGTTGGGGCTTTAGGAAATGAGTAATGCTTAACCCATTTGTGTGATCAATTCACTTAAGCAGCTACTGTGAAATGTTAATCACAACTTTAATTTGTACTGCATTAGCATTTTGATTAACTTGTAGGCTTGCTAGCACACTTGAAGCGCTTTTACTCATAGTTACAGCTCGGAAATGACTTTTTGATTAATTAAGTTTGTTAGACAGCAGCTGAGCTTCCTGAATGCTAACCTTCTGGGGGTCAAAGTTCAGGGGAAAGTTACTATGAACAACTGTTGCTATTGAAAAAAGATCTTATAAATGTACTTCCACCGTTTTAATTATTGATAAAATATTGTATCCTTATTCACATGACCTGATCCTTTAAATGAGCGTGCCTGTCTCTCCAGAAAGCTATTCTCAGGGGTCTTCCCGTCCTTGCAAAACTTCTAGGAGCTCGTGAGCGAAGCAGTGTGTTTGCTCACAGTCTTAACAGCTGAAGTTTTAACAAGCTCCTACCCTGAGCTTCCAGTTATGTTTGTTTGTGGGGTTTTTTTTTTTCATGAATTTTTTTATTTGAGAATAGTTCAAATTTTCAGGAAGGTTTACAGAAAGCTTCCTGCTCTGAGTGTACTCAGTCTTGTCTGATCTTGGAAGCTAAGCAGAATCAGGCCTGGTTAATCCTTGCCTGGGAGATTTCCAGGAAAGGTTACAAAGACTCCCTGGATATCATGAGAATACTATTCCTCTTGTGCTAACATCTCACACATGTTAGTGCAGTATATTTCCTATAATTAATTAGCTGATACTTATATGTTATCATTAGCCAAAATCCATAATTATTCATAGTTCTTTAACATTAACACACTATTCTTTTTTTTTCCCTATTCATACTGTCATGGATGATACAGCATGAATTAGTCTGACTTTCCTTTCTCTCCTGGCCTGTCTTAACTGTGAAAGTCCCTCAACTCTCTTTGGTCTTATGAGCTCTCTAAAGTAATGTGCCTTCCCGTGATACTCCACTAGTAACTTCATTTCTCTGCATTAATGTCATTTTCTTTCATTCTGAATACAATAAATCTTTTAAAATCCAATAAGAGAAAACTATCTTTATGTTATTTAATTTGGGCAGAAGTGGCAACATGGCCTTTCATTTCAGCTGTGGTCCTAGTGATTTCAGTACGCTTGTGATCTCGACTGTGAAAGAGATGTTACAGGGAGAAAGATTTTTTTACAGGGAGGAAGAATCAAGGACAAGATGAGGTCTACAGAGTGCTGCGGCAGGAGCACAGGGTTGGAGCATCACATTGCTGGACCCTGTGCACATTTTGCAGCCCAGACACTGACAGATTTCTTAAAAAAAATAAAGTTTAGGTTTGGGGAGAAATTTTTAGTAGTAGACCTTGCACTTTTACTTTTCTTTTATTATTCTGTTTAAAGTATAAATGTCAGTGGTTGTGTTTGTTAGGTTGTGTTAGTGCCTTCTATTTTTATCTTGGATTATTTTACTCCAGAATGAGTTTTGTTTCAAAAAATGTAAAGGCCTGAATAGCAGACATTGAGATATAGCTATATGAATTAAAACTAATTCAAATGTTTTGTTTTCAAAACTTATATTATCAAAATTTATTCATAAAGACAGTAATTACTTAATGATATCATCTTGTTTAAATTTAATGTTCATTTTCTATGTATGGGAAAGAAGAGATGTGAGCCAACTGAAATCCTTTTTGAAATAAGACAGCATATGTGTAAGTCAGCAGAGGTAGTGAAGTTTCACGCAGAGAGCATGGGTCTGGAATTGAAAAAATTGGATTAATTATCTCTGTCACTCTTGTGGGTGTTATTCCATATTCAGTGACCTTCTGTAAGTTTCTGTTTTCCTGTTGGTCTCACAGTTGCTATTGGTAAGGATTTAATGGAGTTATTTGTGAATGTGTTTTATATTTTGTATAATACTGTTCAAATATTTTCATCATAATGTTTGCACACAATATGGCTTTATATAATTCACTATTTGGGTATTTTAACAATATTACTGGATAAACTTAAATGTTTGCTGTTTAAAGTATAGTCTACAGTCATAGAAGATGAAATGAAAAATATTAGTAGATTTGGAAAAATGGGTTTTTCCTGCCACTATAAAAAGTTGGGTTTAACTGTTCAGATCAAACCTGAGAAGATTAGGGAATTCTGTGGTAGATTTATAGTAAATGTTGAGGCCATGAGGTCCACATCCTAAAGCATGCCTACAACTAGACAAATTTTCCTCTAGAGATTGTTCATTCTGTTTTCCTTTACCTTTGCATGCCATGAATCACTTCAGAAATCCTTGAAGATGAAATGCCTTTGGTATGCATACTTAGTCGTTTCTGGGGTCTGCCTCTTTGGTTCATCTTCTTCTTTCTGGTCTTGCACCCTCACTCAGACATAGGTAGACACAGGAGAATTCTGCCTAATTCATTTTTCTCTTTTCTGAAACTTACATTGAACAGTTCTTCCTGTCCTGCAGGGATAAAAGCTAGCCTCCTCTTGTGTCTCCAACCAATTCCTTGTAGGGAGCCAGCTTCTGCTAGAAATGAATTAGATTTCTTTTTTTATCTGCTTCCTAAATGAAATCTTTTCCCCCCCACCTTCCTCAAATAGTATTCATAGCATCAAGTTGCCATCTTCAGGTCCATCATAGTGGCTTCAACAGTTGTTTTTTAAACATCATAATCACCTGCAATCCACACTCCTGCACATGAATGATGTCAGACTACCAAACCCAGAAGCTGATTGATCTCATTTGTATCCCTTGTCTCACAGTGTCTTTATCAGTCAACTTGACTGAGCATTTCTGGTTTTGTAATCAGGAATTTTTTTTCTCCCCTTCCTGTTCTCTTAGCCTTAGTCTCTGGCCCCTTATGATTGTACCTCAACTGGCCAATTCAATGTTAATGTCTTGTACCATCATTGGTAACTATCAACATCTGAATTCTCTGCCTTCAGGTCAAAATTACTCATTATTGCAAGACATAATATCCAAATACTGTTGAATCCACAACAGAGTCATGCTGTTGAAAACAGGGCTATTACAGGATTTTTTTTCTATAATTGATTCTACTCAGTTCTTCTAAATATTTTCTTTTTCCCTTGCATTTTTTCCTCCTAGCAAGCAGCATTCATTACCTTCAGTCTGCAGAGATTTCCTTTCTAATCCTCTGATTTGCTTTGTGAGATCTCCTATGATCAAGAAAAGTCCTTCTCTTCTGAAACCCTTACACACACTTCATCAATAGTAACTAACCCTCATTCCCTGAGTGCAGGATGGTCTATCTAGCTTGTTTGTTTACTGAACATGGCCTTAGAAACAGTAGAGTCTACCAGAAAAGTTAGAAATTGAATGTTATTAAAACAAATGGATAGTACATCTGTATACAGAAGGTAGAACTCCTAAAAAAAAGGGACAGATCAAGTTCAGTTATTCAGATGTAGAAAATGAGCCTTGATAATTAACTAATTTTCCCAGAATCTTGCAATTAGAACAGGTCTAAACCATTGGGCTGTGTCTGTCATAACACACCAGCTGTAAACAAGTGCCAAGTGTCAGTGAACTGCACTGAAGTCTGTACCCATCAACCTTCTTTTTTTTTTTTTAATCTTTTTTTTTCATATTTTTTAATTGGGTATTTATTTCAATTACATTTCCAATGCTATCCCAAAAGTCCCACACACACTCCCCCACAGTCAGCTATTGGATGGATCACAGGGCCCCCAATGGAGGAGCTAGGGAAAGTACTCAAGGAGCTGAAGGGATCTGCAACCCTGTAGGTGGAACAACAATATGAACTAACCAGTACCCCCCGGAGCTCGTGTCTCTAGCTGCATATGAATCAGAAGATAGCCTAGTCGGCCATCAGTGGAAAGAGAGGCCCATTGGTCATGCAAACTTTATATGCCCCACCAACCTTCTTACTCTCCACTTCCATACCTGCATATTCTGCCTGCCATAGACTGAAAATTTGGAAGAATTCCATCAGTGCTGGGCATAGCCTTTTTTCTCTTGTCATTACTTAAGCAATACAGTCTATTAGGTATCCTAAATCATCTGCAGGTGATTTAAGGCATACAGGTGCATATGCTTATCTTGTATGTAAACACTACCACTTTAAATAGGAAACTTAAATATCCAGAAATTTTGGCATCTTTCATGGATCCTGGAACCATTCTGTGACAAATACTGAAACAAGATTTTATTTGCTTTCATTGAGAAACATCTTTGAAGTTCCATTTGATCCGATATGTGCATTCCTCATATCTGTTGTACTGAATTACAGTACCACTTAAATCTACACATCCTCCACTTTATTCTGAATTTCATAGGCTTTGTACTACACTAATTACAGTAATACCTTTGGAGCCAAGCTCCCCACAACTTGAACCCTAACCACACGTATTTTCTAAAACATTATAGTCTTAGGTATGTTTCTTCCTCTCTCTGAGCAACAAACTTTTTATCTATAAAATGCACATAATTAAAAGTAATTGCTAATAGACTGTTTGATAAATAGCAAGCATTAGCAAATGTCTATTCTAATCACAAGTTACTCACAGAGTCTTGGAGGGCACTTAAATGGCCTCCAGTGTCATCCTTCCTATCTTGCTGGTCTTGCCTCTACCCCTACTCTTGTATTGATGTCTTTATTAGCAGTGCTGCCTGTTACAACTTTCTGACTGCCCACTTCTGTCCTAAATTTCTGAGGTCTCCTGTAGCCTGTACTCCCTGTGAATCTTGTTTTCACTTAAATAGCTCACCTGGTTTCATAGTTCATGTCCATTAAAATGTGTCCAAAAATTATTTTGTCAACTCCCAGTTCACCTCTTCAGTAAATAACCGAGATTCTTACTGATTCTATGATATGGTTTTATTTGTCCAATTTTATAAAAATAAATACATTGCTAGAAATCACATTTTCATTCCACCATAACAAAACATGACAGTCAATGAAAATGAATTCCAACTTGTTAAGAGAACATCTTGCAAAAACTCACCCCATCCATGTTTTTCTCTATACTCACAATCATTGTAGCTGTGTCTCCTCAGTGTGCCAAAGTAACCCTCTGTGGTTGGCTATCATACATCTGTGATGAACTCTGACGTTACCTGAGATTACTGTAAGATAGCATGACAGAGTCCTTCCTCTGTCCACTCACATGCTCCTAAGCTCCTTCAATCTTCCATCCTTAGCCCTGTCAGTTATAGACCTCTGAAGTAGCATGGACTTCCCACTCCACAGGAGAACCAGACTGACTTCTTTTAGTTGGTCCTACACAACAGGATTAGTCTTTTACCTTGTCCCTTGATTTCTTGTAATTGCAAAACTCTCCTGCTACCCAGACCATGAATCTGCTCCTGACCATGCAAGATCCTCTCCTCTACTCCCCTCACCCTGTATAGAAATGGACATCAAAAAGATGAAATACCTGCTTTGGAGGGTGGGGCAAGTACTGTTTTATGATGTTTAAGTCTCTGTTCATTACTGTCCTTTATGCAGCAGACAGCTGCTGGGTCCTAGTGTTCTCATGTTGTATATTTTCTCTTTGTGCCCATAAAACCTTTGAGCATCATATCCAGAGACCTTGGTCCATTTCCCTGTACTGTACATAAAAGATTGTTAATTTAACTTGACCAGTTTTTCTAATTATTTTTCTTTTTATAAATTATAGAACACAGATGGAAATTTAAATCTTGAACGAATATGTGCACACTGAGATCACAGAGTGGTAGCATGGCACATATCTTAACAATAATTTCTAAAAACAGTAGATTTTGTACAACATTTTACTATATCTTACTGTCGGGAGGATATTTACTTTTAAAATGTCATTATAATAGTTTGCTAGTTATATCCCAAAACAAGTTAGTAAAATCCTAAAACTGTATAATGTAATTTCCAATATATTAACTTACATGTCTCTCAGTCAGCATTCTGCAGAATCTAATTTAATTGAAATCACTTTGCCTGTGTAAACTTCTCCTCTGTTTAAATAAGATTTCACTGTTTAGTTTTGCCTTAAGCAAATGCAGCCTTTTGTTTGTCCATAAAACATTAGATTAGATGTATAGACTAATATTGATAGCTTCCATCACTGCACATAAACCACAAGCAGTTACTCATACAGTGTGCTATATTGTCATTAAGAATCAGCCTATATCTTTAACCTGCTCTTTCAGGAAAATATATTTTCAATAAGAAAATCTATTTCCCAGTTACTGATTTTATATTTGAAAGACTGAAATTTACATTTTAAATGCTCTTGATTCAGTGAATTATGTGAGCATTTACTCAAAAAGTACACATTTTTCTTATTATTATTGGAGAAGAAACTTTTTTCACTTCTTCAATGTTTATATTTGACCCTCCTGTGGGGGATTCAGTTTGTTCCTGGACTCGGCTATAGCTTGCTTTTTAGGACCTATTCTGATACATAGGAATTTAAGATATAATACTTGATTTTCCTACTTGTGGCTGTTGTTGTTGTTGTTGTTGTTGTTGTTGTTGTTGTTAAAGATAACATGATTTCTACTGGAGAGAGCAAGTGTCCTGACATACCTGCTGCATGATCTTCCCTATCCAGGCAATGCTGGATGTGGCTGCAAGTCAGGGATGGCTAGTGACCGTCCTGAATATCACCCACCTGATTCAGATGGTGATCCAAGGCCGATGGCTCAGGGACTCTTCTCTTCTCACAATACCAAACATAGAGCAGCACCACCTTCACCTTTTCAGGTAATTGGTTTTTGGGGTAATTATTTTAATTTAAAAACAGTCCTATTTTTTGGGTTGGTTTGGTTTTTCTTGGAATAGGGACAGGAGCTGCTAAAATCCGACCAGTGGTTCAGATATGCCATGCTTGAGCTGTGTTCCACACCAGCCATGAAGGAAGGCAGTGTTCTTCTTTAAGTGCTTAGAACCACTACAGTTTCACATGGTGCCTAAAACATTAATTCTTGCAGGTTGAAAATAATGATTTTGCAGAGGGAGAAAAGTGTGGGCTCTGTGATAATATCCTCCCTTGAAATTGGATTTTCAACACAAGATGAACAGCAAGTTTAACTTCTTCATATTTAAATCTTTCCCCTTTGCAGCTTTGGTTAGTTTTGTCTGTTTCAATTGAATGTATTCCCTTAACAATATCAGCCTCTATTTAAGAAAGCATTGATAACATACATTGTGATTCAAACACAAATTTCAATTTTCAGTTATTATATAAGAGAATTAAGGCATCAGGAATCTGTTTTCAAATGAAAATTGTACATCTATAAAATGTTTATAAATGTTGTTTTATATTCTAGGAGCTCAAATGTGCATTTAAAAAAAAAAAAGAGTTTCTGTTAGCATCAAACTTCTTACCCTTAGGTGTCATGTAATAATATAAACACTTTAGCCAGAGGGGAAAAACCAATACATAATCATGAGTGTTGGCAGAGGTTAAATGAAATATTTCCTTCACACCAATGTTTCACACAAGTTGAGAGACACTTTTAAGCCAAAATGAAGTTTTGTAATCATGCAATCACCGAAACAGTCCGCTTCGGACTTGCCATCATGTTCATTTTTAAACCTATCAGCTGGGAAAGGGGTTGCAGTCAGATACTTGTAAATATAAACAGAACAAATCCTCAGGCATGGATAGAAATGTAACTCGGTTGATAAGAAAGAGTGCTTGCCATACGCAGTACTGCGTAAATCAGTCCTGCTAGTTCACAGCAATCGTGAATAGGAGACAAAAAGATTAGGAGTTCAAAGCCATCCCTAGCCACATAGCAAGTTGAAGGTTAACCTAAACAAGAGACTCTGTCCAAAAAATAAAAAACAGCATATACGAAGTTCCTTAAGGAAAGTCTCTTTTCAGTCAAATATATTGGGCCCCATAACTCCAAGGTGAATCTACCATGTGATTGATATCCCTGAAGTACAAATTGCTTAGTGCATACTAGTAGCAAGTGGTAAGAGGTGGAGGACACCCATATGTGGCGTGACTGTCTCAGGATTCTTTCCCTGCATCATTAAATGTTACAGAACCTAAGTTTCAGCAACAGAGGAGGCATACTGAGAGACCCAGTGGTCCATTAGGGGAACTACCTGGAGCCTAGCAAATTCAGTCCAGATTTCTAGAGACCCTTAAGAGTATGAGTGTGATTTAGGTTTTATCTTTGTCGTATCAGTAAGATCTAGGTGGCATGTGTTCATGTAAACACCCACTGTCTGTAAAACCTAAATATTTACTGAACTCATGGTTGACTTAGATTTCACATTTCACTTAGTGGTAGTGATAGCTTAGAGAATATACTGTGTGGTATTTAAAAGTTAGCATAGTGGCCTACAAAATGTACATTTACTTTAAAGAAGCTGTTAAAATCACTATCATCATCTGACTATGAAAGAATTATTTTATTGGTGTATATTTTTTATAGGAAATGGAAGCCACCTGTAAAGAGCCCACATGCTAAGTGCCGAACATCCATTGAGTGCCTTCCTGAGCTGATCCATGCCTGTGAAGGGAAGGACCATGTGTTCAGCTCCATGGTAGAGAAAGAGTTACAGCCTGCAAAAACAAAGCAGGTATATCCAGTTCCTATTCATATTAAGTGTTTACCAAGAACTCGGCCTTTTCAACAATGGGATCATAAAAAAATTGGTAACAGTAAAGAGCTTCTGAATATATAATGATCAAAAACCAATTGAAGATCAAACATTGAATGCATCTGAGGAGCTCCAGGCTGTGCTCGCCACTATTCCATCTCACAACTTCACTGGTTCTGGGCACACAGTACGCACAGGTGGTGTTGTGTAAGCTGTGATGCCTCACAAGGCCAGTGGATATTACCTCAGTTTACATTTCAGACTGTTGTATCTTGCCATATTTTACTGTACATATAAAGTTTTCTTCTCTTACGGAAACATAATGGTATAATTACAGAGAGCAAAGACTTTGAATTTCATTTGGGGGGTGTTCCTCAATATACATAAAATCTCTTCAACTACTTGTTTATGTCTTATGTCTTACTTTAATCAATATTTATTCATAGATTATAAGATATTCTTTCAAACAATCTCTTTTTGTGAACTGCATGACTTATATAGAGGGTTAAGTTGATGTTGTAAGAGGCAGAGTAAATCATCTCTCCAATCTTTTGTAAACCAAAACCATGAATGAATGATGCCGGAAATAGTTGTCTGTCTAAACTTTTAAGTCATGAGCATTTTATCCTGAAGTTGTAAAGTAAGTATTCAGGAGTTCTTCATAATTGATGTATTGATCTAAAACTTACTGACCAGGTATTGAGAGACCATGTCTCTTTTTTTTTTTTTTTTATTTTCAAAGCGAAACTTTAAAGCAAGACTTGGTAACAGTCATAAATGTCTGATTGACTGTTCAGTTTCTGTTGAACCCCAAATTGACACAAATCATTACTTGAATATTCATAATAAATGTCTATCTTTCTAACTAAATTATCATCAAAATTATGAATAAAAACATCTTTGAATTCAAAAAAGACTACTGTTAGCAACAACAGATTTCTCAAATAACATACATTTTAAGCCAAGTTTTAGATGTGACGAAAAATTAGGACATTGTTATAATTAGTTGAGGGAGAACTCAGAAGTAAACTTACTTAATTTATTTGCATAAATTGCCATTCTGTTATCTTTAAAACCAAATGCAAATTGGCTCTGTCTGATATGATGATGGTTATTTGGCTCAAAAGTGCTTCAATTTGCAGAGCAATCTGGTGTCGGCTCTGCAGTGAGGCGATCCCAGGTAACATACAAATCCTGAATTATTCCAGAAATTAGTATGTTTAAAGCATCAATTTAAGTGCTAATTGCAGTAGTAATGAGAAAAAGCAGTACGACTGTGAGATTTGCATCTCCTACCCCATCAGTATGCCTGGAACGGCTGCTGACTGGCAGAGGATTTGGCTGCTAATTAAATAATTGTATGCATGGTAGTGATCTTGCCTGATTCAATAGATGAAGATTAATCCTCAGATAAATATGTTTGGCTGGTATTGAAATGTCTGAGCAGTTTCTTTAAAAATAGTTCATGCGATATAGGTAGATAGATAAGTAGATAGATGATAGCTGTTTATATGTACACATATATACCTACGTATATATGCATACACACACTCATATATATATATATATATATATATATATATATGTACACTCAGTAAATAAATGTGTGCTCATTATAGCCTGAAAATAATAATAAATACTTACAAAAGATTTAATACGTGTAAAATCCAGATAGGACTTTTAAGAGCATTGTAGAATAAAATTCATAGAGTTGCTAAAAACAAAGCATTGTATCAGTAACTAATTTTACTATGCAAGTAAAAATAATGATAATAAAGTTGGCATGTTAAGTAAGTGCCCAACTGATATTTATATGTGTCTCCTTGACCATTTTTACATTTTAACCAGTCTTAAGTAGAGCAGTTTCTCTGCTCCATGTCTGCGGGTTCTGGCATGGACTTGGCCATCATGTGTACTTAAACTACATTCTATAGCTATTTCAGAATCTAGTTCTAGGCATAATTTCAAATTAACAAGAAAAAGCTATAGGATGGGGGTAACACTGAAAATTCTCATTGAACTAACTTTTTTGGTGATGGTGGTAGTGGTGTTTTTGTTTGGTTTATATTTTTCTTTGGTTTTGTTGTTGTTTTAATTCCTGAGGGTGGTTTGGCTCATCACAGCTTTATTTCAATTAAATGCAGGGCTTTATTTCAATTACATACACTTGGCAGCACTAAAATCATAGTGAACAAGCTCTTAAAGTCTAAAAGAAAAACTGTAATATACATTAAGAAATCAAAAGAAACCAAAGTGAAAGTGCTCACGTAATTTTTAAACTACATTAGGAAGTATTGTAAACGTTACAAAAGATGACAATTACCTTAGCACTTTGAGTTTCTTATAACATGGTTTCCAGGGGTCTAGATTTTCATTCATTCATTCTACATCGTTGAGCACTGATTGAATGATTATTCACAAGTGTCTTAAAGAGGAAGAATAAAGTGGCAAAATATGTGTTGGTTTAATAACTGTTAGAATTTTAAGTACTGTAGGAATATTAATGCAAAAAATATTTTTTCTAGGACCACTAGACTTATAGAACTCCCTATGAATTATAGCTATTACAGTATTTCACTATGCAGAATAAATTTAGACTGTGAACCCCCCCAAAAAATGTATTGTCATTATGTTTCATTAAGTTGCTTAATGAAAGATAGTGACATCAGTTTCTTTTCAAGTTTTCTGTATTGTTCCAGGTAATGCTCTCCACATTGAAAATCATGCATAATACCTGAATAGGCACATCTCTAAAACAAAAATGTTACCAGTAAACAGTTTTTAATCATACTTACTTTTTAGTATGGCCAAAAGTTACTCAATATCACATGAGATTTACAATAAAGATAAAAGTTTAGATTGTAATAAGTCTTTTCAGTTGATTAGGAAAAAAACTGAAAGCATACTCTTTCCTCATATACAAGTATAAAAAAGAGCTAAGAAAATCTAAGTAGATAAATGGGTCGTATCATTGGCAGTATCCTAGTAGTATAAAGCTGAGTAAAGTACGAAGGATCTCTGTGTTACTTCAACAGCTGTAGCTACAGATTTAATCTCCAAGTCCGAAGAATGACTTCTAGAAGCACACTATTTCTTACTTGTTCACTGCATTTTCCACTAATAGTTCCTTTATTATTTTTCTTTTTCATTCAGGCATGGAATTTCTTATCTCACTTGCCCGTGATAAATGTTGGCATAAGTGTTAAAGGCTCATGGGATGACTTAGTTGAAGGACATAATGAACTCTCCATCTCAACTCTGACAGCAGACAAACGGGATGAAAACAAATGGATCAAGTTGCATGCTGATCAGGAGTATGTGCTTCAAGTCAGCCTACAGAGAGTCCATTTTGGGCTTCCAAAGGTTGTAGTATTTGGTTTCCATTCTCAAATATTTCACACCAAGTATTCACATGCACCACCACACATATCTTTTCTATTGCTAATGTGTTCGTGTCATTCATGAATCCTGCTTTCTCAAGTCGCATTAGCAGCGAGCATCAATCTTTTGAAATTAATCAGTTCTCCTCATGTGTCATATTTTTATGTCCAGAATATCCATCTACCTTACATTGCCTGTGTAGCACTACTCACAAACAGATTTTTACAGCTGGAGTGCTTTTAAAGTATAGATTCCTTGGCCTGACTCCACAGTAACCAAAACAGAATTTCAGAGATCTGATACCTTAGTGCCCCACAGGATTTTTAAGGTCATTAAATTCTTAAGAAGCACGGTCCTGGAGTATCTTGATGTGCACAACCTACAGTACACTAGATGCAGATGAGGTTGAAGTTTTCCTACTGCACCTGAATAAGACACTAAGCTTTTCTGAGACTCGGTTGCTGCATCTGCCTGCTTTCTTGCATTTAAGAAAGCTTTGCCAATTCCATGCAGAGAAAAAATGAATAGTATTTTTATTGTATATTACTGTGCTCTGTTCTGTACCCTGACACCAAAATCATTTAAGTGTTAGAAGATCAAGCAGTATAGGAAGGTTGTTCTTAAGTGACAGCATAACTGAAATAAAGACTTTGTCTTCCTATCAGCCTAGTGGGTTCAGTCAGGCCTTGCTAGGGTCAAAAGTATGCCCTGATGAATAAGGTTGCAACTAGCAGCTTTTGCTCTCTGATTCCACACACAATATGGTCAGTGGCTTTGTGTTGTTATGAAATCCTAGTACAGTCTCCTTTGTTTGATTTCTAACACACAAACAAATTGTCAATATAAATTGTCCACCTCTGTCATTGCAAGGCTTTACTGTGAACATTTTCAGACTATATAAGTATCCCAAATTAGAAGACTGTTAATAATCCTAGATGAAGAATACCATTAATTACAAAAATCAAATCATTGTGAAATTACCCTAATATTCCCCTTTAAAAATAGATTTAATTGTGCTAAAAAACCTAACAATTTACAGCTACTGTTATTAAAAAAACAAAACAACAACAACAAAAAAAAAGACTGCCTGCCTCTGGAACAATGTGAAGTCTACGAAAGAGCTTACTTTATTTATGTCATAAGGTCATTGTCTTACAAAACCAATAGATGATCTTTTTAGAAATCAATCCCAAAATAAACTTTAAGTATTGCCATATTGACATTCAATCATGGATTGTGGCAAATTATAAATGGTATAAATTGCTAAACTTACAGTTTCCAGTCCTGGGTAGGTGGTCCTGGAACGTGCTTAGTAGCCCTTGTCTCTTTTGTGAAATGGTTTGAGGACCCTTGGTGTTAGTTTTTAAAGTCTGGCAGCATTCAGCAAGAAATCCATCTGAGCCTGACTTTGTGTAGTTTACTATCTTAGCCCTCACAGCTTCCATTCCATTGATTGGTACACTGTTTAATTTTGGTAGGTCATATGTCAAGAAAATTGTCCATTTCTTCTGTATTTTCTTTCTAGATCTGTTGGAATATGGATTTTTTTTTTTTTTAGGTATGGCTGAATTTTACTGATATCTGTTGCAGTATCCTATTTTCAGTAATTTGGGTCTTCTCTATTGCTCACTTTGTCTCAAGATTTGTAAGGTTTATGTTTTCTTAGATTCTGTTTCACTGTGTAATTTTTTTTATTTATTTTTTTTTTCTATTTCCATCTCATTCTTTTCTGTCTTGATAGTTATTCTTTCCATCTAATCTACTTTGGGGACTGACTTGTTCTTGTTTTTCTAAGACCTTAAGGTACTTTATTAAGTCATTTATTTAATATATTTCTGATTTTTATTGTGGAGATATATATTATATATATATATATATATATATATATATATATATATATATAAACTCCTCTCTCTCTTGGAACCACTTGAATTTTATTTAACAGGTTCTGCTGTGCTGTACTTTATTTCATCCAATTATAGTGACTTTATAATTCTTCTCCTTGTTTTTCAGCCAGAGAATCTTCTTTTTGGGGTTTTGTTTTTTTTTTAAGTTTTTTCGAGACAGGGTTTCTCTGTGTAGCCCTGTCTGTCCTGGAACTCACTTTGTAGACCAGGCTGGCCTTGAACTCAGAAGTCCGCCTGCCTCTGCCTCCCTAGTGCTGGGATTAAAGGCGTGCGCCACCACGCCCGGCCAGAGAATCTTCTGATTCAGTAATGTGTTGTTCATTCTCAGTGATTTCATATATGTTCTTTAATTTCTATTACTATTGATTTCTAGTTTTACTTTTCTAGTCACAAAATGAAATAAATTACTTCAGTTTTCTTCTATTAATAATTCTTTTCCTGCCCTAATAGCATGGGCTAATTTCTATGGTCTTCTTCTTTGGTCTTCGGAGACAAGCAGCATCTGCAGTGTTTGATAGAAAATTCTCGACATGTCTGTTAAGTCCATTTGTGGTTTTGGAGGTGGTTTCTTTTGTTTAGAAGATCTGACCAAAGTCACCTGCTGCTGTTAATATATTGAAATTAGTTTGCATCCCTTAGTTGTTGTTTGTGAACTTGCATAGCAGTGTTTCCTTTTTTTTTTTCCTGTATGTGCCTTTAGGTGACCATCCCCTTGGTGGATTGCTCCCTTTATCAATGTACAGTGACCTTCTTTACCTCTTCTCATTAATTGTAGTTAGAAGACTATTTTTTTCAGCAGTAGCCACACCTGATAGCTCCCTCGTGTGTGTGTGTGTGTGTGTGTGTGTGTGTGTGTGTGTGTGTGTGTGTGTTTGTGTGTCTCTGATAATTAGATTTATTGGAGGCAACAAATACATGAACCTTTTAGGGGATGAGCATACATGGAGTTGATAGTGGATGTCTTCTTTGATTACTCCTAACCTTATATATTGACTCAAGGTCCCTCCCTTGAACCCAGCACTCACTAATTGAGCTCGTCTACCAAGTTAACCTGCAAGAATCCCTTGTTTCTGCTTAAGTGCTAAGATTATAAGTGGGCTGCTACAGGCACCAGGCATTTATATGGGTCCTGAACATTAAAACTTCAGTCTTTATACTTACACAGCAAAGTCCTTACCCACTGAGCTATCTCCCCAGCCCCTGGATTGATTTTAAATCCAGTCGTCCATTCTTTTCTTTTGGAAAGTTGAAACCATTAACATTTGGTTACTATTGAAAGGTATATAATAATTCCTGTCATTTCATTGATTTTGTAATGTTTAGTGCTTTCTTATTGTTTAACTGCTGTACTAGCATGGTTTATAGTTTTCCCATAGATGTATTTATTATCCTCTACACCAAAGATTCCCTCAGCGAATCACTTTAGTTTGTGTTGGGCATGGAAACTTTTTCCTTTTCCCTTACTTTGACTCTGAAAAGTGCTAGATATTGTGGTATGGATTGACAGTTATTGTCTTTCAGAACTTAAAGTAGCTTCTTATATATTCTAGTGGGTTTTAGATTTCTCTTCAGAAGTCATCAGTTCTCCTGATGCACTCAACTTTAAGTGACTTGGTTCTTTTCATTCTATATATTTAATATGTAAGTTATAGTATGACATAGGAAAGGTCCTTGCTTATCTGTTTGGCATTTTAAATACCTCATATATCTACATAGACATCTCTTCCCCTACATTTGGAGAATCTACTGTTTTTATTAAATATATTTTCTATACCTTTAGCTTGCCTTTCTTCTGTGTCCCTAATTTATATATTTAGTCTTTTGATAGTATCCCATATATTTTTGTGTGTTTCATTTATATGTTCTCATTATTTTTGTCATTGTCTGAGTATTCTAATTTGTCTGTCTTATCTCGTAGTTCTGGCACTCTGTCTTACACCTAATCCATTCTATTTGTAAAATTTTCATTGAATTTAATTGATTTATTGTGCCTTAATTTTCAAAACAGAATGTAATTGTTTTGCATGCTTCTCTAATTTTAATTCCCGAGTTATATTTTAGAAAGTGGTTACTGTTGTGCATGTGCATATGCAAACAGGTGACATCAATATAAGTGTGGTGTGTGGAGGCCTTGGATGTTGTGCCACATGAGCTACCCACCTTATTTTCTATGTGACTTTTTTTAGTAGGGTCTCTTATTGGCCCTAGGACTTACTGAATAGCTAAGCTGGCTCACAAGCCCTAGGGATGCTCTTGTCTCTATCTCTCCAGTTCTGATATTAAAGGCATGTACCACCATGCCCAACTTTTTATACATGGATACTGGAGATCCAAACTCAGATCTTCATAATCTTTTCACCCACTTGAGTGCCTTTGTCACATCCTGTACTTCCTTCCTTAATTCATTCAGCAGCTTGTTTGAATTATTTTTAATGTATTCAGTGATATAAAATTATTCAATGACCTCAAGAATTTTCTATCATTAAGTATTCCTAGAATCCTTCACTGAAACGATCTTTTGGAGCATTGTATCTCATTTACTTTAGTTTTCTTTGGAATCTGTTATTTTGAAATTGACCATTTTCCCCAGAAATCACATTGCCATGGTTTTTTTTTATATTTATTGTTTCTTTGTTGAGACTTGCCTACTTGGGCTTGGGTCATTAGTTGGGTTTTATTTTTTTCTTAACTTGTTCATTTGTTAGTTTGAAACCAAGTGAGAAAAGAATGGTAAAACATCCAGATAGATAAGCTTGAGTTGTGTGGATTTATGGCCTTCTAGTGAAACAGCATAACCTTGTAACCATAGCCAGCAGCGTAGAAAATATAGCCATTTCTAACAGTTTATCTCTTTCTCTGATTTTCAGGGAAAACATGAGAATCATGCAGTTACTCCTCGATTTCCAAAATTAAAAGATGAAGGCTGGTTTTTGATATTAGGAGAAGTGGATAAGAGAGAGCTGATGGCTGTAAAACGAGTAGGATTTGTTCGAACACATCATGATGCTTCCATCTCGTTCTTTACTCCTGAAACACCTGGAAGGTGAGCTGAACCTTATACAAGTTCCAAGATAGTGACAGTGATCTGCTGTCCTGAAAACTCTGTGTTCATTGGAATATACGCTAATGACCTTCTCCCCACACCTCTGTTAATGCTCATGATTAGATACTTGTTCAAACTAACTTCTTAATCCCGACTTTGCTTCACAAAATAAAAAAGAGATTGGTAGGGCCTGTCAGAGGATAGCCACACTATGCTTCTGTCTGTGAACACATCATAGCATCAATAATAGTGTCAGCCCTTGGTGCACCCCCATGAGAAGGATCCCAAGTTGGGCCAGTCACAAGCCTTGAGAGGCCCAACCAGTAGCTGACCAAGACAGATGCAGATACTTATAACCAACCTTTGGACTGAAGTTGGGGAACCCTGTGGAAAAATTAGAGGAAGGATTGAAGGAGCTGAGGGGGAGGGTGACCCCATAGGAAGACCAGCAGTTTCAACTAACCCAGACCTCTGGCATATCCCAGAGACTGAGCTACCAACCAGGAGCATACAAGGGCTGGTCTGAGGCCCCTGGCACACATATAGCAGAGGACTACCTGGTCTGGCCTCAGTGGGAGAAGATGTGCCTAATCCTTGAGAGATTTGAGGCCCCACGGAAGGGAGATACTTGGGGGTCGGGGGTGGGGAGCTGAAATGTAAATAAATAAAATAATAAAGATTAAAACGTGGCTGCAAATTTACATTTTATCTCCCACTTTTTTATTTTTGCATATTATATACAGTGATGCATTTCATAAAGGCCTTCTCACTCACACATATCATGTCTTTATCTTTCAGATATATCTTTACCCTGTATCTCATGAGTGACTGTTACCTCGGCCTAGACCAGCAGTATGACATTTATCTCAATGTCACAAAAGCAAACATTTCTACACAGATCAACACAAAGGACTCTGATGTCTTCACTGACTTGGCAGTATAGTATCCTGACCCAGACAAGCCATTTGAACAAAGAGGCTGAGAGTCTTGACTGTTCAGTCATGTGGACAAGTCGAATTACTTGGTGTCTGCCTTGACAGAATCAACTTCAAACCTCAAACCAACTAGGAAGTTGACAGCGGCTGCAGTGGTGATTCCAGCAGCGTTAGCCACAGAGGCCTTTTAGAAACTGCTGCCTTTGTAACAGACTTATGGGTTTCTTTCCATGTAAGATAAGTAAGCATATCGTATCGTTTTTAAGTTGTGCATGTTGGAGGTGGTAGTTATGGGTTATCAAACTTTGCATCTCAGGATGTACTGTTTACATGAATACCAGCTACTCCTTTTTCTAAGGAAAATTACATTGTGGTGTGACGGGTTAAATGTTTAAGCAATTTAAAATATATAATTCTATGATGTGATACAAAGTTGATCTTATTAGCAAAATTCATACTTTGATCACATGTAGAAATCTTATAAATGATAGTAATATATGATATGAATTTATATTGCAGAGATCAATGATGATTTTTCAAAGACCATACACTGATCTTGGAAAATATGAACCCTGTAACTGGTGGAAATAAAGTATATAGAGTGCTCCTTCCAGACAAGCTACTCTTTTCTTCTCCTGTCCCATTATACCCTCTGTTTGTTTTTCTTACCACTTTTACTGGCCAAGAATTTTAACAATGTTTAAAATTACTCATCTTAATTTTTAGGAGAATTTGGCCTACAACTTCAGAGTGTTTTGTGTTGATGCTTGTTTTTTAAGAAAACATACAATGATGAAAAGATTGAATGATCTATCTTACAAGTTAGAGATTTCTTTTTGTTAAGTTTACTCTTTGGTGATTTGCTACCTGTATAAAGTGCATCCTATTTACATTCAGTCCCATCCTGTCTTAGACGCCGGCCATGGGCATCACCCTCCTTCCCTACTGGTCCTCATCCTACTTTCTTACCATGTTGTCTTGTGGCCAGGGCTGTCTAGATGAGCAAGGGTTTAAGGTTAGCCATGAGTGACTCTCTCTTGCCCAGCATCAGCAGCCTTCCCTAAGGAGGACTAGGGCTTTCTGAGCCCCTTCTCCATCCATGACTAAATATGGATGCACACAATCTTGTGCATGCAACCTGTGAATTCATAGTTATAATGGCCATGTCATTCTTTGAAGATAGTGTGTCAAAACCCTTCTTCTCATGATCTAGCTCTTAGATTTTTCTGCCTCCACTTCCATGATGATCCCTGTAACGCATGGGGGTGATATAATTGCCCCAATTAAGACTAAGTTCTCAGCAGTCACTTCTCAGTACATTGATTAACCATGAGCCTTAGAAGTCACTATTTGTTGAAAAAAACAAAAGCTGCTTTCATGAGTGCTGAACATAAAAATTTAGAAAGCAGTTTAATTCAAGTCCATTTAGTCCAACAATAGTAGTAATTGTAGTAATTTCTCTAGAGCCTAGCCCTTGGGCCTTTGAACAGCTGATGGTACCAGGCATGAATTCCCTCCCGTGAAGCTGCCTTCTGATCCAAACAAAAACCATTGGTTACATCCTAAAAGTCATGCCACTGTTGTACAAGTGGGTATATTTTACATGGCAGCTAAGTATTATAGTACATAAGATACACCACTGGATGGCACCATTGATGACTACACCACCGTCTGGCTGCATAGCACCTTCCAACATTGTGAAAACTACTAAGCAGGGAGGAAACTTCCAGTTCCGTATCAGCTTCATTTTTCTGTGTGCTACAACCATGATATGTGATATCTTCAGCAGTGGGATCTTACCTTCAAGTTTGGATCCACAGCTGGGATGGTGTCGCACGCCTTTAATCCCATCACTTGTGAGGCAGAGGCAGGTGAATTTCTGAGTTGGAGGCCAGCCTAGTCTACAGAGTGAGTTCCAAGACAGCCAGGGCTATACAGAGAAAAGCCTGTCTCAAAAAAAAAAAAAAAAGTTCAGATCCACAACCAAAGGCAAGGGCTATAGCACATTTAGGCAGGGGGCTTTTGGACCTTCTTGATAATCAGGTCAGAGAAATAACCTGCACTCAGCACTGAGATTATTATTTGATTTCCTCTGGTTTCTGTAGTTAGCATTATATACAATATTTCGTGTGAAAGTATGCTGCGTGGTGAGTTGATAGAGTGGTTTTTTGAGTACCCACAGTTCACTTCATCTAAGAACGAAATCTGTTACTATGGGCATTTTGAAAAGATCATATGGAAACTTATTATGCTATAGGCATTTCTTAAAATAGGCAAATATAAAGAGGTTTAATGGAGTTAAAGTACAAGAGAGAAACAGTATCCCCGTCCGCTAGGCATCTCATGCTAGCAAATGAAATGCCAAATACTAGGAATGGGTTGCCTCTTTTTGAGTTGTTGGTCAATGGAACCATTTAGATTTATAAGTATTACAGGATATTGCCATTCTTGGCTACTCTTGAGAACTTGATGTTAAGATCCTCACACAATATGTACTCACTGATAAGTGGATATTAGCCCAAAACTTAGGATACCCAAGATATAAGATACAATTTGCTAAATGCATGAAACTCAAGAAGAATGAAGACTAAAGTGTGGAACAAAACACTCATGGAAGGAGTTACAGAGACAAAGTTTGGAGCTGTGACAAAAGGATGGACCATCTAGAGACTGCCATATCCAGGGATCCACCCCATAATCAGCCTCCAAACGCTGACACCATTGCATACACTAGCAAGATTTTGCTGAAAGGACCCAGATATAGCTGGCTCTTATGAGACAATGCCGGGGCCTAGCAAACACAGAAGTGGATGCTCACAGTCAGCTATTGGATGTATCACAGGGCTCCCAATGGAGGAGCTAGAGAAAGTACCCAAGGAGCTAAAGGGATTTGCAACCCTATAGGTGGAACAACATTATGAACTAACCAGTACCCTGGAGCTCTTGACTCTAGCTGCATATGTATCAGAAGATGGCCTAGTCGGCCATCACTGGAAAGAGAGGCCCATTGGACTTGCAAACTTTATATGCCCTAGTACAGGGGAACGCCAGGGCAAAAAAATGGAAATGGGTGAGTAGGGAAGTGGGGGGAAGGGTATGGGGGACTTTTGGGATAGCATTGGAAATGTAATTGAGGAAAATACGTAATAAAAAAAATTTTTTTTTCAAAAAAAGATCCTATTGCGGAAGATGCCATATTTACATCACAAAATATAAAGAAATCAAACTGGCACTCACCTGAAAGCGTCATTCCTGCTGGGTTGTCTTCACTGTAGTAGAAGGTGCAATGTTCTTTAGAGTGGGAGACAACCATCATCTCCTCCAGCTGTGAACCCTGCAAACTATAACAGTGACTACCCTAACAAAATATTGCTGGTGCAGTAGTGGCCCAAAAGTTACGGGAGTAACCAACCACTTTCTGATTATATTTGAGATCCACTCCATGAGATGACACCCATACCTAGTGCTGATAATGAAGCCAAGGCCCAATAGCTACATAAGTCATAAGCCCTGGAGGAGAACCCAGTGCTATTATTCTCCTACATAGCCATACTATTAAAATGTTTCCTATACCCATAGATCAGTGCATCTTTCAACCCTCAACAGAGAAACTTCTTGCAGTAAATAACAACTACCACAGAATCTTTCAACTGGCCAACATGCAGAGAATAAGAGACTGGAGTGGAGCTGGAAAGATAGATGGCTTAGCACTTAAGAGTATATATTGTTCTTACAGAGGATAGAAGATCAAGTGCTTCTGTGCGCGCACACACACACACACACACACACACAAATAATGCTAAAATGTTTAAAAGAGATAGTAGGGCTGGAGAGATGACTCAGCAGTTAAGAGCACTGGCTGCTCTTCCAGAGGTCCTGAGCTCAATTCCCAGCAACCACATGGTGGCTTACAACTATCTAAAATGAGTTCTGATGCCTTATTCTGGCATGTGAGTGTACATGCAGATAGAGCACTCCTCCACATAAAATAAATAAATAAATCGACTTTTTAAAAAAAAAGAGAGTGATTATGGGGAGCTCAGACCTACATACATACCACACTCCTCAAAGCCCAGGGACCTTCATGGAAGAAAAGGGGAAAAGACAGTAGGAGCCGGTAGTGATCAGTAACACCGAGGAAAGTGCACAATAGAGCAGTTGCACAGATGAACTTAAAGTGATTATGACAACATACATAAGAAAGACCTGTGAAAGCTCAAGCCAGACAAAATCTCAGTAAAGAAAGTGAAAGTGGGCACAAAATCCATCCCTAGTTAATTCGTTACTGGTATTTGATCATTTAGAGGAAGAGGGGTTTTTTGTAAGTCAGCCACAGTCTGGTCCAGGAATACCCTCAAGTTGGATATACCAACTAGACTCAATGAGAGGAACGCTCAAAGTTGGGTGGGATGACAGGATAGTTATAGGAGGAGTTTAGGGCAGTTGAATATGTTCAAAATACACTATATGCAATTCAAAAAACTAAAAAGTAAAAATACTGCTTAAAAAAAATTTGAAGAAGAAGGCATAGATTGAACCTGAGTAGCCATTAAAACAGAAGAGGCAGTGAATAAATAAACTGTGGCCCTGGTATGCTGATCACACTCTAGGGGGAAATCACATATCCAGAAATGTGCATGAATTTATCTTAATGTGTTTTTAAACATTAAAATAATTTTCAAAAAGGACACAAAATTGGGAGAGGGTAGGGAAGCAGAATAGAGAAGGGAAGAGTTTGGGGAGGATGCAGAATATATTTTTCTGGAAAAGGGATAAAACAATCCAAAAGCTAATAATTTTTTATATTTTGTACATTTTGTGGATTTTTTTGTTTTTTAATGAAATAGAATTACATCTATTTCCTTCCTCCCTTTTCTGCCTCAAGCCCATCCCAGCTCCCTTCATTCCATCCCCTCCCATGTCCATCCCCCTCTAGTCAGTAACCCTTTTTTCTTTATTAATGTTACATACGTGTGTATTGGTTGTGTGTAAGTAGTTTCAAGAATGACCACTGCATTGGAAATTTTGTTAAAAGAAAATAACTCTGGCTTCCTTCAGTAAATATCCCAAGTATCGCCAGCAATGAACTGTGTGATATGTGGAGAAAGAGGAACACTCCTCCATTGTTGGTGGGATTGCAAGCTTGTACAACCACTCTGGAAATCAGTCTGGCGGTTCCTCAAAAAATTGGACATAGTACTACCAGAGGATCCCACAATACCTCTCCTGGGCATATATCCAGATGTTCCAACTGGTAAGAAGGACACATGCTCCACTATGTTCATAGCAGCCTTATTTATAATAGCCAGAAGCTGGAAAGAACCCAGATGCCCCTCAACAGAGGAATGGATACAGAAAATGTGGTACATTTACACAATGGAGTACTACTCAGCTATTAAAAAGAATGAATGTATGAAATTCTTAGGCAAATGGATGGACATAGAGGGCATCATCCTGAGTGAGGTAACCCAATCACAAAAGAACTCACATGATATGTACTCACTGATAAGTGGATATTAGCCCAGAAACTTAGAATACCCAAGATACAATTTGCAAAACACATGAAACTCAAGAAGAACGAAGACCAAAGTGTGGACACTTTGCCCCTTCTTAGAATTGAGAACAAAACACCCATGGAAGGAGTTACAGAGACAAAGTTTGGAGCTGAGACAAAAGGATGGACCATCTAGAGACTGCCATACCTGGGGATCCATCCCATAATCAGCCTCCAAACGCTGACACCATTGCATACATTAGCAAGATTTTGCTGAAAGGACCCTGATATAGCTATCTCTTCTGAGGCTATGCCAGGGCCTAACAAACAGAAGTGGATGCTCACAGTCAGCTATTGGATGGATCACAGGGACCCCAATGGAGGAGCTAGAGAAAATACCCAAGGAGCTAAAGGGATCTGCAACCGTATAGATGGAACAACAATATGAACTAACCAGTACCCCCCTTCCCCCAGAGCTCGAGTCTCTAGCTGCATATGTATCAGAAGATGGCCTAGTCAGCCATCAGTGGAAAGAGAGATCCATTGGTCTTGCAAACTTTATATGCCTCAGTACAGGGGAATGCCAGGGCCAAGAAGTGGGAATGGGTGGGTAGGGGAGTAGGGGGGAGAGTAAGGGGGACTTTTGGGATAGCATTGAAAATGTAAATGAAGAAAATACCTAATTAAAAAAAAAGAATCACTGTAACAAATACCATCACAATTTAGGATGAAGAAATGTTTATTTTGGTGCATGGTTTCAGTTTCCAGTCTATGATAAGCTGGCTCCATTATTTATTTAATGTCATGAAGCAGAACACCATACTAGAGAAAACACAATAGAACAGAGCTGCTTAGTTCATAGCAGTCAGGAATCAGAGACCAAAACTAGAAGGGGTCAGGACATTCACTCTACAGCCCATCACGCATAGTGCTTGTAATCCTCCTCGGCCTCCCAGGAAGCTGGGGTTACATTAAAGCCTTCATAATCATCCTTCAAAAAACCTTCACAGATTCACTCATTGATAACAGGATCAATCATCACAGTGAATCAAAAGCAAACTAACGACAAGCCTCTTCCGGTCAGAAAAGCACCGGGGTAGCAAGGGCACAGGGTCGGCTGACACTCGCCAGCTACCCACAACACCCGCCACAGGATCTTAAGACTTCTGGTGAGTGGAACACAGCTTCTGCTCCAATCCAATTGCGTGCAGGACCTGAGACTGCATTAGTTAGGGAAGCAGAAACCGGCCAGAGTAGGGCCACAGGCCTCATCCGGCCGGATCAGCACCGGGGTAGCTAGAGCCCAGGGTCGGCTGACACCCGCCAGCTACCCACGACCCCCGCCACAGGATTTGAGACTGCTGGTGAGTGGAACAAAGCTTCTGCTCCAGTCCAATCACGCGGGACCTGAAACTGCTCTGGTTGGGGAGAGAGAAATCCGGCCTACATAGGGCCACAAACCTCTTCCGGTCAGAAAAGCACCTGGGTAGCTAGGGAGCAGGGTCGGCTGACACTTGCCAGCTACCCACAACACCCGCCACAGGATCTTAAGACTTCTGGTGAGTGGAACACAGCTTCTGCTCCAATCCAATTGCGCGGGACCTGAGACTGCTCTGGTTGGGGAGAGAGAAATCCGGCCTACATAGGGCCACAAACCTCTTCCGGTCAGAAAAGCACCGGGGTAGCGAGGGCGCAGGGTCGGCTGACACTCGCCAGCTACCCACAACACCCGCCACAGGATCTTAAGACTTCTGGTGAGTGGAACACAGCTTCTGCTCCAATCCAATTGCGCGCGGGACCTGAGACTGCATTAGTTAGGGAAGCCAGAGTAGGGCCACAGGCCTCATCCAGCCGGATCAGCACCGGGGTAGCTAGAGCCCAGGGTCGGCTGACACCCGCCAGCTACCCACGGCCCCCGCCACAGGATTTTGAGACTGCTGGTGAGTGGAACACAGCTTCTGCTCCAGTCCAATCACGCGGGACCTGAGACTGTTCTGGTTGGGGAGAGAGAAATCCGGCCTACATAGGGCCACAAACCTCTTCCGGTCAGAAAAGCACCTGGGTAGCTAGGGCGCAGGGTCAGCTGACACTCGCCAGCTACCCACAACACCCGCCACAGGATCTTAGGACTTCTGGTGAGTGGAACACAGCTTCTGCTCCAATCCAATTGCACACGGGACCTGAGACTGCATTAGTTAGGGAAGAAGAAACCAGCCAGAGTAGGGCCACAGGCCTCATCCGGCCAGATCAGCACCTGGGTAGCTAGAGCCCAGGGTCAGCTGACACCCGCCAGCTACCCACGACCCCCGCCACAGGATTTTGAGACTGCTGGTGAGTGGAACACAGCTTCTGCTCCAGTCCAATCACTAGGGACCTGAGACTGCTCTGGTTGGGGAGAGAGAAATCCGGCCTACATAGTGCCAAAAGCCTCTTCCGGTCAGAAAAGCACCTGGGTAGCTAGGGCGCAGGGTCGGCTGACACTCGCCAGCTACCCACAACACCCGCCACAGGATCTTAAGACTTCTGGTGAGTGGAACACAGCTTCTGCTCCAATCCAATTGCGCGCAGGACCTGAGACTGCATTAGTTAGGGAAGCAGAAACCGGCCTGAGTAGGGCCACAGGCCTCATCCAGCTGGATCAGCACCGGGGTAGCTAGAGCGCAGGGTCCTCTGACACCCGCCAGCTACCCACGACCCCTGCCACAGGATTTTGAGACTGCTGGTGAGTGGAACACAGCTTCTGCTCCAGTCCAATCACGCGGGACCTGAGTCTGCTTTGGTTGGGGAGGGAGAAATTCGGCCTACATAGGGCCAAAAGCCTCTTCCGGTCAGAAAAGCACGGGGTAGCGAGGGCACAGGGTCGGCTGACACTCGCCAGCTACCCACAACACCCGCCACAGGATCTTAAGACTTCTGGAGAGTGGAACACAGCTTCTGCTCCAATCCAATTGCGCGCGGGACCTGAGACTGCATTAGTTAGGGAAGCAGAAAACTGGCCTGAGTAGGACCACAGGCCTCTTCCGGCTGGACCAGCACCGGGGTACCGTCAGCTACCCACGACCCCCGCCGCAGGATTTAGAGACTGCTGGTGAGTGGAACACAGCTTCTGCTCCAATCTTTAAACAGTGACAACGATAACAACTAACCCCAGAGATTACCAGATGGCGAAAGGTAAACGTAATAATCTTACTAACAGAAACCAAGACCACTCACCATCATCAGAACCCAGCACTCCCACTTCGCCCAGTCCAGGGCACCCCAACACACCGGAAAAGCTAGACACAGATCTAAAAGCATATCTCCTGATGATGGTAGAGGACTTCAAGAAGGACTTTAATAACACACTTAAAGAAATACAAAGGAACACTGGTAAACAGGTAGAAGACATTAAAGAAGAAGCACAAAAATCCCTTAAAGAATTGCAGGAGAACACAGCTAAAGAGTTTCAAATCCTTAAAGAAAAACAGGATAACCTAATCAAACAGGTAGAAGTCCTTAATGAAAAACAGGAAAACACATCCAAACAGATGATGGAAAGGAACAAAACCATAATAGACCTAAAAAGGGAAGTAGACACAATAAAGAAAACCCAAAATGAGGCAACACTGGAGATAGAAACCCTAGGAAAGAAATCTGGAACCATAGATACCAGCATCAGCAACAGAATACAAGAGATGGAATAGAGAATCTCAGGTGCAGAAGATTCCATAGAGAACATTGGCACAACAATCAAGGAAAATGTAAAATGCAAAAAGATCCTAACTCAAAACATCCAAGAAATACAGGACACAATGAGAAGACCAAACCTACGGATAATAGGAGTGGATGAGAATGAAGATTTTCAACTCAAAGGACCAGCAAACATCTTCAACAAAATTATAGAAGAAAACTTCCCAAATCTAAAGAAAGAGATGCCCATGAACATACAAGAAGTCTACAGAACTCCAAATAGACTGGACCAGAAAAGAAATACCTCCCGACACATAATAATCAGAACAACAAATGCTCTAAATAAAGATAGAATACTAAAAGCAGTAAGAGGAAAAAGGCCAAGTAACATATAAAGGCAAGCCTATCAGAATTACACCAGATTTTTCACCAGAGACTATGAAAGCCAGAAGATCCTGGACGGATGTTATACAGACACTAAAAGAACACAAATTCCAGCCCAGGCTACTATACCCAGCCAAACTCTCAATTAACATAGATGGAGAAACCAAAGTATTCCACGACAAAACCAAATTCACACATTATCTCTCCACGAATCCAGCCCTTCAAAGGATAATAACAGAAAAAAACCAATACAAGGACAGGAACCACGCCTGAGAAACAACAAGAAGGTAATCCCTCAACAAACCTAAAAGAAGACAGCCACAAGAACAGAATGCCAACTTTAACAACAAAAATAACAGGAAACAACAATTACTTTTCCTTAATATCTCTTAATATCAATGGACTCAACTCCCCGATAAAAAGACATAGACTAACAAACTGGCTACACAAACAAGACCCAACATTTTGCTGCTTATAGGAAACTCATCTCAGAGAAAAAGATAGACACTACCTCAGAATGAAAGGCTGGAAAACAATTTTACAAGCAAATGGTATGAGGAAACAAGCTGGAGTAGCCATTCTAATATCTGATAAGATTGACTTCCAACCCAAAGTCATTAAAAAAGACAGGGAGGGACACTTCATACTCATCAAAGGTAAAATCCTCCAAGAGGAAATATCAATCCTGAATATCTATGCTCCAAATACAAAGGCAGCCACATTCATTAAAGAAACTTTAGTAAATCTCAAAGCACACATTGCACCTCATACAATAATAGTGGGAGACTTCAACACACCACTTTCACCAATGGACAGATCATGGAAACAGAAACTAAACAGGGACACAGAGAAACTAAGAGAAATTATGAATCAAATGGATCTGGCAGATATCTACAGAACATTCTATCCTAAAACAAAAGGATATACCTTCTTCTCAGCACCTCATGGTACCTTCTCCAAAATTGACCACATAATTGGTCACAAAACAGGCCTCAACAGATACAAAAATATTGAAATTGTCCCATGCATCCTATCAGATCACCATGGACTAAGGCTGATCTTCAATAACAAAATAAATAATAGAAAGCCAACCTTCACGTGGAAACTGAACAACACTCTTCTCAATGATACCTTGGTCAAGGAAGGAATAAAGAAAGAAATTAAGGACTTTTTAGAGTTCAATGAAAATGAAGCCACAACATACCCAAACTTATGGGACGCAATGAAAGCATTTCTAAGAAGAAAACTCATAGCTCTGAGTGCCTCCAAAAGGAAACTAGAGAGAGCACACATTAGCAGCTTGACAACATACCTAAAAGCACTAGAACAAAAGGAAGCAAATTCACCCAAGAGGAGTAGATGACAGGAAATAATCAAACTCAGGGGCGAAATCAACCAAGTGGAAACAAGAAAAACTATTCAAAGAATCAACCAATCAAGGAGCTGGTTCTTTGAGAAAATCAACAAGATAGATAAACCCTTAGCCAGACTCACTAGAGGGCACAGGGAAAGCATCCTAATTAACAAAATCAGAAATGAAAAAGGAGACATAACAACAGATCCTGAAGACATCCAAAACACCATCAGATCCTTCTACCAAAGGCTATACTCAACAAAACTGGAGAACCTGGATGAAATGGAGAAGTTCCTAGACAGATACCAGGTACCAAAGTTGAATCAAGATCAGGTTAATGATCTAAACAGCCCTATATCCCCTAAAGAAATAGAAGCAGTCATTAATAGTCTCCCAACTAAAAAAAGCCCAGGACCAGATGGGTTTAGTGCAGAGTTCTATCAGACCTTCAAAGAAGATCTAATCCCAGTTCTTCACAAACTATTCCACAAAATAGAAACAGAAGGTACTCTACCCAACTCATTCTATGAAGCCACAATTACTCTGATACCTAAACCACAAAAAGACCCAACAAAGATAGAAAACTTCAGACCAATATCCCTTATGAATATTGATGCAAAAATCCTCAATAAAGTTCTTGCTAACCGAATCCAAGAACACATCAAAACAATCATCCATCCTGACCAAGTAGGTTTCATCCCAGGGATGCAGGGATGGTTTAGTATTCGGAAATCCATCAACGTAATCCAGTATATAAACAAACTCAAAGACAAAAACCACATGGTCATCTCGTTAGATGTGGAAAAAGCATTTGACAAGATCCAACACCCATTCATGATAAAAGTCTTGGAAAGATCAGGAATTCAAGGCCCATACCTAAACATGATAAAAGCAATCTACAGCAAACCAGTAGCCAACATCAAAGTAAATGGTGAGAAGCTTGAAGCAATCCCTCTAAAATCAGGGACTAGACAAGGCTGTCCACTTTCTCCATACCTATTCAACATTGTACTTGAAGTCCTAGCCAGAGCAATTCGACAACAAAAGGAGATCAAAGGGATACAAATTGGAAAAGATGAAGTCAAAATATCACTCTTTGCAGATGATATGATAGTATATATAAGTGACCCTAAAAATTCCACCAGAGAACTCCTAAGCCTGATAAACAGCTTCGGTGAAGTAGCTGGATATAAAATTAACTCAAACAAATCAATGGCCTTTCTCTACACAAAGAATAAACTGGCTGAGAAAGAAATTAGGGAAACAACACCCTTCTCAATAGTCACAAATAATATAAAATATCTTGGCGTGACTCTAACTAAGGAAGTGAAAGATCTGTATAATAAAAACTTCAAGTCTCTGAAGAAAGAAATTATAGAAGATCTCAGAAGACGGAAAGATCTCCCATGCTCATGGATTGGCAGGATCAACATTGTAAAAATGGCTATCTTGCCAAAAGCAATCTACAGATTCAATGCAATCCCCATCAAAATTCCAACTCAATTCTTCAACGAATTAGAAAGTGCAATCTGCAAATTCATCTGGAATAACAAAAAACCTAGGATAGCAAAAACTCTTCTCAAGGATAAAAGAACCTCTGGTGGAATCACCATGCCGGACCTAAAGCTCTACTACAGAGCAATTGTGATAAAAAACTGCATGGTACTGGTATAGTGACAGACAAATAGACCAATGGAATAGAATTGAAGACCCAGAAATGAACCCACACACCTACGGTCACTTGATCTTCGACAAGGGAGCTAAAAACATCCAGTGGAAGAAAGACAGCATTTTCAACAAATGGTGCTGGCACAACTGGTTGTTCACATGTAGAAGAATGCGAATCTATCCATTCCTATCTCCTTGTACTAAGGTCAAGTCTAAGTGGATCAAGGAACTTCACATAAAACCAGAGACACTGAAACTTATAGAGGAGAAAGTGTGGAAAAGCCTTGAAGATATGGGCACAGGGGAAAAATTCCTGAATAGAACAGTAATGGCTTGTGCTGTAAGATCGAGAATTGACAAGTGGGACCTCATGAAACTACAAAGCTTCTGCAAGGCTAAAGATACCATCAATAAGACAAAAAAACCACCAACAGATTGGGAAAGGATCTTCACCTATCCTAAATCAGATAAGGGTCTAATATCCAATATATATAAAGGACTCAAGAAGGTGGACTCCAGAAAGTCAAATAACCCCATTAAAAAATGGGGCTCAGAACTGAACAAAGAATTCTCACCTGAGGAATACCGAATGGCAGAGAAGCACCTGAAAAAATGTTCAACATCCTTAATCATCAGGGAAATGAAAATCAAAACAACCCTGAGATTCCACCTCACACCAGTCAGAATGGCTAAGATCAAAAATTCAGGTGACAGCAGATGCTGGCGAGGATGTGGAGAAAGAGGAACACTCCTCCATTGTTGGTGGGATTGCAAGCTTGTACAACCACTCTGGAAATCAGTCTGGCGGTTCCTCAGAAAATTGGACATAGTACTACCGGAGGATCCAGCAATACCTCTCCTGGGCATATATCCAGAAGATGTCCCAACCGGTAAAAAGGACACATGCTCCACTATGTTCATAGCAGCCCTATTTATAATAGCCAGAAGCTGGAAAGAACCCAGATGTCCCTCAACAGAGGAATGGATACAGAAATTATGGTACATTTACACAATGGAGTACTACTCAGCTATTAAAAAGAATGAATTTATGAAATTCCTAGCCAAATGGATGGACCTGGAGGGCATCATCTTGAGTGAAATAACACAATCACAAAAGAACTCACACAATATGTATTCTCTGATAAGTGGATATTAGCCCAAAACTTAGGATACCCAAGATATAAGATACAATTTGATAAACGCATGAAACTCAAGAAGAATGAAGACCAAAGTGTGGACACTGTGCACCTTCTTAGAATTGGGAACAAAACACCCAGGGAAGGAGTTACAGAGACAAAGTTCGTAGCTGTGATGAAAGGATGGACCATTTAGAGACTGCCGTATCCAGGGATCCATCCCATAATCAGCTTCTAAACGCTGACACCATTGCATACACTAGCAAGATTTTGCTGAAAGGACCCAAATATAGCTGTCTCTTGTGAGACGATGCCGGGGCCTAGCAAACACAGGAGTGGATGTTCACAGTCAGCTATTGGATGTATCACATGGCTCCCAATGGAGAAGCTAGAGAAAGTACCCAAGGAGCTAAAGGGATCTGCAACCCTATTGATGGAACAACATGATGTACTAACCAGAACCCCGGAGCTCTTGTCTCTAGCTGCATATGTATCGAAAGATGACCTAGTCGGCCATCAATGGAAAGAGAGGCCCATTGGACTTGCAAACTTTATATGCCCCAATATAGGGGAATGCCAGGGCCAAAAGAATGGGAATGGGTGGGTAGGGAAGTGGGGGCGCTATGGGGGACTTTTGGGATAGCATTGGAAATGTAATTGAGGAAAATATGTAATAAAAATATTAAAAATTAAAAAAAAAGCAAACTAATGCTAAGTTGACTTAATGGATCTTCTAGAAAAGTCACAGCATTTTCCCCTGCAACCTTCTATTCTGTACACACAGACATATACACCCCTGTCACCACAGTGGATGTCACCACAGTGGAAGAAACATGATCACTCTCACTTAGCTATAAATCCTGTGATCTACAACAACCAGCCCAACAAGTTATGCCCAGTGATGTGATAGTGGCACCAATGTTTTGAGAGTAACCAACCACCTTCTGGTTCAATTAAAGCTTATGATGGATTCTATGCCTAGTGCTATTAATTGGGCCAAAAAAAAAAAAATGACTGCCTAGGTCATGGGTTCTAGAAAAAAACATACTACTATTATTTTGCTAAATGGATACTAATAAACTGTTCTTAGTCTTGTCTTTATACCCATTGACTCAGCCCTCATGAGAAATGCTGCTTTTTTGCAGTATGTGGCAATTAATGGAGACCCAGTGAAAATAAGAGACTTTGAAGTATTCAACTCAAAAAATCAGGTATCTGTATCTTATCCCCTTCTTCCCCCAAACTCAAGGATCATTTCAGAAGGTGTGGAGAAATGATTGTAAGCAATGGAGTAGATGTCTAACAAAACAGTATTTGTCATATATGACAGAGCCAAAAGTAAATGTGGTTGAATACACAAGCCCTGCAGAAGATGAAGCCAAACAAAATCCCAGCATAGACGAGGGATGGACTCATGAAGTGCCATCTTTAGCTGAGGAACTGGTGATGAACGGCTGCTAGGAGAAGGACAGTTAGATTTCTCCAAGGATGTAGACCTTGAGAAGCTACCTGTGCTTCAATAGATTGTCCTACATCATTAGAACACTTAGATACAGGAACACTGGACCATTATAGATAGGGAACACTAAGTTGGATCAATGATTTCTTTTAGAAAAGTCACAAAAACTTAGGAGGGGAAGGTGGTAGGGACAATAGAAATAGAAGGGATGGGGTGAATTTATCACATATGTATATACAGAATTCTTAGACAATCAAGAAAAGTGGAACTATTTTTCTTGTGACTTATGAGTTGATACCAAAGAGTAAAGAGATGTTCTAAAAACATTCTTGGTAGCACATCAGCATTTAGAAATATCCTTACAAAGCTGAAAAGTGTCTGTGAACCTAGGTTTATGGCTGCTTTGGGTAACATTGTACATGTGGGTAATTAAAAAGAAACTGAGAAGAATAGAATGGTTAAAAAAAAGATTTCAAATGTGATTATCATTTTGGCTACCTTTTAAGTTTTTTTGAATTGATTTTTATATGTGGTGAGAAATAAGGTCTCACTTCATTCTACACATGGACATCCAGTTTCTAGTCCTATTTGTTAGGTTAAAATGGGGGAGCCAATTCTAATGTTCTATTGCACAGTACTGTACTAAGCAAACAGTATTGAGCTGAGTATAAAGGAAGGTTTGTTAGTGTTCTCATAGAAATAATAAATGTATGTGGGAATAGATATAAGTTCAGTATGCTACCTAATCAATGTGTATAGTAATTCTATGTAGATTAAAACACGTTTTTAAAAATATATTTGGCTTAAATTACACAAGAGAAGATTTTATAAAAATGGGAAAAGACAAATTGCATTATGCTTAAAAACTATTGCACAGAAAGAAAGCTACTAGTGGACATCTTCATTATCAATTTTTTCCTCTTCCAAAGAGTTTAGAACAGACTGAAAACCAATCATTACGTACGTCTTGAAATAAATGAGTATTGCATCAAAGTATTTAATAGACATTCTAACAAAGAATGCCAGTAATTTCAATTGAGCTTTCAAATAAGCTCTTGAAAGTGAAAAGAACAGCCTAATTATGGGCCATCTACTAGGAATGCATATTTTTACCAATTGTCACTTTAACATATTACTTTTATCACCAATTATGTCTACTGCTTACTAGGACAGTTTCCACAGAGATCAAAAAGGAGCAGGTACCGACTGTAAAGAGAAGCTGTGTGTGCTTTTTGTATATATTTTATTTACTTGTTTACAATGTGTAGGTGGTTTGCCTGCATGTGTGTGTACACCATGTGCATGCTTAGTCCCTGAAGAGTCTGGGAAGATCTCATATGATTACATATTTGTTAGCTTCCTTGTAGGTGCTGGGAATGGATCCCAGGTTCTCTGAAGGAGCTGTGTTCCTAACTGCTGAGCCATTTCTCCAGCATCATTCTGTTCCTCCTTGAATGAACTCTGTACAGAGTGATTTTTCCTTCACAGAATGAAAATTTATAATTTAAGTGTAGTTCCACACATATGGGAATGTGAGTTGTTCATTAGAACATTCTGACTGCTTCGTAGAGCATGCTTTGATCAGGTGTTAGGGACAGAATACCCAGATTCCGAGCATTCTAGGTTCTGAGGACAAACATACAAAGGAAGGTATCATGCCAGCAGACACAGGAACCACTAATAGGAAGTAGAACAACTTCTGACAACAAGACCACTGGTGCTTTCACACTGGATGAGCATGTAAATCACAATGTATGTTACAACAGAGTTAAAGTGATTTAAGCAAGTGCTATAGTCTCCTTTAAAGCACTTTTGTACATTCCTTAATATTGCAACCAGTCCCAAAAACTTCCTAGGACTCCTGTTCATCCAACACTGTTTAAGCAGAAAAATCGATTTAAGTATGTGCAATTTAAAAAAAAAAATGCCTTTAAAAGCAAGATTTGAAGCTGACAAGCTGGGTCAGTAAGTAAAGGTACTTGTCACCAAGCTTGATGACCTGAGTGCCATCCCTGAAACTCGCATGATGAAATGAAAGGATTCCAAGAGTTGTGCCTTGACCTCCACGTGTGCACCATGGTACACATGTGTGCTCACATGTGCATGCACACACAATAAATAAGCAAGTATTTGATGTCTCATCAAAAATAGCTATTTTACACTATTTTATCCAATTTCTGAAACCTATTTTAATAAATAGTAAAAATAAAATTTGCCTCTAGCTTCTAATATAGGGGTGTTCTTAGCAGAAACAAAGAGAATAATACAGATATCTTAGTCAAACCTTATATTCTGATCTTTTGAAAAACACATTTCTCTAAAACACACACACACACACACACATACCACAAGTAGTCTTCAGAGAAACTGAAACATTGAAGAAATCAATAAACTAAAGAACAATTTCCATGGACAGCCCCAGTTCCTGTAATGTACCACAGTGATGATCCTGGCTTCTGTCCATCTTATAAAATGCTAAAAGTCAGAAACAGTAAACCTGCTGCTGTTTGCGACAATCCAGCCTAGAGAGATTGGGTCTGAATTGATTGTTACTCTTCATGCCAAGAATGATTGTATTCTCATCTTCTATTGTATTGCATCTTCTATTCCAGCATTGTCATTTTTGTATCTTTCCCCACTGTGTTAATTATTTTTGGAGGCTTGATCTCATCTCCAAACACTATATTAGAAATGCTCATGAGGCTGCATTGCATAAATATTGAATGCTTAAAGACAGAGTTTTGAGGTCATTTAGACTGAATTTAAGTAAGTTGATTTGAATCAGCTTTTATTGGTGAAATCCAAGGACAGTCCTCCCATATTTACGATAACTAAATGTTTACAGACATGGAATTTGAATGCGCATTCCAATAAATCCATGAATCAGCAATCAGAACACTGGAGAATAGCTAAGAGAATCAGAAGATGGTCCCAGTACTGGTAATAATAATTTTAAAACTAGGGAAATTCTTCAAGACAAAAAATGTTTCAATAAAATCAGATAGATATGACATAAAAATGATGAAGTGTTAAAATAAAAGGGGAAATATAAAGTACAGCCAAGCTGTAATTACATGTTTTATGAATTCGGCAGACAAGAAAATGAGATCTCTTCCACCTGATAAACAGAAAAGTGGCAACTGTAATTAAAATCAAATATCTTACATTGAACTTGGTGTTATTGGATTTGAAAACAAATACACAATAAAATTAAAGACAGTCTTCATGAAAATAAATATATATACATATATTCTATATTTAATAAGACAACGCACAAGGAGGAAAGATTTTTAAATCATACATCAGAAAAGGCATTAACATATAGAACACATAGAGAACTCCTTAGTATTTAGGAATAACAAAAACAGCCTGATTTTTAAAATGGAAAATGTATCTGACAGACATTTCTCTAAAGAAAATAAAGCAGCATCTCAGCATGCAATAGGCTAATGGAAGTTAGAATCCATCCTGGTCTACACAGTAAGTTAAAGACAGACTGAGATGCATAGGAAGCCCTGTCTCAAGGAAGAAAGGAATGAAGGGAGACATGAAGGAGGAGAAGGAAAAGGGGAGTGAAGGAGGATTAAGAAATGTACAGCACCAAGAAGCTCAGGAAAAGATGCTGAAGATCACCAGTCTATGCCCGTTTAGATAGCTATTATTTTATTTTATTGTTTTTAAGACTCATTTCTAAAAGTGTGTGTGTGTGTGTGTGTGTGTGTGTGTGTGTGTGTGTGTATGTGTGTGTGCAGGCTATGGAGTCCCAAAGACAGCAAGATTCCCTGGAACTGAGTTACAAACAGTTGTGCCATGCCCATTGTGGATGCCAGGAGCCTGATAGAGAGGTATGCCATTTTAACCCCGAGCAATCCCTCTGGCCCCAAAATGGCTACTGTTTTAAAGAAATCCAGAGAGTAAGCAATAGCAAAGATGTAGAAAAATCCAAACTCTTCTCCACTGTTTATGGGAGTGTATTATAGCATAGCTGCTGTTAAAAGTGGTGTGGAAGTTAAAGGGGAGAGTAGAATTACTGTATGACCCCATAGTTCTGCTTCGGACTATGTGCCCTGCAAAGGTCAAAGTCGGGTCTTAAAAAGGTATTTGTATACCTGTGTTTATAGCAACATTCTACAGTACAAAATTTCAGTTCTGCAGTATGAAGAGCTCTGGGGATGCCTATTGGTTGCAGGAATTTAACTACACTGAACATTACTAAACTCCATATTAAAACAGTTTAAAATGGTATATTTGTGTGTATTTCATTTTCTTTTTTTTATTATTGGGTATTTATTTCACTTACATTTCCAATGCTATCCCAAAAGTCCCCCACACCCTCCCACACCCACTCCCCCACCCACCCACTCCCACCCCTTGGCCCTGGCGTTCCCCTGTTCTGAGGCATATAAAGTATGCACGACCAATGGGCCTCTCTTTCCATTGATGGCCGACCAGGCCATCTTCTGATACATATGCAGCTAGAGACACGAGCTGGGGTTGGGGGGAGGGTACTGGTTAGTTCATATTGTTGTTCCACCTATAGGGTTGCAGATCCCCCCAGATCCCTGGGTACTTCCAGCTCCTCCATTGAGGGCCCTGTGATCCATCCAATAGCTGACTGTGAGCATCCACTTCTGTGTTTGCTAGGCCCCAGCATAGTCTCACAAGAGAGAGCTATAGCAGGGTACTTTCAGAAAAATCTTGCTAGTGTATGCAATGGTGTCAGCATTTGGAGGCTGATTATGGGATGGATCCCCGGGTATGGCAGTCTCTAGATGGTCTATCATTTCGTCTCAACTCCAAACTCTGTCTCTGTAGCTCCTTCCATCGGTGCCTTACTCCCAATTCCAAGAAGGGGCAAAGTATCCACACCTTGGTCTTTGTTCTTCCCGAGCTTCATGTGTTTCACAAATTGTATCTTATATCTTGGGTATTCTAAGTTTCTGGGCTAATATCCACTTATCAGTGAGTACATATCATGTGAGTTCTTTTGTGATTGTGTTACCTCACTCAGGATGATGCCCTCCAGGTCCATCCATTTGCCTAGGAATTTCATAAATCCATTCTTTTTAATAGCTGAGTAGTACTCCATTATGTAAATGTACCACATTTTCTGTATCCATTCCTCTGTTGAGGGCCATCTGGGTTCTTTCCAGCTTCTGGCTATTATAAATAAGGCTGCTATGAACATAGTGGAGCATGTGTCCTTCTTACAGGTTGGGACATCTTCTGGATATATGCCCAGGAGAGGTATTGTGCGATCCTCCAGTAGTACTATGTCCAATTTTTTTGAGGAACCGCTAGACTGATTTCCAGAGTGTATATTTCATTTTAAAACAAAAACATGTTTTTTTCTTAGCCCTCTTTTTTTCATCTTTTTTTTTTATTTATTCACTTTACATCCCAATCATTGCCCTGCCTCCTGATATGACACACACACACACACACACACACACACACACACACACACACAGAGTCACTTACCCCGTCCCTTTTTCCTCAGAGAATGGAGGATCCCCCTGGCTATCCTCCCATCCTCACACAAGTCTCTGTAGGGCTAGCGGCATCCTCCCACTGAAGTCAGACATGTCAGCCCCGTTAAGGGAAAGGACCCACTCACAGACAACAGCTTTAAGGACAGCCCCACTCCAGTTGTTGGACCCACATGAACGCTGAGTTGCATATCTGCTACATATGTGCAGGGGGCAGGGCTATACCCAACCCATGTATGCTAGTTGGTTGGTGACTCAGTCTCTGAGAGTCCCAAGGGTCCAAGTTAGTTGATTCTTTGGTCTTCCTATCGGGTTCCTGTTTCCTTTGAGGCCCTCAATCCTTCCCCACCACTCTTCTACATTAGTGCCTAAGCTCTGTCCAGTTTTGTGGGTCTCTGCATCTCTTTCACTCTGCTGCTGGGTGGAGCCTCTGCTATGCTCATATCTATAAACACAATACAGTATCATTAATAGTGTCAGGGATTGGTGCTTGCCCATGAGATCGGTCTAAAGTAGGGCTGACTATTGCTTGGCCATTCGCACAGCCACTGCTTCATTCTCCACCCCTGTATTTCTTGTAGACAAGATAAATTTTGAGTGGAAAATTTTCTCAGTGGGTTGGTGTCCCTATCACTGGGATTCCTGCCTGGCTACAGTAGGTGGCCTCTTCAAGTTCCATATCCCCACTGTATTGCATCTCAGCTAAGGTTACTCTCCTCCATATCCTGGAGATGCCCCCCAACTCCCCACTCCCACCAGCTGCTGATTTCCATTCATTATCCTGGCCCTTTGGCCCTGTCTCTCCCCACACCTGACACTGAATGCCCCCCACTCCCCTACCCATCCCCTCTCACTGATAGTGGGAATGAAAATTTGTGCAACCACTTTGAAAATCAATTTCAGAATTGATCTGCAGTTTCTCAGAAAAATGAGAATAGTTCTACCTCAAGATCCAGCTATACCACTCCTGCATATACCCAAAAGATGCCCCACTATACCACAGGGACACTTGATCAACTATGTTCATAGCAGCTTTATTTGTTATAGCCAGAAACCAAAAACAACCTAGATGTGTCCCTCAACTGAAGAATGGATAAAGAAAATGTGGTATACCTACTCAATGGAATACTATTCAGCTATTAAAAGCAAAGATATCATGAATTTTGCAGATAAATGGATGGAACTTGAGAATATCATCCTTACTGAGGTAACTCAGACCCAAAAGGACATGCACAGTATGCACTCACTTATAAGTGGATATTAGCCATGAATTTCAGGAAGCTATACTTTACAGATCCAAAAAAGCTAAACAAGTAGGAAGGTCCAAACAAGAATGGTTGAATCTCATTAGAAGTGGGAATAAAGCAGTTGTGGGAGTCAGGGGGAAAGGAAACATGTTATTTTTAAAGTCAGATACTTTTGTGTCAAAAATGATAAATTACAAGAAAAATAAATGGCATTCAAACGTGGTAACAGGAGATGAAAACGACTGGAATTCATCATATACATGTATGAAACTTAAAGAACAAAAACTAAAAAATAATGACATAAAGAACAACAAAAATAAGGTCAAGGCTTTAGAGTATGTATCAGCTACCCACACAAGCAAAAATAAACATTCCAACATCCATTTTTCTAGATTGGAAACACACTTCAATAATCTAAAATATAGGGGCTCAAAGGCATCATCTGCAGTCTTATTTAAATGACTATTTTCTACTGAAGCAGACGCCAATACTTCTTTCCTGGCATGGCCCATAACTGTACACTAGGTCATATCAGGTAACCAGAGGATAAGTGTGACCAGTATTCCAGACACATGCTTAAAAGTTACCAGTGACTTGCTGGGCAGTAATTCCACCACTCGGGAAGAAGAGGCAGGTTCATCTCTATGAGTTCAAGGCCAGCCTGGTCTACTGAGTCAGTTCCAGGACCACCAGGGTTACACAGACAAACCTTGTCTCAAAAAGCAAAAGCAAGCAAACAAATGGGTACCAATGACTCAGCGGTCTCCTTAAAACATCCAAATAGCAAATAAAGTGATATTCGAGCAAAAGAGCAAACTGAGGAGTCAGAGCTCCTGCTCCCCCTGTTGGCACCTCTGCACTTGGACTTCACGTTTGGAGCTCACAGGAAATAGAAGAGAGGATTTTACTTATTTGTATTTTGCTAATTCCTTTTTAATGAACTACTTCAAACCTATCAAAGTGCATTTCTGCACTGCTTCAGAAATGTATTGAATTGAAACATTTTCTATAGCAGCAGTATCAATGCTCTCAATTCTTCCCTCTCCTTCCATGCCAGTAGCTAATCCTTAGGCTAAACTTATCATCTTTCATGTGTATACTCACATATTGTTCATGATTTTACTACATAACTTTATGTCATGGTTCATACAATTTCCACATATACTATAAACAACTCAGATGAGTAAATGCAATCATAAAGAATGAAATTATGTTATTTACAGGAAAGAAACGGAGAACAGATTGTGCAAAATAAAGACCCAGATAATCAAAATTTCTCTTGAATATGGAATCTAGTTTTTATGAAGATAAAAATGAGGAGGAAGCAGTGAGGCATGGGGAGAGGGAAGGAAAGTTTTTATGAAGATAAAAATGAGGAGGAAGCAGTGAGGCATGGGGAGAGGTCTGCAAAAGACAAGGCAGGGAAAAGTGAAGAACAGTAAAAGAAGGATAGTAAAAAAGCAGGTAAAAGGGATGGTAGAGAGAAGGCAGAAGCACAGCATCTGAAGTTTTAAAATGTCCCGATGAAATCCTTTAATCAGTGCACTGGTATGGCTGAATCAAAAAGAAGGGGGGAGAATATAGGGAGGAGGAAGATACTGTGTTCCAGTTTTAGTAAGCAGCTGTGGAACAATGAACCTTGCCAGGAAACTTGGAAAGGTTGAGTGGGTCTGTGACCCTGGCACCCAGGCACCTAAGATGGTAGGCAGTAGGTGGTAGGAGTCTCCCTGCTCTCTATTAGATGCCTGGCCCAGAATACTTGACCACACTCCCCACCTTGGTCACATATCCCAGAACAGAGTTCTCCATGATAATGAGGTACCTAGAGGCCCTGAGGGTTTAGCCAATAAGTGTCTCTTCCCAGACATTCCTTCTTGCAAAAGGTATTTAAAAGGTCCACCCTGGGAAGGTGGTATGCACCCATTTTCCACGAAGAACAATCAATAAACAGTTTGGAACCAAGACCTGTCTCTTCCATCAAGAAAAGCCATGAGGAGCATGGAAAAGGCCTTGGCCTATGGAGCTGTAACATAAGTCTCCTGCAGAAGGCCTCTCTGTGCTCCCAGAAAACTGCCGAGAAGCTAAGGACAATCACAAATGAGCTAAGCAGGATTTCCATATTCCCTGGCCCCTGGCTCATAGACCCAGTGTCACCTGTGTGTTCAAGAGTTTGGGAGCCTCTGCCCAAGCCTGGTTGGCCCTGGCTCGTAAACCAGCGTCACCAGAGTGTCCAAGAGTTTGGGAGCCCCAGACTGGTTGCAAGATTGAGGACCCCCGACCTTTCATTCCCAACTCCTCTGTTAGTTCATATTGTTGTTCCTCCTATGGGGCTGCATACCCCTTCAGCTCCTTGAGTATTTTCTCGAGCTCCTTCATTGGGGACCCTGTACATTTACACAATGGAGTATTACGCAGCTATTAAAAACAATGAATTTATGAAATTCTTAGACAAATGTGTAGATCTGGAGGATATCATCCTAAGTGAGGTAACACATGACATGTACTCACTGATAAGTGGATATTAGCCCAGAAGTTCAGAATACCCAAGATACATTTTGCAAAACACATGAAAATCAAGAGGAAGGCAAACCAAAATGTGGATACTTCGATCCTTCTTAGAAGGGGGAACAAAATACCCATGGAAGGAGTTACAGAGACAAAGTTCAGAGCAGAGACTGAAGGAATGACCATCCAGAGACTGTCCCACCTGGGGCTCCATCCCATAAACAACCACCAAACCCAGACACTATTGCAGATGCCAACAAGAGCTTGCTGACAAGAGCCTGATAAAGCTGTCTCCTGAGAGGCTCAGCCAGTGCCTGACAAAAACAGAAGTGGATGTTCACAGCCATCCATTAGACTATGTTTTTCCCACCCTCTGAGCATTGTATCAACGCTTTGCTAGAGCCCAGCACCAGACAGTGGCAGTGCAGGGTAAATGCAGTCTAGCATTTTGTGTTTTGTCTGCCCCACACCTTAGCAGCGATATGAAATGTGTATCCACAGGCAGCTTGTATGTTGTCTTCTAGTATATCTGTCTTCACCCATGGGGAATTCCTTCTCTTTCAGTGTCAGCTGGACTTAAAGTTCAAGTCTAGTGGATAGACTGCATGTAATATAATACTATAGTGTCATATCTAAGATCAGATAATTAAGTGGTCCATAATTTCCACATTTGGTATTATCCCTTATTCATTCTTTGCAGGGCAGCATAGTTTCTCTTATACCCTTGACAGAAGACTGGTCCTCCTCCATTTGGGGAACGTCATCCTCTTCAACCAAGTGCGCAGCTTCTGGAGGGACACACATGGAGCGGTGAGGGAGGAAGGGAACACCCGCCTAGCAAGCCAGATCAGCAGAATCAACCCTGGAGATCAATGGGGAGACACGTCACAGCCAGATCGCTCTCACATTCCCCTTATTCATTCTTAGAGTAAGCACTTATGAGCAAGCTAACAGTTGTACCATGGGTCCTAAGGCAGCCCTATGCAGATAGACCTACTAAGGTCTACCAACAGCCATCAACAGAATTTAGAAGTAACTTCATGAATGATCCAGCACCAGAATAGCCCAACCAGACCACTCCTGGATATCAGACCAACAGAAATTACAAGATAACTAATGTGTATTATGTTATGTTGTTGTGTCTTGGGGTATTTTATTCCACAGCCATAGATAACTAAATGCATACGTGTCTTGTACAACTCTAAATGTTTTCTCATGAATATTATATCATCAATACAACTTTAGTTCTGCTGTATGAATATATCACAGTTTATTCAGTTTTAAGTTGATGGGTTTTTCTGTCACTTCACTACAAATAATTGTCACAACAAATATTTTTCCCATTCTTTGTATAAACTTTTTGATTTCACAAAAACTCAATCCCTAAGATAGAATAAAAAAGAGACAAAAATATGAGGTTTGCCTAGAGTAGTAAAGTATGTTTTTGTTGCTTTTTGTTTTGATATTAGGGTTGAACCTTGAGCCTTGAAGATGCTAAACCAATGTTCACTCTTCCACTGCGCCATGCACCCTGCCCCAATTTTGAAGACAATCTATCATGATAAAACTGTGGATTTCACTACAGAAGTGAATCAATTATAAAACAAGTCAGCAGTGTCTCATGAATTTTCCCTGAATGCATTAGTCGAGCTAGTTAGCATGCTTCCATGACTGCAACACTGCACTTTGGTCTGACAGCAAAATGCGCTGCTCCTTTTATAGCTCAGCGAGAAATTTCCTCCCAGGAGGGTTCTCTAGAAACAGAGCCTTCATCCACCTATACCCACACTCATTTACCTTGCATTCCTACCCAGATGTGGTCTCTGCCCAAAGACCCATAATAGAGCTACCAGGCTGTCTGGGACTCTTTGTAAACCTCTGAAGAAATTAAAAATAGGTCCTGTGTTATCACTCCTGACAAAGCAGAGCTAGTTAAAATGTCATCATGAATTAACTAGCATGTGTACTTGCTTTGTGATATGAGAGAGGTTTTTAAAAGTTCTTTTCTATTTTTGACTTACTGACTTTAAATGCTGACATTAAAACTTGTTCTTTTCGTAGAGTAGATTGGGTAAAACGATATTCCTTCGGAGGAGCTTACTAGGTTACTCATATGAGCCATATTTATATTTATCTATTTCCTATCTCATCATGTCAGGAAAAGAAAATCAAATGAGTTATTACCTTCTCGGTTTAGCTTAGACACAGAAGCAAACTACCTCCAATATCATCACCACCCTCACCGAACATAAAAGGGCTAAATAAAGAAAAGTTGGCTTTAATTAGACATGCAAATGACTGTATTTCTGGTGCATACTCAGATGGGAGCAAGATGTCACCTCTATTTAAAGGGATGTGACACTTGCCCAAACACCCCAGAAAACATTTCACCAAAATTAACATTTATTTAAGAAAAAAAATCACATAAAAATTCTTTATTGGGGGGACAAAAATTTTTCATTATTGGAATCATACTAGGAGCAACCTGTATCTTTCTCCGTATGTATATGTAAACATAAGAGGTGAAAATGATAGAAGATAGATAGGTAGATAGATAGATAGATAGATAGATAGATAGATAGATAGATAGATAGATAGCAAGCAAATCTTATGTGCATCAATAGTGTAATACACTAAGTGCAGTCTTCAACTAAAATTGAACTGTGCAGCTACTTCAGAACAGAAAAGACAAAGGTCAGCAATGGAAGGTCTCTGCGGTCCTTCTCTACACTGCTTCCACTAGGTACATGTGTATCCTCAGCACAGCCTACACAGCACACAAATCTCTGTCAGGACTTCTGTGGTCTAGCTCACTATGCAAATAAGAAGTGCTTGAAAAAGATCTGTGGAATATATGCAAACTTAATAACACTAAACTTAGGCATTAAAGCCAACAGAAGAACAGAGAGAACTAAAGCGTCCTCAAGCACACATTATTCTCACTGTCCCATCTTCTCTTAAAAGGATCATTTGAGGGGTCTCCAGTGAAGGTCAAGAGAACAAAGTGAGGTTATGCAATATCCTTCCTGCCTGTCATTAGGCAGACGAATGTCTTCCTGGGGCAGGAAAGCTGATAGGAAACAGAGTAAAGTAGGGCCAGAATTTCGGAAATTAAAGGTATTTTTCAGGCAATGAGTTCAGGAGTAAAAGTCTGTTCCTGATATCTAACAGACCCTGCTGGGGAATATTTTTACAGCCTCCACCCCAAACTTCAATTCCTTTAGCAATATGTTCCCTGCTAAGTGTGTTGTCTAAGGATCCCAGTGTTAGAATAATTCTGAAGGGCTATATACAAAGTTTTATGAGCAGTGACTTCGGAGGAGTGGACTGGAGGGAGAGACTTAATGTTTAACACTGCAAGATTTGAGGTTTTTGGTTTGTTAATTTATGCTTACACAGTACTTTTCCAGCTAAGTAGTTACAAATAAGGATAGAATAAAAATATGCAAGAAGTCATAATCTGTTAAAAAAAACACAAAAGAATTTTTTTAAGTTTCAAAAAAAGATCATTTTGGAGCTGGGGAAATGGCTCATGGGGAAAGAGCACTGACTGCTCTTCTGCAGGTCTTGAGTTCAAATTCCAGCAACCACAGGGTGGCTCACAATCACCCATAATGAGATCTGACGCCCTCTTCTGGTGTGTCTGAAGTCAGCTACAGTGTACTTATGTATAATAATAAATAAAATCTTTGGGCCAGAGTGAGCAGGGACTGTGCGAGTAGAGTTGACTGAAGCAAGTAGGGAGTACAGGAATGAGCAGGGCTGACTGGAGCGAGCAGAGGTCCTAAAATTCAATTCCCAACAACCACATGAAGACTCACAACCATCTGTACAGCTACACTGTACTCACATACAATAAATAAATAAATGAATAAATAAATAAATAAATAAATATAAATTAAATAAATGACTTTTTCTAAAAAGAAAAGATCATTTATATGTATGTATGCGAATGTTTACCTACAATTTTGCCACATTTTACCAAAAATTATGATTTATTATGTGCCTGGAACCTGCTGGACGGCACCTGTGTTCAGAAAAGTGAGTCAGATTCCCAGGAACTGGTGTGGTAGATGGTTGTGATCCTGAGAATCAAACCCTGATCCTCTGAAAGAGCAGTAAGTGCTCCTAAACTCACTCTCTCTCTCTCTCTCTCTCTCTCTCTCTCTCTCTCTCTCTCTCTCTCTCTCTCTCTCTCTCTATCTCTCTCTCTCTCTCTCCTCTCTCCAGCCCATAAAGTAGTAACACCACTGAGTAGCTGTGCAAAATTAGGCCATTTAGATGAGCTCTGGTCCAATGTAACTGGTATTCTTGTTGCAAAAGACACAAACACATTTAGAGGGAGTATTGTAAAGACACACAAAGATGATGTCATGTGAACAAGGAGGCTAAGCCTAGATCTGTGTTGAGATCACTGGTCAGAGAACACATGGTGCTACATAAACCTGGAACTGGGAAAGGATTTTCCCTCCATGGGAAAGAAAGTCCCCTTCCCTGGTCCTTGATTCCAGGCTTCTAACTACTGCGGGACTTGGGAACAATAATTTTCAATAGTTCTAAGTCATCCATATGTCTTATATGCTTTAATAGAAACCATAGGAAATGAATGGAGTTCTTCTTTCTGTCTTAAGGGTGTCACAGACCCTCAGTCGCCCTCCAGTGTTTGGAGCCCACAATCTCTGCCTCAGCTGTGATGTTCATATTCACTTCAGTGCTTCTGGGTCCTCATGCACATCCTAGCCCATGCCTGTTGGTTTCCACCCCGGGAAAGACTTTGATCTTTTCTTGGCTGTGGACTTCTCTCTTATTCTTGAGTGTCACTCAGAGGCTAACCGAAGCTTACCTAAATATCCATTTTCTGTCTGTCCCTCCATGGCTACTCCTACTAACGTTGAAAGTGGTGTGAGTCTTCCTCTGGCCAGGGGAATACCTTCATCTAGAATAGATATCCTCTTCATCTTTTACTCCAAGGTCTTGCACATAGAAAGCTCAAACAGTTGCTCTTTAGTAGACTCAGCCTCTATGCTGTTGCAATGGACAGCCAAGTCATTTCAACCACTTCCAACTTAGGAGCCAAGAACCTGAATCCAAGTAGCTGTAGTAGACTAGATGGGAAATGTGTCACTGAAATGGATAAGGAGATGTGCTGTGTTTCTAGAACTCCTTAAACACTCACTCTTCTTCACTTAGAAACTTCATGAGACAAAGGAGCTGAAAGTAAGAATTGAATCCCAGGCATGGCATCAGACCTAGATTGCAAGTCTGCACTCCCTGGGGTGTTCTTACCCCCATTATCCCACTTGTCTGCATGCCCATCCGCCTTGATTTTATTTGGTTTTAAGCATCCTTGGGGCTGCAAACCCTATTTCAGACACTTGCAGTCAGCGTTTGTTGGGAAATGAATGAAAGATCTCAGTGATCACTGAATCGAAACCACACAACCATGAAGGTTGTACAGAAATGAAAGAAGGCTCTGGGAAGAGTAGATGGTCTCATTCTTCAAGACTTTCTTATAAAACCAACAGAATGTATTTCAGTCACTAATGATTTAGAAGAAATAAGAAGTTAGAAATAAGGCCACTTCTCTTGAAATTATAAGACAACATACATGAATACAATTTCATTAACAAATTATGACCCATCCCAAAGTGAATGAGTAAAGAGAAATATTATCTAATAAAAGAGGTTTCTAATTAGGATCAGACTCCGGAATTTGCTGAGTGTAATTTTCCACTGTGGATTGTTGTCAGGTTGACCTTGGCTGGCATTAAGGGCATGGGCTTGAAAACACATCTTTCTTCTGCCACCATGTCCTCATAAAACAGCAATACCGTCTACAGACCATTACTCAGTCTGTCTTCTCCCCTATTCTCCTACAACCCACTCTTGTTAGTTTTAAGGAATCTTCTTCAGGAGACATTAACACCATGGGAATCAGAAAGAAAACAGGACTGTAAGTAGGACAACATCATTGCATCTTACTGCCTTTGTGACTCTGTCCTGTGGATATTTGCTGTATGGTAAAATAGCATACTTCTTTCTTGGGGATACAAAACAACTGTTCATGCACACTGTTTCTTACTGTTTTGATTCCCTGCCAACAACTGTAAGACTGACACTTCTCCCCTCTCAGTACTCGGATTCCTGGAGAAGCTAAGTAAATCTCCTAAAAATATGCAAGAAACTTACAGCATTTTCAAAATACTAACCTAGAATGACATCCCAATACAGTGACCTTAAAGAGAAACCACTTAGAACTTAACAAGTGGAAACTGACACTTTCATAAATGCAACATTAAGCTTACCAGTTGTTCATGCTTTCATGTTTTCTGTCCTTTGAGGTCCAAATAGCCTTCTTTGACCTGTTATCTTTACCACAATAGCATATAAAAAGATCTATCTAAAAAAGAAAAATAATAGCTTATAAAAAGTACTATTTACTTCCATGAAACTACATGCTGGTACCTACCCTCTCATCTTCATACCTCCTCCTCCACCTAAATATCCTGAGATCCAAGGTCTCCTCTCCTCTCCTCTCCTCTCCTCTCCTCTCCTCTCCTCTCCTCTCCTCTCCTCTCCTCTCCTCTCCTCTCCTCTCCTCTCCTCTCCTCTCCTCTCCTCTCCTCTCCTCTCCTCTCCTCTCCTCTCCTCCCCTCCCCTCCCCTCCCCTCCCCTCCCCTCCCCTCCCCTCCCCTCCCCTCCCCTCCCCTCCCCTCCCCTCCCCTCCCCTCCCCTCCCCTCCCCTCCCCTCCCCTCCCCTCCCCTCCCCCCACCTCTCTGTCATTGAACTGGTGATTTTGTCGTGGGGCAAAAATCAGAGATTTACAAAGAAATTTCATCTACACTGATTGGTTTACCATATGAATGGGAATTCTGTGGAAAAGTTCCGTAAACATTCACCAAGAAATTGAGCTACCTAAACCAGCACTATGGAAAACTTCAGGAACTTGAAATTTTTCCAGTGATTCTAGAAATGTCAATGTTACTTTTAGAGACAAGACAAAATTGATATGGTGGATATGAAGAATGGGAAGAATTATTTAGAACTGAAATCAGTAATTACATTACTATGATTAATATTGGTATGAGAAAACATCTTCAAAAAAACAATCCATAGACTTGCTATGGAAGTATGAATCATATGATTCATACTTCCTCTTTTCCCTCTAGAACTTGTCATCTCCATTTGCCCTTAAATGCACCCCTCCCTCCCAGATAGACGAGTGCTATCATCAAGAAAATTATTTCAATACCCTTGATACCTCAGCAATTTTGCTGCCCAAACAAGAACTGAACAAAAATGATACTAAAAAAATAACATGCTACAATGGAAAAAGAAAATCTCCTGGGACCCCCAGACAAAAAACTACAAGCTACCAAGGAATGCTCACAGAGCAAGAATCAACCTTCCCTAGAGATTAGCTACCTAACTGTTTACCCAATTTTGCATGATTGGCCCTGAAATCATATTCATACAAGCAACACAAAATGAACTTAGCTGGTGTGTGTGTGTGTGTGTGTGTGTGTGTGGTTGTACAATTAAAGAAAAATTATTTTGAAAATATTTTTAATTTGAATAAAAAATAAAGCAATAACATAATTTCAAGCCAGGGATGGTGGTACCTACCTATGATCCTAGCACTTGGATGGCAAAAGCAAGGGGATCACAATTTTAAGGCCAGACTAACCTATGTAGCAAGACTTTGTGTTAAAAATAAAGAAACTACTGATATAAATGAAAAAGAGGGAAGAAAAAAGCAATTACATGCTCTAAGATTGGGGCTAGAGAAATGGCTCAATGGTCATGGGTGTATGCTACTCCTCTGCTCTTCCCGAGGACACAAGTTTCGTTCCCTGTACCCATGTCAGGTGGTTCACAACCACCTGTAACTCTAGGTCCAGAATATCCAACACCCTTTCCTGGTTCCCACTGGCAACTGCTCACAAGTGGTATACATGAAAACACACACATACACATGTACACACACAAAAAAAAATATGAACTATGGAAGATATGAAGAAAACCTGCATGCAATGAACTCAGTTTTTCTTAGTCATTAATTGTAGCCATAGCAAGGGATTTGAAGACTTTCCCTAAAAATGAAAGAGCTAAAAGTTTTAAAGAGAATTGTATACATTTCAATAACATTCCATTGATTAAAAATGACTTTCATGAATCTGACAGATGATGAAGAAATCTCATTTTAAAAACAATCGCTACTGTTTTCATAGCTGCTCTTTTCTTTAGAGCAGTTGTTCTTGTTGGCTGCTCTTCTTTCCACTATTTTCTACCTGTTTTTGAAATCACCCTTCTTCAGTCTCCTCTGAACCACAAATATATTTCTCTCCAATGGTAGCATATTTTTTTACTCTTCGAGGGAGAAGCTGACCTTTAGAATGTCTAAAAGCTGACTCGGTCAAACCAAGTTAAAACAAAAACAAAACACTTGCATTAAAAATTAAATGAGACTAAGATTTCTTAGTAATTTATTTTGAAATCATTTCCAAAAGAGAACTTTGAAACTATGTTTTTACAATAGCAGCTTCACTACAATGAGAGCTGCCTTCCCAAGAAGGAGGGTATTTGTTCTGAGATATAAAAGTCACCCTTCTCCTGGGCTGAATCCTCACTCCTCGACTTGCACTTTCCACATCGTTTTAATTAGACACTCATAACTGATGCTCGTCTTGCCCCATCACCTGGGATCAGCGATTTGTTTCTTTTCTAGTGCAGAAAGTTGGTTTCTCTTCATGTTTGTGCAGCCAATTAGCTGGCTGGGGGCACTTCTGATTAGCCTGGTAGACTTACTCTTCGGTTTACACCATTTTCTGTTAAGATTAGCAGTAAGTTGTTGCTTTCCTGTGTTTCTGAGGCCAACAGCTTGAGGGGGTTAGCTGGGCCCCCTTTTTGTCTAATTTAGGAGCTCATTAGGAGACTTTGCTTGCTTCCCAAGAGCCCGACTACCAGGGTGACCAAGTGCTGAAAAGCAAACTTTCCCCCATTCAGTGTTTAGACAAGCTTTTGCCTCCATTCTGCAGTGCCATTTCAATGTTTTGCTTCCCTGTAGTCCCATCCAGAGGGTTTTATCACACAGAGAAGACAGCACATGAGCACCCTCTGCTCCACCAAGGCCTCAGCAGGCTGAAGGGATCCTGGCTAAGTGTTTGGGAACACATTGGAGTTACCCAGGCTACCAGGGATGCCTGAAGGACAGTGGTCAGCTGTCGTAACCCCTGTCTGAAACTAGCCAAGCTAAAACAGGGTGTGTACTCCCATGGGCCATATCACAGGAGGGTGTCATAGGAGGAGCCTCAGGCATCTTAGAAAACTGTTGAGACAAGAACCAACGGTCCTTGAACCTTTGGATGGCAGCTACTGGAGATAGGAGTTCCTGGTTCTCTTCTGACACAGCCCAATATTTAAGGGTTGAGGATCAAAATTTTTTGGTCTCTGGAAAAGAAGAATGAAGAGCTCCACACTGAGCTACTGCTAATGTGAGTGTTTATCTTTGTCACAGTTACCTGGAGATTTTTATTCACTCGCAATTGTCTAATTATTGTCATATGTAAATTGAGTCCATGTGTTTGTTCTTTTCTTCCCATATTCAAAGTTTCTGCCTCTAGATTAGGGGAAAGTTGTCATATTTGTCTCTTTGGGTGGTTATTTGAAACTGCAGCATCTGGAATGGCTTAGTAAAACGAAAATGAAGACTAGTTATTCTAACTAGTCTCACATGAATCACTGGCTCAGGATGTTAAAGAATGTGAATGTAGATCCTGAACTGAATCCCCAGGTCCATGCTACTGACAAGTTTGCTACAGCTTTGAAACAACAGAATCTTCTTTGAAGAATAGAGTTTGTCTGGAGTTAAAGTTTTTCTGTAAGATCACACAATCTGCCTCTGGTGGGTGAGTATGTAAAGAGGAAAAGCTCCTTTAAAAAAGATGGAATGTTACAACCTCTAGGGTTGTTTCTTAGGAATCCTTCATGTCTCATTTCTCAATCCATACTTGAGCAAAGGGTAGTAATTTATGCTGTTGGAAGCAATGTATGTTATTGTAACACAGATAACCCCAGTGGTTTGTCACACAATTACCAATGTGGAGAAAGTTTAGTTGAGATGAATTTGCTTGCAAAATACCTCTGCTCCCACTCTACCTAAACACAAAGATACCTCTGCTTTGGACATATATAAATGTGTTCTTTAGAAGGGGATGACACACAGACTCACTGAGTATTGCATTGCTACCCTTTGGCCTTGGAAAGGAGGAGAGGTATATAGGTCTTATTTTGTGACCGCAGAGACAATAATCTCCAACTCATAAGAGACATGGGTCAAGTTTCTCTGTCTGCTGGCAAAGAAATGCATAGTCACTGCCCAAACCACAGAGTAAAGTCTTCTAAAACCCCTCAGACAGCAATGATTTCTCATTAAGCCTGTTCATTTATATTTGGACATGCACCTGTTGACTTCTATTGGGGCTTGCCAAGGGCAGCTAGATGGCAGGAACCTGGAGCAGAATTAGCCCATTCTCAGGGCTTGGTGTTCCCCTTTGAAGATGGTGCCATTGTTTTTAATGGAGCCTAGTCAGGGCTCATCAGATCATAACATGAAAAGCAAAAAGGAAAGAATTTACTTGGGGTAGGGTCTCACTCTCCACTCGAGATTATCACAGCATTGTTAGGCCTTCCTTTTTAATCCAGGAACAAGTTGGAGTAGACTTTACAATGCATTTCCTAGGCCTGAAATTCAGAGGTGAGAGCCAGGGTAACCGAAAGGGAGAAAAATCTTGTCTGAGTTTAGAAAGTGTAAATGTAAGTACTGCCTGTGGCTCTTGCTATTGCTGCACATTCCCCAGGGCAGGCTTTGCTTCTACATAAAGTGTGATGACGATCCATAAAGCCAGAAGAAAGGGGATGGAGTGTGAAACATGCTGCAGTTAGAGAGGATTCCTCCAAACGTATGTGTAGTATGAAAATTCACCGCTACAGGAAGGCGTCTGGTGACATCACGGGGCTGAGCACTGACCAGATTTCCCACAGTTTCAGACAACCAAGTTCCCTCACTTCATACCGAGCTCTTATGTCTCTCAGGAATGGAACTAGAGTTAGGTACTTAAAAAGGAATTTTAAAAACAGGAATAACCTATAAATTTTATACACGAGAACGAGGAAAGATATCAAAGAAACCAATTACAAACAATACACTTGTTTTGTGGATGTCTGTTGTATTCTATGCCTTATGGAAACAAATTTATCATGGATCCTCACCAAGTAAAAATATGTATTATCATCATGTTTAGAGGCCCTGACACACTCCTTTAATGCCAACACTGTGAGTTCCAGATTATACTGTCTATATAGAGAATTTCAGTCTAGCCACTGCTATATAATGAAGGCCCTGCCTTAAAAGAAAAAAAGGGGAGGTTATCACCAGTTTTCCTAACAGTCATTAGAAGAGGTGAGGGGAAAAAAACCTTCAAAGATGTACAGCCATTTTTTTTAGATATTTAATATTTAATAATTAATTTAGATATTTTAGAATAAAATATTTCAATGTCTCTCTTTTGGAAAGAATTCTTCAGCAAGCTCAACAGGCTAAACAGTAAGTGAATCCCTTTTGTTGTTGTTGTTGTTGTTGTTGGTGGTGGTGGTGGTGGTGGTGGTGGTGGTGGTGATAGTAGTGGTGGTGGTGATAATGATGATGATTCCAGACAATGTTTCTCTGTGTAGCCCTGGCTGTCCTGGAACTCTGTAAACCAGACTGACCTCACACTCACAGAGATCTCCCTACCTATGTCTCCCAAGTGCTGGGATTAAAGGCATCCACCACTGCTTACTAATGAAATCCTTTATTTAAAAACAAACTTATTGAATAAGTCTATAGGATTAGAGAAACTGCCCTAATTCCTAAGAGGTGTGGAAGCATCATGCATCAAAAGCCAGACTCTCTCCTTTTGTGCACACTGTGACATTCTGACAAAAGTGAGCACCTTGTATTACCAGCTTTATTCTATAGCTCACTTTCCTTAAATGCCACTCAAAGCCCTTCTTAACCCATCTACCATGACCTGGCTCTGCCACAGTTTGGAATTCACTGCCATTTACTTTTGCTACATCTATATTCCAGCCAGTTCCTACAACTAAAGACATGGCTATGCTTCTGCAGAGTAGAGATAGAGCACACAGGTCGGAGCCTGGGAACAATAGAACCAAAGCTTTGCTGGAATGGTCAGTCTCTGCTCACAGACAGTAATATGAGTTGTAAACTGGTGTATCTGTGAAGAGTATATGGAGAGCAATTGTTTTATTCTATTGTAAACACACAAAGACAGACAGACAGACAGACAGACAGACAGACAGAGACACAAAGAGAGATTTCAGACCCAGTTTAGCATAGGGTCAACTACAAGTAGGCCTGAGGCAGGCATGAACCTGAAAGCAGGCAACATAGAATGAATGCTCCATCTGAGTCACTCAGATTCTAGGTCATTGAACTTATTTCAATTCCTAAGATGTCCAAAAGTGACATTTGTCTTTCAAAATATACGGGGAATAAACATGTCATCTAGACAATCAGGCCATGAGGAAAATTGGCCATGATGCATAAGAGAAAGAGTGCATTTTCATCTGCCTTCCCCCATCCATCACTCACTGCCTCTTCTGGCCCATCCCTCAGTGGTACTCCCCCCTTAAAATGGATTCCATTCCTTTGGTCCACTCTATGGGTTACCATGTGATTATTTTTTCCCAAAAGGAATCTTGTTCTACACAGATTACAGAAGAATCACATATGCATAAACACAGTTTGTTACTAAAAATGATTTAATGACAAAACAAAACTCTATACAGAAGTAGAACAAGGGACCTGTTAGATTGGTCAGCTGGTAGAAATTTTTGTTGTAAAAGCCTGATGACCTGAGTTCAGTCCCTGGATACCATGGTAGAATGAAAATCACCAACTTCAGAAAGTTGTTCTCTGGCCACCATATGTCCACTGAGGCATATGAGTGCACACATTCAAACACACACATCGTATTATTAAAAGTATAATATAATTATATAATTTAAAATATAAAATAATTATATAATTTTTTTAAAAGAAGAGGTAGAAGTTTCACCAAAGGATGACAAAACACCCAAGGACCAGCAACAATAATGTCTTGCTCTGGGACTGATATGTTAAGAGAAATGAAGGGGTTCCTTAAATTCAAAGAGTTGTGAGAAGCAGTCATCATAGTTGTGGCCAGAAAGAGCATGGTCACTCAAAAGCACCGCAATAAGAGGACAACCCAAAGTGATAAACAGTCTAATGTTTATCCCTCCTATTTTCCATTGTAAAACCCAGTCAGGATCTGAAGGTAATCGAGATTTTCTTAGAAGTCTGGATAGGCTCAGTGTCTCGACAGAGTAGAAAATATATCTGAAGCATTATTGTGTGGGAAGGAGCTTGTGTTACTACCATGAGATTCATGAAGGTTAGAAACCTTCAGACTAACAATCATTTACATCACTTACTCAACATTAAAGATACAAATTCACATACTTGCTACTTCAAGATATTCTGCTATATTCATTAACTCAATGAATTTCTATACTAATGGGCATCCTTCCCATTTTGCAGATGGTGGAAATAAGACCTAATTAAATTATGTAGTTTGGCCAAGGCTTCACAACTAATAATGACAGTAAAAATTCATATTCAAGTCTGTCTAACCCTGACACCAAGGAAGGTACACCTGTGATTGCTGGAGTCCCACTAATATCTGAAGCCCTGAGCAAGAAGGAAATGTGGATATACATGGGAATGGGGGTAAAGGTAGCATTCTTCGATCCACTCCCAATGGGACTATAAGAAAAGACACAACAGTGTTATGGCTCAGTGGTTTAAAGAACTAATTACTTTTGCAAAAGACGGGGATTCAATTCCTAAAAACTGGATGGTAGCACAAAACTATCTGTAACTCCAGTTTCAGGGAATCCAACATCCTCTTCTGGCCTCTGAGGACAACAGATATGCATGCGATGCACATTCACACAGAAAAAAAAACACGTATAAATAGATAATAAAATAAATAACTCTAAAACAGAAGAAAAGACAAGACATTACTTATTGGGATATACAATGGGTACACAGCAAGCTTGGCAGGTTGGCCTAGGGCAAACTCTGACCTTATAATTTAAGAAAAGACTCTCTCTCTCTCTCTGTCTGTCTCTCTCTGTCCCCCATTTCTACTGTTCTTATCTACATTAGTGGTACCTAGTTCATAACTTCGTCAAGAAGATTAAATGAGATTTTATTTAGTCCAGGGCATGATAGGTAGTAGTCTTTTTCATATGTAACTTATTTATTTTTATGTGAATTGGTGTTTTTCCTGCATTTATGTCTGTGTAATCATATTGTTTCCCCTGTAACTTGAGTTACAGACAGTTTTGAGCTGCTAGTGGGTCCTCTGGAAGAGCAACCAATGCACTTAACCACTGAGACAGCTCTCCAGGTCCCGTAGTACTGTCTTTGAAATGTCAGGTAACATTATGTATATTAGAGCTGGAAGAACTCACAATAGGTGAGCAAATGTGTGTTCAGGGCTCAGGCCAGCGTAAGGTGAAGCTCAGATATAAAACACTGATCAGCACCATTCAAGTGTATAAAAGGCAGTTACATCTATACAGGTTCATGCAGGGTGATAAAAAATATAATGTTTACTCTCTGTACAACATTAGGCTATTGTATTATAAAGTCCAAATATATTGGTTAAACAGGAAACTAAAATAAACTACTTAAGGAATTTTCATAATACAAAAGCTGCCCAAAATCCCAGTTAATACAGTTCTTAGGGAAATAATGAAAGCAAACTTGTAAAGAACTGTTTGGGTTATTGCTTGAATTTTTTGTTTGTTTGTTCCTTTGGTTTTGTTTGGTTTTTGTCGTTATTGGGTTTTGAGTCCACACACACACACACACACACACACACACACACACACACACACACTGGTGTCACAGGGAAAACCTTGTAATGAATGTGTCCACCTGTAGGTGGCAAGCTTGTACTGCTGGCATGGTCATTGTTTTTTTGCGTTTTGTTTTCATTAAATTTATTTACTTGTTTGTTTGTTTGTTTTCAGCCCAATATCAGCCCTTCCTCTCCTCCCAATACCTCCTTATGTAACTCCTCTCTCAATTCCTCTTAAAGGGGAAGCCCCACTCTGGGTGTCAACTCCCAACACCCCCATCCCTCTCTTCCCCCACCCCCACCCCAACACACACACATTCAGTTGCTTCAGAACTAGGCACATCCACTCCCACTGAGGCCAGACAAGGGTTTCCTTTTAGCCTTGTGAGATCCATAGACAGGCAAGTAGACAGCAGACTCTAGGACACTACCACCACCACCACCACCACCACCACCACCCCATACACACCTGCCCTGCTCTGGTTGAAAACCAACTGCTCATCAGCTACCTATGTGCAGGGGCCTAGCTTTGGTCTGTAATTTAGTCTTTGGGAGCCCCGCCCCACCAAGGGTCCAGGTTAGTTGACTCTGTTGGTCTTCCTGTGGAGTCCTTGTTCCCTGCCCTTGCTAACAAACACCACTGGGGATGGAGACAAGAGTGAAATTTGAGGAAAGGAAAGGAGAAACCTAAAAGAATGTAGGAGAAAATTTCTCTGGTGAACTTGAAAGGGAAAAAAAAGCACACAATAATTTATTAGGTTGTTAGATTGCTCTGCAGAAATAGTATCATGAAGTTATCCAAATGTATTCATTCAGAATATAGTTTGCAGCATTCCTACGAAATGGCATCCCCTGCCTTGGAGTAGTATGGGCACACTCCTTCCTGAGAACCCAGACACCCTGAGGCCTTCCACTGACAAGCATGCCCAGTACAGGCCCTCTCTGACAATAGCTACTGCCTTTGATTTTACAGATGAGAGCACAAAAGGTCAGTAACTCCAGGGCAGAGGTAGTCTAGCTGCATAGTAAATCTTTTCTGTGCTACAAGAAGCAGAAAGGGACAAAGGGATTCACAAGTTGTGAGTAAGGCTATGAAAAAAAATTTTTGGAGGAACATCACTTTAAGAGGTGTGCGATTTGGATGGACTCAGTGGCCTAAGACCTGTCCTTACCCTAGCCAACAACACTCACTACCTAACCAGAGGATGCATATTTCCCAGAGTGAGGGACAGGACCTCCTAGAAAGCTCTTTACAAAACAGCAAGGAGTCTCTCCATCCTACCTTCATTTTTAAAATATAACGATCTTGCTAAATATGTTTCATTAACACAGCATTGAAGCTAGGTGCAGTGACATATGTCTATGATCCCAATACTTGAGACTTAGAGACAGGAGAATCAGGATCCCGTTACATAGGTGCACCTGTGTGTGTTACTGAAGAATAAGTTTTTTAAACATTTGCTGTTCAATGTATATAAACTTTAATGACTACTATTAAATTGTTTGCTCCAAAGGCTGAGATGTCTTTTGTATTGAATGTCTTTCCCTCCCTCTCTTGCTTTACACCGGTGCCCTAGGCCACCTTTATTACACACTCTCACTTCCTTCTCACTAACAACAAATCTATACAGTTCATTAGAAATCCCTGTTGGGTATCCTGTGAAGTATGGCCAGATTCTCCTCACTTTTCAGCACTGCAGTTGCTCCTTGAGGCTGAAGCTCTGCTCTTTCCTGGAGTAGCAACCTCCATTCTCACGTCCCTTCCAACTGTTCTCAACACAAGAACCATAAGGATCCTGTTGAAGTCAAGTTAGATCTTTCAAGCCTTCTGCCCAAGATCCTACAAAGTGTCCTTCTTTGTATCTGAGTGAAAACTTATGATGGCTTCTAGGGTCCTATTTGATGATACAAGCAAAACACACACACACACACACACACACACACACACACACACACACACACACACACCCTTTGCCCTGCCTCTTCTGTATTCTTTTTTTGAACTATGTTCACCTTTCTAGTCTAGGCATCTACCTTCTTGGTAACTCACTGAGAACCTAGATACCCTTATGCACACACCTTAGAACCTTGGATCCATAAACAACCAACCAAAGAGTACCCAAGGCTCCAGCCGCATATGTAGCAGAGGATGGCCTTGTTAGTCATCAGTGGGAGGAGAGGCCCTTGGTCCTGTGAAGGCTCGATGCCCCAGTGTAGGGGAATGCCAGGACCAGGAAGCTGGAGTGGGTGGGTTGGTGAGAAGGGGGAGGGGAGAGGGGATAGGGGGTTTTCAGAGGGGAAACCAGGAAAGGGGATAACATTTGAAATGTAAATAAAAGGAAATATCTAATAAAAAAAAAAACAGAAAAAAAAAAGAACCTTGGATCCATATAGTCCCTTTATCCTGATAATCCTTTTGATGAACTGCTTTACCTCCTTCAAGTTAGTCCAAATTGCTTCCTTCCTAAATCTACCCTTCAAACATCTCAACCCAACCTTGCTCTTCTCCTTGCCCACAGCACTTAACTGCTGTTTGATAATTATCTGCTCTTGCTAGCTTTGTTGTATTGCTCCCTGCATTGGAATTTAATTGTCATATAGGTAGGCTCTATTGTTTTGTTTGCTGAATATTTCCAAATGCCCAGAGCAGGACCTAGTACATGGGAGATACTAAATAAATGTTTATTGAATTGAAATTCTACTGCTTTCACTAATGCAATGATGAAAAGAAGATCTGCAGTGTTGGCACAGACACTTTGTCTTTATGGGAGATGGTATACTGTGATTTTTAAAACGTAACTTTCAAAGTAAGGCTGCTGGGGTTAGAAACAGAGTCAGATACAGATATAACCAAAAAATGAAGTAATATGAGGAAACCAGGTGTGATGAAAACTGCATGAAACACACACACACACAAACACACACATAGGATGGTATAACTGGTGGAAGCTGAATAAGGGCTGTGAACAGTGCCACTGGCAACTTGCACTATAGCTATGAAAGAGGTTAACACTGGACTGGGCTAGATGAAAGGTATACTGAATTCTACACATTTCTCCACAACTTTCTATCAATCTGTGATTATTTTCAAAATGAAAGTTAAGAAAAAAAAAAGCTTTACGAAGAAATCTGTGTCTCTGCCTTCAGGTCATAGATGTTTCTGCTTCCTTGATTTTAATTGAGGTGTTCACCCTTAGTTACTCTATTTATTTATTTTTTTAGTTCATCTACTTTCTTTCCACTTGGTCCTCAGCAACTTTTAAGGGCCTGTCTAGAAATGTTTGACTAATCATTGCAAAACTTCTGCTCAGGAATATTGTGACTATTAGATTGTAAGTTTTTCTGAAACACTCCCTAGCTCTTTTTCCTCCAGTCTTCCCATTTGGAAACATGGGGAAATGTCATCTGTCCTCTTTTTCTCAGGATTGCAAACTCATAGGACCTTGATCTCCTTCTATGTGGAAATCTCAATTCCATATGGAAATGAAGACTAGATGAACCCTTCTTTCTTGAGCACCCCATGGTTTCTAGTCATCCTGTGTGTGCTCAGGACACAGTTTCACTGGTCAGGGTTCAGCTCACTCTAAGGAGATCTAAAAGTCCCTTAATGAGCTATAGTGTTGGTGATCCTTGAGGAGCTGATGGCTGACAGAAACATTGTCAATTACAAGTCAACACTGCTTGACCTCAAATTTCCAATTACTCAAGGCCAAAGGGATGTTTTAAAGTTTACATTCTACAAGTACACAAACTAACTACTTAATAGCATTCTCAAAATAGACATAATCAATTATTTTGAAATTATTTTCCTTTGGATTTGGCCAATCTGTTTTCAAGTCATTTTCTACATGATGGTGTTCCGTTCCAGATAAGACACTTTTGTCAGTGCCCTCCACACCCATGTGCTTGCCTTTTTTTCTTCACTATAACATTTGCCTTTCATTTTTCCCGTTTTCTTTGGAATATGACCTCACAACGTGCTATGTCACATCTATTCTTTCAGTCACCTGGAACAAAAGTCTCTCATTTATCCATTCACAACAGAAATTCCTGCATGTTTACTTCCGAAGCAACATACAGCCTTGGAACAAGGTGGGAGGCACCGGCATGACTGGCATTAAACCAGACAGTCAGTGCTTTCATACAAATTTGAAATGCACCTCTGAGTAGAATACAGAATGAAGGCAGGACCAAGTGTCAGCTTTTGCCCACAAAAGAGGCATAACCTTCCCAATAGGGCCCCTGAGTTCCAGAAATGGACCAAGAGTACAAGTTTGGCTCCTCTTTACCGCAGCACACAATTACATCATTGCCTTGCTATATATCCAAAAGAGGTTGCTTGAGCTGTTTGAGATACAAGTCACCCACCCATCCAGGACAATAAAGAATTATAAAACAGACATAATGTTATACAACCCTGTCCTCAAGCAGATTTCTTCACAATCATGTTGGGGAGTATTAAACTCATGGGAGTATTAGTAACTAGCATATCCTACCATTTTAATACAACATCACATTTCTCTCTTTTTTGAAAGGAATGTTGGCTACTCATGTCTTACATAGGTTTTCTCCAATGCAGTGGTCCGTCACTAGCATCCCAACACCAACACCTGCTATCTGGAGCCTGTTCCATGCATGGACTACAGTTGAATGAGAACATTTGACTCTGTCATTTTTGCCATGGAACACGCCCCCAGATTTTCTACATGATGTGGTACCAGCTTTGGGCATTTCTCATTCAGTGTTTGTCTCTGTCAGCTAGTCTGAAAATTGAGCCAGAAATACTTGACAAATCACCAGCTGCCTCACGGTTACAGGTGGTGACGTGTCCCTGCTGCAGCTGCTTATCCATGAAGCTGAAGGTTAAGACTCTGTTCCTGAGATGCAAACTAGGGAAAACCCCACATAAAGCACCAGCATTGGACGGAATATCAGACAGACAATTTTCAACTGAAATGCCAGTTATTAGAAGTCATGTGGAGTCAGGAGTTGCCATGGAATCCATTTGTGCCTAAACCAGCTCCTCCTGCTGGAATACTTTCTCATTATCATGTCTTTCCGATGGGAGGGGTTGGGGTGAGAAAGAGAAAGAGCATTCTTCAGTATCTAATAAGGAATTGGGTTATACTTTAATGTACTCACAACCCCAAACAGAAGAAACAATTAAAAATCTCTAAGAAGAGTTAGTAGAAAATTTTAATATCCATTTTATTGCTGTCTGGTTTGCTACAGAGGTTTTGTTTTCCCTGTGGCTTTGAATTATTTAGGGAGAACACATGATGGCTTATGGTATGATATTTATCATCACAAACAAGTTATTGGATCTCCAGGAGAGAAAATAAATATAAAAGCAGATCTAAGCCTTGATAGGCTGCACATTTGCCGTGCATGTGTTCTCTTCTCTTCTCTCCTATGTATCATTTTTATTTAGATTCTTAACCAAGCCATGATGGCTTTTCTTCGAGTAAAACTGCTTGATGGGATGAAGCTATCCCCTTGTTTCCTCCATGTCATCCGTTCCAATCATGAGAAGCGATAGCGTGCCATATGCTAATCCTCGAGTTATTTTTATGATGAAGTCCCCATGTGGTTGGAAGTAAAATACAGAAATAGGTTGATCAAATGTCCACTTGGGACAACTGAATTTCAAAACACACAGAATCTATCTAGAAATTAGAAAGTATGTTAGCATATGTACAATATAATTGACTACAATTAGTCAGAAGATCTGCTGGATGAAGAAACATTAGAATTATGTTTGCATATTTATCTCACTCTGCGTTTTGCATTAAAGAATGTTAAGTGTGTTGTATTTAAAAAGAAGAGGGTTGATGACCCTTGAACTTTGAACCTGTGTTCCTGGGTCTACTTATCAGTGTCACCAGCAAGCATTCCTCCATGTATTCAAACTCCTTTATCAATTTAAAGCTAGGCCCTGTTCTCTCTCTCTCTCTCTCTCTCTCTCTCTCTCTCTCTCTCTCTCTCTCTCTCTCTCTCTCTCTCTCTCTCTCTCTCTCCCTCTCTCTCCCCCTGTCTCTCTCACCTATGGGACTATGGTCCACCTGAGAACCAAGAAGCCAACATCCTTCAATATTTCTGAGTTGACAGTTCACAGGAGACATGCTCAAAGAGCTCTTAGACTGAATCTTTCTAGCAAATACTGACTGATGTGTTTCATTTGCCAGAGAGGAAAGAGTTAAAATGTGGCTCATTACAGGGTTGTGCCACTTCATTGCTTGTGGGAGTGTCAATTAGGACAACATTCCTGGAGAGCAGGTTAGCAATGTTGATCACAGGCACAAATCTATGTGCCCTTTAACCCTGCCACTCTACTTTTAAGAAATTGTAACTAGGTAAATGGTATGGGCACAGTGCTATTCATGGCAATATTATGATAACAAGAGAAAACAAGTCTGAATGCCTCAGTGGGTGACATGTTAAATAATTTTCACTTGTACATATCCTTAAGATGAATGCTACATGGATGCTTATGAAGGAATGAATGAGAAAACTGTCATAGAAAGTGAAAATTTAAGGTGTAGAATGATGTATTAAAATCAATCTTCATGTTTTCTTAAATATACACGAGGAGACTCCAACCTTAAGATGCTAAGTAGTTGTATAACATCTGACACAAACTGGCAGTCTAAAGGTGCTTTTGCTGGTATACATCTTGCTTTAAATGGTATCTAATAATCTGAATTTCCAGGTAGGCCAGGTGTTAAGCAACGATTCTGGCAACCTAGTTGACTGGATTTTCCACTTAGCTTCAGGGTGAATGGACATTATAGGAGCACTGAGGGGCAGACAGGTTCTATCCCAGTAGGAGAACTCTGGCTTCTGAACTAATAACCTTGCCCTACACCTCTCTAGAGGACCCCAAAAGAGGATCACAAGGCACATTATGTTAACTGTAACTTCCTTTACGATTAGAAGAAAAAATAAAGATAAGAGTAATAACTATGATAATGAACCTGCCCTAAATTGTGCTCATCTTTGTATCAATACAATTGTAAAATATAACTTTTGTTATTTTTTATTTCATTGGCTTTTCAAGATTGGGTTAATCTGTGTAGCCCTAGCTGCCCTGAAACTCAGTATATATACCAAGCTGGCCTCAAAATCAGATATCTACCTGTCTCTGCCTCCCGAGTGCTATGATTAAATGTATGAGCCACACACACACATACACATACACATACACATACACATACACATACACATACACATACACATACACATACACATACACACTGTAGCTGTCTTCAGACACACCAGAAGAGGTATCAGATACTATTACAGATGTTTGTGAGGCACCATGTGGTTGCTGGGAATTTAACTTAACCACTGAGCCATCTCACCATCCATATCCATATCCATATCCATACACACACACACATATATATGCATATATGTATATATATATATATATATATATATATATATATATATATATATAAAACATTTCTTAATGTCTTGAAAACATGGCAGAAATCCCTACAGGTCAATAAAGTTCTGTTGTCATAATGTGATCTGAGATGAGGGGATTACAGCTATTCCAGAGGATATGTAAAGCCAGTGCAAGGCAGGACTTCTTCCTCAGTAACAATGTCCTGCTCAGTAACAACACCACACAGGAACACCTGGAAAACTTCACGGTTTATTTTTCTTTAAAACACAGGAAAGGGGCTGGAGATATAATTCGGTTGATAGAGTGCTTTTCTCGAATACATAAAATCCTGGGTTCAATTCGAAGTACTGCAAAAACTGGGCAAACAAACAAAAACAAGAACTGCCGGATAGAGGACAAAGATCTGCTGAGCCTACAGATCTCAGTTCAATCACAAGGCCCCACAGGACGGAAAGGAAAGAGGTTACACCCATAAGTTGCCCTCTAACCTCCACCTGTGCATCCCCCTCCCCCCCACACACACACCGGTGCACTAGAGATAAAACCTTGAAGAAAAGAAATGAGATCATCCAGAGAAACAATGGCCACCAGCTATCTTTCCAGTGTGCATTGGATGGGCCTGCTCCACATTCTCTATCTTCCTTATAGCATGGCTGAGAATCCTGAGCTCTGAGAGCTCTGTCTGGGACATTCTGATGAAACCTTAGGCACATTCATCCCTGTTTTCCTAACACCAAAGTCCCTCGCAGACAGAGGAGTGATGTGCCCTGGAGTTTTTGTGCAGGCTTGTAATCCCTGAACTTTGGAGACACAGGCAGGTGATCTCTGTGAGTTAGGAGTCTACACAGTGAATTCTTATAGTAAGACCCTGTCGGAAAGAAAGGAAGGGGGAGGTGATTTGCATGGATGGCTTGGTACTTTTTGCCCTTGTTTTGGGGCTTCCCTCCTTTCTGAGGATGCAGTGGCCAACAACCAGCCAGAATGGAACATCTGCGGAGAATGTCTCCTTGCCCAAAGGCCTCACCTAGACGCCTAGGTCTCTTTATGCTTCTGATCCCTCAAATGAGGACTATCATTTCATACGCCCCCCCCCCCTTTCAGCTTCTCAGGAGACTAAAGGGATTTCCAATTGTAGCTCCTTTGCTAGCCACAGCAGCAGCACAATTACTATGGAAGTGGTCTTGGCATTGGAGACTTTCAGCGATGGCACTCCCACAGTAAAGCAGAAAGGCAGTCCCTATCCAGGAGGCATTCACTCTCAGCTCTATATGTCAGCAGTGAGGGTCCCTGGAGGGCGACTGTCCTAGGGCAGCACCCTAGTTAGGTTAAGTAATGACAGTCTCCTAGGATCCACACTGGTCCCAGTAGCCCTAAGTGTGGGGTCACCACTTCTTCTGTCCAGGAGACTTGCAGAGTGTCATATGACACTGACTGCCATAAAATGTTATGTTCCTAAGTCAGTGTGAGGCTACAGGACTACACTTAACTATCTCCTTCTGTCCCCAGCTCTACCACAGGTTACCCAGAGGCTCAGTTAGGTCTGGAAGTAAGCAACTACTTTACTTACTTGAAGGAATCCACCATACCACAATTCTTTGCCCACACTTTCTAAAGAGCTCGGGGGGGGGGGGGGGGGGGGGGGTAGACTGGCAACATAGTTTGGGGTGCACTGGGGCTTGCAGATAAAATAAAAACTGGGACTTAGGGAAGGAGAAAACCTAGAAAGCTAGTCCAAAGACACTCAAAGCCCTGAGACACTGGCGTTGAAGTACTAGAGCTGCAATCTCGGAAACTCTCACCCTTTCCCAGGCCACTGACCATGCGCAGTCCCTCCGTGCTTGCTTGCTCGGGAAGCACTAGCCTGTCTCAGCCAGTTTATTTAGAGATCTTACAATCAGGAAGAGGGTTAGCACCCACTTTTCTAGCTTCCTAGGGTATGTATCATTCCTAGCTCAGTTTCTGTAAAGAAGCAAGGGGGAAGGTATCTGTTCCCTGAGCCGTAAGCTCCCATCAGCTTACAGCTTCAGAATGCAGCTACAGCTTTGAAACACATTTTCATTTTAAATCGTAAAAGTTGTGCCTGCCCATACCACGATGAACAATAGAAGCAACAGTCATTGCTCAGCAGCCGATCCAATGTTGTATTTTAGACTACGATTTCAAAATGTGGATGGAAAAATACCCAGAATATCCAGAGAAACAGTACAAGATCCTCACTTGCATGCATCGTTCTGGTTTTTCAAGTTGGTGTTATTTTCCAGTTTGTAGTCAGTGAACTAAACAGTTTTCTGATATTTCAAAGGTCAATTGAAGCAGATACATGAGTACAACTCAGGAAACTATCTATTTCATCTCTTTATTTCCCCCTCCCCCCTTCCCTGTCCATTCTCAATGACTCCTGATTAGAGAAGCAACATTTACTGTAGCATTTAAAATATTAATTTCAACTGTTTTAGGAGGTTTCTTTCTTTTTATCTTTCATTCTTCTTTTTTAATGACAGGCTTGTCCCACGAGAGGGACAAAGAGTCCTTCAACAATATAGCAACTTCAGCAGCGCTGTAAAAATCTACCGAGATAGAATTAAAATCAGCTTGTGTCCGTGAAAAAAAAAAGTTAGCATTTCTGAAGACCTTAGTATTTTCCTAAACTGTTCTGTGGTAGATAGTTGTACCCTGCATATAACTCATTCTGATTCATGTGGCCATCTTCAGATGTATCGATTAAAAATAAGCCTTTCATCATAATCTTGCCATTAATTAAAATCTATATCTATCTTCTTTGTACATCTGGGAAGATGGAACCTGTACTCACATTAATAACAGTGCATGTATGTAACAGTGCATGTGTATCTATGGCAGTCTGACAGGAATCCTAAGATTTAGTTCTAGGATGTTCAAATTACTGTGGCCGCTAAGGCTTAGGGGGAGGCATGAAAGAAGTCTGTGCCAGAGCAGGAGTTAGCACTTCAATGCAGGTCCGGACTGCTGCGCTGAAATCCACCTTACTAACTTTTTTCTGGGATTCCCTCCCTCTGGCGTTCACTTCTTGTACAATCTTAGATTTGGGGTCTCTACTTAAGACTTTTTTCTGAGATCAAGAAAGGTTAGCCCGTTCTCCTTGTCAAGGCTCCTTCCTGGCTTTCTGCACTTGGCTGGCAGCACAGGCTCCATCAATTCCTGAATCCACCCGGGGATCCTACTGTGCCTACACGGTCACCGTGTCTGCTAACGAAGCCAGAAAGCCCGCCACGCCCCCACTCCAGGATCCAGCCAGCCAGCCAGTTACCCAGCACTTGTGGAGAGAGAGACTCCCAGAAGAAGGCTGTTAGACCTCTTGGGTCAGGAAAAGAGGGGGTTAGTGCCTTTTTGGCTTTGAGGTGGATGCCCCTGAAGTCTCCGTGCTCTGGGGAGGCCACTAGACGGCTTGGCACTGGTGGCTCCTGTTTGCGGGACTTTTCCCTCTTGGAAAAGTAGTTAGGGTTAGCACTCAGACTCAGGAAACTTGTTTCCCACGCTGGAGGCAAGCGTGAGGTTCGGGTTCCCAGCTGGTGTTCCCGGGCTGTCAGGGAGTGCGGGCGTCCGGGCGGACGGGGTTCAGGTGCCTGACAAGGAAGACAAGGAGGCCAATTCCAGCTCCAACCTGAGCGCAAAGATTAGAAAAACAGGTGTTTCATTGCCTGGCTAATTCAGTATTTCAATAAAGAAAGCTCTGCTAGTTATCTGCTGAAGATTTAGCGAGGGGCGGTCACCTCTCGGCCAGGCATTAACTATATTAAAGAAGGTCTCCTGGCTTGGTAAACAGCAGAGCCTCGGGGGAGGGGGGGGGGAGGAACTTGTCGGGATCCTTATACAGATGTTTTGTCCTCAAGACTTCCACCTTCATTTTGTCTGTCTTTGCACTGAGGCAAAATACCCAGTACCTCTTCAAAGGCGTCTGTTGGAAAAGCCTGGCTTGCGCCGCAGACTTCTCCACCAACCCCCACAGAGGGTAGGATCAGGTTTCAGATCCCAGAGAGGCACTTCTACAGCCTGTGCTTCGTTTGAAGTAGAGATGGGGTGTGAAGTAAAGGCAGGCTGCACAAATCCTGTCCAGGGCACAGTCGGAACAGAAAACCACTGCTTAACCTTAAGGTACCTACCACTGTTTAGTTTTGTGGCTGCTCTCATCCTGAGTTCTGTGCAGTTTATTGGAAAAGGGAGTCACGAAAGGTTTTTCATACACCGCTGCTACCGCCGCCGCCGCCACTACCACCATTACCCCAATAAGAAACTTGACGTTATCTGGTCTTTTTGGAATCTTGATGAGAGCCACAGGATACCTCTACCTCCCACTGACAGTGTGTCATTAGATGGACTACGAAAGAGCCCACCCAGAGTTAGGCCTCTAAGTGGCCACAACCGCTGGGGAAACCACTCTTTTCTGGATTATAACCCTGTTAGGTGGTTCCAGTTTTGAAACACCTACACCGTCTTAGTTTAGTTCTTTTCCTTTCCTTTTTCCAGGTGCCGCTCGGATGTGTAATTATTCCCCATACCCCAGAATGTTTCCCATTGTCCTAGGAGCTCCCAGTGTCCTTACTACCATTGGGAGGCGGGGGACAAGGAGGAGACAGATGTCTTATTTTTCAATGAACATTCTTAAAGGTGAGCCATGTATCAGGATGGCACAGGACTCTTCAAAGAATTTATTTTCTCATAGGCAAAAGGAGGAACAGGGCGCATGGTTTCTGGTGCACTGCTGATTTCTAAGGCCCGGTATGAAGTCTGTAAGCTTTCATTGTCTTAAGGGAAACTTAGCCTTTTTTCATCGCGATCTGCTGGCCTCTGATGAGATGCCTGGAAGAGAAGGCGCTTAGAACAGGAGAGTCTCTAAACTAGAGTTTTCCCCAGAAACAGTACTTTGAGAACAGTTCGTCTGAGAACTAACTGTTGGGGAACCTTACAGCTTCACTCAGTTATTGTATCCTCTCTAGAAGGAATATTCGTGCTGGTCTTTTTGTTTCTCGAAATAAAGCCCGCAGAGTTGCCCAACAGTTTAGATAATAACTCTGTAAGACGTCTAATGTGTCAGTTGTTCCAACATTCTGGGCTTCTTCTACCACATCCTTCTTCTGACTGACTACCCACTAGCTGGTTCCCATAAGGAAACTTGCCCAGCAGACCTAGTTATCTTGCATCAGTCACAAACCCGAATCATTTCGAAAACGTTGCCCTTTTTTGGAATAAAGGCAGGCATTTATTTCATCTAGCGATGAATTTTGTCACAGTGGTGTCAGGATAAAAAAATAACTCCAGCGTCGTTCTCCCTCACCCAGTCCTGCAGGCGTGAGGCGCGCAGCCGTGGGGAAATCCTGGCCACTGTCTGGGATGCTATTCGCACGCGTTCCTGGAGCCTCGGCGAGCCAGCCCCCGCAAGGCCTCACGCTGTGCGCAGACACCCGAGTCTAGGGAGCGCGAGTGTCACTCGGCACGCGGAAGACCTCGGGGTTTGGAGCGGCGGCGGCGGCGGGGCAGCGGCGACCCCGCGCCCGGGGCTCATTAGGAGCGGAGCTGCCAGGCTCACTGTAGGACCCGAGCCCAGTCGCGTGGGGGGTGGGGGGGAGGAGGATCAGGGAGCATTCTCGTCACTCACCCCGATTGGCCAATGAGCGCCGCGTCTTGGTTGCCTATGACCAATAGGGAGAGAGAAAATTTGTGAGTGGCATTTGAGAAGGGCGGGAGAAAGGGAACCTGGGAGCGAAGTTGAAGCTAAACCCGGTAAGCTATAAAGAAGTTACAGGGGGGCGCTTTGGGCTCCCAATTAGGAACAGTACCGGCTCCCAACACTACGGAGGACTCGGACTCGGAAAACACCTCTCCCGTCCCCTGCCTGTGTCCTCCTCCCGCTGCTACCTCCCCCTCCCCCATTCGTGCCCATGGGAAGGTGGCCCAGGCACACTCTGCGGGCTGCGGGTGACAGCCGGGAGGCTGCCGATGAGGCTCCGCAAGCGCGCGGTCTTGAAAGCAGTTAGGGGGCGGGAGCCTTAGCAGCCTCCGCGGCTTTTGAGGACGTAAGGTAGGTGAGGAGCCAAGAGCTCCAGGTGATGCCCACGAGGGGCTGTCGCGCGTGCCACCTGTTAACTCTGCGCTGCGGTGCCCTGTGTGCAACTGCGGGAGTCCCTGGGGGTTTGATGCATAAGCAGCACTTCTCCAGGAACCCCTCAGACGTGAACCCCGCGGGGGAGAGGCAGCCGGAGTCGGGGGCAGTGGAGGAATTCTGCACGGCTGGATAGCCTGGCTTGGCGCGCACGGCCGGCCGAGCTCTCCGCAGACGTGCATTTAGCCGTCGGTGCTACGTCCCGGTCCCGGCCGCGGCGAGCGGAAGCCCAGCCTGTCCCGGGACCGACCTGCCCAAGTTTTAAATACCCAGGGCTGCGACGAGCAGAGTATGAGCGCAGAGGCCCTTTGGGGCCCGGTTGGCGGAATTATAGTGGGTTTGAGTTACCCACAGATGTCTTATTCCTTGGTGTTCTTGTCTTCGTAGTGATCTGAAAGAAGTTACCCGCGATTCCTGTTTCCTACAAACCAGCTCAGAACCAGAGGAGTTGGAAAACAAACGTCGGGTATCATTATGTCGATTTCCCAAGGACCCGGGTTCTTACCGCGGATCAGATGAAAAGGTTGGCTCCTTTGGGAGTCCTTCCAGCATTTTATACTTAGAGTCCCAAAGGATTGCCCGGATTTGCCGTGAACCAGCAGCTTTCTTTTATACTTACACCTCACGTTTTCAAGAAAGTATTTTGTTTGCGGCGTTGTCCTGTCCATCATTTGTGTCTTCCCGGAGCAAACTTCAGCCTCCTCGTTTAAAGTTATGTTTTTACCGAGTGTGATCTCTAATTGAAAGTTAACTTTTGGTTTTGGATGAGTCTGTGGAGTTTACGTTGTAAGAAGAAAGGGAGCCCGAGACACGATGAAAGAAAAGTCTAAAAATGCTGCCCGGACGAGGAGGGAGAAAGAAAACAGTGAATTTTATGAACTGGCTAAATTACTGCCTTTACCCTCAGCCATCACCTCCCAACTGGACAAAGCATCCATCATCAGACTCACCACCAGCTATCTCAAAATGAGAGTGGTCTTTCCAGAAGGTAAGCGTCTGTGCCTAGATTGAATTTCGAAGGAGTAAACCTACCCCAGTAGCACAGAAATGTACTTGTGTTTACCGGCGTGGGTTACATTCTCTGAAAAGGGAAATTTAACCAAGCTATTTGATCAGTCAGCGCCAAAGGGCTTTCCCTGCCTTTCTTAGTCTTTCTCTTCTTCCCCGTATTTCTCTCTACAACACATTCGATATATTTGGTTGGGAAATAACCCAATGGTGCTTTTATCAACATTTGGCTCAGTTGAAAGCAGGGCTAATCCAAACATGACTTTCCTTTTTGTTCCTCTGGTCAGACATGTATCCAATAGAAATCAGGAGTACTGCCCAATTACTTATTTTTGCTAGGTATAGATTAGACGTATAAACATAGTGCTAGGTCAGCTAGATAATAATTTATCAAAAGGGCCACAATTCTGCGAGGGCAGGCGTGTGTGTGCGAACAGTATGCCTAGACTCCGCCAGTCTCTTGGCTGTTTATTGATTCTCATTTTTTAAGATGTCCAGAGATTCCTAAATTGGAGCTTTGTGAGTTGCATTTCTGGCTTTGGCGTTATCTGTAAAATCATAAATTTGTCTCAAAATAGTCAAGATTTGAGGAAAGTAGAGCAGACAGAAATGTATCCTAGGTGGTGGCTGACAAATCGAGGCAAACTCTCATAGGGCCTAGAAGTTAGAATACCAGGAGCAGATAGGATTTTAAGTTGGAATTTCAGTTACTAATACTCATTGTGAGAGGAAGAGCGGACTTCCCAGAGCATAGTTTTGTGTGAACTCATTTCTACTTAGTAGGAAACGTGAATACTCTCCAGGGAAGGAGCGCTTTGATCTCCCATTTGCTCACCCTTCTTCAACCAAATAACAAACAGAATAGAAAAATATTTTGTTAGGGGAGGAAGTTTTAAGAATGTAAAAGAATGATTACTAGACAAACAAAACTTCTAGAGAAAGAAGTTTGTTTATTTACAAATGAGACAAATGAGAACTTCTTTTTGACCTGTTGTTGGTTTTGGGTGTTTGAGGGGTGTTATTTTTGATGAGGGGGGCTAGTTTTTGCTGGGAATGAAGTTTTCCTTCACTTGGTGTTTGTTCAAAACTTGCGAAAGGGCTGCAAACTAGCCAGGGCCACCACACAAACCTTCTAAATAGTTTATTTCTATCATCAAACCCATCAATAGTATTATATAGTTAGTTCCTTGAACATCTCTTTTCACTCTGAAATCCAGGGAGAAGAGAAATTACAGCTTAGAATAGAGAAAAAAATTATTTTCTTTTGTCTTGGTTTTTTTTAAGGAGAAAGGAGAAAGGCTGTAAAAACTAAAAATCACACTTCTGACCCAAACTGTACTGAGAATTGCTGATAGGAGAATCACCATTATACCACACTGCCTTCTGCTTAAAAAAGAGATCTCTCTGTCTTTTATACTGTCAGCACCTACTTTATAAAAATAAAGCTATTTCGAACTCCGCTGTTGCGCTGTTCCTAACAGGATTATTAGCAGTGATTTGTCAGCTACTGCGGTCTCAGTGGGCTCCCTTTCTGCGTGATTTCTAGTGGGTCTCGTCAATTATTGGTGCCGATGTCGCTTGCTGTTTGATCAGAAGCAGCATATGGTGCTGCTAGTGGGGCAGCGAATAACCGTAGGAGAAGAATAGAGGGCTGGTTTCCCCAGCAGTCACAAACAGAGCCCGGGAACCCACAAGGCCAGAGGCCCTAGTCTGCTCAGTGCAGATTCGGGGTGGGCTCTGAGAGGATCCGGCTGGATATTTTTGTTTGTTTTAGTTTTGTATTTTAAGAGAAGAAGCTTTCCTCTGAAGGCGCTAATTCTTAAAAATTAAAAATCGCGTTATAAAGAAATAGAAGGACTCAAATATATTCTCGTTATGAGGTCCTCTGGACAGCTAGCTAGGCCATCCCTTTTGGCTACTTTAACAGCGCTTTCTACAGTCCTCTCTCACCGAACTCTGGCCCCTCCCACCTCTCCTCTCTACCCTCTTCTGAGTGTGAGTTTATGAGGGGCGGGGATGGACCATGTGTGAACTCTGGGCACATCATTTATTTCGCTAGCTTCTGTGGAGTTCATAACTCACGCGCAGCCTCCACTCGATGAGTTAGACAGGATCGTCAGAACAGCTGGCACCTGGAGATGAGGTTTTAATTTCGAGATTGTTTGAGCTTCAAAAACACTAAATCGAAAGTACTAAAGTACAGCCCTTTACTGTATTAACGAAAACAACAACGGCAAACAATTACAAAACTCAGCTGTTTTCAAAGGAGCAAAAGAGTGACAGGCCGCAAAACCAGGCACTACCTGTAGGTGGTGCCAAATTTGGGTTTAGCCTTTACTTAGGGTTCAACCTAAGCATGGGGGTGAACTGAACACTTTACATCTCTGTAATTTTTTGGTGATGCTAAATAGAATTTGAAGTTACTTTACATGTCTTAAAGCTTTCCCACCACATAACATCAATAAAGTTTTGTTTTAAGAATAAGCATCGCTGTTTAATTACGGTAAATATCCTATCACATTTGACATGGATTTTACAAACTGTCTAATTTCAAATGATTACAGATTTGATGGCATGACTATAGGCATAACAATGTAGTAAAACTTGTTTTTTTACATATCACACACTTTATTTATACTACTGTGTAATGCCCAATGGCTATATGGTAAGTGAACAAAAAATTCTTCCACACTTATCTGAGAGGGTGTAGGACGGGTGAGTATTCCTTGTATGGTCATTCCCTGTACATTTCCGCCCCTTATCATTGTAGTAGCTGTTGTCTGGGTCCATGTTTTGACATTAATGTGTTTATTCAGAATAGGTAATCCTGAACAGTTGAGTGAGAAATGAGGAAGAGAGGAAGAAAGAAAGGGATGTGGAGATAATGATACAGGTATTTGGAATAACTAAGAATTCAGTATAAAACTGGGTGTGGTGGTACACACCTGTAATCCTTGCTCTTAAAGGTGGAGGCTCCAAGCAGGAGCAATTGAGGAGATGCAGGTGGAGGAAGATGAGGAAGGAGAAGGAACAAGCCTTGGATCAGCATTAGAGATTAAATTTTATAAAAAGGAAAATCCAGGAAGACCACTGTGAGGTCATTAAAAATGCTTATCTTCTGTTTAATCACATTTGCTCTAAATATTGTCTTGAAACAGAAAAAAAAAAAACGAAGAATGTAAAAAATGTACAAATCTTTGTTGTTATCAAAGCCAGGAAGATGTATTAAGATATCAAAAAACAACAATGGCATAACTTTATTTATATGCAAAAGAAGACAAATTCAACTTTCAAAGACATACATATTTTTATCCACTTTTACTGTAGATTTGGCCAGGGGCATTTTGTCATGCAGAATAAGCTGTAAGATCAGATATGGCTCCAAATCTTTAACTGTTTTTAATCTTGGTAGTATCACTATGCATAGTCGCCACTATATCTATGAAAAATAAAAATAATCACAAGGGTTGAAATTAGTATTTTCCCAAGTCCTACAACATTCATCTAAAACCTGAAATTCTTAATCATTTTTTGAATTAACTAAAAAACAAACAAACAGAAAACACTTAATTTTTTTTTTAAAAAAAGCTTGGTTTCCCACGTGGATATGTGATTTAAGGCTGTTTTTCTTGCTGCTCAGGGAAATGATTGAGCATTGGGTTTCAATGTTTATTTTCTAACACAAGTTTTTCTCATTTAAAGCCTCCTTTAAACACATTTTATGCTCAAGTCTGGTTTTCTCTGCTTAATTCCAGTTTTGATGTTCGTTTTAAGTGGGTGCAGAATTAAACTGTGTGCAAGACAGATTTATGACGAGAATGTGTAGATTCCGATCAATGATTTTTTAAAAAGAAGATGGGTATATCACAAATTAAAAATAAACAACAAACGGAACATCATAAGCTATGGTGGGATGCTTTCAAACGCAGCACAATTATCCATCTAAGACTAAAACTTATTAAACATATAAGGGTAGATTTTTTTTAGGGGAGTTGTTTTTACATTTCAGAGGAATCTTGATATCTTTGAAATTTTTTTTGCAGTCAGATGCAAGTTTCGAACGCAAACTCCTGGATTCTTGCGGTATTCCCTTATGGGCCCCGGTATTTCTCAAGAGAAGGAGACAGACAGTAACAATACCTATTATTTAGGTGGGTCACTTTGCCAGTATCTTGGACTGCCAGTTGTTCAGTCCGGTTACTCCGAAGTTGCTAACGGAATGGGTAGAATGGGGTAAACTTTTTTCACAAGTTTGACATGCTGGCGGGTTTGACACCCTGGTGGTTCTGTTCAGACCCCGGGTGGCTTTTTATCTCCGACCTTACCACACTTTTTTTTTTTTTTTCCCACCGCGGAAAGCTCTCAGCCCAATAGGTACAAGTGATATGTCGGATCTTCTTTTTGAATCATGTCTTCTTGAAGTCTGGGCATGATTTCCAAACCGTCCTGGTCTTAAGTTCTCAGAGAATTGGAGGTGTCACAAGCCCTATCTAAAGGTCAGACCTTGCTACATACCAGAGTGTGACACATCCTTTGTGCTGCAGAAAGCACTACCATCCTTCAGGGTAGTTTTTCCGCTCAAAGGAGATCAGGTCCTTCCCTCATTCCCCGCAGGACGGAATTCGGAATTCGTAGGTCGCCAGGTGAGGGGCTGCCTTGATTGGAGGCGAGGGTCTTCTATCGAGGGGGCATTATCCAGCCCGCGCATTTCCGAACACTAAACTCCTTTACGACGGCACCCTCAGCCTCCATGCAGGACACTTGTTCCCAGTTTTAAGCTAAATCCGAAGAAACCCCAATTTCTTGGTGTGTTGGGTAACGCGCAGCGGGTGCAGCGGGCTGGGTTACAAAGCCTGGTTGGCAGCTACTGGTCCCCAACCGGAAGCGCAAACACTGGGTTGGGGAAAAAGCCGGAGAAACTAGTGACCCGCGGCTTTCAGCTTTGAACAACACAAACACTAGAAGATTCCTGACACAGTTGTCGCTGCTCTGGCCGGGGAGAGGCGGGCAGGCAAGAGTAGGACACGCACCGGTACCGCGCAGGCCTTGCGGAGGTAGATCACAGGAGCCTTTGCGAGCTCCGTCTCAAGCAGTGACCTGGGACAGTTCCTAGGACAATGTTCTAGTGACCTAGGACAGGTTCGGAGACCCTGATGCGCCTTGTTGATGAACAAAGTGCTCTGCCCTGGAACTGCACCAGGAGTTGGTGCGACGCAGGGCACCCATTCCCTGCCCTTCTCTCCCCCAGAGAGCTCTGTTGTTTAGCCACTTCAAACGAGAACCCAGAGGCTGTTTGATGCCACAGCCCCAGGAATGCCAGCGCAGGACTTTCAGCCCTGGCGCACACACGTGGTATTTGGGGTTTCAGGTTTTCTTTTTCACGCACTCCGCCTAAGTAGCAACCACTAGCCTCTGGGGACCTTAAATTAGAAGGAGGGCTTGGAAGGGCTTGTATCACCCTTGTCCTCGGTTGTAGACGGGTCACAGGAAACCTCCCTATTGCCTCCGAGACACACTAGGCATTGTGGAGAGGACACATTTTTATGGAGACGCTGTGCTAATAAGGGAGGAAAGAAAGAAGGGGCCACTACAACAAGCTCTTCTCTTTGTAGCCAGCAAAGGAGGCGGTGATGCCTGGCCTGTAATCAGTATTTTGTCAAGGGCATGAAATTCATTCGAAGAAAAAGCCCGATCAATTTATTTTTGCTGCCTGCAATAACACAGCTGGATGATGCTTTGAGCGCGCGCTAGACTGGGGCTCATCATTCATTCACCAAGAACGGGCCTAAATGGTGCCTGTGGGATTAGGTCAATTTTAGTGGATCTACTTCGCCTCATTTGGTTACTAATTGGTTTCTTGTTTTATAAATCGAAATCTCATTTTCAGGAAATTACAAAACCCGCGCAGTCAGTCCATTGAGGTAATCCTTGGGTCAGGGGGTATTTAAATGGAAATGGCTCAACCGTGCACCAAGCGTAAAGCAACAGTGAAAGTTGCTTGGGTATTCACAGGAAATGTGAGCTAGCCCTTTAGATTCATAATAGATACACCCCTTCTAATACTACTTATGTAAATATGATAAACCAGATTTTAAGGAAAGTGAGGGGCCTGAGAGAAGTAAAATTTATCTGCTGAGGTTAATGTGGCATATCTTGGAAATCTTCCAAAATAGATTATGTTTTCCTTTGTCTTCAGCCACTTTAGCTGGGGAAAATCCTTTTGTCTGAAACCTGATTTAGTTATCGCCTCCCTCACAGAGAGCCTTTTCTCCTTTGCAAAACCCTGCTCCCTCTGCCTCACCGAGTTACAAGGGAATCTTTAGATCGTGTTCTCACTGTAATCCCGCCGCAAAAGGAGCTGGTTCCTCCTCATTTTAAACAGACAATCAAAGGATTTGCGAATTTTCTGCGGTAGGTCAAGTGCAGAAACGAAATCTCAGCTCCCCCACCCCCCCACCCCTTGCCCACTGAAACTGGGTGCTGGGGCGCTTCATCGAAGCAAAGAGGTGAGAGGATCCTTGGCAGCACTTTAAGACTTTGGGAAATGAGAACCTTAATCTGTTTTTTTTTTTGGGGGGGGTGTCCTCCACATTTTGGAGGGTGAGCTCCTCCCTTGGTGAGATCCACCGGTAGAGCCGGGCAGTCAGTTCCTCATAAAACATTAACCCAGACTCAACCGTGTGACAAGTTTCCTCTGCCTACAAAAGGGAACGCAGCCTCTGTGAAAACAAGTTTCCTCCCAGGTGTGAGGGGGGGGGGCGCAGAGTAGAGAGAGGAACTCCCCTGTTAGCTCGCACCCGCTCAGGCTGCTTATTAACCTGTGGGCAAGTCTTGTTTTCCCTCATAGGCGCATGCTAATGAGGGCGCAACCCGGCAGAGCAAAGCAGGCATCTAGAGTTCTTAGGCAGGGTCTTTTTACACGCCCCCGCCAACTTCTAACCCTGCGACCCCACTCGGTGATTTGCAGGCGGCTTCAGGCGACCCTCAAATTTTTCTATTAAAGACGTTTGTTTGCCTAAAACACAGGTTTCGCTAGCTTGAGGGGCGACTAGGACTAGTCCCAGACAACCGCAGCCCTTGGATCTCTAGAGGACCAGCGGGAATGTCCTGCCCTCTGATCCCAAGAAGCTTCTGGTTTTCTGGGCTCTGCGGGGCCCCAAGGTCGACGCCAACCAAGTCCTCGGCGGTCTCAGCAAGGTCTTTTCTCTTTTCTTTAGGGTGGCCAACTCCAGCTACTTCTTCTAGATAGGAGACGGAATTCAGGAGGATGAGTTGGGAGGGGAGGAAGGGAGGCGGCAACACGAAGGGGTGTGTATTGGTGGCTGAGACCCGACCCTTCAGTACTTACTGGCTCACCCTGATAACTGGGGCCAAAATCACAGTGTCACTCGGGGAGGGGAGCTGGGCGAGCTGGGGCGTCAGGAAGGATCACGCGGCGCGATGGAGGGAGGGGCAGTCGCAGGAGCCGATCCGCAGTATTTGCAGAGCATTGCGGAAATCGTTAGATTTATTTAGGTGTGCAAACACCCAGAAAGACCCCATTTGAGCCTAAGGGGCGCTAACTGTTACTCGTTGTCAGGGTTTTTAATCACTTGCTTAGGAAACAGGTCCTAGTTAAACATCTTCAAAAAACTAACCGAATGCTTTATTGTGAAAAACTATTTTCTTTTTCCATATTACAAATCCAGCGTATATGTTTCAGAGTATTTGCTCCTAACGAAATAGATCACCATTAAAAACAACTACGTCTTGTTTGTGATGTAAAAAACGAAAGATTTAACTAGTGAAGTACTTTTATCAGTAACAGTTAAAAGATGGCCATAAATAGTTTAACATGCTTTTGCACTTTTTTTTTTTTGGTCTTGCTACGGGTAGTAGACCATATTACATATGATTATATAAGGAATCTTACATAAATATTTCTTAAGGCATATTTAGGAAAAGATTGTGCCAAAGGCTTGAAAGGTTGGCGTGCTAAGACAAAGGGAAAGAATGGCCTGGCTTTGTTGATAGATGGTACTAGAGTAGTAGAAAAACCAACTCTCTAGGTTCAGAATAGAGAGAAAATAGCCAGAAAAGTTCTTGTTCTTTGGTGAGGGAAATAAGGATATGGGATAAGGCCTGGGCTCCCAGGGAAAAGAAAAAGAGAGGATTGCCTAGAGATTCTGTTGAAAGAGAAGCAGGAAATTATCCACAAACAGGTTTCTCCAAGAATATTCAGGTCAGACTAGGGGGAACCTACGTCTAGAAAGCCCCGCAGCCAATCAGAAAGGTTGCCAGGACTGAACCCGTGCGGCTGGTGGCCTCTGTTTTTTGTTTGTTTGTTTGTTCGCGCGCGAGTGTGTGTGTGTGTGTGTCTGAATGTGTGTGACATTTGCATTGACAAAGTGGGAGGAATCTCTCGGGCTGCTTAAAAGGACAAGGATGAAAACTGAAAACTTGGGACGAGAAATAACCCCTTCCTGAGCTAAACAGAACAGGAACCCGCTCAAAGATCGAGCTGGGATTGTCCAGGACTGGAGCCACTAGAACTTATGGGCAAGAATTGCCAGCTGACCCAGTTCCCTATCCCCTCAGATCGGATCCATAAAGGGAAGGTGGTAACCCACGCTGCTCCGCTCCCACTGCGAGACAAACCTCTCTCCAGCCCCCGACTGCCTACAGGGTCTGGGTTCTCTCGCTAATGTTTGCGTGTCTCCACAGGGCTTGGCGAGGCGTGGGGCCACACCAGTCGAACCAGCCCCTTGGACAACGTTGGTCGCGAACTGGGCTCTCATCTACTCCAGGTACAGATGCAAGACTTCTGGTCGCCCAGGCACTATCCGAGTCTTTGTTTTCTGGTGGGAGGGAAGAAAAAACAGAGGAGGGGGCATCCCAATAGCTCTCCTTACGTCTGAGCTCTTAATCTAGCTAGATGAGCCAGTGGTGCCTGCTTGTGGAGGCTGAAAGCATGGCAAAGTGACAACCAAGACTTTGGGTTTGAAAATCAGCCTGGTAAGGCCCCAGCGGGGCTCTGTCCAGAAGAGGGGGTTCTGTTTGTCCCTTTTCGGCTAAGAAACCTGAAATGCTCTGCGTCAGGCCTGGGAGGCAGTGCTCGGCAAGGATCTGAAATGAAGAATTTGCAAAGGAAATAACCAGAATCTGCAATAAATGCCCTCATTGCTTTAAGCCGGTGCATTCCAGATCCAGCTGCGTCTGCAACTCATTTCGTCTCTTCCCAGTAGTTCCCAGGCGTCCTCCCTTTGCCAGCGCTCCCCACTTTAGGCTGGTCCAAGCTCTTTGCAAATCATACACACACACACACACACACACACACACACACACACACACACACACACACACACACGAGCGCAATGAGTTTAAACAATATGAGGTGACCATTACTTTGTTATTTGTAGTACACAGGGGTTTTAACTGTCCATTGGCCGCTTAAGTCCGAGAACAAATATTTTAAATAATAACTCCCAGTGGCAGTTTTAGGTGTGACACTTGTTTTCCACCCTACATCCTCTATTATTATCAAGTCCACTGGGGTCCTCTAGAGTGGTAGTCTGAAACTATGAAGCCTAGGGGAACCAGGCAGCGGGAAAGCTTCCAATTGCTCCTTTTCCCTTCTCTCTCCTAGACACCAAATAGATTTTAGTTTCACTGAACAAAGAGAGCTTGGGTGAATGTTTCCCATGTACGGCCTCCATTTTGAATGTATCTAGAAAAGCCCTTGGCTCTCTTCACTGAAACATCTTACCTCAGAATAGGTACCTGGGTCTCCCAAGCCATCTCTCCTTGTTCCTGCATATTTTTTTTCCCTAGGAGTTTGAACAGGGAAGTAGCTTTTGACCTTTGTGCCTGTCTTGCTTTCTTTGCTCCCTTCACTAAGCAGTTCTTCCTTAAAGCTCTGAAGTTCTTCCCTCCCCTCTCCATTGGCAACACTTCCCTACAGTCTGATTTTCCCTCATTGGGCTCCACACAGGCTCCACATATCAAGGTTTTACCTGAATTTGTTCAACCAACAGACACTGGAAGATCAATTGTGTGCCACACAAAAAATCCCTGCCCTCTTGGTATTTCCTTTCTTATATGTGTCCATTTTTAGTGGTTCTGTGGAGTTTCTGGTGGTGTAGACATTACAGAGAAAAAACAAGATAGGGAAAGAGGAGACCTCCTTTCAGTTAGGGAATGCTCTGCATTGGAGCAAAGACCAGAAAGACACTAAGGTCAACTCTCTAGTTGCTCCTATGTTTCTACAATAGCATAATTCCCTCAATTTATCTTTTCTTCTTCCTTGTCTCTTTTTAAAAACTTTACACTATTGGCTGTGATGTGATTTTAATAAACTCCTAACGCTGTTTCTTCTCTCAGAACTCCAAAGCCTCTGGAAGATCTATACTAGCACTTGTCACCTGTACTGTTTAGCCCCTATGATCCCAGCTGGTCTCTAGTGTAGACTACCTCCCAGGCTCCCAACTTTTGTTTTCCACTGCCAACTAGACATATTTAAGACAAGAATGTATTATCTCCCTTTCCTGATTTCTATTTACACAACATCTGGGTTTTCAATCGGAGAGATGACAGGGACTCACAACAAAATCCCAATTTCTCAAAGTTTTCAGTCTTGGTTAATGTTACTGTCGTCTGCTTACTAACTTTACTGAAACCAGGAAATCAACCTTACTTTCTGTGTCTGCCACCCAATTAGCATAACATTTGCTTTCAGTATCATCATTAAATTAGACTCCCCCCTTTCTTAGACCCTATTTTAGTGTGCACTACATGGGCTCCTCGTCCTGACTCCTGTAGGTCATTCTTCTAGGAAAAGGGGACATGAAAGCATATTATTCTCTTGGTTAGAATGTCTGTTGGAATCACAATGTCTGCAGGAACAATTGCAGGGTCTCATTGACATTCCAAACTCTAAAACTCCACTGAGTATGTACCAATGTAGCCCTACCAAAGACCAGTTCTTGACATAACAAGTCAACCCACCCCTCAGTCCTTGACTTCATTACATCATTTCTTCTGCTTAAGGTGCCTTCTCTTTAGACCCTCTTCAAGGGTCTGCTGAAACTCCAAAGTGAGGCCTCTGTAATGCTTAGATTCTGTCTCTCTTGCCTGTGTATCACTATCTACTTAATTGTGTGGTCAATGCATTCATTTATGTTCCCTGAGAGCAGTCTGAGTTACGCTAGATCTCCATTGCCTTATTCACAGAGATGAAGGGGCAGGGGCAGTCTAAGAAGTTTCTTTATAAAGAGCCTGCCAGCTTGATGCATCTGTGTAAACATATACAAACACACACACTGTAACACTACTTTACAGACTGGCTGCTCAGAAAAGCCTCTCATCTCCTAAATCCCCCCTCTTCTGACTTTTTCCAGAGTCTTCACCAGCTTGCTTCTGTCTATAGCATCAAATTGCCAGTGCTCCCCATGTCAACCAGTGCCATTGCTCTGGATCTCTTCAGTGCTGATCACTGCCACTATGGACCCTTCAGTACTGACACAGGTTCTTTACAGGAACCACTGTCCTCAGGGCTGGACCTATTTCCTGTTGAAGGCTGAGATTCAGCTCCCATACCCAGTGCTTTTGTGTGCATCTGCCACAGATTTCTTTTTCCATCTCAGGGCATCAGCCTGGTCTGTAGCCTCACTCTGAATTGTCCGCGTGCTGAATACTTTACAGACCTGGGAGGTTCAAAAGAGGAGAATGCTTCTGGTTGTTCTCTGCCCTGCTTCTGGATAGTCTGTCACAGTCTCACCTTTCTGAACTGACTGTTTCCCTCCCTTCATTTCTTCAGATCTCTCACTCTATTTCTGCCTCCCCAGACTCTGGATGGCTTCATCTTCGTGGTAGCCCCAGATGGGAAGATCATGTACATTTCAGAGACAGCTTCAGTTCACCTGGGCCTTTCTCAGGTAGGTGAGTGGTTCACCAGTCCAGTCTGCAGTGTTCACAGTTGGAATTGTGCGGGAGGGCTTCCCCAGTCATTTTATATCTGCATTTGGGCACCGAAAACATCTTAGGTGACAGACAGGATGACCCAATAGCTCCGCTCCTGGACTGCCCTCATCCTTTAGCATCTATTGCAGACTCAAACAAACACAACTTTTTGGAGTTCTTACCATAAGTCAGACATGGTGGGAGGAGTTTACATACTTATGCTGTTTTACCAGACCTTACAAGGGATGTAACTGTAATGATCATTGTTCTCATCGCTACTGATATTTATGATTATTTTTCAGGTAAGGAAGCTGAGAGACAGATAAGATCCAGGTAGCAAGTAACAAAGACTATTCCTTCTTTATGGCCCCATTGACCCCTTGATCCAAGTTTTCAGCTTCTTTCAGGGGCATTGCACCACTACAGAGATAGTGACACTCTCCTCTTTACAGGTAGAGCTGACTGGGAACAGCATCTATGAATATATCCACCCGGCTGACCACGATGAGATGACAGCAGTGCTCACAGCCCATCAACCCTATCATTCTCACTTTGTACAGGGTAAGGCAGACAGGCCTTAAGCTTCTGCTCCTGTCAGTCAGCTTGGGGCTATTCCCTGATTTAGCTTTCGCTGGGACTGTTGCTTGGGGGCTGTCCCTCTCTCCTCCTGAGCCTTCCTCTTCTTTCTCACAGAGTACGAGATCGAACGCTCCTTCTTTCTAAGGATGAAGTGTGTTTTGGCCAAGCGGAATGCTGGCCTCACCTGCGGTGGCTACAAGGTGTGTGGTACAGATTGAAGGTGCACTCTGAGGGTGGCCAGGCAAGGACTAGGCTTCTGGGGCAGGAAAGGTTGGTTCCTGGCCCAGGGACGACACTTGTGTGTCCAGAACTTTGTAGTGAGCCCCTCAAAGCGTCACTATGGTCTTTAAGCTTTGTGGGAACCCGGGGAACACTTAAAAGACTGCCTCTGCAGGGTCTGCAAACCAGGCTGCTTTTAGAGAGGAGCTTTACAGTTCAAACACTGTCAAGTTTTTGGCCCCTCAGTCATTTGTGTCCCGTGGAAGTTAAGAACCAAAGCCTTAGCTGTAAGCTGGGATTCTCTAGTTGAAAAGCCAGCATCTTTGGAGAGCAGGAACCTTACCCTGACTTACCTGTGGTAGTTTGGTGGGAACCACCCATTTGCCTCTCTGTCTTTATTTTCTTTCTTTACATGACTTCCCCATGGCTGTGCAGTCACTTTTGGGAGGAGGGAGCACCAAAGCTTTTGTGGCCAAGTGGAATCTTACTGTGTTTCAACTCCTCCCCTTCAGTTAGGGATCTCTTCCCGATCTCTTGCCCCTCCCCCTCCAACACAGGTCATTCACTGTAGCGGCTACCTGAAGATCCGCCAGTACAGCCTGGATATGTCTCCCTTTGATGGATGCTACCAAAATGTGGGCTTGGTGGCTGTGGGTCACTCCCTGCCTCCGAGCGCTGTGACAGAGATCAAACTACACAGCAACATGTTCATGTTCCGAGCCAGTCTGGATATGAAGCTTATTTTCCTGGACTCCAGGTGAGCAGGCAGTCAAGAGAGACGGACGGAGACTCTGAACAATTGCAGCACTAAACAATCACAGCATTTGGCGAGGGGGAGCTGTCCCTTGATCTTACTAGCCCATTTTGCGGGTGGGACATCTAACCAGGTTTGGAGAAACGGAGGCAGGAACCCAGGTAAAGCGAGATGGAAAGTCCTCCATTCATCTGAAGGGTGTTTTTTCCCTCCTCCAGGGTGGCAGAGCTGACTGGATATGAACCTCAGGACTTGATTGAGAAGACCCTGTACCATCACGTGCATGGCTGTGACACCTTCCACCTGCGCTGTGCACACCACTTATGTAAGGCCCCACACTGCTCTCAATAGAACCGCGTGGGCTGAAGTCCATCAGATTGCTGATAGTTCTTCCTAGGGGGGTAGAGGTGGTAGCAGTACAGAGACTCCGAAAAGGACTGCTATGTCCCTGTCTGGTATTTCTGACTTAATGGAACTGCTAATACTAATGGAGACAGGGGCAAGGAGGGTGTTCCCTTAGTGGGGTTTTATTCTTCACCTGCAAACATCACTAAAGATGTGAACTGTTTAAACAACCTAGGCTAAGTTTCTCATGCGCATTAACTCACCTGGCTTTTATCTCCCAGGACTGAGGATTTAGGGGTAGATTTCTGCAGTAGGAAAAGCCAGTCTGGGAAAACCCTTAACTTTCAATGTTTTCCTCCTTGCTGGTGTGGAAGACAGGGGCACCAGGGAGGGGTCATGCCAACAATTAGCATATAATGGGTATTAGTTTGTGGGACTCCAGACTCAATGCCATTTAACCGGTCAATCAACTGATTGGGAATTTGCTTGTAATCTCTCCCACATGCACAGTTATCAAAGCACAGAATGGGTTTGCACTCAAACCACCCAGCACTTGGGACCTGTCGGGACATCATCATCTGCTTCTGTCTTCCAGTGTTGGTGAAGGGACAAGTGACCACCAAGTACTACAGGTTCTTGGCGAAGCAGGGCGGCTGGGTCTGGGTGCAGAGTTACGCTACCATCGTACACAACAGCCGCTCCTCCAGGCCACACTGCATCGTCAGCGTCAACTATGTCCTCACGTGAGTGTCCTAAGTGCCGGTCTGGGACTACCTTCTCTGACAGAGCGTGTGTTTTTGTGTGCATGCCCAGGCTCCGGTTTGGTCCTGGTTGTTCTGCACAGCCGCAGGTCAAAGGCTTTGAAGTTCCCCTTCGTTGTTTTCTAGGAAAAGATTTAGGAGCCCCCCCTCCCATACTGTCCATATTTGCTTTCTTTTTTCTCTTAACCTTTTCATGCGAACCCTGTATTAAACAAAATTTAATGCGACAGAAAGAAAAGAGAGGGAGAGAGGGTAGGATCCGCCGTACGGAGCCATTTACTGGTAACAAACTGGACATCTGTTTCACTTTTTCAGATCTGGGGTTTGAAGTTCTTAATTTTAAACAGAGTCTCCAATCAAAGTTAGAATTCTGAAAAAGTATTCCCCCACTCCCCTTGAGCCACAAAGGGGGCCTGAGTGACCAAGAGAGTCTAACTTTAACTCCTAGAAAGTAAAGGCTACGGGTTAAGCTACAAGAATTTGTGAGTGCATCTTTACTGGATCTGCGGGGTGTGATAGACAGGGCAGCTGCTGCAGCTGCACTGGATTCTTGCTCTTTCCAGAACTGTGCCTTACAGCTGATCACGTGGTCTAGCATGTGCCTGCTGAAGAAAGCATATTCTGTGCAGCATGAAAGTAAAGTTGCATAGGGCTGAAATCTATATAAAGAAATCTTTTGTGTGTACAGTTTATATTTATTTTTTAAGACATTGAAAACTTGTGATTTTATGGGATCTTCGAAATTCTTTGCTTTGGAAACAGGGACACACCAGACACTTAGCAGAAATGCTATCTTGACATTAGGAAGTTGGCTAAAGGATGCTCTTTGGAATAGAGTACAGTAGACAGGATGAGGCTTGGATTCATTCCATATTGCTTTAAATTGTCAAGTAAAAATATAGCTGCTGGAAATATACTTAGCAATAACACTTAGTGCTTTGTTTAAGAGGAATAACTCACTAGACTCAGCAAATGAATTTGGTTTAAGTAAGGATTGCTTATTTAAGAATAATAGATGAAAAAGAATAATAGATGGCTACTTAGCATATTTTAATTGTTCACTTTTTAGTAAACCATGTTAAAAGCAATATTTGACATTTGTAATAGCAAAAAAAGTAATGTATTTTATTACAGAGTAAAAACATACCATTATTTTGGGTATCATGAAACAAACCATCTACCTAATGGCCACAGTTTTTCATATTATTATAATAAACATAAGAAACTGGCAAGGTATAATTTATAAAATGAACTTGTGAAACAGAAATAGCAAAGGGTGAAATTGGCTTACCATGGAAAAGAAAAAAAAAACTTACAGAAAGTGCCTCGTATGTCTAAGACAGCACAAGTATTTTGTATAACCTCTGTTCTCTGTTGGTGACTGTGGTTAGTACTCATTCTTTATCCAACAGCAGGGCATATAGTCACCCAGACCCCTATAAAAGATCCAAATGCAAGTTCTACCTCCCAATGGGTAAACCTAATTTGTTAGCATTCATTTTGAAATGTTTTGTTTTGTTTTCCAGTGGGTAAGTAATCTTTTTTTCTTCTGTTGTCTATGTCATTCCTTACATATTTCTTGAGAGCTGTAGAACTAGACCCTCAACCTTACATCAGATTAAAAGGCTGTAAATAAGCATAAATACGTGACTTATGGAAGGAAAACTAGCGTGGCACACATTTGCTGAACATTGTTTACCTCAACTGAAGACAGAAGGGAGCACAGGTGTGTATGCGCACAGGCACCCAAGATGGAAAGCTAAAGTCGCTTACCCCCTCCCCTTTTAAAAATGAGTCTCAGCTCCTATTCCTTGCATAAAAATCCTCAGAACAATTTTTATAGCTGCAAATGGGGAAACTGCTTCAGATGACATGCCATCAGTTGGCTCTGTGTGTGTTGACGGAATTTTCATAACGAACAGGTTGCTATTTGTTTGATGTGTATATCACACATCTGGCTGGAAGTTACTACTTTACATTGTCTTAGAAGATTAAATAGATGGCTATTGAGTTTTTATGATAGTAGCGAATCACCACATTTACTCCTCGGGCTACTTCTCTGGGCAGCCAGAGACTGGTAAAGTGAATCCTTTCCAAACACACTACCTCAAAGAGCCCTTAAACACTAAGCAAGCTCTGAAATAACTTGACGCTCCAGATGTTTTCCAAATGTAAACATTTATATAGTGCACACTTTGAAGTGATTTTCATGACATGAAAGTAGAGGGAAAATTTAAATAACCAGTGGTCAAATGAGAGTGTGATAATTTAGTGGAAGCTATGTTGTGAGAAGTTTTTTTTCCCCCTAATTTTCTTATGACAAATTTATTGTTAAAATATACTTAGGAAAATTTGTCGTTATTATTGAATAGAATCACCAATGAACAGAAATCTAACATTGCTTTAATTAGCACCTGCAATATTTAGGAAAGGTGTTGTATACTTTCTGCCTTACTGGCTTCTATATGAACACTGTATTTTCCAGAGCTGGAAAGAAAGATGAGAAGAGAAGACACCATAGCTATAAATATTCTTGGTTTCTCCAATGCCTGAGGTTCAATGGAACAACAATAGTTCTTTCAAAACATCACCCCCATGATAAAACAAACCACAACTAGTTTATGATTTCTACAAGACAAGTATAATCTGAGAGAGTTCTCTGCCACGTAAAAACCATATATGAGTGCCCACAGCTTTCAAATGTGTGTTAAGCTCTAGAGCTACCCTGTTCCTAGTATTAGGAGGATAGATACATTGAGAAAGTAATGCCAGTGACTGCTGGGGAGAGACCTGAGAGCGTAAAGTGCAAAGGGAAAGTACAATGTATGAAGACTTGAGTCTGGAATTCATATGTACTTCAGTTTAATTGGTAGTAGTAATTATTCATAGCTAGTTCAGATGGAAAACATTAGTATTTAATGCGAAGAAAATTGAAAATGTGAAACACCCAATAAACTATGAAAAGTAATTGAAAGGAAAATGGAAAATTCTGGTTCTCTTTATGATTACAGACTTAGTATATTTTAAAATTCAAAAATACTCTTCTACTCTTAAGATAAAATTTAAAGTATCGTAACATTTTTTTCCAGACTTATATGTTGAATGAATAGTGCACTGTTGACACTTGCCAGTCCTCTCTTGGGTTTTCTATAGCTGTATGTGGTTGATGTTTCATGTATACATTTCCTACTAAATAATTTCAAATAAAGTTATGGACATTGTGGTTATTACATCCTTACATGCCCTGCATAGCTACTGTACCTATGATGGCACATTTTTAGTATTCTGAATTACTACTGCCTATTGAAGCTATCAAAAGTATATCTTAGCACTAGTTTATATGTGCCATTAAAATCAGTCTATCATGATACTTTTCCTAGTGTTCATTGATATATGACCTTAGCAAGGCTGATAGAGGGGCGGGATTTTCAGTGTTTTGTGATGGATTCTGTAGCCCCAAAGGATAGAATATTTTAAACTCAATTTCTAATAAGAATTCTAGACTAATAGTATTCTGATATCATGTTTGGAAAATAAAAGAAAAAATTGAATTTGAATGATCTGAAAGATTTAATATTTTCAGCTGGGCAAGAGGTTTTCATTACTTGTTTACTAAGTTTAGATTTTAGAACATCATTTTTAATGGAAATCTCAAGTAGTGTTGTCGACTAATGTATAGATCATATAGAAGGAAGTCGTTTTCAACATAAAAAATTCAATCTCTGTTACTAAAAACAACTAGTGGAGACAATCCAGATTAGTAGCTATCTACTCAACACTCCAAAAGTCGGCTAACGCTGAAGCAGAGATACTTCATGTCAGAGAAAAACGTTTTCAGTTAAATGTTGTGAGAACCCTCATAATTAAAAAGGATTTTAAAATGTTAACATACTTAGTGAGCAGAAAACTTTATATATCCTTACTTTAACCAGCAAATGTTTAAAAAAAATCTCTCAAATTTATTTGTTCCTTCAGACAGTGCTGAATAAATTTCAGTGTTAAGATTTAAATTTGTTTAAATGTATTTAAGGACCAGTGATATTCCTATTGCTAATATAGTTTAGGAAATAACTTTTCAAACTTGGTAAACAATATAATCATTAAAAGTTGCTCCTCTTTTATGTTGTCAAATGAAGGAAGACCTTGCTGACTGACTTTCTGACCTACAGTAAATATCAAAGAGTTTCCTCTTATGCCTCAGATTTGTGGAGTACTTGTATAGACTTCACCTTTTTGATGGCCCCAAATAGTCACCATACACTAATGTATACCTGTAAAATAGATTCCATCCTTAACTGTATTTAATATCTATAACGATAATATTGAGTATCAAAATTATCCACAGATGATTCTTTATAATGAACTTTAATAATCAGAGAAACAAATTGAAGGCACATTGGTATTAATAGTAATTCACAACTTCCAAAACATTCTATTAAAAAAGAAGACCTGAAAAAGCACCAGAGCTGTGAAATTTAGTCTTTCTTCTATGGACACAGCACTACTATTCACTTTAATCTTGACCTTCATAAAATGTTCTATTATACTTTAATTAAAATTATCTTTTTCTGTTATGGTTGAGTTTTTTTTTTTTTTTCTGATGTTTTGTTTTATTCCCGAGACAGGGTTTCTTTGTGCACCCCTGGCTGTCCTGGAACTCGCTTTATAAACCAAGCTGTTCTTGAACTTGGAGATCTGCCTACCTCTGCCTCCAGAGTACTGTGGTTAATGGGTGCAGCTATTTGATTTTTAACCTTTAAAAGGTCTTACTGAGTAGCCCTCAAACACCCAATCTGTCTATTTTAACTTCCTGGATGTTGGAATATCAACGTGATCCTAGCTGTATTTTCTTTGAATTCATCTTTTTGGAACTTGGAAATGCAGTGTTTTCTAAACTAACAAACACTAAGTACATATTTCTTTCCAAGTGTCATCTTAGTTGCTTGATTGGTTCCTTGAGTGTTCTATGTAGTGATTATATCAGAGTTCTGTGTAGTGCCTAGATTAGAGATCTCACCTCTCATTTGCTGCGTGAGGAAACTGAGGCTCACAGGTGGTAAGTGATGGAGCTGGAGATCTTTTTAATCTTTAAAATTATTACTATGACTACTGCTATTATTATATTATCATGCACCATGTGCATGCAGTGCTCTTGGGGGCCAGAAGAGGGCATTGCTTTCCCTGGGCCTGGAGTTACAGCAGCTTGTGAACTGTTGTGAATCATGTGAGTGTTGGGAATCACTCTCAGTTCCACAGGAAGAACACCAGTGACATTGCTCCAGCCCTCAAAAACCAAGAATTAAAAAAAAAAAAAAAGGTTCTTATTCTTTGACAATTTCTTTGATCATATTCATCCCTATTTCCCCAACCCCCCCCCCCCAACCCAGTCTACCCTCTTCCCCTTCACTTCACTATCTACCAAATGTCGAGGTTTTAATCTATTAGTTAAACAAACAAACAAGCAAACAAACACACACACCCAAAATCCTGAGCACAATTTGTGTTACCCAACTGTCACACTCCTAAAGAAAACTCCCTCTCCTAGCAGCGTTTTTTGTTAAATGCCAATAGCTCCTAAACTAGGGGTGGGATCAGGTGCTCCCCTCTCTCCGCACAAGCTGGGGTTTTGTCTGGCTTGAGCTTGTGCACGTCTTATGCATGCTGTCACAATTGTCATGAGTTCATATGTGGAAATGCTGGTTGTGTGTGGAGAACACTGTTTCCTTGAAGTTACCTGCCATCTTTGGCTCTTGAAAATCTTTCAGTTTCTAGTTTTCTTTTTTCTTTCCTTTCCTTCCCTTCCCTTCCCTTCCCTTCCCTTCCCTTCCCTTCCCTTCCCTTCCCTTCCCTTCCCTTCCCTTCCCTTCCCTTCCCTTCCCTTCCCTTCCCTTCCCTTCCCCTTCCCCTTCCCCTTCCCCTTCTTCCCCTTCCCCTTCCCCTTCCCTTCCCTTTTATTCTTTTCTTTTCTTTTCTTTTCTTTTCTTTTCTTTTCTTTTCTTTTCTTTTCTTTTCTTTTCTTTTCTTAAATGTAAATAGAACATTTGTCTGTTTTATTAAAAGGAAAAAAAAACCAAATTTTTATCTACTTTAAGTTTAAATAATAAATTAGTTGCACCATCATGACTTATTCACAGAAAGCCATATTAGTCATAATCATGGATATATGTGCAGCTTGATTATAGAAGCATGGTGAGAGCAGCGCCCACACTTTGCAATTCTCTTCTGTATTTTCTTTTTTCTTTCTTTTTTTCTTTTTTTAGACTTAATGATCTTTATTGCCTTTTTTTAAATAGATATTTTCTTTATTTACATTTCAAATATTATCCCCTTTTCTAGTTTCCCCTCCAAAACCCCCATATCCTCTTCCCCCTCCCCCTGCTCCCCAACCCACCTACTCCCATTTCCTGGCTCTGGCATTCCACTATACTGGGGCATAGAATCTTCACAGGACCAAGGGCCTTTCCTCCCATTGATGACCTACAAAGCCATCCTCAGCTACATTTGCAGCTAAAGCCATGGGTCACTCCGTGTGTTTTCTTTGGTTGGTGATTTAGTCCCAGGGAGCTCTGGGGTTACTGGTTAGTTCATATTGTTGTTCCTCCTAGGGGGCTGCAAACCCCTTCAGCTCCTTGGGTACTTTCTCTAGCTCCTTCCCTGAGCCTTGTTGTGAGGGGTATGATAGGTATGTCCTACTTAGGGTTGAGTGCTCTACAATCGTAGGGTTTCTGTGTTAACTGTCACCTAATACAAGAAGAAACTTCTCAGATAAGGGCTGAGAAATGTTCTGATCTGTGGGTAGAGCAATAAGTAATCAGGAGTAATTTTAATAGTAAGCCAATGTAGCAGAATAATAGTATTAGTTTTTTTTCCCTAGGACTTATGTCTTATCTTGCCACAGGTTCTTTGCTTCTATAACAATGACAGATATGGGTTCCATCTCTTGGAGTAAACCATAGATTCAATTAGAAAGGAGTTGGTTGTTCCTATAACGTTTGTGCCATGATTGCACTAGTTGGAATATCTTATCAGACCATTCATTATTGTTGCCCTCAGATCGCTAAGCTAGATGAGCTATCTATTACCTCAAATATTCATTCTCTTTCTTTGTGATGACACCATTTAAAAAATCCTATCTTGAAGAGATTTTGAAATATCAAATATATTGATGTTAACACTGACTATCCTATCATGTAATGGAACATCAGAATTTATTATTCCTATCTAGTTACAACTTTATGCCCATAGAATAATCTGTCCTCATTCCTCTTTGTCACCTTAAGCTGGAATTAAAGGGTCTGTGCCAGCGACAGCATCTGTACTGGCTGGTTTTGTGTCAACTTGACACAAGCAGAGTTATCTCGAAGAAAGGAGCCTCCCTTGAGGAAATGCCTCCATGAGATACAGCTGTGAGGCATTTTCTCAATTAGTGATCAAAGGTGGAGGGCCCAGCCCATTGTGGGTGGTGCCATCCTTGGGCTGGTAGTCCTGAGTTGTATAAGAAAGCAAGCCTAACAAGGCAGGGGAAGCAAGCCAGTAAGCAGCACCTCTCCAAGGTCTTTGCATCAGCTCCTGTATTCAAATTCCTGCCCTGTGTGAGTTCTTGTCCTGAATTCCTTTGGTGCTGAACAGCAATGTGGAAGTGTATGCTGAATAAACCCTTTCCTCCCCAACTTGGTTCTTGGTCATGATGTTTTGTGCAGGAATGCAAACCCTGACTAAGACAGCATCTTACCCTTATATGAGGATTTGTTTATTTATCCTTTATATGAGGATGAAGGTTCAGTTGGTTGAGGAAAAATCAGAGGGGGAGAGTTGAGTTAATTGAGGAAGGCCTGTGGTGGTCAGCCCATCCAACTCCAAGATAGGATTTAATGTGAATTCATGATGGAAAACTAAAAAGCTGCCTTGACATCACTTTTTCAGAACTGTCTGTTCAGATATTAATATTTTGCTTTTAAAGCATAGTAATGACATTTTTATCAGAGATATTTAATGAACAACATATAATTTTCCCTTTAAGCCTTATTAAAGACATTTACAATATTATTGTAATAATAGAGCTCCAATATTTTTTCTGCGTTCTTGCATCTCTCTTGATTACAGTTACTGCTGCTGCTCATTTCATTTCTACTACCAAGTTTTATGTTTATGGGCTAAATCAGATGTTAGAGAATTGGTAAAACAAGCCATCCTGTTTATCAGATTTTACACAAATTACCTTCTGTATTTGGGTATGTCCAGATTTGTGTGTGTGTGTTTGTGTGTGTGCATGTGCATGTGTGCATGTGTGTGTGTGTGTAGTGTTCTCATTTCTTCCTTTGGGAGGAATGGAGATGATTTAATGACAGCAGTTGTCCCTTGTGGCCCTACCTGAGAGCTGAGACTGTCCAAGCATTCCTCCAGTTTCTGAGCTATCTTCTGATCTCTTGGAACTGCCCGTTTCCTCCTTTCCTTCTGAGTTTACTCCTCCATTATTGCTGCTATGATGTAAAGAATATAGACATACAGGATCTTCCCCTTCTTTTCTGGATGATGACTGCTGGGTTATCTGTTGGGTGATGTCCAGCCTCATCTCTCCTCTGGCTTTCTTTTCTTTTGACGGGAAGGGGCTCTGATCTTTGAGTCATATAATAGGGAATCATGGACCATTGCCATATTTGGAGGCTGAGACATGCAAAAGTGGTTCAAAAAATCAAAAGGAGATTTATTTCAGTTAAAGGAAAACATGGCTTTGAGTGTATAACTGGACCTGGTGACCCAAGTCTGCAGTCATAGCTGTCCCAGAAGCTCAGGCAGGAACAAGTTCAAGGCCTGTCTTGGCTACAGGATGAGTTCAAGTTCAGCCCTGATAACTTAGAGATACTTTTTGAGATAATCTTATCTCAAAATAAAATCCATCCCAGTAGTAAAGTGCTTGCCCAGTATGCCTGAGGCCCAGGTTCAACCCTTAGTGTGTGGCTATGCATACAGATCTCAATGGTAATTTACTAAATGGCACTACTGCTCTTCTTAGTGCTTCTCTCTGTATGTTTCTCTCATTGGCTTACGATTGATGTCTTTCCAGATAAGCAGGTGGTGATAGAAAATTCACCAGGGTTAAGTGCTGTCTGTGTTCATGTTATTATATAAAGATGGCTTGGTTGTTTCTTCAGTAAATTGTGGGAATTCCTGATGAATGCCTATAATGAAGAACCTGCACATTTGGTTTTGGTTGAAGGTGTACCCTTCTCTCTTTCCTGTGTTTTGTGCATTCCAAGGTCCAAGAATCCAGAAAGGAAAGGGATTGTCTGTTGTGATGACAAAGTTGAGAGCGACGAGAGCGGACTTATTATTGTACGACACCGACATTGTTCAGGGTCTGTCTGGCTCTTCAAATTTTAACTCCTTAAAACCACAGATTTGGGTATTTATAAACTTCTCTATTCTACACAGTTCCTAAACTCTACACTATAAAGGTTGTGATCCATGTGTGTGATTTTCACCATTCCTTTAGGCTCACCAGTTGTTGCTGTTGCCCTCACATACTCGACAGCCAGGAGAGATACCTGCTTATGGGGGAGGGAAGCCAGAATTTACTCAGTGCCCCCTTTGTGCCAAGATGTCTGAGAGTACATGATCGACGTTACTTCCCCAGAGAAAAAGACCATTTAGAGGAGAGAGCTTTTTACTAGGTTTCTCGTTTAATTGGAACCAGTGCCTTGTTAGTAACTACAACTCACCGATGTTAGTTACTATAATCTCAAGTGCATAAAACATTAAACACTTGCCTATTTGATGGTACACAGTAGAGCTTTTTGTCCTTGTTGTTCTCCATGGCCTGTATAGCTATATGTGAAACAAAATTCTGGGTATCACTCAAGCTCATGCAGTCTATAGTTGACTTAGCCAAATAGAAGAGACCCACCAGTTTGAGATGGAGCTAGGAACACTTGCAGTTTTTTCTGAGGGTACATAGTGCAAGGGGACCTAAGGTGAGTGTGAAGCTCCAGGGAACGGGATGGGACTTTAAGGGTTGGAAACAAGATTAGGCTCTTTTGATCTGGGCCAATGACTGTGTCTATTTGCAACATAGCTTTTTTTTTTTCTCAGAAAGTACTTAGAAACAAAGGGCCAACTGATCATTTTACTGCTATTGCTGGAAGTGAGGTTTTCTGCCATTCTTTGTTATGAACCATTTTGCTGAAGCTGGGGCTTAGCTATCAGAGTTGGAAGCTGTTCTCAAATATCTTGCTTTTTCTTAATTATTATAGATACACCTTCAACATGGATTTAATAATGATTTTTTTTGGACCTATGCACAGAACATAGCTTTGAAAGTCTGAGATATCAGTATTCTAAATCAAATGTAAATATTATTGAAAATAATGTATAATTCTGCCATTTAAAGTAGTTTTATGTTGAAATTACTTATCAGAAAGAAAAATGTGAGGTATATATTGAGACAGGAAGTACAAGGTTGGTGTGTGACTTGATCTGGATTTGCAGGGCTGCATTTGCCTCTCTAATTCTATTCTTATGAGACTATGATGTAGTCTAACCCCTAGGCTTCTTATTAGGATGTTTCAAACCCTGGAAATTCCTGACAAGGCATTTGAAAAATGTGTTATAAAATGAGCTATCATTACTTATTATCATACAAGATAGCACAGTAGCCAAGAGTCTAGTGATTATTCCCAATGCTGCCACTCACGAGCACTGTGAGCTGGCAAATTGCTCAACTCTACTGTTTGCATTTTTAATATGTAAAATGTGGGCAATTTACTTTCTAGAGTCATTCTGAGTATTAAATGAAATAATGTGTGCACATACTGTGCCTGATTCAAAGTTACACTGAGAAAGTATCTATTAGTAGGGTGTTTATTTTAGTGAAATAAAAAGTATTTTTTTTTTTAGCACACTAATAAGCCCAAAACAAATAGCTATGAGTCTCTGGTCTTTGAAAGAAAAAAGCATGAGTTTTAGGAAGGCAGGAGTTTTCTTAAAAATAATAAATCAGTAGTCATTTTGATTCATTGTTCGATCCTTCAGCTATTTAGAAGTCTCTATAAATGACAAATTATGAAATATTATGAAAGATTTACTGAGCACCTGTATATGACAGGTGCTGATACCAAGTCTGAAGGACACAAAAATGAGTGGCAAATGTCTTTGGGGGTTGGGTTTGGAGAGGAAAAGTATAAGTACAAGCAGGTGTTCTTGCCTAATTTCCCTATAGGCCTGCTGCTGATGAAGTGGCTTTCTGCAAAGAAAGAAGAGAACCAAAGTGACCAGGTTGGTTCATCCCTTGTGAGCACCTTGGGATGGTTAGAGTCCTTCCTGACCAGGTGATGGGGAGGAAGGAGAGAGTGCTAGAGGTAGTGCTAGGGCTTGGGCCTATTTGGAGATGTTTCTTATCCCCTGGACCTCCAATGACTTCTCTCTCTCTCTCTCTCTCTCTCTCTCTCTCTGTCTCTCTCTCTCTCTCCCTCCCTCCCTCCCTCCCTCCCCCATCTCTTCTCATAGGGGCATTGTGGCCCAATTGTATCTAGTTACTTTGGGAAAAGAAAGCCACAGTACCTGAGTTGATTTTAGTTCTGGATTGTTTTAAGTGGGATTTCTCACTCTTTTTTGGTGGTTGATACCTGTTAGGATTTTTAATCACAGTGAATTTTTACATTGAAAAACCACTCTATCATTGTAGATTTGTTGCATTTTCAGAATATTGTCAATAATTTTAGGTTCCTGTAATTGTTTTTTCACTCCCCCTCCCCCTTTCTTGGACAGGGTCTTTCTAAATAGCCTTACCTGTGCTGGAACTTGCTCTGTAGAACATGCTGCCCTCCAAACAGATCTGCCTGCCTCTGCCTCCAGAGTGCTGAGTTTAAAGGCATGGGCCACTATGCTTATCTGGTTACTCCAATGTTTTAATAATTATTTTCGATATAAGGGATGGTTCCTAGGCTGTGCTTCTGTCTCTGAGAATAGCTCTGTCATGCTCAGAAAGATTGAGAAGAAAAGTCAGCTCCTGTTGGAGTCCATGGCTGAAGCTTGGGACTCAGTGAGACCAGCTGACTCAGCCCATGCTTTATAGCTAGACATGGAACCACCACACTGCCCTAGACTAAGCTGCATTGGATGTCATTTTTTTTGGGGGGTGTGCTTTTAAAAAACAGTGATGTATTAGGGTGAGCAAAATGAAGTTGCTACTTCTACATTTAAAAGCCCAACATTGGCTTTTTATGAAGTAACTGGTGATATCTTATAACTATTTTGCCAAGGTCTATAGAATTATTCCTTCTTTTTAATTCAGGGTCTCTACAAAGTGAGTCATTTGGACATAATTTGTATGATCTAGGATCTAGTCAGCTCCTATTCAATACAATTACACCCCAGACCCAATCCAATCACCCCTTTACCAACATAAATTTCAAAAGCAATGATTTTTTTTTAAATAGCAGTTGATAAATGTCCCCATTGAATACCATTTTATTTAAAACATCTAAAATTTATCTGGATTCAATGGTAGCCAGAAGGATATTTTTCCTTTGATTGATTGTAAAATGGATAGAGCCCTGGAAAGGATCTTTCTTTCTTAGGGATTTCTTGTTCAAACAGAATTTGTTGTATCCACATCAGTAAAGCTGTGCTAACACGGACTGCTGGCCAGATCTTAGAAATAGCCTCATTATACAGAACTGGATATAATAAAGGTATCCATTAAGGTAGGAATCTCTCAGTGTTTGTACTTTTAAACCCAAGTCCCTTGCCACCTTTTACATTCCATCAACAATAGCATCATTCTCTGGTCATGAATCCTCAGACAGTGTGGCTCTCAAATGTCTCCTTCTAAGCATTGCCAACTATAATCTGTGGCTTTCTGTGTTCAGGGGTTTATGGCTTGCTTCTGTTCAGTTATTTTACTCTCTGTGTTTGTGGTGACTATGAGGTGTTCTGGTGACCTAGGATATTTTCTTCCTTTAGCTAACCATGTAGTTACTATTGCTGTCCAAATAGTGGCAGGTAAAGAACTCCCCCTCCCCGAAATCTAATGAGTCAACCGTCATTTAAAATTTTCCAAGCTATTAGGAAACTCACAATGTTGGAAGTCACAGTATTTAGCTTACTGTTGAAACCATACCACAGTCCTGTCAAAATGGAGCTTTGATTATGTTGTTATGTTGCATTTGGATTCTGTACTCAGTGGGGGTCAGGAAGGCTAAGAAGAATGAGACACATCAAGGTGTGGAGAGGGAGTTGATTCTACTCCTTCAATTAGATCATGCAATACACTAGCAGAGTGTGGAGAAGTGTTCTATTGTCAAGGCTAATTGAAAACTGGGGGAAATATTAGACACAACACAGGGCATTTTACCATTTAATTTCTTTTCTGTTAGTGTGTTTTCTCAGTTGACTCAATAGGAATTTTATTACGAAGAAATTTCTGTCCTAAGAATCAGCTTAATTTCTGTTGTAATAATTAAGGGGTTGGTAGGGATGTTTTACACTGAAGTTCTGTCTAAGGCAAGGCAAGCTGGGGATGTTATAAATACTCAGCAAATAGCTGCATGTCAAGCTCTATGGTAGGGCTGTGGTGTGACACAGAATGACAGAAAGGCTTTCACCCATAATTTAGAAACTTTGAAGGTGCAAGTTTCTTTTCTTTTTCACATTTATACATCTTTTTTTTGATTTTTAAAATTAGATACTTTCTTCATATACCCTCCTCCCACCCTGCTCCCCTCTCACTTCTTGGCCTTGGCATTCCCCTGTACTGAGGCATATAAAGTTTGCAATACCAAGGGGCCTCTCTTCCCAGTGATGGCCGACTAGGCCATCGTCTGCTACGTACGAAGGCTCAAGTTTCTAAGTGTCTGCTATAGGTAGACCAGAGGAAGCTTGCAGAAATGTTAGATATAGTATGATAAAAGAAGAGAAACCAGGAACACCAAGACTAAGGTTTCAGTCTGAGCACCGTGGACCATGTGGAATAAAACAGTTTCTCAGGCAGTGGCAGCAAACATAGTTGTGTGTTGGGGGTTTCTAACTTGGAGGTGCCTGGAAAAGTCACATACTTAGTACTGGTAGAGTGGAAAGCTCTTAGATAGTGATTGCAGATCATGCAGGTATGGAATGTGAGGTCAGAGTGGAACAAGATCACCCGTGACTAGATGACAATGGAGAAGAGAAGCTCCTTGAGGGCAGAGTAGGAGCTTTGCAGAATAGCAGCTTAGTGGAAACAGAGAGCCAGGTTCTGAGAAAGTACCCCAGAGCTCCTTTCTTGGGTACTGGTTTTCCATCTTTCTGCAGTCCCCTTTCACCTGATTGCTTTCTTTACTTTCCATCTTTTTTTTTCTTTTTTATCCCAGATAGCAACTGTTCTGGTTTTCAAAATATTTTCTCCCTCACAGTATCAGCACCAGTGGGGAACAAGTCAAAATGCACATTTCTGGATTGCATTCTAACCTGTAAATAAATGGAAAAGGGTAAAGCCCAAGCAGGTTGACTTTTAACAAACCAATTAGGTGCTTTCTGAGAAATGCTGAAAGTTTGGAGGCTACTGTGTTCAGAGGAGGAGACATAAGCTGGATCAAACAAAATAGCAGATGGGAAATATACTTTCCCATCTTTCTGGGGCAAATATCTAAGGGTAAAACAATAAATGTACTTTAACTTTAGCCACTTCTGAAACAAACATTGTTATGGAAGCCTCTCAGATCTTGTAAATTATAACAATAGTCAGCTACTTATTTACCTATTGATGGCTGCATATTTGTGTAGCATTGTAGTGACTGTCTAGACAAAATGAAAATAAGTCATTTCAGTGGGCAGCTCAAATTTTCTACCAATGAGTGAAACCTTTATTTAACACAAGATCCTGGCCAGACAATTTAAAATGATGCCTGAGGCACACATTTGGTGAATTATGAATTTTATTCATAAAATACATCTCAAATTTATTTTAGCTGTTTAAATAATGGAGCTTAATGTATATTTAGTCAAGCATTACAGTAGTAAGGGCTTAAGGAGATTAAAATAAATGAATCCAATTAAAGAACATGTCCCTGAGATTTGATATGTCATCGACAGGAGTGAACTGTTTGCACAGCTACTGTAAAGAAATCATTAATGATTAACTATCTAGAAGAGGGTTAATCAAGAGTAAATGTCATAAAAGAATGACATACTTTAAAATATTTAAGTAAAACAAACAACAACTTGGGCATCATAGCACAATACATCATGCCATCATTTCTGCTGTCTTTCCTGCAGAGTACAAAGTTTGAGGTTTTGTAATACACAATCCAGTTTTGTAATGTACAGAGCAGGGAGGACTTTCCAAGAGTGCCATGCATTTGGCTTCTTGGTTCTCCTCACATGACGTTGTGGGGGTAGAATATGGGGGACCCTGTAGACTTGAATATGGAATCTCACTTCTCAGGGTGATGGGAAGATAATAGTCTTTTGACTAGAGGCATTCTTTCCCCCTTTCCTGGAGCCAAAAATAGTTGTGCTACTTTTATGTGCTCTGTTGGAGGATATTTTTAGGGTTCAGAACTAGATGAGAAAAGGTTCTTATTAGAATAGAGACTAAGCCAAATATAAGAGGCTATGTGATGGAAATTGTTAACCCAAACAAAATAACTCTCACTTCAAAGGGAATAAGATACAGTTTATTCTGGAGCCAAATTTGAGTGGCTGTGACTCAGAAATACAGATTGAGGTTGCCCAAAATTCTGCATTCCAGTATAGTAACAATTCCATGAAGTCTTACAGTAGCAGAACAAAGAGATACTTTTCAAGTGCATGTGGTATGCAGATTATAGTAAACCAGGGGAATCTCAGCTATGGGTCATAAATCCTACCTTCATAGCCTTTTGGTTGGTGGAAACTAAGGTCTGTTTGTACATGCCAAAGGGTTCATTTACCTAACAATTACTAATATGTAGGTCTCATTCAGAGGTGGATAACAAGTATTTAAGGATATTAAAGATGGGTCTTTTAACTCAAGATAATTTGACTTTGGATTTGCAACATTCCAATTTTTTTGATATAGCATAAGTTCAAATTAGTTCATCAGTCTTGCAGAAGGCTCAGGGTAAGGTATACTTTCCCCAACAACTTCCATTCACAGAATTCCCATTGGCCTATCTAACGTGGTTATATTAAGTAATCTTTATTTTTTGGCATCAAATTCACTATCCTCCTGCCTCAGCCTTCCCAGTGTTGGAACACTAGGCATATGTCACCATGCCAGGCTATCTTTTCTTTGTTTGACTTCTTTCTAGGAGACAATTAAATTAGGAGTTAAGGAATGAAGATACAGGTCAGTTGGTGGATTCCTTGCCTAGCATACCCAAAGTGTTGAATTCGATCCCTAGTGCCACGTAAACCAGTCATGGTGGTACATGCCTATAATCCCAGCACAGAGGAGGCAGAGGCAGGAGGATCAGATCAAGATCATCCTCAGTTACATAGTGAGTTGAAGACAAACTGTGTTATACTACACTCTGCGTTAAAAGCATAACAAAACAAACAAACAAACAAACAAAAACAAAGCAAACAAATAACAAAGGAATTAGCAGTTAAGGCAGTGAAAGTGAAGATTATCAGGTTTTAATTTACTTCATTTTTTGAAGCAGTCTGGGTATATTGTGTTTAATTTGTTTTGATCTGTCTTATAAAAACCAAAACCCTCCTCATATTCTAAGAAAATAAGAAACAGAAATGATCAACAGAATTTAGATATTAAACCTAAAGGATGAATAGCTACACTTGAGCTTTGAAATAGGGAATGCTTTTCTGATCATAAAATAAAAATTTCTCACAGCAAAAAATGTGGCCCCCAAGCTAGGTCACTTCATTTCAATATTGAAATAGTGCACATAAAACCTCCAGAGATATATAATTCTATAAGGTAGCAAGAATGGAAAATGGATCAGAACAGAATAGAAATGTTGAGGCACTAAGAAAATGTGTGTACTTGGACATTTAAAAATAATAAATGGCATTTCTAAGATAGATGTTTAACCTATAAAAAAAGAAATCCAATAGTGTCTCATCTTTTGTATGTAATATGTACAAATACAAAATCTTGGAGATACAAAACAATTGGGGAATTACTAATCGTATGGTAGGAATAATTAAAACTTGCCTCAATTAGTGTTTTATAAAATATTCTGATTACAAAAGCCAAGCATGTTTATTGTAGAAAAAATATGATAATACAGAGAATTATAAAACGATAAAAGATATTTTGACGTGTTTTCTAGGTATATGCACTTAACATTTTAGTTTACTTCCTCTCATGAATACATAATACCTGTTAACTTAAAAAATTCAGTTTGTTGTATATTTCACAATTGAAGTCAAATCATTTAATGTGCTATATAAAATTTTATCACTAGGTTATATCATAATTTAGTAATTGCTCTAGGTTTGGTTATTTCATACTTCTAAGTAAATATAAAAATTATGTCAATAAACATCTTGTATAGATATGTGATTTTTATTTTTGATTATTTTCTATTTTCTTAAAACATATTTACATGGCTAGGGGTGAAATTGTTGGACTTAAAATAGGAGCATTCTTAAGACTCTTGACAGATGTGGTTGGTTTACTCTCTTATCAGTAATAATATGAATGTTTGCTTACACCACTGTATGTCACTGAGATTTGTCATTAGAAATCTTTGCCAAAATAAAAGCAAAATTATTGTCTGTTGCCTGATTTAGTGTAGTATATAGATTTTTGAGACTAAACTTTTGAAATATTTCTAAGTAATTTGTGCATTCTTTTCTTACTTTCCTATTGTGGAGATATTGCATTCATTATCAGATTGTAAAATTTATTTCTTTGGGGCTTTAACATTTTATCTTACTATCTCTTTTCATATAACTGTGTTAGAAAAAAATAGTTTAGGAAGAAATGACTTTAGTATTCTAGTTTTCCTAAATATTATATGTAGTTGAATTAAAATTGATAAAATAATTTAATTTAATACAAGAATTAAATAGGATTTGACTCTTTGACGTAGGATCTCACAGGATTGCTGAGTCATCGTTATTAATTCTAACCTGGAAATTTAAAAAGGTCTCATATAAGCTAATTTTCTTAATAGATACTTTGTATTTATTTAGAAAGGTTAAATAATATTTTTGAATTTTTGATCACTTGGATTTGAGGTGAGTGAAAGTTGATTTCAATAAGCTATGTTACTAAGAAATGTTGCTTAGAAAATAAAGGTTAACATGGGAGAAGGGATTTAGTAGTTTATTGTCCAGATGTGATATTCGCTGCACAGTGAGACAGACTGAAGGAAGTGCCAAGAGTGACTGAGACAGTGATCGGTCTGTGAACTAAGAAGGAAAAGGAGAAAGCATTGCTGCCTCCAGGGGCAAGGAAACAAATCCAGTGTGGTGGCAGGACCTGCACTTAACACTACCTCAGCATGCTGATGGATTAATTCAAAATACCAAACATCTGTGCCGAGGCTGGTCACAGCTTCATGTGTTACAGCTTCTACTGTACTTTTTGCTTGCTATTGTTGGCCTACTGGTTACATCCATAGCTTTATTGAAATTAAAAAAAAAAAAGTGACAGCATACTCTGTTCTCAAGCATTGTCTTCCTCTTATGTTACCATGGAACCTTCAAAGTGGTGGAGAAAGAGGGGTTTTAGGAAAAGGCACTGTTTATAAAAGGAAAGAGTTTGGGGGAATGACAATGGAATGAACATGAATTGACTCATTTGTACGAGACTATTTTATTCCCAATGGTGCCTTAGCCTAATTTTCGAGCAGGAAATACAAAGCAGCTTGTCTTTGTGTTTGAGCTTCTCAGTACAGGGTCCTCCTTATCATCTCTTTCTGTTGGACTCCGTAGGAGCCTGAATATGAAATATAAATCACGTCTCTCTGCTGCCAGGACTTACTGGTGGCTAGGCAGCAACCCTGCCAGAATACAAAGAAGGTCATGCACTATGTGTAAGAGTGACTCTAGAATCCAATTAAAAAGTTTAGTGTAGGCGCAGCCATCCCCACTTAATCTGATCACAGTTTAATGCAATCCCCTGCTTATTTCAACCAGTGCCTTTGGAGCCAAATCAGTTGTGTGTCTCTGTTTCCACGTTTTGCCTGGGTAATTTGATCAATTTCAGCTGTTTAAAAAAATAGCTCAGGAAATCTGGCACCGTCTTTTCAGAATTGCCCTGAAGCATAATGTCCCCAAATAAGCTCCAGGATGACCTGCAGATCCACACTTGCCATATCAGAGACAAAAGTTCAGTTTTCTAAACAGAAAAGAGGATAGATACAGTGTGCTCTTGGGAGATTTTTTTTTTTTTTTTTTTGTAAAGAATCTAGAAACGACCTCAGCAATGATGTTGGCCTTCTTTGTACACAGAATGTAAGATTGTGAATCTTAGGTACAGCGTCTTGGCTGCAATGAGAGAAATGTTGCTAAAGTAACTGTCTGAGGTGGAAAGTTCCTTTCGTTAGCTTTACAAGGGTTTCACAGAGAGCTTTTCACATGACAAGTTGGCATTGATTTCATGAATGGTTGTGGTGCATTGTTAAGGGATAGCTGAGGAAGGCCAGTGAATTGAATGTGGTTCCATTTCTTTTTATTGAAATTTGAGTCATTCCAAATATGTACATGGTTGTTATAAAGTTTAAAGTAGATTGGATGGTTAATTCTGAAGACTGAATGAGTTTTGACTGTATAATGGAACAAGAGGATTACTTTGGTCTCCAAACATGGGTGAGATTGACAGCTATAAGTCCTAATGACTGCATGTTACTCCTCTCGCATCACTTTCAGAGTGTGGTACCCGAGGATGTCTGTAGCTGGTGCACAAATCATTAAAAGATGAGAAAATCAAACGTAAGTCATTCTCAATAGCCTTTTGAAGAATATATCAAGTTCCATATACCAGCCGTTCTTTTTTTCCCAATATACCTGTTATGTTTGGAGGTCAGTATGAGTTACCCTTAAAAAGATCAAAGTGTGGTGCTCCAATTCTATAGTAATCCTCACGAAAGCTTGAAGAATAGGACCATGTTTTTTGTTACTGGAAAAAAAAATCACCTAACTCATATTCCTCACCAAACTCTTTGCTCTTTGGAATCCAAAGTCTGTATAACTGAGGTATTTATTATCTTATCTTATTTCTCTCGCTCTTGCTCTCCCTCTCCCTCTCGCTCTCTCTCTCCCTCTCTCTCTCCCCCTCCTCCTCTCCCTCTCCCCCTCCTCCTCTCCCTCTCCCCCTCCTCCTCTCCCCCTCCCTCCCTCCCTCCCTCCCTCCCTCTCCTCTCCCTCCCTTCCTTCCTTCCTTTCTTTCATTCGTCCTTTTATTTATTTATTTTTTGCCCTACATCAGGAGGGAAGTGTTAAATAAATGGCTTCACTTAGCATACATGTGATCATGAATACATGTGTGGTACCAGATTTGCTTCACTAGAGGGCAAGGAAAGAAGTAGAGCCAGACTTTTCTTGGTGTCCGAGTTTGGAGGAGGGAACTGGGACTTGTAATTCCCATGAACATCTATCCCTTTAAGCGGTACAAATGAAATTCTCCATTTAATAGAAGTCTAAAAGTAAAACAAATGCTTTGTTCTTCCCAAATCTGCAATTCCAAGCTACTCTTGGCAGCACATCAACCGTCCTTGAAATGTCTTTAAGTGGGTATTTTTTTATTATGCTTTTCATCCCAACATATCTACGGAGCTGTTGGAGTTTTGAATAGAGAAGCAGGAAGGCTGAGTTATACTGGATGACTGCGTTGCTCTAACGGTTCCATGTGCTTACTTAGCAATAAAGAACTTACCTTAGTGTTTTGACCACATGCAGTAGAGCTTAAAGACGGAAATGTAACAGACCAAATTAAAATGCATTTGGGATGAAAAGGAAAGAAATAATGTAAGAGGTGTTTGTTCTTTTTAAAAATTAAAACATTTTTACTTATTCTTTATGCCATATATTTTGATTATGTTTTTCCAACTCCTCTTAGATCCCCCCTTATACAACTTGCCTTTGTTGTTACTCTCTCTTTCAAAGCAGTGTTTATGATAAAATGCATCTAACGTGAGGTAGAGTGGTGTGGCGAGAAGTTATGGGATAACACTGTTGATGGAGTATTTGCTGTTCCAGGCACTGTGCTGCAGGGTTTTCACTTAGGATTCTCTGTAAGCCTCACTGTCTTTATGATTCACAGACTAGAAATGGAAGCCTACACAGCAGGTTGTTAGTCAGAGACAGAGGTTGGCTTCAGCATTGATCTGCTTAGTGCTGCTAAAGCTGAACAATTATTTCTATTATTTTTAAAGTTTAAAAATAAATTTTAATATTATGTGTGAGAGGTTTTGCTTCATGTACATCTGTATACCATATGCATGCCTTGTATCTTCAGAAGCCAGAAGAGGGCATCACATCCCCTGAAACAGAATTGTGAGCTAACCTGTCAGAGCTGGGAACCACACCTGGATCCTCTGGATTTCAACTGCTGCGGCATCCCTTGATCCCCTGGAGTTTGTTTGTTTGTTTGTTTGTTTATTTATATATTTCTGTTGAGGATCAGAAAAATACTTTCAATTAAATCGTCAAGCATATGTAATTTTTAATTCTTATATTTGACAGTTATATTAATGTGCACAATTTTAAACTATATATTGAATTTAAATGTTACATAGAGTTATCTAATTTGTAGTATTTCTATTATCAAAAGCTATGCAAGCTGAGTGTGGTGCTGCATGAGTTTAGGTAATCTCTGTGAATTTGAGACTCGCTTCATCAACAGAGGGAGTTCCAGGACAACCAGAGTTACATAGCAAGACCTTGTCTCAAAACAAACAAACAAACAAACAAACAAACAAACAAAGCTATACAAAAACTTTTAGAAAGACTTCAAACATTTTAAATTTCCCATGAATATATAATAATTATTCACATTTATGGGGTACATCCTGATATTTCAACACATATATGGCATGTGCAATGTGATGAAACTTCTCTTTTTCTTTTTTCTTTATATATTCAGAGCTTTTGATCTCTCTCTCTTTTTAGGTCATCATAAATATATAATAGGATATGAACAATAGTTACCTCCTATGCTACCAAACACTAGAAGTTATGTAATATCAAAGTTTCAACTTCTCGTCCCCACTCCCACACCTTCCTAGATTCAAGTGATAGTTGTATTTTGTTCTACTTTGAGAACTTACATGTGTAGGAGAGAACATGTGGTTTTTGTCTTTCTCTGCCTGAACTTTTTTTTTTTTTAAAGTCTCTTGTACAGTCTAGGCTGGCCTCAAACTTAACTTGTACCGGAGGATGATGTTAAACTTCTGATTCTCCTGCCTCTCATCTTTCAAGTGAGAGATTATAGGCATGTGCCACTGTGGTTAGTTTATGTGGTATTAGGGATCCAACCAGGACCTAATAGACAAGAACTCTACCCACTAAGGTACATCCCTGGCCTTACCATTTGGAGTTTTCACTTAACAAAATGTCTCCCAGTTCCATCCATGTTGCTTCAAATTACAAGATTTCATTCTTTATTATGGCAAAAAGATGTGTGTGTTCATATGTGTGTGTGTTTATGTGGGTGCATGTGCATGAGGGGGGATGCATGTGCGTGTGTGTGTGTGTGGTGTATTCATCTTTGATATTCTCTTTAGCCACTCATCTGTATATAGACTTTAGTAGTGGCCATTGAGACTAGTGATGCAATAAGCATAGGGATTCAGGTACCTATTTTGATATTCTGGTTTCCTTTCAGCCTTTTATTCAGGAGTGTGATAGCTGTATTGTAGTGTAGCCCTATCTTTAGTTTTCTGAGGATCTATCATAGTGTTCACTAGTTTGCACTCTCAGCAACAGTGTGGTGGTGCAAAGGTTCACATTTCTTGCACTCCTAGTAGCATATTCCATTTTTGTTTGTTTGTTTTGTTTTGCTTCTTATGATTCTGACTGGAGTGAGTCTTTTTCTGATCTTAATGATAGATAGTGATAGTGGAGTTCTTTTCCTGTGTGCTTGTTGGCAAACTTGTAACCTCAGAGATCAAGTAATTTATCCTTGATTATACTCCCAGCTGACTAATTTTTTTGTGGTATTTCACAAAATCTCTAAATTATTTTGGATAGCATGGACATTATAACAAAATTACCTGAACATCAGGAATTCTTTTAAGTGTTTGTATCTTCTTCAATTTGTTTGTTCATTGCTTTGTAATGTTTATTACAGAGGACTTTCACTTGCACGGCTAAGTTTATTTTTAAGTATTTTACTTACAAATATCTCTTGTAGATAGGGTTACTTTATTTTATTTCTTTCTCAGAAAGTTAGTTAACTATTTGTGTATAAAATCTCTCTCTCTCTCTCTCTCTCTCTCTCTCTCTCTCTCTCTCTCTCCTTACTTACTGGCACAAACTACCACACCCAGCTTGATCTTCCCTTCCCTTCCCTTCCCTTCCCTTCCCTTCCCTTCCCTTCCCTTCCCTTCCCTTCCCTTCCCTTCCCTTCCCTTCCTTTCTGTTTTTTCTTTTTTTATTGGATATTTTATTTATTTACATTTCAAATGTTATTCCCTTTCCTGGTCCCCCCTCTGGAAACCCCCATCCCATCCCCCCTCTTCCTGCTTCTATGAGGATGCTCTCCTACCCACCCATCCATCCACTCCTGCTTCCCCACCCTGGCATTCCCCTACACTGGGGCATCCAGCCTTCCCAGGACCAAGGGCCTCTCTTCCCATTGATGTCTGACAAGGCCATCCTCTGCTACATAGGTGGCTAGAGCCGTGGGTCCCTCCATGTGTACTCTTTGGTTTAGTTCCTGCAAGCTCTGGAGATCTGGTTGGTTGATACTGTTGTTCTTCCTATGGGTTGCAAACCTCTTCAGCTCCTTCAGTCCTTTCTATAACTCCTACTTTGGGGACCATGTGTTCAGTTCAATGGTTGACTGCAAGCATCCGCATCTGTATTGGTCAGGATCTGGCAGAGCCTCTCAGGAGACAGCTATATCAGGTTCCTATCAGCAAGCACTTCTTGGCATCTGCAATAGTGTTTGGGTTTGGTGTCTGTATATGGGATGGATTCCCAGGTGGGGCAGTATGGCACTTTGTCTCTGTATGTCATCCTTTGAGTATTTTATTCCCTCTTCTAAGAAGGACTGAAGCATCCACATTTTGGTCTCTTTTTCTTTTTCCTTTTCTCTCTCTCTCTCTCTTCTCTCTCTTTCTTTTTCTTTCTCTCTCTCTCTTTCTCTCTCTCTTTCTCTCTTTCTTTCTTTCTTTCTTTCTTTCTTTCTTTCTTTCTTTCTTTCTTTCTTTCTTTCTTTCTTTCTTTCTTTCTTTCTTTCTTTCTTTCTTTCTTTCTTTCTTTCTTCCTTCCTTCCTTCCTTCCTTCCTTCCTTCCTTCCTTCCTTCCTTCCTTCCTTCCTTCCTTCCTTCCTTCCCTCCCTCCCTCCCTCCCTCCCTCCCTCCCTCCCTCCCTCCCTCCTTCCCTCCTTCCTTCCTTCCTTCCTTCCTTCCTTCCTTCCTTCCTTCCTTCCTTCCTTCCTTCCTTCCTTCCTTCCTTCCTTCCCAAATCCAATGAAGGTAACTTAAGGGAGGGAAGTGCATTTGGCTTTATGGTAAAGGGAAAACAGTTCACCATGCTAGGGAAGTTATAGTGGCAGGAGTGTCTCTGTCCCTAGAGGTAGGATTATAAAGAAGTGGCTCCTTGAATAAGGATATAGAAAACTCATGCCAGAATTAGAATTTAGGGATCATTTTCAAGGCCTATATCCAGAGACCTAGTATTCCTAGTTAGACTCCAGTCCAAAAGGTTCAACAGTCCCCAAAACAATATCATCACTGGAGGACCAGTTGTTCAAACACATGCTCCTAGGCTGTAAATTTCTCATTTAAACTGATTATGAATCATATAACTTTACTAAATATACTTACCAGTCCTATCAATCTTCCTATGAGGTCTCCATGTTTTCTGTGGTCTGCAAACTGGGAAAATTTGATTTTTCTTCTCTTTACTCATATGCCCTTTCTTTCCTTTCCTTGTTTTCTTGTTATGGCTGAAATTTTCAATACTATGTTAAATAAGAGTAATAGAGGTGGATATCTGTCTTTTTTTTTCTTTTATGTCAGCTAGACACAAGCTAGGGCCGTTTGAGAAGAGGGAACCTAAACTGAGGTGATGCCTCTCTAAGATTGGCCTGTAGGCAAACATGTGGGGCGTTTTCCTGATTAATGATTGATGTGAGAGTGCACAGCCCACTGTGGTCAGTGCCATCCCTAGGCGGGTGGTCACGGGTTGTGTAAGAAAGCAGGCTAAGAAAGTCTTGAGCGGCGAGCCTGTAAGTGGTGTTACTTCATGGCTTCTGTGTTAGTTCTTGCCTTGAATTCCTGACATGCATTCCTTTGATAGTAGACTATGATGTAGAACTGTTAGTGAGATAAATCTTTTACTCCACAAGTTGCTTTTGGTGTTCCATTACAGCAATAGAGACCCTGTTTTTCTTTGTTCCTTCCTTCCTTCCTTCCTTCCTTCCTTCCTTCCTTCCTTCCTTCCTTCCTTCCTTCCTTCCTTCCTTCCTTCTCTCTCTCTCTCTCTCTCTCTCTCTCTCTCTCTCTCTCTCTCTTTCTCTCTTCCTTTCATTTTTGATCTTAGGGAAAATATCTTCAGCTTTCTCCCAGAAGTAAGTTTGAGTATGTGTTTGTTATATTATTAAGTTGAGAAATATTTCTTCTATACCTGATTAGTTGAAAGTTTATAGATGAAATGGGGTTTAATTTCTTTAAATCCTTTTTCTGCTTCTATTCAGGCTTTTGTCTTTTATTATTTTGTTGAGATGCATTACATTTATTGGTTTGTGTATACTAAACTATCTATGCACTCTTAGAATAGTTCATGGTGTGTAATTTTTTTTTTAACTTTTTGTGTTTTTGAGATGTAGTCTCATTTTTATGTAGCCATGGCTCTCCTGGATTTCCCTATGTAGGTGAGACTGGCTTTGAATTCACAGAGATCCACCTGCTTCTACCTCTTGAGTGGTGGGATTAAAGATGTATGCTACCAGGCTTGGCTTAATTTTTTCTTATTATATTTATTATCATTGTGTGAAAGAACATATGCCAAAGCACATGTACAGAGACCAGACAACTTTTTGGGGTTAGTTCCCCACTTCCATCTTTATGTGGGCTCTGGGGTTAAGTTCAGGTCATTAGGTTTTTGTAGCTGGCATCTTCACCTGCCACACTGTCTTGCTCACCCCCAGGTTTGATCTTTCTCTTATGCTCTTAGCTTGGTGCTGCTGGTATTTCATTGAAGAGTTATAGGTTTATATTCATCAGGGACAGTGGTATATAGGGTTTGTGTGTGTGTGTGTGTTTAATTGCTGTGCCTTTGTCTGATTTGAATATCAGGTTGATGCTGATAGGATAGAATGAGTTTGGGCGAGTTCCTTTTTCAGAAAGACCTTGTATAATTTGATAGTGCAGATTTGTGCATTCTGGAATTTATGAGTAGAAAAGAAAAATGAATCTTATTTATTCCCTTCATATATATCCTGAATTGAAATAGGCCATATTTGCAATGGTGAGTACTTTTTGCTGTTTATGCATGTGATACAAGGCAGGGACTGAATGTATTTTCTGTATCTGGTGAACAGAAGTGCATTGGATAGAGTGGACAAGAGTGGAAGCCCTACCTCCTGTCAGAGTCCAGTGTGCTTGGCTTACTGTTTTGTAAAGGAAGGCAGGTCACACAGTCCATAAACCATCAGTTTTTTTTTTTTTCCGCACTGAGAAAAATCTGCTGGTTTTAAGTTATTAGTACTCATTGAGTGGGGGAAAAGTCTTTTAAAAGTTGTGTCTTTGTCTTTCTCTTCCAGTTATGTAATATACTGGGCATTTGCTTTCATATTGTAACAAAATATATCTTTACTTATGTCTTCCAGAACTTTAGTGTTTACTGGGGGGAATCATAATCATTTGAAAACTAATGTTAGAGCAGGAAATTGTTTTCTGGTCTCCTCTGTACTTCCCTCAGGAGCAGCCCTGGTGCCTCCTTCCTGAGAGATAGAGGCCTTCTGTTCATTGAACTCTACAAACCCTGTAGAACAGAGCCCCCACTCAGTAAGTATAAACTATATGATCTCAGAAGACAGGAAGAGACCTTCATAGGAACAGATGGGATGTAAGATGTTGTGGGAAAGAGCAAGCCCCCAAATCCAAAGTTTAATTTAGGGACTGTTGTTCAGATAAAGTGAGGGCTGAAGAAGGAAAAATCTCAATATATTAGAAGAAAAACAAATCAGGAGATGTATTGTGGACTACATTACATTTCTGCCTGAGGAATTCCCATGGTCTACACTGTCTTCAGAAGGAGGTGATTAGAGAAATACTGACAGTGATGGGGAAGACAAGGTGTTTGACTTCTGTTTGAATCTTTGTTGCTCTTGTAGAATATTTTTACTCTCATTGAATGATTTGAATAGTCATTGTCAGATTTCAAAAAGTACTGGTTCCAGGATTTTTCCATAGAAACCAAAGTATATGAAGTCCTCTATATCAAATGGAATATTTGTAAATAATTTATATACAATCCCCTGTATGCCTTAATATTTTCTAGGTACTTAAAATTCCTAAAATAATATAAATGCTGTGTAAACAGTTGTACCTTATTGTCTACGGAACAATCTGGAGAAAGCCTGTATGTGCTTCAGGACAGATGCAATTAGAAATATTCTCAATCCAATATTATTTGGCTCCACAGATGTGTAACTTTTAGCTGAAGATGCTGACTGTGTCTGATGATTTTCTATTGTAGCTTGCTGATATGTGTTATTGCACTGCCCAGTGAAACTGGTTTAGCTGGTTTCTGTTCTTACTCACTGGAAAGACTCCTGGCCTGAAATATGATTTTAGCCTTATTGAGTTGATAAGTAAATTACATGTATTTATAGCACATGGCAGGGTTAGTTTTTATTTGTATTTGTTTTTAAATTTCTTTTATTATATTTTTATTAGATATTTTCTTTATTTACATTTCAAAGGTTTCCCTTTCCTGGTTTCCCCTCCTAAAACCCCCTATCCCATTTCCCTTTCCCCTGCTTCTATGAGGGTGTTCGCCCACCCATCCAACCATTCCTGAGTCCCTGTCCTGGCATTCCCCTACACTGGGGCATAGAGCCTTCACAGGACCAAGGGCCTCTCTTCCCATTAATATCTGACAAGGCCATCCTCTGCTACATATGCAGCTGGAACCATGGGTCACTCCATGTGCACATGGCAGGGTTCTTGATATATGTATACATTGTGCAGTGGCTAAATCAAGCATACTTTGTATATGCACTAGCTCACATACTTACAATTTATGTTTTTCATAGTAAGGACACTTAAGAATCATCTCTCACAGTAATTTTGAACTAATTAATTAAACTTTTCTATTTACCTGATTTTGCTAGTTTCCTAGAAAGAGAAAATAATCATAGGATAATAAATTATTTTTTCACCATGGAACATGCATGATACATTATTGGATATATTAAGTATACATATATACATATGTATATATGAATAAATGAATGAATAAATAAATAAACAAATAAAAGTTTAGTGTTCTAGAAGGTAAAAACAATTAGTCACAATTAGTCACTTACCTTGGCTCATTCCAGTTAGTTCTAGAATCCATAAGAAGTTTCTCTCACAAGTGGTGATAAAGAAGACTATTTGAAAAAGTTATTTTGAGGGACTAGTGGGAAGTAGATATTCTATGAACAAAATTAGAGGTTTCAAGTGACATCTGATGGTGTCTGGAAGGCCTTGAGGTTGTGCTTGTGGGCGTGACTGAGTGGACCTCATAATGAAGTGCCTTGATCCCTTTCTATCAGTCCGCAGTCAGTATGTACGTTTTTCCCCTGAAAGGATTATAATGTTGTACACACTATAGCTATCACATTCACCTACAATGAATTGTAGACTATTCATTCTCACGTCTCTGCCTAGCACATAGTCTGGTTTATCTGGAGCACAGTAAATTTTTATCAGATGAATGAAGGAATGAAAAAAAAAAACCCTGGTGATGAAATGAACTCTGAGAAGGCCGATTTAGCCTGTTAGAAGGGACTTTTAGCGATTTTGAAGCTAGCTACCTATAAGAACATTTAGAATGTTTATCACAATGTTATTGTTGCTTATGATTTGTTATCACCAGTTACTTGTTGGGTTCACTCACATGAAAACCTTTAGTGCAGGTTTAATGATTCATATCTCACAATCCAGGGCACAAAATCTCACTTTACCACTTAACACCTATCTTTTTCAGGAGTAGGGCTGCTGGACTTGAGGTTTACTGGGGTAACTCAGCAGATTTCTCTTGGGCTGCTAGAAAGCCAAAGGGCTTTCTGAGTCATTATACTTACTGCTTAGGTTTTTAATTAAAAATACTTATCTGAGTAGTTAAATGAGAGATTCATTTTCTACTTAATAAAATAAATGGGTGGCAACCACATTCACACACATTTGTTAAATAAAGTGAGTTTTTTCCTAGAATGATACAGCTGTTTGCGGAAACCGGTTCTATGACTAACTCTTTCTTTCTTTCTTTCTTTCTTTCTTTCTTTCTTTCTTTCTTTCTTTCTTTCTTTCTTTCTTTCTTTCTTTCTTTCTTTCTTTCTTTCTTCCTTCCTTCCTTCCTTCCTTCCTTCCTTGCTCTCTCTCTCTCTCTCTCTTTCTTTTTTTTTTTATGTATATAGAGAGTACTATCTCTCCTGGTGAGAGAACACATGAATCTATTCCTTATTGGTAGCTGACTAAAGACTTTGTTCCTCACCCCCACAGAGACACAGAATACAAAGGGCTGCAGCTCTCCCTGGACCAGATATCAGCCTCTAAGCCCACTTTCTCCTATACCAGCAGTTCCACTCCCACTATCTCGGACAACAGGAAGGGGGGCAAGTCAAGGCTCTCCAGTAGCAAGTCAAAATCTAGGACATCCCCATATCCCCAGGTAAGTACATGGATGTTTTACAACCTTTTTTTTCCCTTTGTGACTTGGTTTGATCTTGACATGGAAGAGGTATAAAACCAAACTAATCACGTCTGGTTGACTGATTAAAACTGTTAAGAGGAAGTGTCAAGTGATTTTGCCGTTTTCTGTGTTCTTGAGAGTTTAGTTTTTATCATCAAAATTTCTTTGCTACTTCAACTGATTCTACTTCCTCCTTTCCCTAACTCCCAACAATGATTAACTTGGAAAATTTAGCCAACATAATAAAATATAGGAAATAAGGGCTCAACAAAAAACTTAAAAGAAGAGGTTAAAACGAAGAATAAGGAGTGGATTCAGCATGAGATTTGCCCAAAGATTGCATATGGAAGAAATGGGACAGATAGAACCTTCCAGATGATAGGGTGGAAACAAGTCTCTCTACATGGTAGTGTGAAATGGTAACACACAAAGGGGTAGCTTTAACATACTGCAAGGTACAATTAAAAGAAATGTTTTTTGGAGGGAAAAGAATATTTTTGTGACTACTGTGTGATAAACAGAAGCTAGGTTTTGGCAAGGCCTGTGTACAGCTTTTTGCCTCTGGAAATAGCACAGGATTGAGGATTCTCTATTCCTATAACCCATGGGAGGACCTCCATTTCTTCCTGGAGGTGGACTGCTGGACTTCTTGCATCTCACTGGGGGTAACTCAGAAAATTATTCTTGGGCTAGTAGGAAATTAAAGGGTTTTCTGAGGCACTTTACAAAATTTTTATTATTAAAAAAATGCCAATCTGGAGGATACTGAAATGATTATTTTTGTTCTTTTTAGAGCTGTTATTTTAGTCAATATTTGTAATTGTAGACTATTTGAAGAAATGTTTTTCATTGACTTGGTCATTAAAAAGCTACTATTTGCTAGATTATTTTAATGTCTGGCTCATGAAGATGAGAAGGCAGTGACTTCTACCACGGAGAGACTTAGGTCACATGGCTTGAAACCTTTCACAGAAGATGGGGTTTCTTTACTCAGACAAAAGGGGGAGATGGGTGAAGCCTACATGTTTTTCAGTGCTCAACTTCTTCCAGCATGGCTGAGTACTTTACTTGTGAGACAGAAAATAACCAAAGACACCACCAAAGAGACCTGCTGCTTTCTCTAGAGATTCTGTGAGGAACTTTTGATATTACCATCTGGTGCTTTGGAAAGGGAGTTTTATTGCTTCCTTTTAGAAATGGATTATCCTCTGGGTAGTCCTTTCCTCAAATAGATGTGAAGGTTGGACATGCAGATGAAAGAAGAATTTAAATTAGGAAATACTAAATGAAGGTGTTTGTTCTTTGTTATATACGAATCAACACACAAGTGGACACACACACACACTCACTCACTCCTCTTGTTGAATGTTCTGAACTTCACTGCATTCTTTGTTTTCCTTCATGCTCATCTCTTAATCTTTAAAATTTCTATCAGTTCGTTCTAACAGTAGATGCTCTCCCATGAGATGACTTCTTGTGTATGTTTAACTGATGAGGAATTAATTTGAAAGTTAAACATATTATATAGTTAAAAATATAAGAGTGAAAGTAGAAAATTCCTTTTTATTATTTTTTCAGAATTGTATGTTCTTCAATGAGGTTTTGTAATGTGTAAAGTCACGCACAAAGACAAAGCAAAAATCACACACCCTTTTAAAGATAGGATTTCTCTATTTGTGCATTAATACTTGGATAAAACCAGTACTTAGAATTTTGGCTGTATGCCTCCTTTTAAGCAGCACAGTTGACTGTAAACTAATTTTACCTTATATGTATATACCTAGTAACACAGTATATCTACTTTTAAAAAATTTAATTTTATTTGTAATTCTTTTTTTACACTCCATATTCCATTCCCTCCCATCTGCCCTCCGACTGATCCACATCCCATACTTCTTCCCCATCCACCCTATCTCCATGTGGATGCTCCCACCCCAACCCCGCCTGACCTCTAAACTCCCTGGGGCCTGCAACCTCTTGAGGGTTAGGTACATCATCTCTGAATGAACACAGACCTGGAAGTCCTCTACTGTATGTGTGTGTTGGGGGTCTCATATCAGCTGGTGTATGCTATCTGTTTGCTGGTTCTGTGTTTGAAAGATCTTAGGGGTCCAGATTAATTAAGACTGCTGGTCCTCCTACAGGATCGCCCTTCTCTTCAGGTTCTTTCAGCCTCCCCTAATTCAGCAATAGAGGTCAGCTTTTCTGTCCATTGGTTGGGTACAAATATCTGTATCTGACTCTTTCAGCTGCTTGTTGTGTCTTTCTGAGGGCAGTCATCCTAGATCCCTTTTTGTGAGCGCTCCATAGCCTTGGTAATAGTGTCAGACCTTGGAACCTCCCCTTGAGCTGGATCCCACTTTGGGCCTGTTGCTGGACATTCTTTTCCTGAGGCTTCTCTCCATTTTCATCCCTGTAATTCTATCAAACAGAAACAATCATGGGTCAGAGATGTGACTGTGGGATGGCAACCCCATCCCTCACTTGATGTCCTGTCTTCCTGCTGAAGGTTGGCTCTATAAGTTCCCTCTCCCTACTGTTGGGCATTTCATCTAAAGTCCCTCCCTGTGAGTCCTGTGAGTCCCTTACCTCCTAGGTCTCTGGTGCATTCTGGCAGGTCCTCCCAGCATCCTATTTCTTGAGGTTGCCTGTTTCCATTCTTTCTGCTAGCCCTCAGGGCTTCAGTCCTTTTCCCTCACCCAATACCAATCAGGTTCCCCTCTGCCCCCCTCCCCCACTACTTCCCCCACATTGTCCACTTTCTCTCCCAAGTCCCTCCCTCCCTCCCCACCTGTGTTTGCTTTCTAGTATTTTTTCTTTTTTAAAAAGTACTTTAATTTTTATTTTATGTACAGTGGTGTTTTGCCTGCACATATGCCTGTGTGAGAGTGTCAGACTCCTGGAATTGAGGTTACAGGCAATTGTGAGCTGCTGTGGATGCTAGGAATTGAACTTGGGTCTTCAGGAAGAACAGCCAGTGTTTTTAACCACTAACTCATCCCTCTATCTCCCCACTATTTCTACTTTCAAGGAGCCATTGGTGCAGACTGACAATAACAGGTATTTGCCATTAATCGTTTTGATGTAAGAGCACATTGGAAAAATGTGACAACCAGAGGATACTCAACATTGTTTCTGATGGAAGAAAGCAACTTCAAAATAGGCACATCTTAGATATATTTAAGTTCTCAGAGATCTTAAAGAAACAAATCTTTTCAAAAAATTTCAACCAAAGTTGTTATTATTTTAAAAATTACTTATTTACTTTATGTATATGAATACACTGTTTCAGACACACCAGAAGAGGGCATCAGATCCCATTATAGATGATGGTGAGCTCCCATGTGGTTGCTGGGGATTGAATTCAGGACCTCTGGAATAGCAGTCAGTGTTCTTAACTGCTGAGCCATCTTTCCAGCCCTCCTAAATTAGTTTGTAGGAGTAAATAGTTTGTAAGTTTTATGTAGCATTGCTCTTATAGGGTTTCCGGTTCTTATAGCATGTGTGAGCTGACGATCTGTTTCAGAAAGATGCTCTGGTGATCTTTGTGAGATCTGGAGGTATAGACTGGATAAAATACAAACAAGTGGTATAAACTATTCTTCAAATTTTCAGTAAAGTTAAAGTAGTAAGTTATGCAACAGAGTCAGAAGTGTAATGAGAGATGATGTGTAGAGAGGGCTTTGTGAATTGGTGTCTTAAAAGTGTGGATGATCTAACTTTGGGGGGTAGAATCAGGGATATGGAAGTGAAAAAACAGGATGAAGAATCAGGGAGACCAAGACTGAGAAAGGCAAGACCATGCCATTACTGTGACTGGGTCTAGGGATGGAGTGAGGGAGCTTGGTGTGATTGATGTATTTGGAAAAATAGATTGGTGCCAATACATGGTAAACCAAGAAGTTTAAGTATTTTTGGGGAAGAAGTAAAGTGTTTAGGTAGGATGCGAGATTGATATGGTGAAGCCAGCCAAATTACTCAAGGGACTAATTCACATAGTTCAGATGAGAGTTGATAAAGACCTATTAAAGTTATAGGAACGATTGGTTAAGTTCCTTTATCCTTGGTCCTGTATCCCTTCTTGTTATAGATATACTTTTGTCATATTTATATTATTATTTTGAGAATTTACTTTTACAGTTTCTTTTCAGGTTTTTTCATGTCAAAAATATTGAATTCCTCTATGTCCATTGATAAATGAATAATGGTAATGAGACAATGGCTTGGATTACATTTTAGATCCATCTGCCCATTTCTGGTACTTTTTATTTTAGCTCTTTATTCAAACTTTAATGTAAAGAACTTGCAAATAAAAATACCACATGCTCATTTTTCAAAGTATTCTTCTTTCTCTGTTACTTCCATCTGCAAATTCTCATTTGATGTTTCAGAAGGCTGACTGCAGAACAAAATGGAACCTACAAAGTAATAGCTTAGGTTTCTTATTAGGTTAATGATGATTTAATGATTCTATATCATTTGTTGCCCCCTTTTATTGATGTATATTATGCACATTAAAATATTCTAGCAGACGTCTAATGAAAAGCAGCAATGCTTTTTGAATTATTTACATACTCTTCTATGGACAGTTAGGATATGCACAAATTATAATTCACTCCCAGCCCCTAGATTGGGTGCAGGAGTAGATGAACCCTCAGGTCCTTCTTTGGAATTAGAAACCCTTGGGAATGATTTCAGTCTTGATTACATTATGGCTGCCTAATGAATGACTCAATCACCTTTGCACCTCTGTGTATTACTTGAGTTGGGAAAGGTCGAAATGGAATTGTTTTGAATGGTTTTTAGAAAAACTGTGATAGGAAACATTATGGCTAATTTCCTAAGATTCTCTACATAGATTCAGGGCTGCTGTGTGGCTGAAGTTCCGTCATAGCACTGCAGTAATTTAATGTTACTGGTATTATATATGTAAAAATAACAATGCAGTTTTTATAGTTTTTCTGAAACAGAGCTATGGAGTTTATAGAATTTATTTTTCAGACCTTATGTGTTATGCATTGCTATTATGTTTTTCACATTTTTTGGTAACTAGTCCTGACTACTCTAATACCAGTTGAAAGTTATCCTGCCATAGTTTACCATGTCAGTCATCAGTAAATTGCCTCCTGACTTCAGAGTTTTCTTTTAAACTTTTTATATTGGTAGGTTTATAGTTCTCTTTAATACAGTCAGTGCATGCCAGCTGAGTTTACTGCATCATCCTGTTCTCCTCTCACCTTTTCTCTAATCAGTAGTAACCAAAGCATGTGTCATCCCTAATAAGGATGTATGTATTACACTGTGGATGCTTCTGAAATCTGAAAGTGTTTAATCACTTGCTACAGACACACTGTAACACTTGCAAGTTTTATTTGACATCTGTTCCTTTAAACAATTTCACAGAACCCTCTTAATTTTCATAGCCAGCAGTCTGGATTCCTTTTGGTGAAGGTAGAGACTCTCTTGGAAACAGTTTTTCTGGCCTCAACAATACCCTGGTGACTACTGCACTGGAAACCTGACATTTTACATCACAGGAAAAAAAGTACCAATAATTTTATAAGAAATAATTCCATTACACATAGGACTTTTATCATTGCTAGTTAGAGATTCTTTATTTGATGTTTTATGTATCACAGGAAAGCATGGAATTCTTTACTAATTTCAAAAATACTAATTTATTTGTATAAAAATGAAACTGTCTTTACAGAAAGTCTTGTATGATGCAGGCTAGTTTATAGTAATAGGCTTAGGCCACATATAAATTTAGGACTTGTCTTCTTCTGTAGAAATATCAGGAGATTATTCCAACAATTTTGATTCTTTAGATTTTTTTTATATATGAACTTTTGAGTATTATTATTATTTTTCTTTTAGGGGAGAAAAGGTTTATTCCACTTATAGTTCCAAGTTACAGTCCACCATTGCAGAGAAGTCAAAGCAGGAACTCAGATGAAGCTAGTCACTTCATGTCTAAAAGAAGCGAGAGAATAAATGCAACCATTAAGAAAGCTTAATGCCAGGGCCAAAAGAATGGGAATGGGTGGGTAGGGAAGTGGGGGGGGGTATGGGGGACTTTTGGGATAGCATTGGAAATGTAATTGAGGAAAATACATAATAAAAATATTAAAAATTAAAATAAATAAATAAATAAAATGGAAAAAAAAAGAAAGCTTAATTAGGTTTTCAGTTGTACATAGTTCAGGGATCAGCCCTTAAAACAGTGTCACCCCCAGTGAGCTGGGTGTTGCAACATCAATTAACTAAGATCATCCCTCAAAGATACAGAGCCCCACACTAAGATTCTTCCCCTAGGTGATTCCATGTTGTGTCAAGTTGATAATTAAATCTACCAAGGGGCAGAGAGGACATAAACTCTAAAGACCTTGTTCTCAGACAACACATTTAAAGCATACAGACCCAACTAAATCACAACTAGAACCCTCCCTTGGGGTTGGCATGCAAATTTGTAAGGCAATACCACCTCATTGGGACAAAAAATAAACCACAGGTGATCTTATTGGCTTATCATGACACCAAGACCAGGCTCAAGTGACCTCCTCTATAGTTCCTGAGTGCCCCCAAAACTACCAAATCTGGCTGTTTATGTTACAGATGCTTTTTTAAACTCAAGATTCTAGAAGAAAAACTGGCCTAAAACCTGACTAATTTTTTTTTTTTTTGCAATTTATTATTATTTGTCATTTACTGGAGCCAAACTTACGTTCAGAATTTCTTCTCTTGTTTTTTTAAAATTTTTTTCCATTTAATTTTTTATTAGATATTTTCTTTATATACATTTCAAATGCTATCCCGAAAGTTCCCTATACCCTCCCTCCAGCCTGCTCCCCTACCCACCCACTCCCGCTTCTTGGCCCTGGCATTCCCCTGTACTGGGGCATATAAAGTTTGCAATACCAAGGGGCCTCTCTTCCCAGTGATGGCTGACTAGGCCATCTTCTGCTACATATGCAGCTAGAGATACGAGCTCTGGGCGTACTGGTTAGTTCATATTGTTGTTCCACCTATAGGGTTGCAGACCTCTTCAACTCCTTGGGTGCTTTCTCTAGCTTCTCCATTGGGGGCCCTGTGTTCCATCTTATAGATGACTGTGAGCATCCACTTCTGTATTTGCCAGGCACTGGCATAGCCTCATACGAGACAGCTATAGCAGGGTCCCTTCAGCAAAATCTTTCTGGCATATGCAATAGTGTCTGGGTTTGGTGGCTGATTATGGGATGGATCCCCAGGTGGGGTAGTCTCTGGATAGTCCATCCTTTCGTCTTAGCTCTAAACTTTTTCTCTGAAACTCCTTTCATGGGTATTTTGTTCCTTATTCTAAGGAGGAATGAGGTATCCACCCATTGGTCTTCCCTCTTCTTGAATTTCTTGTTTTTTGGAAATTGTATCTTCAGTGTTCTATGTTTCTGGGCTAGTATCCACTTATCAGTGAGTGTATATCTAATGACTTCTTTTGTGATTGGGTTACCTCACTAAGGATGATATCCTCCAGATACATCCATTTGTCCAAGAATTTCATAAATCCATTGTTTTTAATAGCTGAGTAGTACTCCATTGTGTAAATGTACCACATTTTCTGTATCAATTCTTCTGTTGAGGGACATCTGGGTTCTTTCCAGCTTCTGGCTATTATAAATAAGGCTGCTATGAACATAGTGGAACATGTATTCTTATTACCAGTTGGAATATCTTCTGGGTATATGCCCAGGAGAGGTATTGCTGGATCTTCTGGTAGTATTATGTCCAATTTTCTGAGGAACCGCCAGACTGACTTCCTGAGTGGTTGTACAAGCTTGCAATCCCACCAGCAATGGAGGTGTGTTTCTCTTTCTCCACATCCGCCCAGCATCTGCTGTCACCTGAATTTTTGATCTTAGCCATTCTGACTGGTGTGAGGTGGAATCTCAGGGTTGTTTTGATTTGCATTTCCCTGATGATTAAGGATATTGAACATTTTTTCAGGTACTTCTCAGCCATTCGGTATTCCTCAGTTGAGAATTCTTTGTTTAGCTCTGGAGCCCCATTTTTTAATGGGGTTATTTGATTTTCTGGAGTCCAGCTTCTTGAGCTCTTTGTATATATTGGATATCAGTCCCCTATCAGATTTAAGATTGGTAAAAATCTTTTCCCAATCTGTTGGTGGCCTTTTTGTCTTATTGACAGTGTCTTTGGCCTTACAGAAGCTTTGCAATTTTGTGAAGTCCCATTTGTCAATTCCTGATCTTACAGCACAAGCCATTGCTATTCTGTTTAGGAATTTTTTTCCCCTCTGCCCATATCTTCGAGGATTTTCCCTACTTTCTCCTCTATTAATTTCAGTGTCTCTGGTCTTATATGGAGGTCTTTGATTCACTTAGACTTGAGCTTTGTACAAGGATATAATAATATAGCTATCTCTTGTGAGGCTATGCTGGGGCCTAGCAAACACAGAAGTGGATGCTCACAGTCAGCTATTGGATGGATCACAGGGCTCCCAATGGAGGAGCTAGAGAAAGTACCCAAGGAGCTAAAGGGATCTGCAACCCTATAGGTGGAACAACAATATGAACTAACTAGTACCCCCCCCCCCCCCAGCTCATGTCTCTAGCTGCATATGTATCAGAAGATGGCCTAGTCGGCCATCAGTGGAAAGAGAGGCACATTGATCTTGCAAACTTTATATGCCTCAGTACAGGGGAACTCCAGGGCCAAGAAGTGGGAGTGGGTGTAGAGGGTATGGGGGATAGCATTGGAAATGTAAATGAAGAAAATACCTAATAAAAAAAATAATGGATCAATTCACTTTCTTCTACATGATAACCTGCGGTTGTGCCAGCACCATTTGTTGAAAATGCATGTTCAGAATTTCTATGATGGACTCTGAAAACACAGTTAGAAAATGATAAGAATAGTGTAAAGCCAGTGGCAATAACAGAATTAAAGGATGTAGTTAAGCCATAATGACAACTCATGCAACCTTACAGTTATTGCTAAGTGTACACACAGATATATGTATGTATACAGCAGTGAGATAATGTGGAAATCACAATTACGTATGTACTGTGATGGTTTCAATATGCTTGGTCTAGGGAGTGGCACTATTAGGAGGTGTGGCCTTGTTGGAGCAGGTGTAGCTTCATTGAAATAATGATGTCACTGTGGGGGTAGACTTTCAGACCCTCCTCCTAGCCCCATGGGAGCCAGTCTTCTCCTGTTTGCCTTTGGAACAAAATATTGAATTCTTAGCTCCTCCTACGCCATGCCTGTCTGGATGCTGTCATGCTTCCTGCCTTGATAATGGACAGAACCTCTGAATCTATAAGCTAGCCCCAATTAAATGTTGTCCTTTTTTTTTTTCTGTGTCTGAATGTATTTTCTCAAAGTGAGCATCAGAATACAGAAGAAAACAAAGAAGTTAGATGACACATCAACCAAGGTTAAATGTTGTCCTTTTAAGAGTTACCTTGGTCATGGTATCTTTTCACAGGAGTAAAATCCTAAGTAAGACATGTACCCACATACAAACAGAAGGCATCTGCTGTGTGTGACCAAAGGCACAAAATTTCCCCCTCTGTTACAATGCATGTGTGTTCACTGTTCTATTCTAAGGGAAACTTTAAGACTTATGTGCCATCAGATCTGTCTTACATGCCTTCACCTTCTGTCAATTTGTGAAGGGTTTCTTTGTCACAAACACTGAATATGATAGAGTTTAAATTTAAAAATCTATGCTTTACTTAAGCACACCTAGAAAAACAAGAAAAAAAACTAAAATGGAGATCATTTTATGAACTAAAAGGTGTTTACATGGCTGAATCAAAATCCTATCAGTCCATATACACAATAAAATATATTCCACAATGGAGACTACTGCTTCTTGACACACAATAATTACTGTGTACTCCCTATACGAAAGAGATATGCATAGAAACAGGGAAATACTGAATTCAGACATGTCCTCTATTCTCAAGGCAATTTATAGAGGATAACCCATCATTAAATATTACTGGATTTGCTTTCAACATTGAGCTCAACTATTTGTTGATCCATCTAGATTTCTCCAGAAAGAAATAAGGCTGCTACCTCTTTGGCCATGAGAGAAATGCAAATCAGAACTACCTTGAGACTACTTCCATCAGCAAACCGTTTATTCACAGGGAAAGGACTAGAGCTAAAGATCACTGATTTGAATGAAATAAGCCATACTCAGAAAGACAGATCTCTTGGGTTTTCTTTCCTTCATGGAATGTAGAAGGAAAAAATGACATGGAGGACATTAGAAAGGGATATGAGGGAATAGGAATGGGACAGCAAGATAGGAGAGGGTAAATATGAGGAAGGAGGAAGGGTAAAATATATATATGGTACTTCCTTGGGGGACCGGCATAAGAAGGCACAAAGTCAGTGACAGTGACAGAGACTCTCAGAGTCAGACAAGTGGCAAAAACAGATCTTTTACTGACGGAACTGGGAAAACTTTTATATTCCCCTCCCAGCATCTCATTGGCTCTCAAGTAGCCAGATCTCCCTTCTCCCTCCCCATCTCTCTGTCTCTGTCTCTGTCTCTGTCTCTGTCTCTGTCTCTGTCTCTGTCTCTGTCTCTCTGTCTCTGTCTCATTGACTTGCTCCATCACTGTATCCAGCTTCAGAAGTCTCTAGCCATCCCAGCATATTCTAGGTTGGCTCAGGGAGGAAGTATCCACTGCTGGGCCTGCTTGTTTAAGTTCCTCCCACAACATACTGAAAACCACCACGTTGTATAATATACATAAAAAAAAAAGGACACAGCGAAATAAAGGTTTCAAAATGATTTCTTCTCATGTGCTATTTACTAAATTGTCAGAATTCAAAGAGGTTTGGAGACTAGAGGGAGGGGTGAATTAGCAGTTAAGAGCACTGGTTGCCCTTCCAGGGGACCCAGCTTCCACTTTCAACACACACCTAACAGCTCATAAGTGTCTGTAACTCCAGTTCCAGGAGATCCAAAGTCTTCATCTGGCTTCCATTAGTACCAGACATGTATACAAGGTACACAGACATACGTGCATCTATACATTTAAAATAATACAGTAGTTTAGAGTGTTTTTGTATTTCAGTCTGAGATCTCTGAAGTTTGCATGAGTTCTCACAATGGTTCAGATCACCCTTTCATCTCCTGCACATCTCTGTTGCACTTCTGACTACCGAGACTGACACATTTCCTGTTTTCACTGGACTGAATATTTGATCAAACATGGACTAAGGAAAGAAGACTTAAATGAATACTGTTTGGAACATCTTAAGTGCTGACTAAGGAACAGAATGTCTCCATATGCAGAAAAACAAAAGACTAATGTGTGTGAGGCCAGCTGGAGTTACAGGGAGACTACTTATGCCTACACTGGGCTTAGTGGGCATGAGTCCCCCCTTGTCCCTGTGGCCCTCTCCTCTTCTCTTTCACTGTGATATAGAGCACTCCATTTCTCCTGCCTTGTACGTGCTGTCTTAATCCATTTTCTAGTACTATAACAGAATAGGACAAGATAGGTAACATATAAGGACCAATATTATTTTAGAAAATATTTTTTCAGTATGATGAGCCCTATGCACTTTGAGTTTCTGCTTTGTTTTCCATCCAGTTCTTTATTTACTTAAACACCTGAGGTAGGCAATGGAGTGCTAAAGGCGAGTGGGTTAGAAACCATGTCTGTGGTATAGGTGGGCAGACAAAACTAGCCTGTTAGGAATGAGAAGATGTGGTCAGTCATGTGTTCTGAAAGCTGAAGCTTCTGCCTTCTCATTCCCTTGGTAACTATATGGCAGAGAAGAAGAGAGTTGTATTCAAGAATATTGGCCTCTGCCCACTCTCCCCTTAATTCATTCAAGAAGCTTGGAATCATATCAAGTATCTTTTCTGACCACAATGATATCAAACCAAAAAAATCAATAACAGGAAGAAAATTGAAAAAATTCACAAATATGTGGAAATTAAATAATGTATTACTGAGCAGGCAACGAGTCAAAGGGAAACAAAGGCTAGCAGAAATCCTGAAACACATGAAAAATGGAAATAAGACCTGGCAAGCTTTACCAGATAGAGCAAGAAAAATGCTAAGAGAAGGCTTTTAAGTCTAAAGAGTTAAGTAAAAAAGAGTAAGACTCTGGAGTGGAGCTCAAGGCAGAGCGTTTGCCACTGGGCCTATTACCCAGCCCCACAAAGCCCCAAACCAACAGAAACAAAAGGGATGATTTAAATTTATTTTTATACCTAAAGTTGAAGTTCACAGAAAGAAGAAAAAAGTGAAGATTACAAGTAAATAAAACAGGGAAAATCATAGATAAATCAGCCAAACTGAGAAATCTTTTTACTTTTATTTATGGTCTTAAATTTGATTCTACACAATATATTTGGATCATATTCTTTCCCCCAAATCCTCCTTGATTTTTCCTACCTCGTCAGAGTTCATTTTCATTTTTTCACTTTCTCAAAAAATAAAAAAAAATGAAAAAAACAAACAAAAATACTCAAATAAAACAAGACATAAAACCCTAAATCCATAAAGTCTGTTTTGTATTGGCCAACTGCTTATGAGCATGGGGCCTAACCTGGAGTATGGATAAAACTGAATTTCCCTTTCCATAAGGTACTACTTTCACCTTATGCTTTCATGGGCTTTGCTCATTTTTTCCTTCTTCACACTAGGACTCTAAGTGCTTTGAACTTACGTAGGTAGGTCTTGTGTATGCTGTAATAGTCATTGTGAGTTCATATGTATATCAGTCTTGTTGTATCTGGATGACACCATTTCCTTGGAATCACCCATCACCTCTGGCTCTTACAATCTTACTACTTCTTCTTCTTCCCTGAACTTCGTTGGGAGAAGCTTAATATAGACATCGCATTTAGGGCTGAATATTCCAAAGTCTCTCACTCTTTGCACATTGTCTAGCTTTGGTTTTCTATGTTAATCGATATCTACTGTAAGTGTCTCTGATGAGACTTGAGTGATACTCTGGTCTATGGGCATAGAAGCATGTTATTAAGAGTCATTTTGTTGCTATGGTCTTTAGGAAAATAATCATAGTAGGTCTTCCTTAGGTCCCAGGGCCTGTGTTGTCTTAGATTCTTGATCCCTTTAGCAGTATTAGGTACAGTTTTCATCGTCATGAACTGGACCAATTTTAGAATATTGGTTGGTAACTCCCATAATATTTTGTTGCTATTATACTAGTATATTTCACAGGCAGGTTATTATGGTAGGTTGCAGGAGTTATAGCTGGGTGGTATTGATGATTATTTTTTCCCTCTGGTAGAACGCAGAATACCTTCAAGCACTGTGATTGCTAGTCTTCAGCACCTGCTCAATTTCTCCATTTTCAATGATATAAGTGGTGTCTTTGGCAATAAAGCCTTCCCAAACTGACAAATCATTAGCTGGATAAAAATGGGAAATAAAAATAAATTTTAAGTGCAATGAGACATTTCAATCAGATATTTATAAATTTATGGGAACATAGAGGATTGAACAATTAAACATGAAAAAAAATTGCCTAACTTAGAATAAATGGATGCATTGTAGAAGATAAAACCTACCAAGAATGAGACATTAAGAAGTAGATAATCAGCCAGGTGTGGTGGTGCACGCCTTTGATCTCAGCACTTGGGAGGCAGAGGCAGGTGAATTTCTGAGTTCGAGGCCAGCCTGGTCTACAAAGTGAGTTTCAGGACAGCCAGGGCTATACAGAGAGACCCTGTCTCGAAAAAACCAACAAAACAAAACAAAACAAACAAAAACAAAAAACAAAAAAAGAAGAAGTAGATAATCTATGGAAGTAAGGAGATTGAATCAGCATTTAAAACAAAATCCCAAAGGGCTGGAGAGATGGCTTAGCAGTTAGGAGTACTTATTCCACTTCTTTTTTTTTTTTTTTTTTTTTTTTTTAGATTTATTTATTTATTATATGTAAGTACACTGTAGCTATCCTCAGACACTCCAGAAGAGGGCGCCAGATCTCGTTACGGATGGTTGTGAGCCACCATGTGGTTGCTGGGATTTGAACTCTGGACCTCTGGAAGAGCAGTCGGGTGCTCTTACCCACTGAGCCATCTCACCAGCCCACTTATTCCACTTCTAAAGGACAAGAGTTTGGTTCCTATCACCCACATATAGTGATCCTCAGTCAGGGGATCCAATGCTGTCTACTGGTTTCTGTGGGCACTCATATACATAGCATACATAGAGTACACAAAGAGTACATGCACAAAGCAACTACAACCAAAAACACCTCCCCCCCCCCAGTCTCCCAAGGAAGACAAGTTTATGATTTTCTTACAGAATAATTATATGTGAATCTTTTAAAAGTTGTCTAAAAAATTGAAGACACAAGTTTCCAAACTAATTTGGCAGACCAGATTCTTTCTTTATCTATGCAACAGCCAGAAAAAAAAAAAAAAAAACACTTCAAGAAGACAGAATTGTGAACAAAGAAGCAGACGTTTCAGCTCTGTTAACATACTAAGTTGATGAGCACATTCAAAGGATCATACATGACCAGGTGGGACAAATTAGTGAATGGTGGAGCTTAGAAATTATATGATTACCAAAATAAGGGCGATGAAGCAATTTAGCAAAATTTAGCATTTTTTCATAAAAAATTCTTAAAAAATGGTTACAGTACAACTGTACTTCAGTGTAATAAAGACAACAAACTTGATAAGGCCACAGTTAATTTTGTACTTCATAGTGAAAAGCCAACACTCCCCTTTTTTGGTATAATCAAAGTGCATGTATGTAAGTGTCATAATGAAACCCATTATTTTGTACAATTGATACATATGAATAAACAGTAAAAAGATCAGTATCAAGACAAGATGTAAGCTGAGAAAATTTGTGCTGAGCTGGGATGACTAAAGCAACGACAAGCATCACATGGAGAAAGAATAGCATAGCTGGAGGCACCGTGCTTCCTGATTTCAAACTATAGTACAAAGTTACAGTATTCATATCATTATATCAGCATAAAACAGAGCCTAGAAATAAAATTATACCTACCTGATTAGCGGATGTTTGACTAGTATGCCAAATGTAAACACTCAGGGAAGGCCAGTGTCTTCAGTAAGCAAAGTTTGGAAAATTGGATTTGGATATCTAGTTTTTGATTGATATCAAAACAATACATAGGACTTCTGTTCTATCAAATAAAAAAAGCAGCTTGACTTAAGTGAAAAACCATAGACTCCAAAGTTTGTAGGTGAAGTGATAGAAAATCTTGAAGATGTAACTCAAAACAAAGCACCCACTGTGCCCTCCTAGCAGAAGGCAAATTAGAACAGTTATATGGAAGACAGTCTAGGAGTTCTTTAAAAAGATAAAATTAGAGCAACCACATCCTCTAGTAATCCCATTTCCTGGTTCTATGTATGGGAAAGTAAATCGGTATCTCAAACTGTAATGAAACATTATTTACAATCGTGAAGAAATGAAATTGACCGAAGTGTCTACTGATGTATGAATGGCAAAAGAAATGTATATATAACCTAATATCACTTAATGTAAAAAGAAGGAAATCTTGCCATTCATGAAATAGAGCAGATTATAGAAAATACTCCATTTTCACTTGTATTGTAGAATATAAAGTAATCATATTCATTGGAGTGGAATGGTGGCTGCCAGATGCTGAAGGGTGGGTACTGTTGGCTAGAGAGTATAAAGTTTCAGTTCTAAGATGGATGGATATGTCTGGGATCCTAATCTTAAATATGATCATTGTAGATAACAACATTGTAGTGCGTGCTTGATATTTGTTGAAAGAAAATTTAAGTTGTCATAAGAGATGCCAATCACTAACCAAGAGAATTGATGGATGTATTAGTAAACTTGCTTGCTGTAATAATTTTACAACTTGCAGGTACCTTGTTATATACCTTAAATATATGATGCTCAGCTAAGATATAGAAAGGTCCATTGCATATTGTTTGCTCTCTCCTCTGTACAGTTTGAGTTTTCTTCACCTCTATATTTAGAAGAAGAAATGATAAGCTTGCGCTTCTGCTTAAGTCTACAGTGTGGACGGAGTTAACTCAGCAGAGGGCTTTCAATCTTCAATTTCTTTTCATACAAATATGATAAATCTTCTTGTAGAGAGTGCACACGTTTTTGTCTTACCAATGTATCGCATAGTTGCAGGGCACAGCCAAGAGTAGGTTGGGCAATGCTTCCTTTTTTCTAGATTCAGAATAAAGCAGAAAATACCAAGCAAAGCTGCTGTAAGGAGCTGGAGCAGGTGACACAATCTATACGCATCTAATTCAAATCCAACTAATCTGCCACCTACATGTGGAAGACCTGAGAGTGAGTCAGTGCACGCTGCTGTTCTGGTTGTCATACCCTTTACTTCCATAATTACCATTCAAATTAATGCTAGTGGTTCTGGAAACCCAGGATTTACTCATTGGGCTACAGCTACATCACATTACCAGAGCAAATTCGTACATCCTTGATCTTTACAGCAAGCATTTATTTGATTTAAAGGCTTTAGTTGAACATTTATTTCGTGTTTATTCCTACCTGTTTAAATTGAACTGTGCAGTGAAAATGCTTATAAGTCCATAGGAATTTGTCTTTGAATTTACCAAAGGGATGGATTATACATCTCATGTTTGGGACTAGCTCTGTACCTGATGGGAGATGCCTTATACAAAGACACTGGAGGAAATTTAGCCCCTGGTCTGGAATGCTGATACCTTTCCAGGTACATATCACTTGGACAGCTGATGGGATTTCTATTATGGTCACTTTTCTGGGACAAAGGAGTAAATGAAATCCCAGGAACAGCTTTTGTCTCTGGGGGTGGATTATGAGAAGACCTGTGTGGAGTGTGTGACTCGGCATCTGTGTGTGTGTGTTTTCAGTTCTTTATTTTTCTGTTTTGTCCTATTCTGGTTTCTTTATTTTTACTTTATTTTATTTTATTATTATTTTTTTTCTAGATGACTGCTTGTTTCTTAATGAGAGAGGGCCAGAAAAGATATGGATTTGGTGGTGAGGAAGTGGGAAGGATCTGAGAAGAGTTGGGGGAGAAGAAACTGTTATGGGAATCAATATATTGTATAAAAATTCTATTTTAATATAAATGAGGTCTATTCACATAGCATATTATTTAACTTGAAGGGTGTTGTATTTTGTCAATGGTTTTACAGCATGTAATGAGATGATCATATGAATTTTTCTTTGAGTTTGTTTATATACTGTATTATGTTAATGGATTTTCGTATGTTGAACCAACCTTGCATCCCTGGAATGAAGCTTACTTGATCATGGAGAGTGATGGTTTTGATGTGTTCTTGAATTTGGTTTGGTAGAATTTTACTGAGTATTTTCGCATAGATATTCATAAGCAAAACTGGTCTAAAATTCTCTTGCTGTGTTGTGCCTTTGTGTGGTTTAGGTATGAGAGTAACTGTGGCTTAATAGAATGAATTAGGTAGTGTTCCTTCTGTTTCTATTTTATGGAATAGTTTGAGGAGTGTTGATATTAGCTTATCTTTGATGGTCTGTTAGAATTCTAGGCTACATCCATCTGATCCTGGTTTTTTTTTTTTTTTTTTTTTTTTTTTTTTTTTTTTTTTTTGGTTGAGAGGTTTTTAGTGATTACCTTTGGGGATATGGGACTGTTTACATAGTTTGCCTGCTCTTGATTTAACTTTGGTATGTGGTATCTGTCTAGAAAACCATCCATTTCATCTAGACTTTCCAGTTTTGTTGAGTATAGGCTTTTGTAGTAGGATCTGATGATTTCTTGAATTTCCTCATTTTCTGTTGCTATGTCTCTCTTTTTATTTCTGATTTCGTTAATTTGGATACCATCTCTGTGCCCTTTAGTTTGGCTAGGGGTTTATTTATCCTGTTGATTTTCTCAAAGAACCAGGCGTTGGTTTTGTTGACTCTTTGTTATCATTCTCTTTCTTTGTATTTGGTTGATTTTGGCCCCGAGTTTGGTTATTTCCTGCCCTCTACTCTGCTTCCATGTGCTTCATGTGTTTGTGTCTTCTGTTCTAGGTTTCAGGTGTGCTGTTAAGTTGTTAGTGTAAGATCTCTAGGATCTCTCCAGTTTCTTTGCCATGGCACTTTAGTGTTATGAATTTTCCTCTTGGCACTGTGTTCATCCTGTCCCATAAGTTTGGATATGCTGTATCTTCATTTGAATTGAATTCCAGAAAGTCTTTAATTTCCTTCCTTCTTCCCTTCCCCCTCCCCCTCTTCCCTCCCTCCCTTTCTCCTTCCCTCTTTCTTTCTCTCCCTTCCTTCCTTCCTTCCTTCCTTCCTTCCTTCCTTCCTTCCTTCCTTCCTTCCTTCCTTCCTTCCTTCCTTCCTTTCTTTCTTTCTTTCTTTCTTTCTTTCTTTCTTTCTTTCTTTCTTTCTTTCTTTCTTTCTTTCTCTCTTTCTTCCATGACCAAGATATCATTGAGTAGAGAGTTGTTCAGTTTACCTGGGTATGTAGGTTTTCTGTTGTTTCTGTTGTTATTTAAGTCTAGGCTTTAGTTCATGGTCATCTGATAGGATGAATGAGATTATTTGAATGTTCTTGTATATACTGAGTTCGTTTTGTGACCAATTATATAGTTAATTTTGCTGAGAAGGAGTATGTTCTTTAGTTTTAGGCTGGAACATTCTGTATATATCTGTTAAATCCATAACCTCTAAGTTTCACTGTGTCTCCATTTAGTTTCTGTTTCAATGACCTGTCTATTGGTGAGAATGGGGTGTTGAAGTCTCCGACTATTATTGTGTGTGGTTCTATGTATATTTTGAGCTTTAGTAAGGTTTCTTTTATGAATGTGGGTGACCTTGCATTTGGGGTTCAGAATTGAAACTTGGTGGATTTTTCCTTTGATGACTATAAAGTGTCCCTCCTCATCTCGTTTGATAAATTTTGGTTGAAAGTCTATTTGATTGGATACTAGAGTGACATCTCCTGCTTGTTCCAGAGGACCATTTGCTTAGAAGACTTTTTTTCCAGTCTTTTACTCTGAGGTAGTGTCTGTTTTGTCATTGAAGTGTGTTTTTTCTATGCAGCAAAATGCTGGATCCTGCTTGCATATCCAGTCTGTTAGATTATGTCTTTTTATTGGGAAATTGAGATACTAAAGACACATGATTGTTAGTTTTTTTTCTTTTTTTATGTTTGTTGTTGTAGGTGGCCTTATGTGCATGTGATTCTCTCCTTTTGGCTTTGTTGTGAGATGGTTAATATCTTGTTTTTTCTTTGGTGTTGTGTTGGAGTTTTCCTTCTAGAGTCTTCTGTAGGGCTGGATTGGTAGATAGATATTGTTTATATTTGGTTTATATTGAATTTTGTTGGGTATAGTAGCCTGGGCTGACACTGGTGTTCTCTTAGGGTCTGCATGACCCCTGTATAGGCTCTTCTGCCTTTTAGGGTCTCTGTTGAGAAGTATTGTGTAATTCTAATAGGTCTGCCTTTATATGTTTCCTGGCCTTTCCCCCTTGCAGCTTTTAATATTCTTTCTGTGTTCTGTGCATTTTGTGTTTTGATTATTATGTGATGGGAGGAATTTCTTTTCTGGTCCAATCTGGTTGGTGTTCTGTAGGCTTCTTGTACATGTATGGCTATCTTTTTCTTTAAGTTGGGGAAGTTTTCTTCTAATATTTTGTTCAAAACTGTTTCTGATCCTTTGAGCTAGGGATCGTCATTCTCCTCTATTCCTGTTATTCTTAGGTTTGAACTTTTCACTGTGTCCTGGTTTCCTGGATGTTTTAGGTTAGGAGGTTTTATGTTTTGTATTTTCTTTGACCGTTGTGTCTATATCTTCCAAGGTATCTTCTATGCCTGAGATTCTCTGTTCTATTTGTTGTATTCTGTTTTCTTATATCTGTAGCTCCTGACCTCTTCCTAGCTTTTCCATTTCCAGGGTTGCCTCCATTTGTGATTTCTCTATTGTTTCCATTTCCATTTTTAGGTCTTTGTCTGCTTTGTTCAATTCCTTCACCTGTTTGTTTGTGTTTTATTGTATTTTTTAAGTGATTTATTTCTTTCCTCTTTAAGGGCTTCTACTTGTTTACCTTTGTTTTCCTGTATTTCTTTCAGTGAGTTATCTATATCCTTTGTAAAGGACTCTTACCTTCATGAGATAGGATTTTAGGTCATCATCATGATTTTCTGGTGCATTGGAGTATCTATGGCTTGCTGTGGTGGTAGACCTGGATTCTGAAGATGCCAAAGTATATTGGCTTCTGTTGCCTACGGTCTTGTGCTTACCTCTCACAATCTGGCTATTTCTGGCCTTAACTGCCCTGGGTGCCTTTGTCTGGAGCCTGCCTCCTGTGTCCCCTGGGTTGCTGCAGGCCTCCTGGGAGATCCGTGGCCTTGGCTGCAGCATATCTCCTGGGAGGCCTTCAGACTGTGGGGTCTATTGCCCTCGGTGTCACAGATCTCTTGGGATACCTTCAGACTGTGGGGTCTTCAGAGAGGTAGACATGCTGATGATTTGCCCTGGTGGTAGGCTCTGGCCAAAAGGGAGGTGGAGTTCAAACTGATCTAATTGGTTCTGAGTCTGCTGGGTTCCTTAGGGGTCCCAACTGCTCCAGTTATTTGGAAGAGTCTCTTACCTGTTGTACTGGGTGCAGCATATATCCTACGAGGCCTTTGGACTGTGGAGTCTTCAGAGGGGCAGATACGCTGATGATCTTTGCTGGTGGAAGGCCCAGGCTGGAAGGCCGTTTCCTATTATTATTATTTTTAAAAAATATTTTAAAAATATGTTTAGAACCATATGATAAGTTAAATAATTTCTCAGAGGGATCTTTCCAAAGCTTAATATTTGTGACATTTATATAGCAATCACATTATACATAACCTTTCTAGGTATATATTTTATGCAGAATTCTTCTTGTTTATTCTTATGACAATGATTTATAGTTAAAGCAGTGGTATCAAGTTTTCCTAGAAGGATATCAGGAATGTAGAAAGTGATGTACACTTAGAATTCTTCTCACAATTACAGTTATGTTTTTGGAGCCATAAGTTCTTTCAAGTTAGAAAAGGACTCCATTGTTTGCCTGTTGTACAGTTATGTGATGATAGGCACATGAGTCCAGTCAGCCTCAAGTGATTAACTTGCATTATTTTCATTTTAAAAATTGTTCCTCACCCCCATGAAAACCTCCAGCAGTCCCTATCTGTGTAAGCCACAGCCATTCCTTAGAGTAAACAGGACTCCTGACTAAGAGAAGCATCCCAAACAGTGGGCTTATTCTAATGGACATGCCATAGTACTTTAATCTAAGTCTTTCACCATCTGTTCTTCCCATAGCAGTGAATGAAAAAAATTACATATTTTATGTTTCAGGGTTACATTAGTAAAAGTAAGATAAAAGTGATTTAAAAGCATGCATATGTTCTCAATACAATACAGTCTGCATCTGCGATTTTTTTCTCTCATGATTCAGACACAAATCAAGAAGAAAGCTGCTTATGCTTGATCTCGAGGAAGTTTTTCATGGCAAACAGAACTTCACCATCAGAGGGTCTCTTAATACGTTTTACAGCTAAAAATGATAAAACCTCAATGGGCTGCCAGAATAAAAATAGATAACTGTAACGTCTATTGTTGGAACACCTGGTTCTTTTTTTTTTTTTTTCCTGAGCTGGATTGCAGAGCACTTGTCTGGAACATGCTGTGGAAGCAGACTGCATCTTAGTACTCATAGCACAAAAAGGAGTATCTAGGGATATAACTCTTTTAGAGTATCAGTGATTGTGGGACACCACCCAAGGAGTGTGAAGGTCAGTCAGTAGGATATTCCAGTTGGAAATAGTCCCTTTTGTATAAACATTTAAAGGAAGGAGGTTGTTACTTTATTCTTTTTTAGTTTTCATGTATCTAAGGTATAGTGGACAGATAGAGGATTCTGGGATTTCTCCTTTTCTCCTAAACTTCACAATCATATCACTCTGGGCATATATTAATTATTTAGGCCATATTTCTATGACAATGAATAGATTAATAATACCTTAATTATTAGTGGTGATTACGATGGGCATCAGTTAACACATGCAAATCGGAGTATGTGGTCTCTAAATCAAAGCTCATCTACCTACTACAGCAAGGCAAAGTATGAAAGGAGAAGCTATGGTTCCCTTATTTCAGCTCCTTTTCTCCCTCTTCAGGTGCTTATCATTTATCAGATATTATGGCTACTGTCTGCATCATTGTGCATATACTAATGTGAACACATGTAAGGGGGAAGGGTGACTATTTTCTGTATCAGCTGGCAGACTTCATTGTAAATAGATTTCACTGGATGCACACAAGACTAAACTGATGACTTGGACCTTTAACCTTGTGAGATATAGTCTCTTCTGGAAGGGATAATTCTTTCTTGAGCTGAATCCCAAAGGAGAGCTGGTGGTGGCATATGGTTTCCTGTTTTAAGAGAACAAGGATTTTCTTCATCTGATTTGTTTTTAAATGTGAAAATATGAATGCTTGTTTTGAAAATTAAAAAGTCTGGGGTTAATTAAGATGTAGTATACCCAGAATGACAATATGTTTTCTAAGAAATGAAAACAGACATTCCAGTAAAATTAACCCAAAATTAATCTCAGTGAACTTTTTCTGATTGATGAAAACTAATTAAAATAGGAAATTCAATTATTTAGTGTCTCAGATTTATGTTAAAAGAGGACACAGTGCTACTTTTCAGACAAGAGTAGATAGATGCCCAGTGGCTCATACATCATGCTTCTACTTGACGATGTATAGATACCAAGAATGGCTAGCGGAACCATCCACAAGCTGGTATGTAACCCCGTGAATGTATGATTGTCAATCCTTACTCTCCTAGTCACTGTTCTTTGCTGTGAAGAGACACCATGACCGAGGCAATTCTTATAAAGGAAAACATTTAATTGGGGGCTTACTTACGATTTCAGAGATTTAATCCATCATCAACATTGCAGGAAATATGGCAGTATACAGGCAGACATGTTGCTAGGAAAGCAGCTGGGAGCTTTACATCCTTGTCCTAAGGCATCAAGCAGAGAGACAGAGGGAGAGAGAGAGAGAGAGAGAGAGAGAGAGAGAGAGAGAGAGAGAGAGAGAGAGAGAGAGAGAGAGAGAGAGAGAGAGAGAGAGAGAGAGAGAGAGAGAGAGAGAGAGAGAGAGAGAGAGAGAGAGAGAGAGAGAGAGAGAGGCTCTGAGCTGGCTTTTGAAACTTCAAAGACCTAGTAACATACCTTCTTCAAACCCACACCCACTTTAACAAGGCCATACCTCCAAATCCTTCCCCGACTGCTCCTCAACTAGGAACTAAGCAAATTTGATAAGCAGACCAGTATGATTCAAACCACTACTCATGCTCCATCTCTTCTCTATCCTTGCAATGTGTGTCTAGGCTTTTATCAGTGTGTAAGCTGAGAAACATTGGGAGCAAAGTACATTGTGGCAAGAAAAATAGGGGTATGTGGAAGAAGACTGTGGAGGGGATTGGGTAGTAGTCTATTTCTTTTTGCAGTTGGAAATGCATATTTTATATTTTTTTACATGTTTCAAATGCTCTTAGTACAATGAAAATACCTCCTCTAGATAATGCAGTTTTACAGGAGGAGGTTGTTTGTTTGTTTGTTTTAGACCTAGCTGACCTGGAACTCACTATATAGACCAGACTGACCAGGAGCTTACAGAGATTCTTCCAACTCTGCTGTGGTTAAAGACATGATTCTTCATTTTTAGATTTATTTATTTTATTTATATGAGTACACTGTAGCTGTAAGACACACCAGAAGAGGGCATTAGAACCCATTACATACAGATCATGTGGTTGCTGGGAATTGAACTCAGGACCTCTGGAAGATCAGTCAGTTATATTGCACATAGATGTTGCAGATTACATTTTTTATTTAAATAGATCCTTGTTTCCACTACTTTTCTTCTATGTTATCGTCAGTTTTAGAGAATAAAGCACAGCTGTTTTATGTATTTTTTTGAGTTGGTGCTGCATCCCCACTGTTCACTCCAATTACCTGTTACCTCCGAAGTATCCCCATGAGCACCATCACCAGAGTATGTTCATCTAGAGGCTTCTGACATCCATCTGAGTTGCTTGAAGATGTCCATGCTTATCATCAGGTCAAGGTACAATCTGCTTTCTCTACTACATAACCACTTCTTATCTTTTTCAAATGAAAAGGAGTTTTTTTTGGTTAGACTCTTGAAGACCCTAAAAGTTGTTTATTCCTCATGAAACTCTCTTGATTCCTCACCTGTAGTCATTTAAGCTGAAAGAAATCTTTGTTAGGTTGGTTACAGGCACATTTTATAAACTAAATCCTCCTTCTCCACATAGCTGACTGGCACTGTCCTGTGGGGAAGGTCCTGCTCAGCACTGTTTGCCCGTGTCTTTGCGAATCCTAAGTTCACTGATGTTACTGTGGTTGGAGTACTGAAATCTTCTTGTACTGCTTTTATTTGCCTTTGCTTAAATCTTCTCTATTTTGACAGTGGAAATTCTTTAAAATTGGCTTCTATATCTTTTTGACACTTCTCCAAAATCTAATTTTTGAGCACTATCCTACTTCATGCCTCTCCAAGGTATTTCAGACTCCCCTCCTACCTGCCCCAATCCTGGAAGGAGTAATTTCTCCAATGATCTCTGTTCCTTTAGAGAAGAATGATATTTAGAAACAAAGATACACATATTTAGTGTGATTCTTTTCTGGGGGGCATATCATTGCTTCTTGGCCATTTCAGCAGATAGTGCTGTGAGCTGGCTTCCTATCTTCCTTCTTGTCAGTCCTTCTTCTCCTTCCTTGTAGGAACCAGTCTGCTTGTTCTTTCGTTTATACATCTTGTGTTTACATAAAAAGTAGAAAATAAACATGTTTTACTTCTCCTATTTTTACATGAAAGTTAGCATTATATATACATATACATGGAATCTACTATGTATATATACAAGAATCTAATAAGAATAAGAAATATTTACATATATTAGGTTTTTTAAAAGATTTATTTATTTTATATATGTGAGTACACTGTAGCTGTCTTTAAACACACCAGAAGAGGGTATCAGATCCCATTACAGATAGTTGTGAGCCATAATGTGGTTGCTGGGAACTGAACTCAGGACCTCTGGAAGAATAGTCAGTGCTCTGGCCCTATTGTGTGTGTGTGTGTGTGTGTGTGTGTGTATGTGTGTGTGTGTGTATGTATGTTTGTGTGTGTTTATGTAAGAGTGGTATATGTGGTGTGTGTGGCACATGGCACATGTATATGTACATGAGTGTACACATACTCATATACACAAGCCACAGTGATGGTTTTGGTGTCTTGTTCTGTTACTCTTTCTTATTCTCTTAGGATAGGGTCTCTCTTATTCCAGGCTATTAAAATTAGAGCTAGATTTTAGATATAGCCCAGTCATAAATTGATTGTCTAGAATTCTGAAAAAAAAATTTAAAGAAAGAAAAAACTGCAATAAGAACTCAAACTAAAACCAAGCAATCATTTAAATACACAAAATATTTTTTAAAGTTTTATTTATTTATTTTATTTATGAGTCCATTGTCACTATTGCCAGACAGACTAGAAGAGGGCATCGGATCCCATTACAGATGGTTGCGAGCCATCATGTGGTTGGTTGCTGGGAATTGAACTCAGGACCTTGGAAGAGTAGGCAGTGCTCTTAACTGTTGAGCCATCTCTCCAACCCACAGGCAAAAGATTTTAATAAATATTTCTTCAAAGAAGAGATACAGTGATCAAAACAGCCATGAAAAGATTCAAGATCACCAATCTTACAGAAATCCTAATAAAAGTCTCAATGAAATGCAGCCTTACTGATTTCTAGAGTGGTTATACAAGCTTTCAATCCCACCAGCAATGGAGGAGTGTTCCTCTTTCTTCACAGGCCCCTTGGTCTTGCAAACTTTGTATGCCGCAGTACAGGGGAAGGCCAGGGCCAAGAAGTGGGAGTAGGTGGGTAGAGGAGCAGGGCAGGGGGGGAGGGTATAGGGGACTTTTGGGATAGCATTTGAAATGTAAATGAAGAAAATATCTAATAAAAAATTGGAAAAAAAAGAAATCTGGCCTTACACCTTCACTCCAATGACTATGATAAACACTTGAGTTTGAATGTACACATACACATATGCATTCACACAGAGACATGTGTGAAATGCACACAGAAACACACAGAGGAGGTAGCAAGTGTTGATGAGTGCGCAGAAAAGTTAGAGCTTTTTTTTTTTTTTTTTTTTTTTTTTTTGCGTGTGGTGTTAGCAGGAATGCATAATGTATGTAGCTTCTTTGGAAGACAGCATGACATTTTTTTTTCAAAAATGGAAAGTGAGATTTTCATATAATTTAGCAGCCCTGCTTTTGTTCACAACCCCACAATGCAATGAACTCTATATAGGAGTTATTGAGCCTTAATCAGAGATCTCTGTATATACATGTTTATTATAAATGTGGACACTCACCAAATCATCAGTAAATGACAGGACAGGTAAAAATATCATAGAAACAAACAAACAAACTATGCTACAACTTTAAAGAGTAGGGGAATTATGATATACTCTGTAACACGGATAAACCTGAGGACATTTTGCTAAGTGAAATAAGCCAGTTACCAAGAGACATGTTTGAGATACTTATACTTGTCAAATTCAGAGACATAGAAAGTAGAATGGTGGTTGCCAAAGGCAGGGGGATAGTAAGGAAGACAAAGTTATCACTTCGTGGTTATGGAATTCAGTTTTCCAAGATAAAGAATCTAATCACACATTCATTGTAATGGCTTTGATAAGCACAGGAATATGCATATGCACATGTATACACACACACACACACACACATGTATAGGCACAGAATTGTGAAAATACAGTAACACCACCAAACTATTCACCTAATACTTGGTAAGATGGTAAGTTCTAGTCATACAAAAATAATTTTAAAAGGAAGAGAACAATGGGAAACGACCCGGAAGTCAGGGTAGTAGATTATTATTTTTTTAATATTTATTTATTTATTTATTTATTTATTTATTTATTTATTTTGGTTTTTCGAGACAGGGTTTCTCTGTGTAGCCCTGGCTGTCCTGGAACTCACTTTGTAGACCAGGCTGGCCTCGAACTCAGAAATCCGCCTGCCTCTGCCTCCCGAGTGCTGGGATTAAAGGTGTGCGCCACCACGCCCGGCTTAATATTTATTTTTTAATACTTATTTTATTTTATGTGTATGCATCCATGCATGGAAGCAATATATGTCACATGTATGCCTGATACCTGAGGGGGCCAGAAAAGGGCATTGTGTTCTCTGAAACTGAAGTTAGAGGCAGTGCTGAGCTGCCATGTGAGTGCTGAAAACTGAGCCCAGATCTGTAAGATCACTAACTGCTGAGTCATCTCTCCAGCACCATTGACTTACTCTTTTAAATAATTGTCAGTGGATCTCTTAGGTTAAGGCTCATTTGGTTTTGCTTTTGAGGTTACTCCCTCACTGTTTTCACAGGTCAGAAGTCCATCAAACATAAATTGGTGATATTTCAGTGGACCTTCTTTTAGGTATTCTGTTGTGTTCTGTTACTCTGATCACCTGTTTGTTGCTGTAGAGTGGGGCCTAGGAGAATCGAGCTGATAAATGAGGTGGACAGAAGCCTCAGGCAAGAGTCTACTTTATTCAGAGCATCAGCTGCAGGTAGAGCCAAACTACAATATGACAAAAACATGTGTTTCCATAGAAGCGTATAAACAAATAACAACAGCCAGTTATTAATAATCTGAATAATCTGAAGTAAATTCAGTCTTACCCACTACACCTGGGAGGGTCATGAACACTCGTTCCAAGAACAATTTTGTGCTTTTGAAGAAACCAGGTTCACAGGACTTGTCTTGTTTTCTTCCAGTTTTTTCACAAACATTCAGATTTTTCCTTGCATGACTTCATTCCTGTCCTGGGTTCTAACAACCACCTATGTCTCTAGAAATTTATTAGTAGTGATACAGTGTGTCTTGGTGTTAGACAGATTACCTTAATTGTTCTTTTTCTAGTTTTAACAATTCTAGTTCCTTTGTTAGTCACATAACTTTCAAACTTTAAAAATCTTCTCAACCATTTTCTCTTTATTTCTTTTAATTTCTCTTTAATTTCTGTTCTTTTAGGTGGTTTTATCCTTTTTTTCAGTTTCCTTTATTAAATTTTTTTATTAAAATCTATCCAGTTTTTCCACAATATTTATTTATGTGGAACTGGGAGGGGGCCAGAAAAGGGCATTGCATTCTCTGAAACTAGAGTTAGAGGCAGTGTTGAGCTGCCATGTGAGTGCTCATTAAGCTCTGTGCCACTGAACACAACCCCAGCCATGTGATAGATACCTGTGGTCTATTTCTAAATGTACCTAAGTCAGATTCCTAGTTCCAGATAGCACCTAATACACGTGCAGTAATGTGTGTACATTTGTGTTTATCTCCAGATGTTGGTTTATATTACTTAATTCAATTTGGAGCGATGCCTTACAGTTTTTCTTTTTGATATTATTTGTCTAGAATTTTATTACTCAGATGTTTGTATTTCCATTTTCCTGTTTTCTCCATGCAAGGGTTTTATACGAAGCTTAATCATCTCCCAATTCCTTGATGCTTTGATACGTGTTCTAATCAAATAATGGCTAAGAATTGTTCAAAAATTTAAAAAGAAACATTTCAAATTAAACAATGGGGCTTTAGTATTCAGAACAATGTTTATATATTGAGTGCCATTCATGTTAAAAAGAAATTGGGGCTAGGAATGATAGTGCAAGTATTAATTCCAGCACTAGGGAGATGGGGGCAGGTGGGTCTGTGAATTGCACACCAGTCTGATTTACATATTGAGTTCTAGGACATTCAGGGGTATACAGTGAGACCCTATCTCACAAAACCAAACCAAACCAAACCAAACCAAACCAAACCAAACCAAACCAAACCAAACCAAACCAAACAACACACACACACACACACACACACACACACACACACAGAGAGAGAGAGAGAGAGAGAGAGAGAGAGAGAGAGAGAGAGAGAGAGAGAGAGAGAAAGAGAGAGAGAGGGAGAGAGAGAGAGAGACAGAGACAGAGACAGAGACAAAAGCCATCATAAAACAAAATAGGAGTACCTATGGATCAGAGTTTTATTTTGTATGTAGGTAAAAGTTCACTCATTTTCCTTAAAATGCAAACATTTATATCTGGACTTCATCTGTAGTATCAAAGCAGTTTAAGCTCATTGTCTAAGAGGCACCCTGCTCTGCCTGCTTGAATGACTCAGGGCAGTGTCTTCACTGTCATAGTTTCCAGGCTATTGACAAGAGGTTTCCTCTCAGATTCTTTTCAGGTGCTATTGAAATATGTACTTCATGTATGCCTGGTTTGCTTCCTGTTGGATTTTCTTCATGAGCAATACATAGACTATTCTCTGCTGTGATATTACTTTCCCATATACACTCAAGGAAAGCTTTTCCCACTCAACAGGGCTCAGAAATCTTGACTGGAGTACTTCAAAAAACAAAAACAAAAAAAAGGTCTAGTTTATACTTTTATAAAAACAAGTGATGTCTGGGTGACTCCTAGCTTGGAACAGCAGAGATGTGTGAGCCTCTTGGAGGTAAGCATTACTGAAGAAGACACAAATGTTAAATTCAGTTTCCAACGCAGGAAGACCAGAGTTTTTTATTCTTGCTTTGCTGTAGTTGCTATCTTGTGGGAAGAGAGTGGTGTATCTGGGAGGATAGGTTTGTGGCAGGGAGTTCTGATATAGGAACCAGAACTCATGCTGCCTTGGTGTCTTCCAGGAACAGTCCTGTTAGGAGACAAGTTGGACTTCTTTTTCTTAATGGAAAATGCTGATTGCTTATTGTTCATTTGGGAAATATTTGAAATAATCATTAAGATGGCACTCCTAATTCTTGAACTTGGAATTTTCATTCAGATTTGTGACCCCTATTAACATTGTTTTTGGTTGCCTGACAAGAACCTGGGTGCCTCATCTCTCTCCTCAAGTGGCCTGAGTAGAGTTGCTTGCTTGCATTCAGGTGGGAAGGGTCATGCTCAGGGTAGGACTGTAGATGGTGGGACATTTTCTTTGTCCTGTGAAAGGCTCAGCACAGGTTATTTGTCTAACCAACTAGTGACAAAGGTAGTGGAGCCCACTTCTCCGAGTATTGCTAGTCCCCTGGTGGGCTAGGAGAGAAAGTGTGCCATGGGCATTCAGTATCTATAAAGCAGTGTTCTCTCTCTCTCTGTTCAGATGTATGTGTAGGTAAATGCATCCCACAGTATGCATGTGTAGTAAGATGGCAACCTGGCTGTTGGTTCACACCTTTCTCTTACCTTGTTTGAGACTGAGTCTTGTTTGTTTCTGTGTGTGCTGGGATAACAGATGTGCAGTGCTGCATGTCTAGTTTTACATAAGTCAAGGGGATTCTAGCTCTGGTCCTCATTCTTGTATGACAAACATTTGATCCACTGAACCATTTCCCCTGGCCATCTCCTTTCTTTAATGACAGTGTTTGACCTCAAGTATAAAATTGTGCTTTGGAGTCCAGGTTCTTTGAAAAACAAGAATGAAAACATTGGAGCAGTTTATTCACAAATTAAACAGAGATGTTTAGTATCTGCTTTAGAGTGGTTATGGAGACCACATGATAAATGTAGGTAGACATTAGCATACAGCAAACAAATATCAAGTTCTCAATAAATTATCATAGCATCTCTCCTATCTAAATCATGGTTGGTATTAAGGAATTTGTAACTGTCAGAAATTAATATACTACCACTTTTATGACTTTCTTTTTGCCATTTTCTGTATTTATTTATTTATTTATTTATTTATTTATTTATTTTAATTGAAAACACATTTTTCGTATACTATATTCTGATCATATTTTCACCCTCTCCCATCCTCTCCTACACCCTCTCCCCCAGCTCACCCAACTCCATGCCCTTTTTTTTTCCTCTTTAAAGAACAAATGACCAAAAACAAAACAAGAAATACACACACACACAAAACAAAAAAATTATAAGAAAAGCAAAAAGGCCAACAAGATTTTAAAAAAAATCCCAAATAAAGCAATATGAGACAAAAATGTCCACACCAAAAAAATAGCATTGACTTTGTTTTGTGTTGGCCAACTGCTCCTGGGCATGGTTAATATAGCCACTTCATTGGAAAAAGTAATTTTTCATTTGTAAGTTGGTATCAGTTGTATATAATTTCTTGGTTAGGAGTGGAATCCCCTGTCCACTTTCCCCTCTCAGTGCTGGGACTCTGTCTGGCCTGAACCTATGTAGACCCTGCTGTGTGTGTGGCCACAGTCTCAATGAGTTTATGTGTGTATCCGTCTGCTTGTTTCTGGAAGATGCTGATTTCTTTGAGTCATCTCTTACATCTGGCTCTGAGCATCTTTCTACGCCCACTTCTGAATAGATAACTGGTCCTTGGGAAGAGCAGTTTAATGAAGACTTCCAATTTAGGACAGAGTGCTCCAGAGTCTTTTATTCTCTGTGCATTGTTCAGTTCTGTGTCTTCATGCTAGTTCTCATCTACTGTAAGAAGCTTCTTTGATGATGGTGGAGTGAGACATAGATCTATCAGTATAACAGCAGGTTATCCACTAGGTCCATAGTCTATGTAGTTAACCACCTAGCAGTGTTAGGCATGGGTTCCATCTCATGTAAAGGGCCTGAAATCCAATCAAAGAGGGTTGATTACTCCTACAACTTTTGTGACTTTTGTGCCACTACTGCACTGGCATATCTTGAAGGCAGGCACTTTGTATGGCCCATGGTTTGTGACTGTGTGAATGATGACAAATGATTACCTTTCTCCTTTTGTAGCAGTAGAGGGCCTTCTTCTCATACCATGAACTCTAGTATACTACCAATTTTAGTGGCTCAGGGGGTCCCTGAAACTGAGCAGTTTCTCAGTATGGCTGAGAAACATTTTATACTTTGCTTTTAAATGAAAATTTTATTATCATTGCATGTATGTTTGTGTGCACCTATGTGTATAGGTGTGCTGTGGATGTGGATATACCACATTGCATGTGTAGCACCATGTGTATGTGGAGGATAGATGGACAACATGTAAGCAGTTGTTTCTCTTTTTCTGCTATGGAATTTGGGGATTGAACTCAGTTCTAGGCAGCAAATGCTTTTACCCACTGAGCCATCTTGCTGGCTTGGATTTTATATTTTGTTTTAATACCTGACGCTATAGTTTGGATAAGGTGATCAGCAGAATTCCAATCAAGACAATTGGCCTGTGTTCCTCCCATATGATCCTGTGCGTAACTGAACTTCAGAAGCATCACTGTGAACAAACCCGGCTTACATGGGGCAAGGCATTCACATCTACACTGTACTTGAGTTAGGGAAGCACATAGTAGCTATTTCAGCCTTGTACTCAATGATGTACCTGGCACAAGTTTCAGACAGTTAACAGTTTAGTACAAATTATCCAGGGGCTAGAGAGAAGGCTCGTTGGTCAACAGATGATATGGCTCTTGCTGACTGAAGTTCAATTCCCAATACCCATGTTAGGTGGCTTACAAGCACTTGTAACTCTAGTTGCAAGGAATTTCAGGCCTCTGGCCTCTGTAGGCACTCATACTCATGTCCATATACCACACCCCTCCCCATATACAGTTAAAATAAATAAATACACAAATAAATAGAATTAAACAAAAAGATTAAGGCTCAGAACCCTTGGCACCTTAAGCTTTAGTTTTTTTCTTCTTTTTCAAAGAAGAAACATGAAAAGCAAATTCTTGGACTCTTACTTGGGCAAGTCCATTTGGGTGGTGGTGAAGAATTTGGCTTGAGTCTTGATTTTGTTATTCAGGGCCCCCTTGCAGTCTTGGCCAATAATTTTACTCTGCGCTTTATCCATACCACTGGGGACACTGACATTGCACTGAAGGATTATTAGAACTACCTGGGGTAATTCACTTCCTTCAGTGCCTAGGACTTTGATGATTGCTATTATTTTCATCTCTTCCAACAGCCAAGGGGATTTTCTCTATGGGCATTAGCTAATTAAATTGTTCAAACCTTAATGATATGGGACGAGTCTTATTTTGGCTGCCTTAGGCCTGATGACCTTTGGTACTTACAGAATGAATGATGTTTTTGTTTAGGTAATTTATTTATTATTAATGTTGTCCCTTTGGTTTCAGTATTCGGGATTCCACACTGAGAGATCGGAATCTGACCATGACAGCCAGTGGGGTGGAAGTCCCCTGACTGATACTGCCTCCCCACAGCTCCTGGACCCAGAGAGGCCTGGCTCTCAGCACGAATTGTCCTGTGCGTATAGGCAGTTCCCAGATCGCAGTTCGCTCTGCTATGGTTTTGCTCTGGACCATTCCAGGCTGGTGGAGGACAGGCACTTCCACACCCAAGCCTGCGAGGGAGGACGGTGTGAGGCAGGCAGGTACTTCCTGGGAGCACCACCTACTGGGAGAGATCCCTGGTGGGGCTCTCGAGCAGCTTTGCCTCTTACCAAGGCCTCCCCGGAGAGCAGAGAAGCCTACGAGAACAGCATGCCTCACATCACCTCCATCCACAGAATCCACGGTAAGAGCTTGAAGGTTCCCAGCAGGAGGCTGTAAAATGTACACTACGTTTATTCAGCTTAAGTGAGGTTATTTTGGTGGTGTTAATGTATTTATGACAGACGAGAAAAAAGTGCATGTCTCATTTTAAAAACCATAAAGAATATAATTTAAGCTTCAGTGATTTATAAATCTATTGAATTTGTAGTCATATTTAGATTATTTTTCTGTATCATTTTCCTCAGTATCCTCACACAGCAGCTGTTTATCAGTGAGGGTGCCACTAATAGGTGGGAAAGGACAGTTTTTGCTTAGTGGACTTTGCTTTGCTCATAGATGTTTAGCTTTTCTTGGAATCAGTTACCAGAAGATGCCTTCCATCACTATGACAACCAAAACACCAAGCTGAAAAAAGGTAGAGAAAGCACCAGTATTTTCATCTTGGGATAGATACACAGCTTCCCCAGCCCACAGAAATGGACATTAGGGTTAAAGCTTTGATAATTGGCACTACTTTCTTCAAACTAAATTATTCTGTAAATTACAAAGTAAATTACTTTAGTAATTACTTTCTTCAAAGAAAATGTGTTAAGAAGAGTCTATTCTGGCAATTCTAAATGTGGATCTAGGTGGATCTTTGATAATCTCCTCATTTATTAAAAGTCAGTGTCATTATGAAGGCCCTTTTCAATACTCTCGCTGCTCTTAGCATGAGAGCTGTGTGAGACCATGTTCTTTTGCACAAGGTCCCCACTGCAAATACTTCTGCGAACAACTTTAAGTTCTTCTCATTGCTACCTTTTATTTTTTCTGGTTTTCCTTTGAGTAAACTATCTATAATGCACCAAGGAACATTTCTGTAGTCCGGTAATGGAAATCCAGGGCAAAGGGTGGCAATTGCTTGATAGATAAAGGTGAGAAGAAAAAACTCTGGCTTAACCCATATGGTTTGGAAGAAAATGTTGGAAATAAAACAAGAGAAGAAGAAAGGAAGTCATGGTCTGTGTGATGTAAGGCTCCTCTGTAGCCATACACAGTTTACTAAGCTGTTGTGTTCCCTACCTGCTTTTATTTTTGTTTAAGATTTTATTTCAGAATGAGGGTAATTCAATTTATGAAATGTATTTTGCATGCATTACTCATTAGGGTTAGTTAGACTTGCCTCTTTGGTTCAGAACAGGTTGTTACAGAAAAGCACTGATATTCAAGAGCCTGTTTCAGAAATATGATGTTTCTGTTTCAGCAATAACCAGAGTTTCCATTGTTAACTCTGAAGCTAATGAGCTTACTCTACTACTGATAACAAAGTATTTGTATTTTTGATTATGAAAACACATCTCTCCAGCTAAATCGTCTGTCCATCCATACACCCATATACAAATATTTTTGTGACCTAATTTTCTAAAACCTAGCAGAGCTTTATTTCAAATAGATGGAGAATTATGACTTATTTTAAATATAATAGTTTACCTTATACACTTGTCTTCTTTAAAGGAGACTGAAAAAAATTTCTATGCATCCATGTAACCTAAGAGTGCTCTAGAAAATAACAGGGACCAATTTGTATTCATTTTTCTAATATTACTTGTAGATGTGTAGATCCAATAACATACAGAGAAACACTTAACTGCACTTAACTGTTTCACTAATTGATATTCTCAACCCATGAGTGAGTTTTATCTTCTAAGAAAATTTTATAAATGTTATCTGCAGTTAAAACCCACTGATTACATATGAATCTAACATACATGTGAATTCTAGTACAAATGCCAATATTCTGTCATATAGGCTTATTTCTATTTCCAATTTTGCATTAAAATGAAAGACATAAGATTTTTTTTTCTTGGAAAGAAATATACTTGTGTGTGTGAATTTTGAAACCACTTTTTACTTTTTGTGATGTAGGTCGAGGTCACTGGGATGAAGATAGTGTGGTCAGCTCTCCAGACCCTGGGTCAGCCAGTGAATCCGGTGACCGATACCGCACCGAACACTATCAAAATAGCCCACACGAACCTAGCAAAATTGAAACTCTCATAAGAGCCACCCAGCAGATGATTAAAGAGGAAGAGAACAGATTACAGCTAAGGAAAGCACCTCCAGATCAACTGGCTTCCATTAATGGAGCTGGGAAAAAACACTCCCTCTGTTTTGCAAACTATCAACAGCCCCCACCCACAGGTGAGGTCTGCCACAGCTCTGCTCTTGCCAGCACTTCACCATGTGACCATATCCAGCAGAGAGAGGGAAAGATGCTCAGCCCTCATGAAAATGACTATGACAACAGCCCCACTGCACTGTCTCGGATAAGTAGTCCTAGTTCTGATCGCATTACAAAGTCTAGTTTAATCCTGGCTAAAGACTATCTACATTCAGATATGTCGCCCCATCAGACAGCAGGAGACCATCCTGCTATCTCTCCAAACTGTTTTGGCTCCCACCGGCAGTATTTTGATAAGCATGCCTATACATTGACTGGTTATGCCCTGGAACACTTATATGACAGTGAGACTATTAGAAACTATTCCTTGGGCTGCAATGGCTCACACTTTGATGTGACTTCCCATCTAAGGATGCAACCAGACCCAGCACAAGGACACAAGGGGACATCTGTTATAATAACCAATGGAAGTTGATGTTTTTCTAAAATATTTTGTTCTTCAAGGGTCTCTGAAACATATTTATAGTCTAAAACCTCATTAGCAACATTTACTATGCCACAGATTGTTAGAAAGTCTAAGTTAAATTTTAGGGTTATTTGATGAGTTCCTGAGAAATTAAAGAAAACATAGCACCAACATTCAAGGTTATACACAGGTAAATGAGCTAAAATGTATACAGAAATTGCCCACATATTATAGAGGAACTATAACTGATACATTTAAATTGAAAAATACTAATGCAAATTAAGCATATATACCACATGGAAGGGCTGATGAATAAAATCATTGTGTTGTGACAATCTAGTAGAACTTATACACACAGATCAGATGCTGCTCATAAGCTGCTATGTACACTTCTCATGCATAAACATACAAATGCCTACTTTTCCTTATTGATTGCCAAAAATAACTAAGGAAGAATGGGATGTATCTTATAAACCAATTTCTTTTTCATCATTTCAAACTAGTCCACTCATTTGGTTCAGGCATAAGTTAGAGAAATGGTTCTGGCTGTGGTACACCCATGTGTTTTTAACCTGGTATCTATTACAAGCACTCAGGAAGAGCTGATTTTCCACTTGCTTTTGAGTTAGACATAGACCAGGATTGCATTGGCCCAACAGTAAGGAATTTTCTAAGTCATACCACTGATATGTTGGGAGATACATAAAAAAAAAGGTCTACTTAATTTTAAGTGGCGTAGGGAAGGAAAGGGCAGAGCAGAGCAGAGTGATGCTAAATTTCCAAGCAACTTCGAAGGTGGAAGGAGACAACATTTGGGCAGCTAGTGTAAGACAACATACTGGTAAGTACACAAGTAACCAAAGAAGATCTGAAAAGCACTACATGACAACAGGAGACGCATTTAAGAACGTCTCAGAGTATGATAGGCCGGTGTGTCAGTATATGGAAAGCCTCAGAGTCTAAGACGAAAGCTGAGGCAGGTGGACAAGTGGTTCAAAGAGTGCTTGGGGAAGCCCCAGGGAAAATGTGGACTTTCTTTGCTGTTTGTAAACAAAGAAAACAGCACACTTGCTCATATGTCTATGTGGCACAGTAGAAAGTCAAGTGAACGGTATGCCAAGGTCTCTATTCTGACCTCGCCTTTCACTTAATTTGGGGTTCATAGATGCATCGCTCACAGTCCGTGGATCTTGGTTATCTGGTCTGAAAGGCAGCTCTTGTCCATGGTTCTGTGATTTATTGGTACACTGAAAGTAAACTTGTAAGCAGTTAAAACTCTGCTGTAAATTTTCAAGACTGATGGTTCTGGATTTTCCATTCACAAGCAGAGGTCAGATACTTTGTTATTTAAGTAAGGTCTGGGCTCTTTCAGGCAGGAAGAGTTGCACACAACTTTCTCTTAAGATGCAGCCAAATGTAGGTGCTAGAAATTTATGAAAGAAGAAAAATAGTAAAATTTATTTAATGCACAGTTCTCTAGTACTCAAAGAAAAACGACATGCGTGGCTAGAAAAGTTTCATAGATAATATTTTTTAGAATTCCCATGCCTGTTACTCTTGCCATATTTAAGGAGGAGTGTGGTCTTGATAATTATGAAACCATTACTTGGCATTGGACACTCAGGGATTAGTACTGTATTTTCATCACTCAACACTATCATTTGGTGGCCATCTATATGACAGTAAGTTGAGAGTTGAATAATGGGCTATTTGTACATGAGAGAAGAGGCTACATAAAATTAAATACTACTTCTTGGGTATAACAGAACAACATTGTCAATGAAAATGGAGAAGCATGCAAATCAGTGAGGAATATAGTTTACGTACTTAAATATACTTTCAAAAATATTCAAATGAAAATGAAAATTTTAATTCCGTAAGAAAAATATTCAGTAATTTTGAGAAAATTGTGTAAAAGGAACTCACAGGGTAGATGATTTGAATAAAATTTCAACATGAGGGAGTTTTTCAGGGTGGTGAAGGTTTTACAGAATTCTATAGATCAAACAAATACATGATGAATTTGTATTTTGGGCAGAAAATCTCTACAAGTAGGTTCTATTGCTGGGTAGGTATACATTAGTTCATCAGAGGTACCTTCTGAGAGATGCTTGTCACTAAAGGAATTCCAACAGAGTTTTTATGTAGAGAATAATTCATATAAGAATAAATTGTGACCTCTACAGACAAAACCTAATGTTTCCCAGAATGCCATAACTAATATTTTAAAGGAAGATGTATCCATTTATATCACATTTTGATTAACAATCTTAGTAGATTGGCCCATTTAAAATAAATTAACCATTAAACAAGTGTCAATTTTTGCAGTGGCAATTTTATAATGTTGCATATAATGCCTCATAGACTCACAATATGTATAGCTTACATTGTTTTACAGAATGGCCTGATTATTATAAATGACCCAAAATTAATTGATCTCTACAACTAGGTGACTTCATATTGTTCATGTAGATATAGAAAATGAATTTGTAACCTACATTATTTTGTTCTGTGCAGGAACATATTTGCTCATAAAGAATGTTCTATCTGTCTTAAAATGTGGGATGTTAAAAAAAAAACCATTCCCAGTAACTTAATCATTTAGTGTTAAATTTAAATTTGCTGCATTTTTAACCCTTGATTTTCCTCTCTTTACTAAAAAATGGGAGTCCTGAGAGGCACGTTTCCTTCTTCCACTTTGGGGATTCATAAAAATATGTTACATACAATTACATAAGAAGAACACACACAATTCCTTATTCTCTATGAAGCCCATTCTATGTGGAAACAGTAAGAATATCTCCGGTGCTCATTTGCTTGTTTTACCAAGATGAAATTTAAAACGGTGAATGACCAATGAAATACATGTTTCCCAAAATTTCCTTGGGAAAATTCTGTTAAAAATTATTTCTGAGAACATACAGTCGATGTATTCTTTTTTTTTTTTTTTGATGTATTCTTAAGGTCAGAAACATTGTAGGGCAGACATTTGTGTGTGTTTCAGCTCCACAAATCTTTTGACATCACATGCAAAATCTAATGTGGTAGATTTTTAAAAACTGTACTTGCCTGTACAAGACACTACGACAGAACTGCAAAACTACTGTACTACACTAGGGTAGACACGCAAAAACAGACAGGATGTAATAAACGATTCCTTCAGTGTTTATACAGAAAACCACTTATTATTTCCTGGTTATACTTTATAGGGTTAGAGTATTCCCAGCAAGTACTCTTCTTAATGCTGTTTGTATACTGCCTTTGGGGAGAGAATCCTGCTTAAAAATATGCTTTAATGAGTTCTCCTAAAAAGGATAATATGTTCCATTTTCCTTTTAATACAATATTTGGAAACTATGAATAGATATCTTAAGATAAAATGAAATTTCCCCCCATCTAACTTCTAGGTAATGTAAGTGATAGTATAGCTAGCAACACTCTGAATACAGACTTGCTATATTATAACTCTATCTCTTGTTCTGCATTTTTCTGTCTGTTTCTCTCTCTCAAAACCTGCTAATGGCTAAGCTATTTGTATGATCTGTTAGTACTAGCAGTAATTGAGAGTGACAGAGTGAGAACTGAGTACTTGACTGGGAACCACTCATCTTACCACTGTGATATAGTAAACTTTGTTTAAAAATTTGAATGTCTGGATTTGGGTTCTTAGTTCATTCAAATGATAGATGCAGGCATGCATCCAGTTTTCTGAATGACTTAAAAAAAAAAGAAAGAAAGTTCTCTAAATACATAATTGAGAATTCATGTAAAGGCCAGGATTTTGTGGATAAGGATTTCACTGTAGGTAAAAATCTGTTGGCTAGCTCTTACTGTGAAAATACATGGTGCATAAGACATTCTAAATTTTAAGTGGGTGTCAGAACAGCTGTGGATACATGCAAGTATATCATAAATAGAAAATATTCTTGGAGGAGAGTTTTGTGTGGTTCTTATATCTTGTGCACAAAGGTTGTACGGGTGGTGCTTAAATTCAAAAGGTAAGATGACACTCAATTCCACATAGACATTTGTTTCAAATTCCTTTTCTAAATTGTGTACAGAAAGCACACACACACACACACACACACACACACACACACACACACACACACACACAATGACTTCTACCTTACTTTGAGGATTTTAAAATGTGCTGTATGCCATGTGAATGTATGATGATTCACACAAGAAATTCTAATTGATAATTTTAATCTAAGCATTGTAGTTTTATGTACTGGGATTTGCTGTGTGAACTTGCCTTCATAACCTAGGTAAAAGGACTTTGTCCTAATCTGCTAATCTTAGGCATATCTAGTCAATTTCTACCCAATAATTATGATGTGTTTATATTTCAAAAAAAATGAAATTGGCATGGATAAATTTTTTACAGTAATTGTAACTTCTTTTCAAAGGAACAGATTTCAAAGAGGAAAGAAACAAACCAGAGGCACTTCAAGAAAGATAAAGTATTTTATTGTTGTCTTTTGACTTACATGATATAAAAAGGATTATATTTGTGAGAGAAGATACTGGTTTGAAATACCCTCTTGCAATGTATAGTTTTTAGTGATATTGTAGTATAAACTTGTAATCTGAACTTTTACTTTGGAATGTAAAGTAGGAAATAATAGCTATGTCAATGATATCTTGCAAAGTGTCCCCATTTATAATTATTTATATTGTAAATAGCTTTCTGAAGTAAAATTGAAGTTAATGTGCATAAAATGTATTTATTATGTGAGGAATTTTTGGTTTAAAATATAGTTACCAATATGCTGTTTGTGTCTGAGTTATTTATCGAAAGAAAATTCTTTACAGGACAAAAGAGATTTGTCAGCCAGACTGGTGCTCTACAGAAACAACAGCTATTTTAGCTCTGGATTTGGTGGTGTTGGACAACTCTCAGCAAACACACTATGTACAGAAACACAGGGATACAAAGTAACTATTCCACAAAGGATCTATTTTGTTAGACTCCAGAACATGGTTTCTTAGTGTGTCCTCAGGATACTTTCATCAGAACTTATTTTTCTTTTATTTTTATTTTTTTGTTCATTTCTTTTTTGATTTTTATTGGTTATTTTATTTATTTACATTTCAAATGTTATTCCCCTTCCCAGTTTCCCCTCCACAAGCCTCCATATATTTTGACTGTGCTTCCCCCAACTCCTCTCAATTCCTCTTTCACCTTACCTCCATCCAGAACCACACATTTTCTGTCTGTCATTAGAAAAACAAACTGGCATCTAAGGAACAATAATAAAATAAGATAAGATAAACAAACAAGCACAAGAATTGCTCATAGATATAGAGAGACAACACATTCACAAACTCAGGAAAGGAATCTCCCTTCGAGAAAAGTAAATTTTCATTTGCAAGTGATTATCAATTGTAGACTGCTTCTGGGCTATGGATGAGGCTGTGTCCACCTCTCCTGTAGCTCTAGGATCCCATCTGGTTCATCAGCAATACTTGCTCCTCTGCTTTACTAAGTATAAAATTCAAAGAAAGGTACAGGTTCCTTTTTTAATACCTACGGAGGTGGTGGTGGGAACCTACACTATTTAGATTATTCAGTATGCTGTCATTCAAAAGAACATGAAAACCCGCATCTGTATAATTTTTGTTTTGGTATTCCAGGCACTTTGAAAATTCAAAATTAGGAGTTAAAAACAAATAGTTTTTCCTAGGTAATTCTTGCGTGTTTTTCTGATCCTCATGGTTTCCTTGGTTTATCTCCCAAAAATTATGATCTGTAATAGTGTGTTCCAGATATTGTTACCAGCCAGTTTCACAAATCTAGACAGTGCTGTTTTAATTTGGTGGGAAGGATGTTGCTTGTATTTTGCAAAGCTCTTTTTTTTACAACAACAAGCTAGACAAAATGCCAGAATACCAACACCATCGATATAGTATTTATCAGTAGTGAAATATTTATCAGATATTTCCCAACATTTTATAAAAAATACTTGTTTTATTTTTTTACTGCAATAATAAATTTATATTTATCTACCCTGTTTTCCAAAATAATTGCACTTCCAAGTTAATCCATAATATTTATTGAATGTTGTGTTAGCCTTTTGCCACAATGACAAACACCGAGACAGTTTATAAAGAGAAAGCTTCTGCTAATTTTCTCTTGGTTTCAGTTCAGAATCATTTGGCTCCACTATTATGAGGCCTTGGCAAGGCAGCACATCCTGGCTGGAGCTGAGGATGTGCCTTCAAGTGATTGCAATACTTTCTCCAAGGCCCCACCTCTTTAATAGGTTCACATCTCAATAAGGGAGGAGGGTAGGGAACATGACAAAATAGAGACCAATATCTTTTCTTATTGTAGAGTATTATAAGCACAAAGGCACTCACATCACATTTTTCTCACATCCTTTGAAAAAATATAAGTTCTTTAAATAATCTTAAAATGAAATATTCCCTGTCTTTTCATAGGGTACAGATCAGAACTATCACCTGGGTTTTGTCACTGCTGCCAGGGAAGGTTTTCATGTCAAGGCAAGTCTCTGTGTACTATAAGAGAGCAACCTTCCTGAATCTTGTTCAGCCCCGTTTCCTCTTCCCAGAAGGAATGGCAGAGATGACTCTATGTTTTCATTCTAAATAAATTTATCTTTAAAAAGAACAATGGTCAGTTATTGAGTATCAAACTTACACAAACTTATACTTAGTGTATCAAAGGCTAAACCAAAGTTAGATCACTATAGAAGTTAGTGAGAAGATCCCTTCTTAGCAGAGAGGCAGACTCTCGTGCTCTCCATTTTATTATTGTAGGAACAGAGATTCGAGTACTAAAGTTGCTCAGTCACAAAGTATGTAAGTGGTGGAGATGAAAATATAAACTGAGCACATTCGACCTAGAACAATACTGTGGTTTGTTCTGCTCTCTGTATGTAATAATCATATTACATATATGGAAGGAAAACCTTGTCTAAATGATGGTTTCATAAATCAAGTCAGCCAGTCCAAAAAAAATCCTCCTGTCTAAATGAAGAAAGTACAAATGAACACTAGCATGCCTGACTATTATGTGGATGCTGAGGATCAAATTCAGGTTTTCATGTTTATATGACGAACATTTTACCAGCTGAGCCATCCCCTCAGCATCTATTCTGCAGACAGATCTTAAGAGGCTGCTACAGGAACCACATTACATGTACTCTCAGTAGGAATAGCAACAACCTGCATGTTCCCTAGAGGAAGGCTGACCTATGAGCACAGACAGTTCTTATCAGGTGTCTTCAAGCAGTGCTGAGCATCTGCTGAGATCAGTCTGTGGCCTCTGTAGTGATCATGGCAGTCAATGGTACTAAGAACCAGGCACTCTTCCAAACCTATCAACTTCCTGTAGTTCATGTTTGACCTTTTTCATAATTATGCCTAATAATTTACTATGTACTGTATTTATAAATTAAATGAGAGTCAGGGTGAAAGGTGTGTAAAACAGTTCTGATTTCAGTGTTTGTAAATGATCTCTGCTTTTTTGTTTTTTGTTTTTTAAATTTCCCTCAGCTCATATTCCTGTGTAGGGAATAGTTCCTGGGTATCTTACTTGAGTGCCATCAAAGCAGTTTAAAAGGAATCTTGGTAGTAACTACAGAGCCATAAGGAACCCTTTTCTGGAGAGGACTATTCTGATAGTTTTGTTTGGTATATATTCTTAAGAACAGATAAATAAATGCCCTCACGAGTCTTATGGGTAAGGTGTCCAGAAATCATGTGGAAATGAGTAATTAGAATGTATAGTGGTTGTATATGCTTGGCCCTAAGGAGTGACAGCAGCAGGAAGTTTTGCCTTGTTGGAGTAGGTGTGGCCTCATTGGAGGAAGTGTATCAGTGTGGGAGTGGGCAATGGGACCCTCCTCCTAACCACATGAGAACCAGTCTTCTCCTGTTTGCATTTGGAACAAGATGGTGGACTCTCAGCTCCTTCTGTGCCATACCTGCCTGGGTACTGCCATACTCCCATCTTGATGATAGTGGCCTGGACCTCTGAACCTGGAAGCTAGCCCCAGTTAAATGTTGTCCTTATAAGAGTTGTGTTGATCATCTACTCATAGCAGTAAAACCCTAATGAGGACAGAATCTAATGTGGGAAGAAATAATCCATACTGTAAAGTAATCAGGTTCAACTATTCTGTGTGTTTCCACATCTCCTAATTTCCAACTTTTCCCCTGTCTTTGTCACAAGCTCCATTAGTTAGGCTAGACAGAGCTTGTTTGTGATACCATGCTAAAACATACATATGTACACATATACTTAAAATCTAAGAGGCACAATTTTTTACATTTGCAATTTTGTCATATAATTATAAGTTGTCCATTGCTAAGAATATTTTCATGGTGGGCAGGAAAAGAAGTTTATCCCAGCAGGCTTTCTTATATATACTGATTGCTGACATCTGCTGGCCATACCTGTTTTTTTGTATAATACCTATATTTGCTATATAAGTACCTTTGATGGTTTGTCTACATGAAACTAAATATATAATTAAACTTGATGGTGTTCCTACATGAAACTAAAAATATAACAAGTTCTTACTTTAGTTTGCACTATTTGTGTGTGTGTACTCCTGGCTGTGTGTGTAGGTGCCCCTGTGTCTACGTGTGTGGAGGACACAAATCAACACTGAATGTCTTCCTCAATTGTTACTCATTGTATTTTTTGAGTCTGGGTCTCTCACTAAACCTGGACCTCACCAATCACCTGGACTGTCTGGCAGTGAGCCCAGGGATCTCTAGGCACTGTCTTGCTAACTTCTGGATAAAAGGAGCCCATTTCACATCTTGCTTCTTAAAATTGTTTCTAGGGATGTGAATTCCAGTCTTTTGGCTTTTTCAGCAGCCGCTCTATTGACTTAGTTATAACATCACCCCTGAAAATGTCTTTTAGCATAAAGCATACACCTTAGTTTTGGAATTTGTTTTTTAATTTCACAGACACTGTTAGTATATTACTAAATGTTATCAAAGTATAGGATGACATAAACCTAAGTATAAAAGATATAGAAGAGAGCAAAGATTCCCAAATTCAAGTGCCAGTAAATATTTTCAATAAAATTAAAGAAGAAAACTTCCCTGACCTAAAGAAAGATGTCCATGAACATACAAGAAGCCTACAGAACTCCAAATAGACTGGACCAGAAAAGAAATTCCTCCCAACACATAATAATCAAAACATCAAATGCACAAAAGAAAGAATATTAAAAGCAGTAAGGGAAAAAGGTCAAGTAACATATAAAGGGAGACCTACCAGAATTACACAGGACTTCTTACCAAAGACTATGAAAGCCAGAAGATCCTGGGCAGCTGTCATACAGACCCTAAGAGAATACAAATGCCAGCCCATGCTACTATACCCAGCAAAACTCTAAATTACCATAGATGGAGAAACCAAGATATTCCATGACAAAAACAAATTTACACAATATCTTTCCACAAATCCAGGCATAAAGGATAATAGATGGAAAACTCCAACACAAGGAGGAAAACTACATCCTAGAAAAAGCAAGAAAGTAATCTTCTTTCAACAAACCCAAAAGAAGATAACCACACAAACATAATTCCACCTCTAACAGTGAAAATAACAGGAAGTAACAACCACTTTCCCCTAACATCCCTTAACATCAATGGACTCAAGTCCCTAATAAAAAAAGATATGGACTAACAGACTGCATATGTAAAAAGGACCCAGCATTTTGCTGCATACAGGAAACTCATTTCAATGACAGACAGACACTATCTCAGAGTAAAGGGCTGAAAAAAATTCAAGCAAATGGTCCCAAGAAACAAGCGGGAGTAGCCATTCTAATACTGAATAAAATTGACTTTCAACTGAAAGTTATCAAAAAAGATAAGGAAGGACACTTCATACTCATCAAAGGAAAAATCTACCACAATGGACTCTCAATTCTGAACATATATGTTCCAAATGTAAGGGCACCCATGTTCATAAGAAAACTTTACTAAAGCTCAAAGGACACATTGTACCTCACATAATAATAGTGGGAGACTTCAACACCATACTCTCATCAATGGACAGATCATGGAAACAGAAACTAAACAGAGATGCAGGGAAATTAACAGAAGTTATAAAATAAATGGATTTAACAGATATCTATAGGTCATTTCATCCTAAAACAAAAGAATATACCTTCTTTTAAGTACCTCATGGTACCCTCCCCCAAACTGATCATATAATCAGTCACAAAACAGGCCTCAATGGATACAAGAAGACTGAAATAATCCCATGCATCCTATTAGATCACCATGAACTAAGGTTGGTCTTCAATAACAACATAAACAATAGAAAGCCCCCACACACATAGAAGCTGAACAGCACTCTGCTCAATGATAACTTGGCCAAGGAAGAAATAAAGAAAGAAATTAAAGACTTTTCGTAATTCAATGAAAATGAAGGCACAACATACCAAAATTATGGGACACAATGAAAGCAGTGCTAAGAGGAAAACTCACAGCTCTGAGCACCTCCAAAAAAGAAATGGAGAGAGCATACACTAGCAGTTTGACAGCATATCTGAAAGCTCTAGAACAAAAAGAAGCAAATACATCCAAGGGGAGTAGAGGTCAGGAAATAGTCAAACTCAGGGATTAAATCAACCAAGTGGAAACAAAAAGAACTATACCAAGAATCAAACAAACCAGGAGCTAGTTCTTTGAGAAAATCAACAAGATAGATAAACCTTTATCCAGACTAACTAGAGGTCAGAGACAGTATCCAAATTAACAAAGTCAGAAATGAAAAGGGAGACATAACAACAGAAACCATGGAAATCCAAAAAAAAAAAAAAAACCCATCAAATCCTACTACAAAAGTCTATACTCAACATAACTGGAAAATGTGGATGAAATGGACAATTTTCTAGACAGATACCAGGTATTAAAGTTAAATCCAGATGAGATAAACCATCTAAACAGTCATAGAAGGAGTCATTAAAAGTCTCCCAACCAAGAAAATCCCAGGAATAGATGGGTTTAGTATAGAATTCTATCAGACCTTCAAAGAAGACCTAATACCATTACTTCAAACTGTTCCACAAACAGAAGGTACTCTACCCAATTGAGTCTATGAAGCCACAATTAAGCTGATACCTAAACCACACAAAGACCCAACAAAGAAAGAGAACTTCAGACCAATTTCACTTATGAATATTGATGCAAAAAATTCAAGAAAATTCTCAAAAACTGAATCGAAGAATACATCAAAACAATCACCTGTCATGATCAAGTAGGCTTAATCCCAGGGATGCAGGGATGGTTCAATATATGGAAATCCATCAATGTAATCCACTACATAAACAAACTCAAAGACAAAAAACCCCATGATCATTTCATTAGATGCTGAGAAAGCATTTGACAAAATTCAATACCTCCTCATGATAAAAGTCTTAGAAAGTTCAGGAATTCAAGGCCCATACCTAAACATAGTAAAAGCAATATACAGCAAACCAGTAGCCAACATCAAGCTAAATGGAGAGAAACTTGAAGCAATCCCACTAAAATCAAGGACTAGACAATGCTGCCCACTCTCTCTCTACCTATTCAATAGAGTACTCAAAGTCTTAGGGCAATTAGAAAACAAAAGGAGGTTAAAAGGATACAAGTTGGAAAGGAAGAAATAAAAATATCACTATTTGCAAATGATATGATATTATATTTAAGTGACCCCAAAAATTCCACCAGAGACCTCCTAAACCTGATAAATAATTTCAGCAAAGTGACTGGATATAAAATTAACTCAAATAAACCAGTAGCCTTCCTACACTCAAATGATTAACAGGCTGAGAAAGAAATTAGAGAAACAACACCCTTTACAATAGTAACAAATAATATAAAATACTTTGGTGTGACTAACCAAGCAAGTGAAAGGTCTTCATGATAAGAACTTCAAACTGTTGAAGAAAGAGATCAAGGATCTCAGAAGATGGAAAGATCTCCCATGCTCACGGATTGGCAGGATTAACAGAGTAAGAAATGTCCACCTTGCCAAAAGCAATCTATAGATTCAATGCAATCCCCATCAAAATTCCAACTCAATTCTTCATAGAGTTAGAAAGATCAATTCTCAAATTCATTTGGAATAACAAAAAATCCAGGCTATGGAAAACTATTTTCAACAATAAAAGAACTTGTGGAATCACCATCCCTGACCTCAAGCTGTATTGATAACTATAGTGATAAAACTGTATAGTATTGGTACAGAGACAGGCAGATAGATCAATGGAGCAGAACTGAAAACCCAGAAATGAATTCACATACCTATGATCACTTGATCTTTGACAGAGAAACTAAAGCCATCCTGGGGAAAAAAGTATTTTCAACAATTGGTGCTGGTTCAACTGGAGATCAGTATGTAAAAGAATGTAAATTGATTCATTCTTATCTCCTTGTACAAAGCTCAAGTCTAAGTGGATCAAAGAACTCCACATAAAACCAGAGACACTGAAACTTATAGAAGAGGAAGTGGGGAAGAGCCTCTAAGATATGTGCACATGGGGAAGATTCCTGAACAGAAGACCAATGGCTTGTGCTGTAAGATCAGAAACAAAACAAAACAAAACAACAACAACAACAAAAAAAATCAGCATATCAGGAGCTACACCCTCCCTAAAATAAAAGTGACTCTTAAGGACTCTCCATGCCACAGGCCCTCTAGAACACCCAGGGCCTAGGGATCATGGGTGAGTGGAATGCAACATCAGTTCCAAAGAATGCCCAAAGGTCTTGTGCCAGCAGGAACAGTGACAAAGGAACCTCACCCGACCAGAGGCTGGGATTCTTTCCTGTCAGGGCTAGCTGCATGCCATCTTCCCTGCAAACCCGGCAGAGGGCCCCAAGGTCCCCAGAGAACCCTCCACGCTGCAGGCCCCCTAGCATATCCAGGACCTTGGGATCACTTGAGAGCAGCAGAAACAACAGAGCTTCTTGGACAGAGTTCTTTCGGACTTTCATCCCCAGCCACTAGGCTGAGCTGAGACCCAGACCCCAGGGCACCTTCCTTGCCAGAGGAGAGTTGGCCTACAGGGAGGGCTTTGACCCCAGGACTCAGAAAGTGGATCAGAGCTCTAGACTTTTGGACACCTTCCCTGCAAGAGGAGAGCTTGCCTGCAGAGAGTGCTCTGACCACTGGGACTCAGGTGACAGTTGGACTCCCAGGAGTACTGACAGAGGCTAACAGAATCACAGGAGGAACAAGCTCCATCCAGAGACAGCTAGAACATCTAACACCAGAGACTACCATATGGCAAAAGGCAAATATAAGAATATTACTAACAGAAATCAAGACCACTGGGCATCATCAGAACCCAGTATGCCCACCACAGTGAGTCCAGGATACCCCAACAAACCTGAAAAGCAAGACTTGGATTTAAAATCATATCTCATGATGGTGATGAGGATTTTAAGAAGGGCATTAATAATTCACTTAAAGAAATACAGGAGAACACTGCTAAACACATGGAAGCCCTTAATGAATTACAAGAAAACACTACTAAACAAGTAGAAGTCCTTAAAGAGGAAACACAAAAATCCCTTAAAGAATTACAGGAAAACAAAACCAAACAGGTAATGGAATTGAACAAAACCATCCAATATCTAAAAATGGAAGTAGAAACAATAAGGAAAACCCAAAGGGAGACAACTCTGGAGATAGAAACCCTAGGAAAGAAATCAGGAACCAAAGATGCGAGCATCAGCAACAGAATACAAGAGATGGAAGAGAGAATCTCGGGTGCAGAAGATTCCATAGAGAACATGGACACAACAATCAAAGAAAATGCAAAATCCAAAAAGATCCTAACTCAAAACATCCAGGAAATCCAGGACACAATGAGAAGAACAAATCTTCGGGTAATAGGAGTATGTGAGAATGAAGATTTTTCAACTTAAAGGGCCAGTAAATATCTTCAACAAAAATATGGAAGAAAACTTCCCTAACCTAAAGAAAGAGAGGCCCATGAACATACAAGAAGCCTACAGAACTCCAAATAGACTGGACCAGAAAAGAAATTCTTCCAGATACATAATAATCAGAACAACAAATGCACTAAATAAAGATAGAATATTAAAAGCAGTAAGGGAAAAAGGTCAAGTAACATATAAATGCAAACCTATTAGAATTACACCAGACTTCTCAACCGAGACTATGAAAACCAGAAGATCCTGGACAGATGCTATACAGACCCTAAGAGAACACAAATGACAGACCAGTCTACTATATCCAGCAAAACTCTCAATTACTATAGATGGAGAAACCAAGGTACTTCATGACAAAACCAAATTCACACAATATCTATTCATGAATTCAGCCCTTCAAAGGATAATAAAGGGAAAACTCCAACACAAGGAAGGAAATTATGGCCTAGAAAAAGCAAGACAGTAATCCTTCAATGAACCTAAAAGAAGACAGCCTCAAGAACATAACCCCAACTCTAACAACAAAAATAACAGGAAGCAGTAATTATTTTTCCTTAATATCTCTTAATATCAGTGGACTCAATTCCCCAATAAAGATATAGACTAAAAGACTGGCTACATAAACAGGACCCAACATTTTGCTGCACACATGAAACCCACCTCAGGGACAAAGACAGACACTATCTCAGAGTAAAAGGCTGGAAAACAATTTTGCAAGCAAATGGTCTGAAGAAACAAGCTGGAATAGCCATTCTAATATTTAATAAAATCGATTTCCAACCCAAAGTCATCAAAAAAGACAGGGAGGGGCACTTCATACTCATCAAAGGTAAAATCCTCCAAGAGGAACTATCAATTCTGAATATCTATGCTCCAAATACAAGGGCAGTCACATTCATTAAAGAAACTTTAGTAAAGCTCAGAGCACACATTGCACCTCACACAATAATAGTGGGAGACTTCAACACACCACTTTCACCAATGGACAGATCATGGAAACAGAAACTAAACAGAGACACAGTGAAACTAACAGAAGTTATGAATCAAATGGATCTGGCAGATATCTACAGAACATTCTATCCTAAAACAAAAGGATATACCTTCTTCTCAGCACCTCATGGTACCTTCTCCAAAATTGACTACTTAATTGGTCACAAAAGACGTCTCAACAGATACAAAAATATTGAAATTGTCACATGCATCCTATCAGATCACCATTGACTAAGGCTGATCTTCAATAACAAAATAAATAATAGAAAGCCAACATTCACGTGGAAACTGAACAACACTCTTCTCAATGATACCTTAGTCAAGGAAGGATTAAAGAAAGAAATTAAGGACTTTTTGGAATTTAATGAAAATGAAGCCACAAAATACCCAAACTTATGGGACACAAGGAAAGCATTTCTAAGAGGAAAATTTATAGCTCTAAGTGCCTCCAAAAAGAAACCAGAGAGAACACACATTAGCAGCTTGACAACACACCTAAAAGCTCTAGAAAAAAAGGAAGAAAATTTACCCAAGAGGAGTAGATGGCAGGAAATAATCAAACTCAGGGGTGAAATCAATAAAGTGGAAACAAGAAGAACTATTCAAAAAATCAACCAATCGAAGAGCTGGTTCTTTGAGAAAATCAACAAGAAAAATAAACCCTTAGCCAGACTCACTAGAGGGCACAGGGAAAGCATCCTAATTAACAAAATCAGAAATGAAGAGGGAGACATAACAAAAGATCCTGAAGAAATACAAAACACCATCAGATTTTTCTACAAAAGACTATACTCAACAAAACTGGAAAACCAGGATGAAATGGACAAGTTTCTAGATAGATACCAGGTACCAAAGTTAAATCAAGATAAGGTTAATGATTTAAACAGTCCTATATCTCCTAAAGAAATAGAAGCAGTCATTAATAGTCTCCCAACTAAAAAAAAGCCCAGGACCAGATGGGTTTAGTGCAGAGTGCTATCAGACCTTCAAAGACGATCTAATCCCAGTTCTTCACAAACTATTCCACAAAATAGAAACAGAAGGTACTCTACCCAACTCATTCTATGAAGCCACAATTACTCTGATATCTAAATCACAAAAAGACCCAACAAATATAGAGAACTTCAGACCAATTTCCCTTATAAATATCAATGCAAAAATCCTCAATAAAGTTCTCACTAACCTAATCCAAGAACACATCAAAACAATCACCCATTCTGACCAAGCAGGTTTCATCCCAGGGATGCAGGGATGGATCAATAAACAAAAATCCATCAACGTAATCCAGTATATAAACAAATTCAAAGACAAAAACCACATGATCATCTCGTTAGATGTGGAGAAAGCATTTGACAAAATCCAACACACATTCATGATAAAAGTCTTGGAAAGATCAGGAATTCAAGGCCCATACCTAAACATGATAAAAGCAATCTACAGCAAACCAGTAGCCAACATCAAAGTAAATGGTGAGAAGCTGGAAGCAATCCCACTAAAATCAGGGACTAGTAAAGGTTGCCCACTCTCTCCCTACCTATTTAACATTGTACTTGAAGTCCTAGCCAGATAAATTCGACAACAAAAGGAAATCAAGGGGATACAAATTGGAAAGGAAGAAGTCAAAATATCACTTTTTGCAGATGATATGATAGTATATATAAGTGACCCTAAAAATTCCACCAGAGAACTCCTAAGCCTGATAAACAGCTTCAAGTAGCTGGATATAAAATTAACTCAAACAAGTCATTGGCCTTTCTCTACACAAAGGACAATCAGGCTGAGAAAGAAATTAGGGAAACAACACCCTTCTCAATAGTCACAAATAATATAAAATACCTTGGCTTGACTCTAACTAAGGAAGTTAAAGATCTGTATGATAAGAACTTCAAGTCTGTGAAGAAAGAAATTAAAGAAGATCTCAGAAGATGGAAAGATCTCCCATGTTCATGGATTGGCAGGATCAATATAGTAAAAATGTCTATCTTGCCATAAGCAATCTACAGGTTCCATTCAATCCCCATCAAAATTCCAACTCAGTTCTTCAACGAATTAGAAATGGCAATCGGCAGAATCATCTGAAATAACAAAAAAACCTAGGATAGCAAAAACTCTACTCAAGGATAAAAGAACCTCTGGTGGAATCACCATGCCGGACCTAAAGCTGTACTACAGAGCAATTGTGATAAAAACTGTATGGTACTGGTATAGTGACAGACAAGTAGACCAATGGAACAGAATTGAAGACCCAGAGATGAACCCACACACCTATGGTCACTTGGTCTTTGACAAGGGAGCGAAAACCATCCAGTGGTAAAAAGACAGCATTTTCAACAAATGCTGCTGGCACAACTGGCAGTTATCATGTGGAAGAATGCGAATTGATCCATTCTTATCTCCTTGTACTAAGGTCAAATCTAAGTGGATAAAGGAACTCCACATAATACCAGAGACACTGAAACTTATAGAAGAGAAAGTGGGGAAAAGCCTCGAAGATATGGGTACAGGGGAAAAATTCCTGAATAGAACAGCAATAGCTTGTGCTGTAAGATCGAGAATCGATAAATGGGACCTCATAAAGTTGCAAAGCTTCTGTAAGGCAAAAGACACCATCAATAAGACAAAAAGACCACCAACAGATTGGGAAAGGATCTTTACCTATCCCAAATCAGATAGGGGACTAATATCCAATATATATAAAGAACTCAAGAAGGTGGACTCCAGAAAATCAAATATCCCCATTAAAAAAATTGGGCCCACAGCTGAACAAAGAATTCTCACCTGAGGAATACCGAATAGCAGAGAAGCACCTGAAAAAATGTTCAACATCCTTAATCATCAGGGAAATGCAAATCAATACAATCCTTAGATTCCACCTCACACCAGTCAGAATGGCTAAGATCAAAAATTCAGGTGACAGCAGATGCTGGCAAGGATGTGGATAAAGAGGAACACTCCTCCATTGTTGGTGGGATTGCAAGCTTATACAACCACTCTGGAAATCAGTCTGGCAGTTCCTCAGAAAATTGGACATAGTACTACTGGAGGATCCTGCAATACCTCTCCTGGGCATATATCCAGAAGATGTCCCAAATGGTAATAAGAATACATGCTCCACTCTGTTCATAGCAGCCTTATTTATAATAGCCAGAAGCTGGAAAGAACCCAGATGCCCCTCAACAGAGGAATGGATACAGAAATTATGGTACATTTACACAATGGAGTACTACTCAGCTATTAAAAAGAATGAATTTATGAAATTCTTAGGCAAATGGATGCACCTGGAGGGCATCATCCTGAGTGGGGTAACCCAATCACAAAGGAACTCACACAATATGTACCCACTGATAAGTGGATATTTGCCCAGAAACTTAGGATACCCAAGATATAAGATAGAATTAGCTAAACGCATGAAACTCAAGAAGAACAAAGACCAAAGTGTGGACACTTTGCCCCTTCTTAGAATTGGGAACAAAACACCCATGGAAGGAGTTACAGAGACAAAATTTGGAGTTGTGACGAAAGAATGGACCATCTATTGATTGCCATATCCAGGGATCCATCCCATAATCAGGTTCCAAATGCTGACACCATTGCATACACTACCAAGATTTTGCTGAAAGGACCCAGATATAGCTGTCTCTTGTGAGTCTATGCCGGGGCCTAGCAAACACAGAAGTGGATGCTCACAGTCAGCTATTTGATGGATCACAGGGCCCCCAATGGAGGAGCTAGAGAAAATACCCAAGGACCTAAAGGGAACTGCAACCGTATAGGTGGAACAACAATATGAACTAACCAGTACCCTGGAGCTCTTGTCTCTAGCTGCATATGTATCAAAAGATGGCCTAGTCGGCCATCACTGGAAAGAGAGGCCCATTGGACTTGCAAGCTTTCTATGCCCCAGGACAGGGGAACGCCAGGGCCAAAAAGTGGGAATGGGTGGGTAGGGGAGTGGGAAGTGGGTATGGGGGACTTTTGGGATAGCATTGGAAATGTAAATGAGGAAAATACCTAATAAAACATTAAAAAAAATGAAGCCACAACATATGCAAACTTATGGGACACAATGAAAGCAGTCCTAAGAGGAAAACTTATAGCTCTGAGGGCTGCCAAAAAGAAAGTAGACAGATTATACACTAGCAGCTTGACAGCACACCTAAAAGCTCTAGAACAAAAGGTAGGAAATTCACCCAAGAGTAGTAGACCGCAGGAAATAATCAAACTCAGGGCTGAAATCAACGAAGTGCAAACATAAAGAACTATTCAAGGAATCAACCAAACCAGGAGCTGTTTTTTAAAGAAAATCAACAAGATAGATAAACACTTAACCAGACTAGCTGGAGGGCAAGGGACAGTATCCCAATTAACAAAATCAGAAATGAAAAGGGAGACCTAACAAGAGAACCTGAGGAAATACCAAACATCCTCAGATCCTACTACAAAAGTCTATACTGAACAAAACTGGAAAACCTGGATGTAATGGACAACTTCCTAGACAGATACCAGGTACCAAAGTTAAATCAGGATCAGATTAATGATCTAAATAGTCCCATATCCCCTAAAGAAATAGAAGCAGTCATTAATAGTCTCCTAACCAAGAAAAGCCCAGGACCAGATGGGTTTAGTGCAGAGTTCTATCAAACCTTCAAAGAAGATCTAATCCCAGTTCTTCACAAACTATTCCACAAAATAGAATCAGAAAGTACTCTACCCAATTCATTCTATAAAGCCACAATTACTTTGTTACCTAAACCACATAAAGACACAACAAAGAAAGAGAACTTCAGAACAATTTTACTTATGAATATGGATGCAAAGACACTCAATAAAATCCTTGCAAACCAAGAACACATCAAAATGATCATCCATCATGACCAAGTAGGCTTCATCCCAGGGATGCAGGGATGGTTTAATATATGGAGATCCATCAATGTAATCCATTATATCATCTCTGTAGATGCTGAGAAAGCATTTGACAAAAGCCAACAACCCCTTCATGATAAAAATCTTGGAAAGTTCAGGAATTCAAGGCACATACCTAAACATAGTAAAAGCAATATACGGCAAATCAGTAGCCAACATCAAACTAAATCTAGAGAAACTTGAAGCAATCCCACTAAAATCAGGGCCTAGTCAAGGTTGCCCACTCTCTCCCTACCTATTCAATATAGTACTTGAAGTCCTAGCCTGAGCAATTTGACAACAAAAGGAAATCAAGGGGATACAAGTTGGAAAGGAAGAAGTCAAAATATCACTATTTGCAGTTGATATGATAGTATATATAAGTGACCCCAAAAGTTCTACCGGAGAACTCCTAAATATGATAAACAGCTTCAGTGCAGTAGCTGGATATAAAATTAACTCAAATAAATCAGTGGCCTTTCTCTACACAAAGGATAAACAGGTTGAGAAAGAAATTAGGGAAACAAGACCATTCACAATAGTCATAAATAATATAAAATACCTTGGCTTGACTCTAACTAGGGAAGTGAAAGATCTGTATGATAAGAACTTCAAGTCTCTGAAGAAAGAAATCGAAGAAGATCTGTTTCTGGTTCAAAAGAAATCTTCCCCTTTTAAAGATTAAGGGGAAAGTAATATAAGAAGACATTTGATATCTTTATAGATACTCTTGGTCCTTATACATCATACACACATAAAAATTCTTTTGTCTGATAATAATAGACAAGACTTTAAATGTAAAATTTGCTGGATGTTGAGTAAGACAGTGCTATTAAAACTGTCTTGAGTTTGAGTTTTCTGTGGGACTCTTAATTCAATAGTACATGTTAGAGTGTTAAAGTAAAACCAGAAAATAGATGATTCTTCTTTATGTGATACCCATGAACTATAACAAACAACAAAACATGGCCAGCAAGTAAATGAGATTATTTTTCACATGAATGAAAGATTTATGTGGGGCAATAGATAAAATAATTAATAAAAGACATGAGAGGAGGCACATTTTCCTTGACCATAGACTACATTGTATGTTACCTAGTTTATAACTCTCTGACTATTTATTTCAGCGAGTATCAGTGTTCACCATTATATTGAATTTAATAAAGTTTACGTTTTATAAAAAAAAGGAAGATGGAAAGATCTCCCATGCTCATGGATTGGCAGGATTAAAAGAGTAAAAATGGCTATCCTGCCAAAAGCAATCTACAGATTCAATGAAATCCCCATCAAAATTCCAACTCAATTCTTCACTGAGTTAGAAAGGGCAATTTGCAAATTCATCTGGAATAACAAAAAACCTAGGATAGCAAAAACTCTTCTCAAGGATAAAAGAACCTCTGGTGGAATCACCATGCCTGACCTCAAGCTGTACTACAGAGCACTTGTGATAAAAACTGCATGTTACTGGTACAGTGACAGACAGGTAGTTCAATGGAATAGAATGGAAGACCCAGAGATGAACCACACACCTATGGTCACTTGATGTTTGACAAAGGAGCTAAAACCATCCAGTGGAAAAAAGACAGCATTTTCAACAAATGATGCTGGCTCAACTGGCAGTTATCATGTAGAAGAATGCGAATTGATCTATTCTTATCTCCCTGTACAAAGCACAAGTCTAAGTGGATCAAGGAATTCCACATAAATCCAGAGACTCTGAAATTTATAGAGGACAAAGTGGGAAAAAGCCTCGAAGATATGGGCATAGGTGAAAAATTCCTGAATAGAACACCAATGGCTTGTGCTGTAAGATTGAGAATTGACAAATGGGACCTCATAAAATTGCAAAGCTTCTGTAAGGCAAAAGACACTGTCAATAAGACAAAAAGGCCACCAACAGATTGGGAATGGATTTTTACCAATCCTAAATCCGATAGGGAACTAATTGCCAATATGTACATAGAACTCAAGAAGCTGGATTCCAGAAAATCAAATAACCCCATTAAAAATCAGGCACAGGGCTAAACAAAGAATTCTCCACTAAGGAATAAGGAATGGCTGAGAAGCACCTGAAAAAATGTTCTACATCCTTAATCATCAGGGAAATGCAAATCAAAACAACCCTGAGACTCCACCTCATTCCAGTCAGAATGGTTAAGATAAAAAATTCAGGTGACAGCAGATGCTGGAGAGGATGTGGAGAAAGAGGAACACTTCTCCATTGCTGGCAGGATTGCAAGCTTTACAACCACTCTGGAAATCAGCCTGGAAGTTCCTCAGAAAATTGGACGTAGTACTACCTGAGGATCCAGCAATACCTCTCCTGGGCATATATCCAGAAGATTTTCCTACTGGTAATAAGAACACATGCTCAACCATGTTCATAGCAGCCTTATTTATAATTGCCAATAGCTGGAAAGTACCCAGATGTCCCTCAACAGAGGAATGGATACAGAAAATTTGGTACATTTATACAATGGAGTACTACTCAGCTATAAAAACCACAAATTTTTGAAATTCTTAGGCAAATGGATGGATCTGGATGGTATCATCCTGAGTGAGGTAACCCAATCACAAAAGAACTCACATTATATGCACTCACTGATAAGTGGATATTAGCCCAGACTTAGAATACCCAAAATACAATTTGCAAAACACATGAAACTCAAGAAGAAGGAAGACCAAAGTGTAGATTCTTCGTTCCTCCATAGAATAGGGAACAAAATACCCAAGGAAGGAGTTACAGAGATAAAGTTTGGAGCTGAAACCAAAGGATGGACCATCCAGAGACTGCTCCACCCAGGGATCCATCCCATAATCAGCCACCAAACGCAGACACTATTGCACATGCCAGCAAGATTTTGCTGAAGGTATCCTGATATAGCTGTCTCGTATGAGGCTATGCCAGTGCCTAGCAAATACAGAAGTGGATGCTCACAGTCATATATAAGATGGAACACAGGTACCCCAATGGAGAAGCTAGAGAAAGCACACAAGGAGCTGAAGGGGTGTGCAACCCTATAGGTGGAACAACAATATGAACTAACCAGTACCCCCAGAGCTTGTATCTCTAGCTGCATATGTAGCAGAAGATGGCCTAATTGGCCATCATTGGGAAGAGAGGCCCCTTTGTCTTGCAAACTTTATATGCCCCAGTACAGGGGAATGCCAGGGTCAAGAAGTGGGAATGGGTGGGTAGGGGAGCAGGAAGTGGGGAGGGTATAGAAGACTTTTGGGATAGCATTTGAAATGTAAATGAAGAAAATATCTAATAAAAATGGAAAAAATAACAAGAAAGAAAAGAAAAGGAAGAAAAGAAAAGAAAAGAAAAGAAAAGAAAAGAAAAGAAAAGAAAAAAGAAAAGAAGAGAAAAGAAAAGAAAAGTGACTCTTTTTCCTCTGGAATCTGTCAACTGTCCATAGCTCCTTAGTTAGGGGTAAGGCTTATAAATGCCTTCTCACTTCATGTAGAATGTTGACTGGGTTGATCTTGTACAGATTTTGGGAAAAGCAATCACAGCTGTTGTGAGTTCATGAGTGTAGAGAGTTGTGTCATGTCTAAATAAAACCACTATTTGGCTCTAGTCATCTCTAATCTCTGGCTTATTATAACATTACTACTATTTCTCCTGTAAGTACTTTGGGACACACTTTTAGTACTTTAAGGTGCTTTTCAGATAACCTTGATATAGATATTTCATTTGTAGCTGAGCACTTATTTTCTGCACGTTGACCAGTTGTGAGTTTCTGTGCTGTCATCCATTGCACAAACTTTTTTGGTGAAGACTGAAAGCTGCATTGGTTTATAGTTGAGATTTTAGAGGGAAGTCTCCAGAAAACTCTTGTGATGAGTTATTGGTTTCTTGTGTTGATTTATATTTATATACATACACTTGAGTTCGTTTTAAAAGTTTTATTTTGTGTGTGTGAATTCACTTAGAAGTACATGGATGCACCACATACTTGCTGCGTGTTTGCAGAGTAAGAATAGGGTATTGGATCTCTTGGAACTAGAGTTATGGAAGGTTTTGGGCTGCCATGTGTTTTTGAGAACTGAACTCAGGTTCTTGGCAAAAGCAGCAAGAGTCATCAAATAAGAGGACACCGAGTCATCTCCCTAGCTGCTTTATTGTTAAATTTCTTCTAAGGTATTGACTAAGATCACATAGATTTCTTTTCTGTCTTGTTTTTTTTTCCTGTATGTTTGTTTAATTTGGGCTTAACACAGAAAGTAGTCTTTTTTGCATAATTAACTTACATTAATCATATCTGTTAAAATATTATGATTTCTAACACTTTCAATCCCTGTATTGACTTTTCTTTGTAAACAGTAGTGCTTATTTCACAATTTTAAAATGTATTTCCTTAATATTTTTAAAATTATAAATTCTTTTAGATTATTGGTGGATGCTTAAATTGTATGAAATGCCTTTTGGCAAACAGAACAGTTATTTTTTTAAACTTGAAACATTTTTTTCCTAAGCTGAAACATTCTTGCTTTGTGACATATATATAGATGTACATGTATGCAGATATATATATATTCATATATATATTCATATTCATATATATATGAATATGAGGAGCTTTGGATACACACACACTCACACACACACACACACATATATATATATATATATATATATATATATATATATATATATATGCATACACACAATATATGTATATTTCTACATTTCTGGGTATAAAGTTTAACTGTATATTTTCCATTACATTGTTAGCTGTAACTCAGTTCCTTGTTGTTGACTTTTTTTCATACAGACAGGCACGTTATACCTACCATTCAGTCACCAAGGCATCACACCACAGATAAGGCCAGGAAACAGTAGATGCTAAATTTGTTCCTATATTTGTTCTTGGAAGACCTGAATTTCAGTTCCTTACTGAGAAGTCACTTATTACACATGTTTGTTTATTTGTGAATTGTATTACATTTTCAAAGGTATTAATAGGTAAATAGAAAGTATTTACTGTTGGCTCATTTGCTTTAAGTAGAAAAAAACAGTTTGAATTTTCTTTTACTAGAAAATTATTGTTAGAAAAGCAAGCCAAGAATTTTTAGAACCTCTGCAATCCTGTAATAAAAGTCTGTGAATATGCCTTTTATCACTGCCATCAAATAAGGCTTTTTTTGGGTAGCTTATAATTACAACTTCAGAAAAAAGTATAGATGTGATAACCAGTATATATATATCTATACATATATCTATATATATTGAAATCATTCTTGCTTAAGTCAATTGCACATACATGGGCAGGGAAAGAAACACACACACACACACACACACACACACACACACACACACATCTTTTCGGTGTTTCTTCTTGAATGTCATTTATATATCACATAAGGGTAAAACTGATGCTGACTTGTCACCAGGTCAGCAACAAGCTTGCAAGTTTTATGACTGTAGTTTAATGTTGACATTATATTTTCCTAAGAGAAAAATATTCGTTTGTTAAATCTCAAACCTCCCTCCACTAAACTTAAATATGGACATTTTCCCATCTACAGGAGAATAAATTCTATTACTCATGTATGATTCACGCTCAATCAATGCCTCAGTAAAAGCCTCTGGTGTCATCTCATGAAATGGTTTCAAACAGGAATACAAAGCCCAGATGAAGTGAAGATGAGATAGTAGAATTGTGACAGGGCTATTTTTGAAATGATGCTCTTAGGAAAAGCTGCTGATTGAAATCAATACCTCAAGACCTGGAATTTGAAAAGACCATTTCTGAGACCTGAGAGGGTCACTGACTAGAAGTGTCAGTTGATGGTATTCAGACCATGCAATTGCTTTCACCAAGGTGCCCATGTGTTTACTTAAGTGACTTTCGGTAGCTGGTGGCTGAGCATACATTGAGAGAGTCTCTCTGGATTCAGGCTCCAGGGAGGAAGAGACTAGAGGGGACTTTATCTGTGCTTTAAATCAGTCAGTCCAAGAAGGCTATAATGGAAGAAATGAATTGAACTGGGTTTTCTGTTTCATTTCTCTCTAAAAATAACTGTGAGTGCTATGACAAATATAAATCTTTTAAATATTAAAGAATTAGAATACCATAAACCTTGAAATATTAATTTTGAACCAAATTTCATTTAATAAATTATAATTGATCAGAAAAAATTCATTTGTACAGATCTGTGCTAATGTTTCCCATTTCCTCCAAGGCACATGGAGTAATTTTCTTTTTGTTAAGTGTGAGATTTTGTTTGTGGTGATGTCCTGGGGTGTGGGATAACGTAAGTGCTATTCATGTAATTTCAGGTTGCTCTATATAGAAGATACAACATAATTATATCAAGTAAGATTTAAGACTATTTTTGTGGGAATAACTGTAGGTTTTAATGATGCTATTAGCCTTTCAATTTTTTTTATAGCACCAGATTTAAAAATTTAAATTATAGAGAAATATGATCTGTCCTTTTTGGCATATAATAAATAACAATTACACTCCAGCATCTTCAGTATATCATAATTATTAATGTGTTTAAGTTCACTTGAATAACATTGAATTTCCTACTCTGAGTGATCTGATCCCAGCACTGAAATTCCCACCAACTCATAGGACTTTCCAGATTCACATTCAGGACCCACTACAGGCAACTGTTCTAATACAGGACTGACAGTTCTATCCTCCGTTCCAGATGCTGTCATAGGCTATAGGTCCACATATGTTCTTTAGAACTGTACATTCTGCCAAATTGCATGTCAATTAATCTTTGGAAGCAGAATTAAGGTTTTAAAAATGCCAGAACTGTCTGGACAGCAGAGTGGCTCTTTGGTTGCTCTAGTCATGAAAGACCATGCTTAGAGGGTGAACTTTGTTGCTATGGTTACCTTTCTAAGAAACCCTGCAGCAGTGAAGTTGTGGCTGAGGTAAGGAAAGGCTGGGTGTTGGGTCTATTGTGACGGTCTTCCAGGTGGCTTTACTATCACATCTTTGGACCAAAGCAGCTGAGCTGGACTAGAGAACAATTCATAGACATTTACTATGAAGTTGACATAGGGATTCTGACCATAAAAGCCTCCAATGTAATTCTTCTTACTAGGTCTTTCTTATTTGTATGAAAATAAAAAGGAGTCGATGGGTAGTTAGGCTGGGAGCCTGACTAAGGGAACTGTCTTCCATTTCTGCTTTTGGGGCCTTTGAGTTCTGAGAAATTAGTTTGCATACCTTGAATACATAAGATCTCAAGATCTTATTTTGTTACCCCAGCAATGGGCCATAGCAAAGTACTTAGAACCTTAATATGGGGGGAAAAGTATATCTACCTTGAAGAACTAATAAAAGACAATAAAAATAATGTCATCAAAACATGGAAGCACATTACCTGAGAGATTATAAGTTCTTACTCAATAAACAACATCTATTGCAATTACTATTTTAATCATTAGAAATATCATGACTTTTTTTTTTTTTGGTCTGAATTCTGTAATGTCTGTTTCTAGTGTTGCCCTGAAAGAATTGAAATTTGTGGGCTTGTTAGTTAAGGAGGGTTTAGAGGACACTGCATTTTATTGAAAGCATTCTTTGTAGAAAGTAAAACAACATTGGAATGTATGTGATAGCTTTATTTTTATTGCAGTTCTTTAGTGGAATCCCAGCATTATTCAGCATGTTTTATGCTTACAGAATTATTTAGGGGATAATCAAGAATACCATAATACTGTCTTCATAAATGGGGACTGTTTTACAAACTAGGCATAATTAGCAGGAAGATATTCATAGTGTAGGTCTGACATTATTATGACTGCAATATAAATTCCACGAGGTGGAGAAGACTCAGAGAAAGAAGCCTACAGATTTATCATAGCATGATGTATTTGCAATATGATTGTACTTATCTTTTTATTTGCCACAGACAATGTAAATTAGCAACATCTGAAGAAGGATTCAAACAATTTAGCATCTGTGGCTCACTATAAAATATGCTGCTCTGGTGCCCAGAGAGAAAGCAGAAATATACCATTTCCTACTGATACATTTGACCTGGAGTCCCAAAGGAAGATGCAAACCTAAACCCTCTAAAGGGAAATGAGGAAATAGCAGTTGGGTACAAGATTTGTTTCTTCCAGGCTTCAGTGTAAGAGTCCTCTAAAGGACACACTTGTTTTAGCTAAGATGTCACCAGTGAATAAAAACCTTTATAGGGAGTGAAGTTTGAAGTAATGATGTCTCTAGCCTGTTTTCCAACTTCACGTGACTTAATCTCTCTTGCTGAAATCATGAACTTTAAGAGAGAGACATTTTAAATTTTGCAGGCAAATAGATGAAACTAGAAAATATCACCCTGAGCAAGGTAATCCAGACTGAAAAGAACATGCATGGTATGTACTCACTGACAAGTGGATATTAGCCAAAAAGTACAGAATACTGATGATACAACTCACAGACTATTTAAAGTTTAACAAGAATAACCCAGGAGAGGATGCTTCAATCACACTTAGAAGGGAGAAGAAAATAATCACGGGAGGCAGAGGGAGGAAGGGACCTGGCTGGAATAGAGGAGAGGGAGAGCGGGGTTGGGGGGGGGGAGGATCAAGAATGGGAGTAAACAGGAGAGAAGCCCAGAGGGCCAGGAGAATCAATGGAACTATGCAGCTGTGGAAGGTGGGGGTGGAGGTGACCCTCTAGAAAACCCCAGAGACCTGGAATGTGAAAGCCTCTCAGGACTAGTGGGGATGACCTTAGGGGAAATGCCCAACAGAGGAGAGATGGAACTGGAAGAGACCACATCCAGTAGATAGACAGTGGAGGGATGGAGTCAACAACCTACCAGCAAAATTTTTCACCCAGAATAGTTCCTGTCTAAAAAAAAATGAAGGGACAAAAATGGAACAGAGACTGAAGGAGAAGCCATCCAGTGACTGGGCCAACATGGGATCCATCCCATGGGCAGGCACCAAACCCTAACACTATTACTGATGCCATGTTGTGTTTGCAGATAGGAGTCTAGCATGACTGTCCTTTGAGAGGCCCTACTAGAAGTTCACTGAGACAAATACAGATACTTATAGCTAACCATTGGATTGAGGTTGGGGATCCCATGGAAGAGTTAGGGGAAGGACTGAAGGAACTGAAGGGGATGGCAACCCCATAGGAAAACCAACAGTATCAACTAACCCAGACCCCTCAGAGCTCCCAAAGACTAAGCTACCAAGCAAAGAGCATACATGGACTAGCTAGTCCATGGCCCCTGGAACATATGTAACAGAGGACTGCCTTGTCTGGCCTCAGTGGGAAAGGATGCACCTAATCCTGTAGAGACTTGATGCCCCAAGGAATGGGGATGCCCCTAAGGTCAGGGAGAGTGAGGCAGCAGTGGGAAGGTAAGGCAGATGGGTGGGTAGGCAAGGGAACACCCTCTCAGAGGCAAAGCAGAGGGGGGATATGGTGAAGAACTCTGGGATGGAGGTACCAGGAAGAGGGGCAACATTTGGAATGTAAATAAATAAAATAATTTTATAAAAAAAGAGAAAAATCAATGATCATTTAAGTCCAAGTAAGTAGGCAATATTTGGTCAGTGTCTTGAATGGTGCTGGGCATGCTAGATGGACACATTTCCCAGCATATATGAACTCCAGTGTTCAGAACATGGAATTAGTAACCCTGGCAATGGACAAAGGGACAGGGGCCTGGGATACTTATAATATTTGCTCTTCCCTGGTATCTTATTATTCCCCTTTGGACTGACGGAGACACTTAAGCTTTAATGCCTTTCAACTACCAATCCTAGGTTACCTGAGTCATGAGTCAGACTTTACATTAGCTAATAATGATGTCAGATCATTTGGGGTAAGGCTCTGGGCATAAAGTGCTAGGCTTCTGCCTGAATGCAATGGGAAAACCAAGTCTGTCATAGCAGTTGTGGCATAAGAAGCATATGTCAAGAATAAAACGACTATAAGGACAATATTAGCACTGGAGCTGTTAGGAGAATAACCAGAGAACTTTCAGGGGAGAGAAAGGGGTAGGGGAGATAACTTGAAAAGGTCATGTGTCCTCTTGGAATGTAGCCTGCTCAGCTGCAGCAAAGAAAAAACACTCAGTGTTCGGACATGATGACCTGGGAGCCTAGTGGAAGTAATGTGAGTATATGTGTGCCTGTTTGAAGTTGTTGCCCACAATTTTTCTGTTACCTAGCATGAAAAAAAAGTTTAAATAAAAGCTGCAGAGTCTCTGCTGCTCAAGAGAGCACATCACTATTTGTCTAATCAGAAGTCTGATTGAGGCTTTACCCCCACTCTCTGATAGTTTCACTGGGGGCAGAAGGGCCTCTCCTCGCTGTACCCATTTAGCAACAAACACAGCTGGGTAGTGTTGATCCAATTATAGACACTAATTTGCAAGTGGCTCTAAGCAGACCGGAGGAAGCCCAAGACTTTCTCTTAGCTGGGTGTGTGTTGAGTTCAGAAAGTGGAAACATGACATCCCTCTGGCCTCCCAGGCTACCACGAGAGCCTCAGCTTAATGCGGAACTGATTTCTTTCTTTGAGCAATAATAGCAAAGCAAGCACTTCAAAAAGACCAATCCATCTTCTCTCCATAAAACGTTAATACCCTTCAGCAGACTAAAAAAAGAACAAGTTTCTCACCCTTTGCATGGCAAACACCAACTGAGAAAAGTAAAAAGAACGGAGAATATTTGAATATCCCCCTTTGCCATCCATCCGTTATTCATTTATCCCATACTGCAAGAAAGCATATCCGTTCTGTAGCTTGCCTGTGAGCTGGAGTTTTGCTGACACTTAGGGCTGGGGGAAGGGACAGAGTGCTTACTGGAGCAGCCATCCTGCCTTCTCAGCTCCTGAATGCTCATTATACTCTCCCATTAAGTGGAGCAAGACTGGGCATTTGGGAGTGGAGGTACTGTAATCAAGATTATGTGGTCATGAATCTCTGATGTGATTGTCACACTGCTATCCTGTCAGCTTAAGGTTACTTCTCTTCTGTTCTCTGTAGTCTTAACAAACCTGCTCTACAATTCAGGGTTTGTCACTTTCTTTTTTTGTCTGCCATTTCCAAGGAATTTGACTGTCCTTTGGAGAGTAGGAGAAATACAGTCTCATGACAGACTCTGGCTAAAAAAATTTTGAAATAAATTAGAGATTTTAAATACTTGCAATTGATTTTAAGAAACAGAAATAATGATGACATGTTATGCTAGTTTCATAATAGATTAATAGCAGAGGAAGGTGCTTTGGTATTTTAATCTAACCCTCTAATAAAAATAATGAATAATTATCAGATGCTTACTGTGTGGAAAACCCTGTGGTGAAGACTTTAAGGCAGTGTTTTCAGCTCCTCACTATGGACCTGTGAATTAAGTTCTACTCTTACTGGAATTGTGCAGACTAAATATACCAAGGAGGTGAGGCTAGATTCTTGCTTGAATTCTCACAGTAGTCATTGATGTGGTTGAATTTCCAGAACTGATGATCTGCACCACCATCTTGCAGAGACCAAAGCCTGAGTTTCCTATACCCACATACCAATCTCTATAAAACTACTACTCTAAATTTCTTCCTGTTCTTCAGTGAGGGAGAGTTGGAAAATTTTATCAACGGCATCAAATAATGTTAACGATTAATTCTACTAAAGAAAAAAATAATTTGTATTGTTTTCTTGTATTATGAGCCAGAGCATTCTATCTTGCTTCTTGTTACAAAAATTTGTCTTGCTCTGCATGCTGGTGTACAACTATAATCCAGCACTGGGGAGGTAGAAGAAGAGGTAGAGGCAGATACTATAAGGCCAGCAAGACCATGCCCTAAAAGTCTAAAGGCTGGGCGCTAGGTAGGAGAATAGAAGACACACACAAATACACACACACACACACACACACACACACACACACCACAGGGTTTTATCCTTAGTCCTGGAACAATGCATTTGTTTGGAAATTCATAATTGAAATTATTCACACAGTAGATATGTGGGGCATAGCTAAGAGATGGGAGAGAAAAACAGTTCACACAGTGTGCTCATTTTAGAGGGCTTTGAGGAGGTGTGTGAGGAGGTATGTGGAGTAAGAGACCTATGCAATGGGTGTCGGAAGGTCTATACAGGCATTCTACCTGTTCCTGTTACTAGGACCTGAAGCTTCAGCTAGTGGGTTACTCATAGGAGCTATTCTAGCAAAAAACCGCAGCCTCACCAAACATTTGTCTCTTATTTCCTTTCCATGGATAAGTCTGATAATGTCCGCAGGAACTAGCGACATATAGTAGAGACATAATAAATGAAGAAAAATGGCTGGTGAAGGGCTTATATAGATCTGTTTGTGTCAAGATGTTCTGAGGCCTGTGTTGCTTTGAAAGGGCTAGGCCTGTGAAATTGGACCTCTTCCCAGAATCTCAACCAGTCTTCTGGTTAACTTTGCAACAACAGAAAGCTGTCAACTCCTGATCTTATCATAATACTTTGAGGTCATATCCTTCCTTTTACCAACTGTATGACCAGTTACTTTAAGATTTCTAACAAAAGTACCAAATGTCTCAAATTTTACAAAACAGCAAGATTTTCAAACCCTCTGAGTAGAGATCCAAGGCCTGATTTAATGTGTTACAAAATGGTGGCTTTGAAACTTTCTTTAGTAGGCAGAATTAAAGATATGGACCTAGCATCAATCAAAATTCCCATCCACTGGTTACTTGAACAAATCCACATCCTACTGTGAAAGGGATTTTGCAGATGTAATTACAAGTCAATTGATGCTTACAAGATAGAGAGTTTAGTGGTCTGGACACACTCAGATCACCTCTTTAAAATTACAGTTTCTCTCTAACTGGTGCCAGAAGAGGAAGGCAGATGTTCAAAGCACAAATGAGTTGTTGTGAACCATGACTAGTTTGAGGATGGTCAGAGCTGCATACCCAAGAACGAGAAGTTTTTATGAGTGGACAGAATCTACCCTGATAGCCAGAAATATAAACAGGAATTTTAATCTTACAACAACAAGGAATTCATTATATTCATAATGGATTACAGAAGTAAATCATGAGATGAAGTGGACTTCCGTTTTTTGGCCCATCCATTTAAAGAATCTTGAGATAAGTGGACACAAAACACTATACATGGCTACAAGGGACTACAACTTTCATAACTGTAAATAGTCTATATAATTGAGTAATTATTGAATCACTGACAAATTATTACATTACTGACAATGATGTAAATGCACATCAGATCAAGCTGTGAGAGCCAGAATACCTTAGCGGAGACATAGCATCTTAGGATTTTCTATTTTTTTTGTCAGACTTACTTTTTTTTATTATACTGGTAATGAATGTACACATAAATAAATTCACATCATTTACCTTTCGTTCTGAACTCCAGTTGTCAGAGGAAATGGGCTGTGTGAATCTGGGTGAGTAGCAGAAATGCCAGACCAGGCCTAGCCATTCTATAGACAAAACACACCCCTCTATATTTTTAATCCATAAGATTTTTTTTCTTCACAGGTCATGTTTATTAATCCTACTGAAGATCATTATTTATCTCTTAAGTAAAAATATACTTGCTACAATGCCATTCATCTTAAGGAATTTTAAGTAATATGACTGTTATATGGCCCTTCTAGAAAACTATCTTTAAAATAGAAAAAGGTGGGGTTTTTTTGTTTTTTTTTAAAGCTAACTTAGAAACAAAAGGATATGAAAACTCTGGAACCTATACTTATAGAAATAGTTGGCAGGGACATATGTTTTCCTTTGTAACACAAATGTGTCAAAAGACCAAATATCTGCAAAAATCAACTACAAAGAAAACCATGTGAGTTAATGCATATCAAACCATGCAGTCATGAGAAAAATTTGGAGAAGCCAGCAGAAGGTCTGTCCAGATTTATTCTCTGCTGTGGTGATTAAACCCCAGATGCTGTGCCAGCTTCCTGTGTGGAGCCCCACCCCCACCCGAATGGAGACACTCCTGGGATATGTGTGCATGGGGAGAGGGGCCAGTTCAGCTTCACTGTTTGAAAGCTTCACACAGCCTGCTTAGAATGCTAATGGGTTATGTTATCTGCTGGGACAGAAGGTGCATTTTTTCCCCCTGCAAACCATTAGATCCTCCCTTCTTCCATGATACTTAATATGCTATCAAATTTTGTCAGTTTCTGTTCTTGAGTTATTTTCACATATTAACAAATATATGCCACAATCCATGGGAATATAAGAAAGGCATAACAAGAAATGCTGGTCAAGTTAAAAGTAGTTAGATAGCAATGTGGCAAAGGGTAACTTAAGAACCTGTTGGGGCAGAGGGAGTGGAGTGTGGGTGTCATCTGTGTGGGCCTGCAAATGGAGTTCCTAACACTAATGGGCATTTGCTTAATGATATGGTAATGTCAATATTAGCTGTGGTTTAGACTTCTGTCATAATATGTTAATTTATAGAGAGAACACATATTGCAAACAGTGGAAACTGTTTTTTCATATGACAGACTGTCAAAGGGAATTGTGTTAACTAGCAATTTCACACATCTTCAACTAAATGATAAATGGTGCTAAATGATGTTGTGCCTGCCACAGAATGAGATCCTCAGAGGCCTCCCACACCACTAAGGGAAAGAAAAATGTAGTCACTTTAATAAACATAATACATGCATGTGAAGAAGGCTTGAAATAGTTTGTGCCAACTCATGTTTAAGAAAGATATGCACTCACATATTTGAAAACTTGTAACATATAGCATACATAATTAACAGAGCATTTTAATAGCCGTGACTAATTTGTTAATTTTGTTTCTAATAAGGCTATGGAGAACTTGTACCCAATGAACTCTTGAATTTCTGACTAATATTCCTTCTGATCTCATCTCTAAGTAGAACTTTTTGGTAAAGTTAGCTATGCTGTCTGGGGAGGATGTCAAGACTCCTTTGCTGACTTCAGAGAGAGAAAAAAACATTTTAAGGTTTCCCACTGTGCATTCTCCTCCCTCAAATTCCAGACAGCCTATTCCCACAGAAAGCCCCATGATAACCACATTCAGATTTCTCCTCTATCAAATGCTTATGTTCATCCCTATAGGACTTCTTTTGCCTTTGTTTTCAATTCCAGTTTATCCTAATCTCTGAACTTGTTTCACATCTGTTGACATGTTTGTTGCCTTTGCAGTTCCATTCAGAGTGGGCTCCATAGCTAAGAGAAATCTCACCTCTTTGGAAATTGTATGTGGTATTTGAGAGCATCTTGAGGCCTTACCACATCATGGCGAAGTGTGTCTTGAAATAACAACAGTGAGTTTGAAAGGTACAGGGTAGCTCACTATGCCATCTTCGAACTAAGGGAACTCCTAACACTTAGAGGGAAATGGTAAGAGGTCAGTGCTGAAATCCTGGTGCCTATCAGAGCGGATTGATATACCTAACCCTTCTCTAACTATAGACCCTTAGTTTGGGAACTCTCTGGGTTCTATACTTACATCAGACCTGGAAATAAGCCACCATCTGAACACAACTGAAGCGTTTTATTTTTCAAGACAATTTTATATCACTTCCAGATTTTAAAACTTTTTCCATTTTACTGAATTCTTGGTTCACTTGTTGGCAGATCAAACACAGCTCTTAAGTGCACATATTTTAAAATTAACTGTTCTCTAACTTCAGTGAGCAAAACCTGGTTGGAGAGCTTTTTTCTCTAACAAAAACTCTTTTAATTCTTTCTCAACTTACGTAAACGAAAGAAGAATTTAATTCCTAGGGCCTGGGTATTAAGTGTGTCTCTTGGATGGTACAAAACATGTATGGCTGGCTGCCTTTAGGAGCTGTAATTTTTTGTTTTGAATTGTTGGTGAATTTTGTGTTTTGTAGCCTTTGTTGGCACATTGATTTAAGTTAGGGTGTGTGTGTGTGTGAGTGTGTGTGTGTATGTGTGTGTGTGTGTGTGTGTGTGTGTGTGACAGGGCAAGATGTTAAGACATTGGGTAACTTCCTCAATCATTCTCTGCTATTTTGCCTGGAGACAGAGACTCTCACTAAATTAAAACTCCCCATTTCATCTAGGTTTAGCTGGTCAATCAGCTGTAGGAATCTGCCTGTCTCTATCCCCAGGGATGCTGGAGTTGGAGGCACATGTAGCCAGTCTTGGCTTTTCACCTCAGTGATGAGAAGTCAAAATTTATGTCTTCACTGGTTAAAGTGCAAGTAAGCACTCTTTCTTAGTGAGCCAACTCTCCAGTCTCTTAAGTTACATTTTTAAAATATTTACATTATCTCACAAGGAAAGCAAGGAATATCCCAACTCCTTTGAGTTGCTCAGCCATATTGTGAGGGGTGCTGCGCTTCCCCGCTCTGCTTTGAGAGGGAGTCAGCAGAGCATGCAATATTTCTGAAACAGCTACAAAAAGTCAGGCATTATGGCTAGATCCTTTTAAAAAGTGGATTCATGAAGTCATGGTAGAGCAGAGCAACCTGCTCAGCATAGAATGGCAAAACTGGAGATGTGTCTGTACAGGGTGCGGGAGACCATGGTAAAGGACATGGCATTTGTGAATAGAGATAGTCCTTGGCCCTTTGCTCAAGTCAGCCTAGCATGGAGCTGCTACTGCCTCACCCTGCTGGGAGGAGAAGGAGGGGCTGCTGTGCTGCCAGCAGGCTGCAAGGACAGTTTTGGGGCAGCAGGCACTGAGGGCCCGCCATAAGGTATGTGGTATCCTGGAGCTTGCACAGATCCTGCCCACCCCTCTTGGAAGATCACCCTAACTCTGAGCAGCAGCAGGATATCAGAGATGATGAGTCTTGGTGATGGTACAGTATTTGTGGTGCTTCAGAAAGCAGAAAATTTGAGCCAGATCAATTGACTCCTTGCAATGAGTATTTGTGTGTACAGATGTTTGGGAAATAATATTCCATGTGACACACTATAGTTTCCAATGCCACTTTGATGAACAACCATGTGACAGAGAGGCACTTGTGCCATGGTAGTGGAACTAGATACCTAACAGTGGTGACTGGTATGGAAGGCTTCAGTGGACAGATGAACATGTCATTGTTGCATAGGGCTGGCAAGGTGGTGTGCAGCAACTTGGATCTTTCACAGGCTTTGTTCCCGAACATGCTGCCAAATGCACTATTGCCCAGTTCTGAGCAGGATGTCAGAGATGAATAATTTCCTGAACTTGGCCTCCTTGAAAGACCTCTATTGTTCATGTTACCTATGGAGACCATCTTGGTATCATGAACCATGTCACCGACAGGGGACCTACTGGTGTCTATAGTTTTTGCTGCTGCCCCAGGCTGTGCTTGTGCCTGTTTTTTTTTGAGGGGTGGGTTTCAAGGGTATGAATATGGATAGTGAATGTGATCAGGGTGCATTATGTGAAATTCTCAAATTATCAACAAAACTGATATGTTGGAAAAATAAATGTGATGTCTGTGGTCTGTGTTACCACTGAAGGCCATGTCCGTGATCTGTGCTGCTGTCTGAAGCCATGTTGATGTCTTTAGTTCATGTATCCATTGAAGATAGTATTGATGTTCATGGTCTGTGCTTCTGCAGGAGGCCATGTTGACATCTGTGGTCTGTGCTACCACTGAAGGCCATGAAGGGGTCTGTAACCTGTGCTGTGGATATGGTCCATGTTGACATCTGTGGTCTGTACTGCCACTAGAGACCATCCTGGTGTCCAACGTCCATGCCAGAGGCCAGATGTCCATGGTCCATGCTGTCATCAGGAACAATGTAGAATTGATGCTGCCTCTGATGACTGCAGACTGACAGTTGAGAATGAGAGACAGAAGGCTTCTGTGGCAAGCTTATCCTCCCAAACAAACAGTGTAGACATAAAGGCATTGAAGAGAACTCTTCAAAATTGTGATAGAGATGCTGAAACTGTAACTCCTCACAGTTGATGGCATCTCCCAAAGGTGGAGAAGGATTCAGTTTTTTTTTTTTTTTCTAGAGGGGTGGTCACTGGGAGTTTGACCAACACAAATTGGACTTAGCATTTTTCTTCTTTTTTTGAGGGGTGGGTCTCAAGGGTACGAATATGGATAGTGAATGTGATCAGGGTGTATTATGTGAAATTCTCAAATTATCAACAAAACTGATATGTTGGAAAAATAAATGAAAAGAAAAAAAAGTATCTGAAAGATACCCTGTCTTGCTACTTGAAATTATTTATATGGTCAGATGTGGTGAATTGTCATCCATGTCTCCATGGCACCTTAGCATCCCAGAGACCATTGCAAATTTGCTATCTGTAATTTTGTACTTGGAATCTTTCAATATTAGTGTTAGCAGTATCATGGGCCAATCTTCCTACATCCATGGTATTTATGCCTGTCCTCTTTTCTGTAGAAGAAAACTTGCTAGATCACAGCCATAACACCTGCAGTGGATATTTGTGAAGACTCATTCTCTGTGTTTCTGTGTTTCTGTCTCTCTTCCTCTCCTTTTCTCCCTCCCCCTTTCTCCCTCCCTTCTTCCTCCTCCTCCTCCCTCACACCCTCCCCCTCTCTTTCTCTCTCTGGCTTTTTGAACAACTAACTTAAACTGAAACAATCATATTCTTTCCTCCAAACAATTTGGCATTGAGTCTGAGACTTCTAGCTAGTGCATGAGGCTGGAACTGTATTTTGTAACCAGGTAAACCTGGAAGACTGGATGGAGAAAAAAAGAGACATCCTGTCTATAAAAGAAGAAATTAATGGAGCAGGCAGCATACAGAAATAAAGATATAATTTTGAGAGTTTTGAAGTGAGTAACCTCCAGGGTTCTTGGTGTGGCATTCCCAGCTCATTCTTGCCCTTCAGTTTTATGAAGTATTCTCCATCTGTATAATTAATTCTCTTTGTATTTAATATGTCCAGTAACAAAAATTTATATATTTATGTTTCTCATTAGTCATCATCAAAAACAGGACACAAGTTCATCCACCCCCAAATATCATCTGTCTTTGTGTTTTTTGGTTTCTATGCATTCAGCTGGTCTCCTTTTTTATAAAAAACAGTTATTTGTCTGAGCACCAAAAAGTACAAGATATTTCTAGTTTAGTTGTACAAATCTAGAATTTGTCTAATTTTATAATTTTATTAGAAGCTTAATAAGTGATAGCTGATTAAATTCATTTATCTCTGATGTAGTTTTGTGAGGGCCATTGCAGATTTCTCTGTTCTTAGAGTCCTTGTCTTGTAGACAAGCGCTGAGCCACAAGAACGGGAATAAATAAGTAGTGGGGATGTTAATAAATGAAAGACCAAAGAGAGAAAGTTCCCAGATGATACAGAGAGGTCCCAAGGAAATGTTACAATCTCAGAGTGGAGTTTTAAGGGTTATAAATATTTACAGGTAGAGAAATGGGTTGGTTCTACATAATAGCAAGGTTAAAAAAAAAAACCTGGGAGTTTCTCAATAGGATAAGGATCTGCATGAAGTCATAGTCATTTAGAAACCACTGTGTGCAATATCTAATATACATAGGAATGAAGAAATACAATGTGAGGATGTAGTTGTAGAATTTAAATTGGTCCACATGCCAGAATTTTTGTTGATACAATTCTTCTGGGTGAATGGGTGATGCCATTCCATGCTTAGGTGCCTTTTCCTTGTCTGTCTATTGTCTATTGTTATCTGTCTCAGTGCTACGCATTCTGTGAAGAATATTTAAAATACTTTGCACCATCACATGTTTGAGAAAAAACTTGCTTAATTTTCTGATAGAAATTGAAATTGAAGCTCAAAGGTAAATAATTTCTACTTTCGTCCATCCTAACATTTCATCCCTGAATAAGAAACATCACCACACCATGCAGGAATTTCAAAGGCTTCCGGAAACTCCATGTGAGATCTGAGATGCAACTAACCATGTTCTTGTGTCACAGCACAGACCCACACTGAGCCACCTGGACAACCTTGACTGAGCCACAGTGAAATTTCCTAGGGGTGTTGCTTAGAACTGTTGCTTTTTAGGAACATTAATGGTATAACAAATTAATCAGTTAATATAGGAGCTCCATACACAAATATGATGTGAAATGTTCAATTTAAGCAGAGTTAATGTCTGTATTGACAAGACTTTTTAGAAGAGATTTTATACAAAGACACAGTGTGGTCTTGTAGAGGTGTATGGTTATAGAGATTTCTAAAAGAAATGATGGTAGAATCCTTTCCATAGCAAACATTTTCTAGTCTAGTGTCCCATAGAACACTGTATGAGTGTATTATCTTAAATGATACCTGGGGGAAGGCTGACATTTTCTGGTGTCCAAGGTTTCCTCTGTTCTCACATTGTTTGTATATGGCTCTTTCAATTGTATATGGGGTCAAAAGCCCTCAGAATAAGCAGGTTTTAAAATATTTTTGTTGTTGTCTTTGGCAGAGGAATAATTGTACTGTCATTGAAAAGACATTACTTTTCTGTTAACATCATTTCTGAGATAAAACTCTTTATGGTTTTTTCATACTGAGCCATTGTCTACTTCTCTGTGATAGGATATTGTACAGTACAATTCAATGTTGATATGGTTTACCTAGACTTAGTGTCAGGTCACATAGCTCAAAGGGCTCAATCTTTTTTTTTTTAATTAATCTTTTTTATTAGGTATTTTCCTCATTTACATTTCCAATGCTATCCAAAAAGTCCCCAATACACCCCCCCACTCCCCTACCCACCCACTCCTACACCTTGGCCCTGGCATTCCCCTGTACTGGGGCATATAAAGTTTGCAAGTCCTATGGGCCTCTCTTTCCAGTGATGACATACTAGGCCATCTTTTGATACATATGCAGCTAGAGTCAAGAGCTCTGGGGTACTGGTTAGTTCATAATGTTGTTCCACCTATAGGGTTGCAGTTCCCTTTAGCTCCTTGGGTACTTTCTCTAGCTCCTCCATTGGGGGCCCTGTGATCCATTCAATAGCTGACTGTGATCATCCACTTCTGTGTTTGCTAGGCCCCAGCATTGTCTCACAAGAGACAGCTATATCTGGGTCCTTTCAGCAAAATCTTGGTAGTGTATGCAATGGTATCAGCGTTTGTAAGCTGATTATGGGATGGATCCCTGGATATGGCAGTCTTTAGATGGTCCATCCTTTCGTCACAGCTCCAAACTTTATCTCTGTAACTCCTTCCATGGGTGTTTTGTTCCCAATTCTAAGAAGGGGCACGGTGTCCACACTTCGGTCTTCGTTCTTCTTGAGTTTCATGCGTTTAACAAATTGTATCTTATATCTTGGGTATCCTAAGTTTTTGGGCTAATATTCACTTATCAGTGAGTACATATTGTGTGAGTTCCTTTGTGATTGTGTGTGATTGTGTTACCTCACTCAGGATGATGCAAAGGGCTCAATCTTACAAGACTGCTTCCACTTCATCCACCAAACATAAGTCCTTAGGCTGCCATTCAAACTTCTGATCAATTGCCTATACCAAGAGTTCCCACTTTAAATTCTATTATTTGCTAGAGTGACTCACAAAACTCAGATACTTTATTTACATTTAAAATGTATTACAGAGGATACAATTCACATACAGCCAAATGGACAAAATGCATAGGTCAAGGTATAGTAGAAAGTTTTCTGGCCTTTCCCAGTGCCTCAGTGTGCTTGCTCATCAAATCTTACTCATGAACCAAGAAATCTTAGTTTGATCTCAGTTCCCCTTCTTCTGCCTGGAGGGTGGTGAGTGTGCTTGAAAGCTCCTATACTCTAAAGACTTGATCATCTTGCTGACCAAATCAGTCTCAATCATAGTTCATCTAGAGTCTGTAAGAGGAATCTCAGGCCTGATTGAAGGGGCTCAGAATGAATAAGAAAAACTACTGCACCATGCAGGAAATTCAAAGGCTTCCAGAAGCTCCATGCCAGATCTGAGGAGCAACTAACCATGTTCTTGTGCCACAGCACAGACCCAAAGCGGACTACATTTTAAAATTCCTCAGAGTGCTTTATTTCTCTTTGATCTTTGCTATGGGGCAAGTTGTTATTAGTTATAACGGTTAAACTGAAATATTGAAAAATTAGTGATACATATTTTTCACTCGTTTAATAATTTTAGGTAGAATAATGTATTCTTCTGCTAAGAATATTCTCTTTTAAAACATTTATCTGAATGTAATAAAGTTGTTACTGAATTGTCTCCAAGTTAATGTGGAAGTCACAAAAGATTGCCCTATCCAGTTGCAAATTTCTTTTACATTTAGTGAAATATCACTTACACTTTTGCTCATGAGAAGGTACCATATCATTATTGCCAGAATTCAAGACAATAACAATAGAATGTGATGCAGAAAAGGTCATTTTAAGAGCTTGTTATTCTTTCATCATTAATAGGATTGAGGCTGTCGGTATGAAAACAATCTGGGCAGAGTTAAGATGCTTTAGATTATGTGGGTACTTGTACTCATAATGCATATAACATATGCATTGCATTTTAATTTATGGGCTTAGGGGAACAGTGATTAAGTAGGAGAGAGAAGAGCTTTTTAAACACCTTCTGGAGAGTGATTTCTATTCTTTGCTGTCACATCTCCAATTATTCTTTCTCTTCGAATCCTTAAATCCTTACCTTCTTTCTTTGAGTTTTCTTGGTACAGGTGGCTGCCATTTGTAGAGCTATCAATTTTGCTGCTCCCTTTAAGGCAGCTATTATTTATGTTAGTTCCTGCTTATTCTTCTTTTGATTCATTTAGACAAGAATAGCTACAAAACATTTTAAACAGCTTGATAAAGAAGGTTAACTTTAGGGATCACATGTGCCCATGTCTGTCCAGTTCAGCACTCAGGTATTGACTTTAAAACACTTTTAATTTGAGCCACTACTTCAGATGCCAGGAATGTGGGGTACTGTGCCCTCACACCAAAGAGTGGCCAGAAACACAAGCTCTGTCATAGTTTTCTATGTCTTTCAGCTTCAAGGACAACATCGAGCTCAGAATTGTTTTGCTTCTCTTCATTGCTGTTGCTTATTCTACCATTTCCCAATCATTTGGTTTAAAGTCTGTATGTTAGAATTAATGGCAGGTTTTGCAGTCTGTTAAACCATAAATTACCACTCCTTGTCTTGGTTCTGAAAGAGATTACTTACCCATTCACAATTTTTCCATGGGATGTTCTCCAGATGTGTGCCATTTGAGACTCCTGACTTCTTTTTCCAGTGGATGAAGCTGACCCCTTGTTGAGGAAACAAAGAACTGGAGAATATATACATCAATGTTCAAGCATGAAAGTCCTTAGCAATGTTAAGATGCCGTCACACTTGGAGTCCATTTGCGTTCACTAACAATGCCCCCACTGTGGCAAGCAAGTGCATGGCTGGTCTAACCCTCCTATATAATTTTATGCTAATCCTTCAATTGTTCAAGGAGTCTTTAACAATTCCCTGTCTTTTTCTGTCTTTTGAGGCATCAAATAATGTTACAATTTGGAAACTCCATAGATGTAGACAATTGTGTCTTTACACAATTCTGGACTATTAGGTTTCTAATATGTTATATGTTAAGGATATGGTCCTTTCCAGTTCATTCTGGTCTGCTGTAGGGATTTTCAGTTTCAAAGTGGTCCAAAGTAGATGACCATTAATACAATGTTACCTCTAATCCAATTTCCCATAATCTCAAACTATGCAAAGGCAAATGTTTGAACCTGTGGCTGAACTCACTGTTTTGAATACCAAATCAAGAGCCTTAATGTATTATCTTAACTATTTTAGCAGAAGACTGATTGTTTGCAAAATATCTTTGGGTTGCCATTAGTTTGGGTTTAATCCTTTAGAAATATTCAGCGCTCAGGTCTATTCAAGAGCTCAGAAAACTGGCTCATCATAGCAGCTCAGCTCAGCCTGTGCGATTGCTTGTGTACTTAGACTCCGTTTATTTTGTTCAGGTTCACGATCAGGCGAGACAGCACTGTCAATTCAAAAGGACATTCTTTTTTCAAACTATTGATCTCCATTGCTCTTGCAAATCCTTTAGTATTGGCTCTCAGGATTACTATAATGCTATAATCATTCTGTTAAGGATTCAGATTTGTGGTGAGCTAAAAGATGGGAACATCAAAGGATTGAAATGCCCTTGAAGCAATCAATTTTTGTTCATCAAATACAAATGCTGGGAAGCTGCTTTTGGCTAATAATTTATAACTGAATTAATGACACATGGCTTTTTTTCTTGGATCATTTTTCTCCTCTTAAATGATCTGATTTTACGTTCTGGGAAGTGAATTTAAATTGCAGAGTGTTTTAAACAAGAATTCTTTGGAGGGTGAAAGCTTGTTTTACTTGCTTTCAAGTTATAAAGGCAGAAGAAACCCCTTTCTTTGGGCTCTAAAGGACGTTAAGTCCTAGCGTCATATCTCGTCTGCTTTCTCTGGTAACTAAACATGTGATTGCAGTTTGCATGTGGGTAACATTCTTGCTGAAGTTTCCTCCAGCAAAAATTTATGTTAAAATAATGAATGCCCTGGTGTGGCTCAATTGCTTTCATGTAAAATGGTCCAACAAATAAAAGTTTTCTAATAATTCAATAATAAAATAACATTAAAACCAGGTATATGATTCTCTGCTGCTAAAAATATGACTTAAGAATTTTTGGTAATATAGCTATTAAGAGCACGGAACATTTTAAGGAAAGAAAGTCTTTGGAATTGTGTTCATTTGCATTCTCCTCTTGGGCTCTTCCATTTCTCTGAGAATGTCAATATTTATATTCTGGCCTATGAGGAAAATCTTCCATTTGGAGGACTGAATATTTCCAGGTGCCCAGGCCTCTTCAAAGCTAATCATTAAGACTAAATAGAAAAGCATTCTAGATGAGATATGAATATTACTCAAAAGCAGAATGGGAAAATGTATGAGCTTGACCCTTATGCAAAAGTTTTTATTATTTAGAAACTGAAGTGAAGAAAATGAGATCTTATTAAATTGTAAGATACCAAACAATGATAACATGAACAAAAATTGTGGACGAGGAGATTAGTTGAAAAGCAAGGCTTTAAAGTGCATCTTAGCAATATTATTTATAGGTAAAGCCAATTCCCTTAATAATATGTCAATATCTATTGAAATTTACTTAATTTTGTCAATAGTTTTGTAGAATAATCAAAGTTTGGCTTTCTTTGTGTGACCTGAGTTACTATTTCACACTAGTAAGACTGTATTAAAAACATTCTGATGAAGGATTTTTAGCTCATGGCATTTTTTTAATCTTTGTGTTTCTATTGCCCAGGGCTAGTTTTGGGATATAGCAAGTTCTCAGAAAAATACTTGTTGGGAGATTAAAAGTAGATCTCAGATATACATCATGACAAGATTTTGAGTTCAAAGTACTATTTTAGATTTTTCAGGTCACATAGATTCTAGAAGACAACTACCCTTACTTGGTCTGGGTTGGTATTCGTTTTCTTTGACAAATGGAGACCATGGATACGCACTTCTACCTTTGCTGTCATCAGGAGGAGAAGTTCAGGCTGTAGATGCTCCCGTACATGGCGAGGTCATAATTCCAAACTGTGTTTTTGATCTTAAACTATTATTTTCTTGAAGAGACTGCTTTACATTTTCAAAGTTTAGATTTTCATGCTCCTAAAATCTTTTTTTTATGTTACATATTCTTTCTTTTTTTTTTTAAATTAGGCATTTTCCTTGTGCTCCTAAAATCTTATTCCTCCCTCTCCAGTATTTGCAACTATCAATTTTTACGTCATTTTAAAGACTGGGTTTGTGTTACATTAACATTTTCTAAAACACACTCCATGTTTAGGTGGGGTTCATTTAATACTGATATGCATTCTTTTGATATCTACAATTTACTTTTAATGTTTCATTTTATTTTACAATATTTATATTGTGCTTGCTTTTTATTTATTTACTTTTCATTACTTCTAACTTTTTGGAAGGTATTACTTCCCCAGTTTCTTCACTTGCTGAGTTTTGAGGTGTTATCTGCCTTAATCTTTGTAAACTCAGATTTATCTAAGACCCTGGCAGAATGTTGATTATCCCTTGTGTCATGTGTTATTTATCTAGCTTCAGCAGTTAATACTGTTGGTGTTAGGAATTGAGTACAAGGCCACTTGCTTTATAAATACGTCTGTTTTTTTTTGCAGGTGTTGAGGGTAACAGAAGGCTTCCTATCGTAGGATAACTCAGTTATCTTTTCAATAGAAACTGTTGGCAGCTAATACACTTACAAGCTTACAACATGGAGATGTGTGTGTGTGTGTGTGTGTGTGTGTGTGTGTGTAAGAGAGAGAGAGGGGGTAACAGAGAGACAGAGACAGACAGAGAGATAGCAAGACAGAGAGTCAGAGACAGAGGCAAAGACAGAGACAGAATGAAAGTTAATTAACTTTGCTTGTTGTTTTTGTTGGGACTGGGCAAAAATCCTAAGTAGCAGCACTAACAGATTACATACTAGAAATTGGCTACAGTATAAAATGGTGTTTTTTTCTTGTAAAGTAAAATCCATTGGTTCCTGGTTCTTTTTTCATGTACTTCAATTATACCTGCAACCCATTGGAACAGAGGAAAAGCATACATGCGAGTCACACATGTTGTAGCTACAGGTAGCTGTTTAGTCTTTATTTATCTTTTAACTGTATTGATTTGCCACCATCTAGGAGCAGAGACTTGATGAGAGCGATGTTAAGTATGGTTTCACAGAGTGAAGCTGACTTAGCCCCGGGAACAAATTTAGAAGATGAAAAAATCCTAGAAAAGAAATGCTCAACCCATAACTGTTAGATGTCAAGCCTAACTTTTCAGGTCTTCTGGACCCTGGCATCTGATCCCATGTCCTTGCATGTGACAAGTATCCTCTAGTTCAGTGCTATGTTGGTATTGTTTAAGTCTAAAGTGACTTAAAGAGAACTGAGCAATCTGCTGTATACATGTATGTATATAGTTTAGTACAACAACCTTAATGCACTTGGTGTTGTTAATGTTCCTTTATGGCATTCTGTCCTGAGAAAGTTATATAAGCAGAGTGAAGAAGAGAAGAAAAATGGGATGTACACTTTTTTTTTCTTTCTAGTTTGAGATTTCTCTCCTTTTCTGGTAATTGATATCAGAATTTTATTCAGGAAACTAAAACCTTATATACCCAATACCAGCATATTTGATTTCTATAACACCCATTTCTGTGAGAGGGGGAAATGACTTATGTTAAGAAGTTAGAGAAATAACAACAACTTTCACCTCACAAAATCAGTATATTTTATCTTTCAAGTAGCAAGGGCATGTTCTGGGACCTCAGTGGTGGAGCTTTTCTAGGGTATCAGAGGAAGATAAGAATCTTGGAATGGACTAAAGAACCAGTCCTTAGTGAATACTGGACGTTCTCCACGGCAAAAGGGAGGCTGTAGCATCTTTGTATCCCCCCAGCTCACTGTACTTTTCTACTTCCTCTTTCTGCTTTACTTTTTTTTTTTTTTTCCTTTTTGGTTTTTTGAGACAGGGTTTCTCTGTGTAGCCCTGGCTGTCCTGGAACTCACTTTGTAGACCAGGCTTGCCTCGATCTCAGAAACCCGCCTGCCTTTGCCTCCCAAGTGCTGGGATTAAAGGCGAGCACCACCACTGCCCGGCTGCTTTCTCTTCTTAAGAGTATAGTTCTTGGCTCTTAATCAGCTAGTGAGTTAATGTCTAAAATGTAATTATGTCTATATTTTTGATTCCTTGTATATTTCCTCCCTCCCTTCCACTTTCCTTTTTGTTTTGCTTCTCAAGACAGGATTTTCCCACATAGCCCTGGCTGTCCTGGAACTAGCTCTGTTGACCATGCTTGTTTCTAATTCACTCAGCCTGCCTCTTCTCCTCTGCCCCCTAACTAGCTCTCTCTTGAGTGCTGGGATTAAAGGTGTGCATCACCACTGCCCAGGGAATGTCTATGTTTTTTGAAAGTTGCACAAACATTTGGAAAGCTTATATCTTATAAGTACCTGAATAGGATGTTAAATTCCACCATCTAAGATCACATGTCCAAGGAGGAGTGGAAAAGGACTAAGAAATATGGCTACAAGATAAAGTCAGAGCTCTGCAAGGGTAAATGTGTACTCAAGATGTGGAGTGAAAAGAAAGAAGGAAGGACTCAGGGAAGGAGCATAGGTGGCAGATGTGGGTGACTCTAGAGCTGGGTTGTCAGCTTTGCTTCCTGTATGGAGGCCACAGATTTTAGGAAAGGAAAAGGAAGATTTTACTTTTAGTAGGAGGGACTTAAGCCAGGATCTCATGAATGCTAGGCGTTTGCTGGTGGACACTCTATCATTGATCTGTAGCTCAAATTTTTGAGATATTCAAGACATTTTATTGTACAATATTTACCTAAACTCTCCATGACAAATGTATATTTTGAATATACCAAATGAAAATTGTGCTTTTAAAATTTATTCACCGGAGAATGGGTTCCCAAACCATCTACATTATTCAAATCATAATACCTTTGAAACTATGGCTTTCTGACTCAAAAGACAGTGCAATCTCTACTATATTCTATTTCTGACATGTTATTTTCAAAACTCATGCAGCAGCATACATGTGAGGATCAGAAAGAAAAACTGTAAGCCGAGTACTCTGAAATATTAGATCATTAGCGTGATCTGGAACATTTCTCAAAATTTACGTTGCTGGGATGCATTCTGGAAATTTCTAACTCAGTAGGATTGGGGAGAAGTCTGAGATTTTACATCTTTAACATTCTCTCAGGATCTTGAACTATATTGCTTTGAGAATTGCTCTTTTGGTATTCCTTCTATTTAAGCACAGAAGCCAAGATTTTGAACTGGTTTGTCTCGCTACAGAACCCACTTTCTTCCCATTGAATTCTAATGCCTCTGCAATCTGCAGCAGGGAATTTCAACTTTGATTGTACATTGGAGTCAATAGAAGTGGTTAAGAATGTTTACCCATACTCCAGAGTTTCTTGAAGTTTTCAAGGATCAGCCAAGTTTAGGTCAACATTCACAGTTATAAATAAGAATGCAAAACCACATGTGCTGGTGGACACTTGTAATCCTATTTCTGGGTGAGTGGAAGATACGCAGATCCCTGGGGCTCTTTGGCCAGCTAGCATAGACTAACCAATAAGCTCCAGGCCAGTGAGAAACATTACTTATTAGTAACTTCTGACTTCTGGCCTTTACAAACACATGCGTGCACACACCACACAGGTGCACTCACAAAAAATGTGTTCCTTCCCTTCAGACACACAAACCATGGAGTGGAATTTAAACATTTCTGGAGCCTTAAAGTCACCCCCTTGTGTGTGTGTGTGTGTGTGTGTGTGTGTGTGGTGTTTACACAACTGTTCTAGCTCAAAGCCTAAAGCAGCCAATTTTTAAGAAAATTCACTGGTGTTCTCATTTGGTTCATTTAGTTAAGGATTATGTTGGTTAATAGTATGGCAATTCTTGCTTTCCTGTGATTTCAGTAGTTCTGGGTAGTTGGCTAGGTTTTTTGAGCTGGTCTTTAGACCAACTGGAGAGCTGTTAGTTACTGCTGGGGTATATGTCACTACTACATTCTTGGTGTTATCTTGACATGCTGGTCATGTTGTTAATAGGACAATTGGTTGATTCTGTCCTTTGGAAGCTTGCATGATACCTTCTGGTACTCTGAGAACAAGTACTCAGGGAGAAAGCTTTCAGGTCACTTCCAGATCATGGAGCTCTGGGCCCTGTGTCTGTAATACATGGTGCTTTCAGCAATTCAGACTTACCTTCTATCTCTGGGGAACAATTAAAGACAATTGCAATAGTTGACAATATTTTGGGAGTCTCTTGGATAATCCTAACCAACAACTCAAAAGAGGGTTTCTCATGCCTGATGTTGGGGTTTTTGTTGATAGTCTTTGCATGTTGGAGGGAGCATTGTCAGACCAGACAGAAATTTTTTATTTAAACTATATATGTATATTTATAGATCAACTTGTATTATAGGTATTTCTAGGTTGAAGTGAATAGTATGATTTATTTCTTTTCCAGACATCCTTACTATCATTTATCTTCCTCTTTTCCTTTGTGTTTATCTCCCTCCCTGTCCCTAACTATAGTTCCCTCTTTTTCTGTCTCCCCAATCAGATTATTTTGTGACCTGTTATTCCCTCTACCCTCGTAATGGATTCTTTTTATTTGATTCCTAACTACATTCTAAATATTTGTCCTGTCCAAAGATAAATTTAGTCCTTACCCCTTATCAAGAAAACTTTTTTTTTTTTTTGCAACAGATGGAGACCATTACAAAAAACTAAAATCAATCAAAACACAGAGTTGTGGATCCTAACCCCAAATAATACATCTATGCCACATGATAAAAACTAAAGCTCAGGGGTCATTGCAGAAGAGGGGGCAAAAAAATTGTAAAAGCTAAGCAAACAGGAAGTTTGCTGTAAGATTGTATCTCTGAGGAATATCAGAAGCTATACCCATAAAATCTTAACAGTGTCACCTCTTAAGCATGAGCTAAACAAGAACAAAAGACATGTTAACATGGACAGGGGAAAGGTCAGCTCTAAACAAAGAACTACAGGCAACTGAGTAATGGAGAGAGCAGAAGAAAATCTTCCCCAAGAAACAACATCCCAGTTGTTTATCCAGTATCAAATAGTCAAACAGTTAGCCCTGAATATATATTTCTCATTATACAGACTGAACAGGTTGTATAGTTAATGAAAAAATGAGACCATGAATTGATATGAATTGATAGAGAGCAAGAAGGGATATATGGGTGAGCTTGGAGGGAGAAAAGGGAAATGATATAATGATAATCTCAAAAATAAAATAAATAATTAATAAATTTTATTGATATATATTTATTGAATACAATAATGGGCTATATATATACATATATATATGTATATATATACACACACAAACACACATATATATGTCTTTCTGAGACTGACTCAATTCACTTAATGTGATGATCTCTAGTTGTGTCCTTGTTTTGCAAATGACATATTCTTCTTCTTTATGTCTGAAAAAAAAATCCAAAGTGTATATATATTATAGCTTTGTTTTATTATGGTTTATTGTTGCTGTAATAAAACACCCTGTCTACAAACAATTTGGAGGAGGAAAGGGTTTATTTCAGCTTATCCTATAGATCACTGTGGGAAGTCAGAACAGGAACTCAAGACAGCCACCTGGAGGCAGGAGCCATGGAAGAATGTTGCTTCTTGTCTTGCTCTCCAGCTAGCTTTCCTATATAACTCAGCTAGGGCCCACCCTCCTAGGGGTAGTACTGTCTAAAGTAGATTGGGCCCTCGCACATCAGTTGTCAGTGAAGATAATTCCTCACAGAGCTAGGACCCAACATGATCAAGGCAATTCTTCACTTGAAGCTTCTGCTTCCCAGCTGGCCTCAGATTGTGTCAACATGGCAATAAAAATGAATCAGTTCAATTTTTTTGCTTTTTAATTTTTAAATCACAATTATTAAATTGTGAAATATTAAGTGCACGTATGTTTTGTATGCATACATGTCTATGTACCATGTACATGTTTGGTGCCTGAAGATGCCAGAAGGTGTTGGAGCCTATGGGAATGAAGTTATAGACAGTTGTGAGCCTCCATGTAGGTGCTGGCAACTGAACTCTGGTCTTCTGGAAGAGGATTTAATCGCTAAGTCACCTCTCTAGCTCCCGTACAATTTCTTTTACCCTTTCCTTTGGTGATAGACACATAGGATAGTTCTGTACCTCAGCTCTTATGGATAGTGCTTCAGTAAATACCGATGTACAAGTTTCTCTGTAGTATGCTGACTGTCCTTTGAATGTTCTGATAACAGGCATGTCTGTCCATTTTTGGTCTTCAAAGAGCCTTCACACTGATTTCTATAGTGGCTGAAGTGATTTACATTCCTATCAGCAGTAGGTAAGGGTATCCTATTGTCTGTATCTTAGCCAACATTTATTTTTTAGTGACTGCCAAGCTACTAGAGTTAAATTGAATCTCCCTGTACTTTTTGTCTGTATTTTTCTGATGGTTATGACTGAACATTTTTTGATGTGTTCACTTGCAATTTGATTTTCATATATTGAAAGATATCATTTTCAGTATCTTTTGAATAGTTTAATTTCTTGCTATTTAACATTTTTTAAATTCTTCATTATATTATAGATATTAATTTTCTCTTAGATAGCTAGCTATCTTATCCTATTCTCTACAACGTCTCCTCCCTGGAACAAAAACAAAAGGGGGAAATTCCTCAGAAAGCAGTCCTCTTTTGTTTAATCCCATCTGAAATCACTGCTGTTTAAACTTCCACACTTTTGGGAGGAATTCAAACAGTTCTAGATAACATATGACTAAACCAATCTGTCAATGGAGTATTACTGTAGGGATAGGCCCTGCAATGCTTAGACTATTCATTCCATCAAATTCATTTCATATAAACAACTTAACAGCACTAATAAGCAAACTTCCCTTAGGTTATTCAACTACAACACTACCAAAAGAAGATTTAGTTCCAGCTAGTCTGATGTCAGAGTTTGGGATTACTGAAAGTGGATGAATAACCTGAAACTGTTAGAAGAGAAAGAAGGGGGGTGCACTTTAAGGCATGGGTGTGGGTGAGAACTTTCTTAGTAAGATTCTAGTTGTCCAGAAAGTCATGACTATTGTCAGAAACAATTGACTAATGGGGCCAAGTGAAATGAAAAAGGTAAACCTCAGAGGAAACCATCCAGGGAGGAGACAGCCTAGAGAATAGGATAAGATCTTATGAATGTGTTTATTTTTATGGCTACTCTTGGCTTGTGGTGTTGATTTTTTTCTTTTTGCAAAACTCTGTTCTCTTCTTCGAATACATAGATGTTTTCTTGGAAATGTATGCTTTCTAATAAAAAAGTTTATGGGACTTACAACATGAGTTTTATTTATCACATAAAACAGGAGTATGGCATTCTGAGATTTTGGAAAAAGCTAAATCCAGGCTTTGAGCAACAGGACAGGGTGCAGTGAGATGATTTCCACAGATTGTGCACGCCTGGAAGGCAAGGAGCCAGAGCACTAGCAGGGAATTTCCTCGGCATACATTATTTCCATTTTGTTATTTTCTGACTTCTCCATCACGTTTCTGTTGGTGCTGGTGATGTCATAGCTTCATACTTTCTCCTCTCTACTTTTCTATACTTAGTTCCTTTTCCTAGCTTCTGGTCCACTAAGGATGACAAAAGGGTTCTGGGTTCATAATGTCAGGTGGAATACCACCCAGCTGCAGGAGACTTTATAATTCAGCCTGTGGTTTATTTTCAAGTGAAGAGTTACACTGGCAGAACAAGGGGGAACAGGCCTCTTGAATACAGAAGGGATTTTTCAGACTACGTTGTATTAAGCACAGAGAAATTATTGCTCTGGGTAGTTCTGTGTTAAGTTGGATAAAACTACCCTTCTTCCAAAGATGCCCTTGTTTCAGTTCTGAGAAACTTAATGATAAAAGAGAACCCCTCCCTAAATGTGAGATTATCTAGGGATTATTGGAAGATTATCTTGGGTTGTCTAATTGGGCCCAATATACTCATAATATGTTTTTCAAGAACAAGTTAGGGTAGAATCAGAAAGACAGTTATTTAATGTTTTCTTTCATATGCAGAATTTAGATTAAAATTATACACATGAATATGTCTTTATTTATGTCTTTGTGTGGATATTAAAACTAGAAATGTGATTATGAAAAGAAAGGAAGAAATCTTAAGAGATCATCAAACACATGTAACAAGAAAGAAAAGTTTGGAATAATGAGAGGAAGAAATAGAAATAGACAATGCATGATAAAGGGCCATGATTGGGGAAATTAAAGGAGGACAGAGTATGATAACATATGTATAAGAAAGCTGTGTTAAATCCTATTGCTTTGTATACTAATCTAAAATATTAATGATAATATAAGTGAGTCAGTAGATTTAATACAAAGGAGACAAGAGGGATGAAAAACTATGAGCTAAAAATGACAGGAAGTCTCTCAGAAAGTGAAGGACCTAGATTCTCCCCTGACATGGACTTGCTCCCTCATTTAGACCTATGACTGCAGAAGCTGAGTTAAAATATTTTCAATCATCTGTTACAGAAGCCACAGGAAATTAACAGTTGGGTTTATCTCAGGAGAGAGGCCCTGGAGGAATGGGGGTTCTCAGATTCTTTAAGCAGTGTGGTTAGAGCTTCTGGACCCTTTATAGACGCTCCTGATGCTGTTGTTTCAAGTTTGGTTTTCTGTATTTGAGGTTGACAAGTACAGCCACATCTTAGAAAAGAGGAGGTTTAAACTTGTTAAGGCCTAAGCAACTGTTACCTGTCTAGCTGGCCATTTTGTATTGTTACTAATGTCATAAAGAAACTGTTACTATTATGTTTTATGCTTTGGTGTTCTTAGAAACCAATCACAACAGAACTGCTTTGTATAGTTAGTTAGTCAGAACAAGCTTAGATCTGAACCAACCATCCATCAGCACTTCCTCCACCTATGTATTAAATTTTATGGCTTCTTGCCTTTATAAGCGGCCCCTGGGATGGACCCCAGCATAAGACAGACAGCTGGACAAATATAAGAACCCATTTGGAATAAGATTTCCATTTTGCATAAGGGTTAAGTTTAAGTTCCCAAGATTTCCCTGGGAACTGACAACCTGCTGTGCAGAAAGAGACATGTTCTTGGGTGACTTACATCTGGTTGACAAGTTAATGTTAGTCCCCTGCTACAGTTAAATACCCTAACAAATGGAAACAGGATAAGTATACAACAAAGACATTGTTCTAAGGAAATCCCCTATCCCTAAATCCTGATTGGTGGAATAACTTGGCCCAGATGTTTGTACAGTTTGGGATTAAAAGTCCTATAGGGAATTGAACTAAATGTCCCAGCCATCTCTAGAATCTGGTCTTTGGCTCTGGTTGATCAGTTTTGGGGTATGGCATTTAAGAAACCATCCCTGTTTGACTGAGATCAGTGGCTGAGTGGTTTGTCTGGTGATCCCTAGACCATTACAATAGCTGGGTGCTAACAGGATCAGGTCAAGTAAGGAGGTTTATAGCTGGAGGCTAACAGGATAGGCTTGGATGTGTTCATCTGAAGTGTTAATGTTCACTGACAATCTGATTCCTGTTTTTCCAGTCTCTTACCCATGCAGAAGTTACTTTACTCAGTTCTTCTCTCTTCCCATCAGAGATGTCCTGCTAGAGAAGTATCTTAGTTACTATTCCATTGCTGTGGGGTGACACTATAACCAAGGCTTTCTTATAAAAGGAAGCATTTAATTAGGGGTTTGCTTATAGTTTTAAAGGGTCAGTTCAAGATTACTGTGGCAGGAAGCAGACAGGCATGGTGCTAGAGCTGTAGCTGAGAGCTTTACATTCTGATCGATAGGCAGCAGGCAGAAAGCTAGAGAGACACTGGGCTTGGCAAGGGATTTTGAAACCTCAAAGCCCACCTTCAGTGACACACCTTCTACAACAAGGCCACACCTCCCAATCCTTTCCAAGCAGTTCCACTGACTGGGGGCTCAACATTCAAACATAAGAACCTATGAGGGGTGGCTGGGGGGGGGGTTGGCATTCTTATGTCAACCACAGCAAGAAACTTATCCCAGATACAGGCAAGTAAAGCCTGATTAACTAGCCATTCATGTGACTTTTCCTGGTGGCTGTTGCCGGTGATCTTAGAAATTCAATAGGACTAAAAAAAACTATTATATGTATAGAAAAGAGGTTTTCTGGCTCATGAAAAAGAAAGCACAGCCTGTTGGAGTGGCTATTAGATAATGAAGAAGACTAATTTTAGAAAGAAATTATGACTGCAAACAGCAGAGCAGGTGGACAGAAAGAACCTCAAGCTTGTATCATATAATCAACACACAACTGCTTGTTACACAAGATACTTACTTGATTTCTCAAAACCAATTTGAATTGGCTATTGTCTATAGTCAGAACTATTTTTATGACTGATTCCTTGGCAGAAAGTAATTACAAGGAAGTGCAACACTTTTAAAGCAGGGAACCTTCATCTTGAGCAAGTGGCATGGCACTTATCAATTAACACTGAGTTGCTCTCACCTTGAAGATGTTAAGAATTCCTATATTGCAGCATTACTGTGAGGATTCAGTTCATAACTAAGAAGTCACTTTAGAAACTGAGAGGTGACAACGGGCTAGAAGCTAAGAAATTTATCTTCCTGGTACTATGTTTCAAACACTGGTTTAGTAACTAAGAAAAACACATTTTTTCTTATTTATTTTTGTCTGTCAAAAGTCAATTAATGCCCTTAATAATATCAAATATTGCTATTTCTTCAAGATAATCAATGCATGTTCATTAACTAAAACAACAGCAGCAACAACAGCAGCAGCAACAACAAAAACAACAAAAATCACATGGGGCCTGCAGCAGCAAGGGTGGTAGACACACAGAGTCCTGCCTGCTGCCACTTCATGCAGTGCAGGCAGAAGAGGTCACCCATAGGACTGTCAGCCTCATGTCTAACATCTATAGCTGGAGCCACTACAATGTGGAAGTATGTGATGGACAGATGGGGGAGAAAGAGTAGTAGAACTGAAGAGAGGTGAAAATGGAAATGGGAGGGTGTAGAGGAATAGCTTCCTGTGAGAAGCCAGCCCCACCACCTGAGGCCATGGTGAAGTCCCACTCTGTTTTCACTTGTCTAGGTCTGTGGTCCCAGAGCAGCAGGGATCAGTGGATATCCATGGTTGATATTATCATTTGAAACTGTGAGGACTCCTTTGTCTGGGCAGCTGTCTGGGACCACATACATGTGCAGAACTGGCCCTGCCCCTCATTGATTCTGCCATTCAATGCCTTGTATCTTGCCTGAGTAGCAAAAGAGAGCTTTCCCTGGTTGTTCTGGGGGCTCAGGTAAGCTGGTTCAGAGGATGAGAGTGAAGAAGAATTGGCCCAGCCCCTTGATTTTCAGGCTGCAGCAATTGGGAGAGTGAGCCCTGCCCCTGGACTGGGCAGCACAGTGCAGCTGGTTCTGGAGACAGAGATGCCAGTTAGTTGACTCTGAGAGTGTGAGAGCAAGAGAGCTGACCTTGCCTCCTGCCTGTGTTCAATAAAAAGTTGAAAAAAGTTCCACATGGATTATGAATATTATTTTTCTAGAACAAGAATATAAGCCCCTTGAGGTCATTTGCCAATCAGGTATGCTGTTCAATTTTTGAGTGGCATTTTTTGAGTAGTTTCATTATATGTGGGAAATCTTACTGATTGTTAAGGACTTCTAAGGAACTGAGCTGAGGATTAGTCATGTATGAACAAAATGAAGTCATCTATTGGCAATGTCTGTGTCTGACATGGAATAGATGCTGGAAAAACTTCTGATAGTATCCATTAATGCGTTTCATCTTAATTGAAATCATGTCACTTGAGTGAATGGAATTCTAAGTACCCGCATGCTGGCTCTGGGTATTTGCAAATAGGTGTGGCTTTATTACAAATAGGTGATTGTCACACAAGTGCAACTTTTCTTGTCATTTTTTTTGGTTCTTTTTAGTGTATGTGTTCTAGTTTTCTTCAAACAAAACTTCTAAACTTTGTAGTGAATACATCGGGGGTTAGGTTTAACCTCTGTTTGTATTGTCCCCTATTCCCTATACCAAATATAATGTATAAATAAAATAATATCAGCATCCAAGCAGATTTGTAAGCACCTAAGATTCCTGCCCTTTGGCACACACATCTTATATAATTCCATTCCTTTGCATGCAGAAAGGACTCTTGAATATATGGGATGTGATTTAAACTTGAAATATCCCTTACAGTCATGTGTCTGAACATCTGGTCCCCAGCTGGCAAAGCTGTTTTGGGATCTTATGCAAGCTTTAGGATGTAGGACCTGGCCAGTTGAAGTAGATCACTAAGAGAAGGTCTTTGAGGAAATATTATCTCTGGCTCATTCTTTTAACATCTCTCTGACTTCTGATCTGCCAAAATGTGGTGACCCTCTGGCACATGTTCCCCTGTCATGCCTTTCCCACCACAATGGTCTGAAAGCTGTGACCTAAATACATCTTTCTTTCCTTAAGTTGTTCTGCTCAGGTATTTTGTCAGAGAGATGAGAGAAAAGTAATGAATACAGATGTCATGCCTACGATGATATTCTGTTGTGACAAAAGTGAAATGATTTTGTAGATGTAATTAAGGATCAAAATCTACTGATGGAGTTAGTATAAGGCAGTAGATCTTATTGAAGTGTATTAATGGTTTGGATTTGAAATCCCTACCATCCTACCCAGTTCATGTGAGTTTCACATGCTGGTACTATTTTGGGAGATTGTAGTAGAAGTGTGGGGACTGTGGCTTCACTAGAAGAAAGAGTTGGCAGTGATGAACCTTGAAAATAATAGCGGCTCTGCCTCTAGTTCCTGATCTCTGCTTTCCAGTTTAGCAAGATTTAACAAGCTGTATTGCAAGGGTCCCATCCATTAATGGAACCATCCAGCCACCACACCACCTCAGCATGATAGACTGATTCTGCTTAAACCAAACTGTTAAGTAATCACGATTCCTTTCTCCTTTAAGTGGCTGCTGGCATAAATTTGGTCATAGGGATATAAAAGTAACTAGTACAAAGTGAAACATCAGAGAAACTAGAGAACTGGATTCTTCCTGAAGAAGCAGATTGACTGCTGGTATCAAGGAAGTTGATACTGTGTTTTAAGAGGACTTGCAAGAGAAATAGATAGACCCCAAAGGCAGCCTCTAGGATTTGAGAGCAACCTCAGGTGACAGCCATTGGGAAGGCAGAGACCTCAGTGTGGATTTTAGACCCATGAAGAGGAAAGCATGGTTCACATACTCACTCAAGGCTGGGTGAAGTGGCCATGGCCTGGAAGTAAACTCTGCTTATAGATTTGTGTTATTGTTTGTATATACTCGGCCCAGGGAGTGGCACTATTAGAAGGTGTGGCCCTGTTGGCGTAAGTGTGGCCTTGTTGGAGTACATGTGTTATTGTACCTGTAGGTTTTAAGACTCTTTTCCTAGCTGCTTGGAAGCCAGTATTCCACTAGCAGCCATCAGATGAAGATATAGAATTCTTAGGTCCTCCTGCACCATACCTTCCTGGATCCTGCCATGCTCTTGCCTTGACGATAATGGACTGCACCTCTGAACTTGTAAGCCAGCTCCAATTAATTGTCCTTATAAGAGTTACCATCACACAATATGTATTCACTGATAAGTGGATATTAGCCCAAAACTTAGGATACCCAAGATATAAGATACAATTTGCTAAACGCATGAAACTCAAGAAGAATGAAGACCAAAGTGTGGACACTGTGCACCTTCTTAGAATTGGGAACAAAACACCCAGGGAAGGAGTTACAGAGACAAAGTTCGTAGCTGTGATGAAAGGATGGACCATATAGAGACTGCCGTATCCAGGGATCCATCCCATAATCAGCTTCTAAACGCTGACACCATTGCATACACTAGCAAGATTTTGCTGAAAGGACCCAAATATAGCTGTCTCTTGTGAGACGATGCCGGGGCCTAGCAAACACAGGAGTGGATGTTCACAGTCAGCTATTGGATGTATATCACAGGGCTCCCAATGGAGAAGCTAGAGAAAGTACCCAAGGAGCTAAAGGGATCTGCAACCCTATTGTTGGAACAACATGATGTACTAACCAGAACCCCGGAGCTCTTGTCTCTAGCTGCATATGTATCGAAAGATGGCCTAGTTGGCCATCACTGGAAAGAGAGGCCCATTGGACTTGCAAACTTTATATGCCCCAATATAGGGGAATGCCAGGGCCAAAAGAATGGGAATGGGTGGGTAGGGAAGTGGGGGGCGCTATGGGGGACTTTTGGGATAGCATTGGAAATGTAATTGAGGAAAATATGTAATAAAAATATTAAAAAAAAAAAAAGAGTTACCATGGTCATGGTATCTGTTCAAAGCAGTAAAACCCTAAGACAATATGTAAACTTTGAAGAGAGTCCGTGTTTCAGAAAACGCCACAGTGCATTTCTTCTTTGTACCACTCAGAGGAACCCAGGAATGGCATGCTTAGACTTCTGACTCATGGGAATGGGAAGATTTATCTCAGCTTTAAATTTGTTTTTTTCATCAAAGAAAACCCACATAATTGCTAGTAAATGACACAAGGGAGAGTGGAAGAAACAGACATTCTACATGGACTTTAGATTGATGAAGAGAAAACCATGGCTTACTTTTTCACTCAATAAGTGTGCACCAACTGTATCCTAATCCATCTTTGTGTACCAAGACATCTGTTTTGCTCCTGCTGGTGTGAGCAGCATAGAAATCACATAGTTGCTTATGACTTTTGCCACAGCGAAGGCATTTCCTGGCCATGTAAGACTTCTTTGTTATTTTTTTTCTAGGAAAAACATGGTAGTATACATCAGAACTAAATTTCCTATGATAGCACTGCCTTTACAAACACAACAACTTTTTCCAATAGTCCTTGAATTTTAGTTACATATGAATGAAATCTTTGAGTCTGTGTCACATAAACAGAAATCTGAAGTATTTAACATTACATAACAATATTTTATTATTCTTCATAGTGTTTTTAATCATTAAATGATATTGTTATTGAACTGACACATTAAATATTCCATAGTAGTTTTCTATTATTGGAAATAATGGAGGTGATTTATTTTGGGGATTTTTGTCTGTTACTGTAAATAACATTTATTCTTGATATTGAATTTCATGTTTTTCTAATTACATAATGATTTCAGGATATGCTTCTGATAATGGTATTACTGTTGAAACAGGCCTAATTCAAGCCCCCATTTTTTCAATATCCAACCCTCCTGTAGTATGTTTCTTAATTTCAACATAATTTTGCCAGTTTTTGAAATTTATTTGTACATATATGTCTATACCATTTTCCAAAAACTAACTTTATTGAGGTATAACTAATCTAACAAGATACACTGCGAGCCATTCAAGAAAACTTGACAATTTTATTAGCAGCCACACGATTTGATACAATCAAGTTATAAAGTCTTTTAATGGCTCCCTTTATTTTCTTGGGTCCTTGCCCCATGAAAATACCAATATATTTTTTGTTTTACCAAAACAAATTGTCTGAAACTGTATAGTCTATATCTTTTTGTGTCTTACCTTGTTTGACAAAATACTTTTTCTATTTTTCCTGTATTGTATGTATTAGTAAGCTTGTTCTTTATATGCAAAAATGTGTACACAACAACTTTTTTATTGTTTCTTCTGATATAGGACATGTCTGATGATTCTCTCTTGGGTATTATTAATAAAGTTGATCTAAACATTCTTTCTGAGAGTAAATGTTTTCAGTTCTCTTGGGTGTTTTCTTTAAAAGTAGATGGCTGGTGATGTGCTATAAAAAGAAAGAAAGAGGGAATATGTTCTAGTGGAGGTGTGTTGAGGTATGGAGGAAGCAGGTGCCTCAATGGGGCTCATACTGAGACATCCCTTCCTCTGAGAGGTCAGCCACATATGATGATGACGATGGTATAGTATAGAATAGAGTTTATTCAGGGCATGGGGAGGGGAGTTAAGAGCATAGTAGAGGTAGAGAAAGAAAGAGAGAGCGAAAGAGCGGGGGCGGGGGGTAGGAGGCTGGCCATGAAAGAGGGGTAAGGGAATGGGGAAAGAGGGAGGAAGAGGCAAGGGGACAGAGCAGGAGTAAGAAGGCATGAGATAAAGAGAACAAGAGGGCAAGAGAGGGACGAGGGGACAAGCAGCCCCTTTTATAGTGGCTCAGGCCTACCTGGCTGTTGCCCTGTAACTGTGGGGAGGAGCATACCTGGATGTAGGTAACTGTGGAGTGGAGCTTAGACAGAATGTTAACAGCTGGATTATATAAAGAACAAGTATTTACTTTTATAGAAAAGGGACAAACTATTAACTAGAGCTTCTCAGCTTGTTTGTATCATGAAAAGATGGGTCAGAGTTCATGCTTGCCATCCCACAACTTAACCAACACTTGGTATTATCAATATTTTATTTTAACCATTCTAGTAGTCAAGGATTGATGTCTCATTATGGTTTGTCATTTATTTTTCAATTTTAGAATGTTTTATTAAATATTAATTACACATTGAATATTTCCATAATTGTGCATAATATATTTTGATTATATTCGTCTAGCTCTTTCTTGTCCTCCTCCCAATTCTGCTATTCTTCCTTTCTCCTTTGCAATTTATGGCCTGGTATGCAACAGTCAATTATTCTTTTTTTTTTTCCTGTGATTTTTTTCTTTTTTTTTTTTTTTATTAGGTATTTTCTTCATTTACAGGACAAGGCTGCCCACTCTCTCCCTACCTATTCAACATTGTACTTGAAGTCCTAGCCAGAGCAATTCGACAACAAAAGGAGACCAAGGGGATACAAATTGGAAAGGAAGAAGTCAAAATATTACTTTTTGCAGATGATATAATAGTATATATAAGTGACCCTAAAAATTCCACCAGAGAACTCCTAAACCTGATAAACCTGCTTCAATGAAGTAGCTGGATATAAAATTAACTCAAACAAGGAATTCGCATTCATTCTAAATGTTACCTGCCAGTTGTGCCAGCACCATTTGTTGAAAATGCTGTCTTCTTTCCACTGGATGGTTTTAGCTTCCTTGTCAAAGATCAAGTGACCATAGGTGTGTGGGTTCGTTTCTGGGTCTTCAATTCTATTCCATTGGTCTACTTGTCTGTTGCTATACCAGTACCATGCAGTTTTTTATTACAATTGTTTTGTAGTAAAGCTTTAGGTCTGGCATGGATTTCCACCAGAGGTACTTTTATCCTTGAGAAGAGTTTTTGCTATCCTAGGCTTTTGTTATTCCAGATGAATTTGCAGATTGCTCTTTCTAATTCGTTGAATAATTGAGTTGGAATTTTGATGGGGATTGCATTGAACCTGTAGATTGCTTTTGGCAAGATAGCCATTTTTACAATGTTGATCCTGCCAATCCATGAGCATGGGAGATCTTTCCATCTTCTGAGATCTTCTTTAATTTCTTTCTTCAGAGACTTGAAGTTTTATCATACAGATCTTTCACTTCTTAAGTTAGAGTCACACCAAGATATTTTATATTATTTGTGACTATTGAGAAGGGTGTTGTTTCCCTAATTTCTTTCTCAGCCTGTTTATTCTTTGTGTAGAGAAAGGCCATTGACTTGTTTGAGTTAATTTTATATCCAGCTACTTCATTAAAGCAGGTTTATCAGGTTTAGGAGTTCTCTGGTGGAATTTTTAGGGTCACTTATATATACTATCATATCATCTGCAAAAAGTGTTATTTTGACTTCATCTTTTCCAATTTGTATCCCCTTGATCTCCTTTTGTTGTCGAATTGCTCTGGCTAGGACTTCAAGTACAATATTGAATTGGTAGGGAGAAAGTGGGCAGCCTTGTCTAGTCCCTGATTTTTTGGGATTGCTTCAAGCTTCTCACCATTTACTTTGATGTTGGCTACTGGTTTGCTGTAGATTGCTTTTATCATGTTTAGGTATGGGCCTTGAATTTCTGATCTTTCCAAGACTTTTATCATGAATGGGTGTTACATCTTGTCGAATGCTTTTTCCGCATATAATGAGATGATCATGTGGTTTTTGTATTTGAGTTTGTTTATATAATGGATTATGTTGATGGATTTCCTTATATTAAACCATCCCTGCATTCCTGGAATAAAACCTACTTGGTCAGGATGGATGATTGCTTTAATGTGTTCTTGGATTCTGTTAGCGAGAATTTTATTGAGTATTTTTGCATCTATATTCATAAGGGAAATTGGTCTGAAGTTCTGTATCTTTCTTGGATCTTTCTGTGGTTTAGGTATCAGAGTAATTGTGGCTTCATAGAATGAGTTGGGTAGAGTTCCCTCTACTTCTATTTTGTGGAATAGTTTGTGCAGAACTGGAATTAGATCTTCTCTGAAGGTCTGGTAGAACTCTGTATTAAACCCATCTGGTCCTGGGCTTTTTTTAGCTGGGAGACTATTAATGACTGCTTCTATTTCTTTAGGGGATATGGGACTGTTTAGATAGTTAACTTGATCCTGATTTAACTTTGTTACCTGGTATCTGTCTAGAAATTTGTCCATTTCGTCCAGGTTTTCCAGTTTTGTTGAGTATAGCCTTTTGTAGAAGGATCTGATGGTGTTTTGGATTTATTTAGGATCTGTTGTTATGTCTCCCTTTTCATTTCTGATTTTGTTAATTAGGATGTTGTCCCTGTGCCCTCTAGTGAGTCTAGCTAAGGGTTTATATATCTAGTTGATTTTCTCGAAGAACCAACTCCGTGTTTGGTTAATTCTTTGAATAGTTCTTGTTTCCACTTGGTTGATTTCACCCCTGAGTTTGATTGTTTCCTGCTGTCTACTACTCTTGGGTGAATTTTCTTCCTTTTTTTTCTAGAGCTTTTAGATGTGTTGTCAAGCTGCTAGTGTGTGCTCTCTCTAGTTTCTTTTTGGAGGCACTCAGAGCTATGAGTTTCCCTCTTACAAATGCTTTCACTGTGTCCCATAGGTTTGGGTATGTTGTGGCTTCATTTTCTTCTTCTTTTTTTTTTTTTTTCAAGTAAGCCACATTGGTCATTTTATTTTTTTTTTAATTTTTAATATTTTTATTACATATTTTCCTCAGTTACATTTCCAATGCTATCCCAAAAGTCCCCCATAGCGCCCCCCACTTCCCTACCCACCCATTCCCATTCTTTTGGCCCTGGCATTCCCCTATATTGGGACATATAAAGTTTGCAAGTCCAATGGGCCTCTCTTTCCATTGATGGCCGACTAGGCCATCTTTCGATACATATGCCGCTAGAGACAAGAGCTCCGGGGTTCTGGTTAGTACATCATGTTGTTCCAACAATAGGGTTGCAGATCCCTTTAGCTCCTTGGTTACTTTCTCTAGCTTCTCCATTGGGAGCCCTGTGATACATCCAATAGCTGACTGTGAACATCCACTCCTGTGTTTGCTAGGCCCCGGCATCGTCTCACAAGAGACAGCTATAATTGGGTCCTTTCAGCAAAATCTTGCTAGTGTATGCAATGGTGTCAGCGTTTAGAAGCTGATTATGGGATGGATCCCTGGATACAGCAGTCTCTAAATGGTCCATCCTTTCACCACAGCTACGAACTTTGTCTCTGTAACTCCTTCCTTGGGTGTTTTGTTCCCAATTCTAAGAAGGTGCACAGTGTCCACACTTTGGTCTTCATTCTTCTTGAGTTTCATGCGTTTAGGAAATTGTATCTTATATCTTGGGTATCCTAAGTTTTGGGCTAATATCCACTTATCAGTGAATACATATTGTGTGAGTTCTTTTGTGATTGTGTTACTTCACTCAAGATGATGCCCTCCAGGTCCATCCATTTGGCTAGGAATTTCATAAATTCATTCTTTTTAATAGCTGAGTAGTACTCCATTGTGTAAATGTACCATAATTTCTGTATCCATTCCTCTGTTGAGGGACATCTGGGTTCTTTCCAGCTTCTGGCTATTATAAATAGGGCTGCTATGAACATAGTGGAGCATGTGTCCTTTTTACCAGTTGGGACATCTTCTGGATATATGCCCAGGAGAGGTATTGCTGGATCCTCCGGTAGTACTATGTCCAATTTTCTGAGGAACCGCCAGACTGATTTCCAGAGTGGTTGTACAAGCTTGCAATCCCACCAACAATGGAGAAGTGTTCCTCTTTCTCCACATCCTTGCCAGCATCTACTGTCACCTGAATTTTTGATCTTAGCCATTCTGACTGGTGTGAGGTGGAATCTCAGGGTTGTTTTGATTTGCATTTCCCTGATGATTAAGGATGTTGAACATTTTTTCAGGTGCTTCTCTGCCATACGGTATTCCTCAGGTGAGAATTCTTTGTTCAGTTCTGAGCCCCATTTTTTAATGGGGTTATTTGACTTTCTGGAGTCCACCTTCTTAAGTTCTTTATATATATTGGATATTAGTCCCTTATCTGATTTAGGATAGGTGAAGATCCTTTCCCAGTCTGTTGGTGGTTTTTTTGTCTTATTGATGGTGTCTTTAGCCTTGCAGAAGCTTTGTAGTTTCATGAGGTCCCACTTGTCAATTCTCGATCTTACAGCACAAACCATTACTGTTCTATTCAGGAATTTTTCCCCTGTGCCCATATCTTCAAGGCTTTTCCCCACTCTCTCCTCTATAAGTTTCAGTGTCTCTGGTTTTATGTGAAGTTCCTTGATCCACTTAGACTTGACCTTAGTACAAGGAGATAGGAATGGATCGATTCGCATTCTTCTACATGTTAACAACCAGTTGTGCCAGCACCATTTGTTGAAAATGCTGTCTTTCTTCCACTGGATGTTTTTAGCTCCCTTGTCGAAGATCAAGTGACCGTAGGTGTGTGGGTTCATTTCTGGGTCTTCAATTCTATTCCATTGGTCTATTTGTCTGTCACTATACCAGTACCATGCAGTTTTTATCACAATTGCTCTGTAGTAGAGCTTTAGGTCCGGCATGGTGATTCCACCAGAGGTTCTTTTATCCTTGAGAAGAGTTTTTGCTATCCTAGGTTTTTTGTTATTCCAGATGAATTTGCAGATTGCACTTTCTAATTCGTTGAAGAATTGAGTTGGAATTTTGATGGGGATTGCATTGAATCTGTAGATTGCTTTTGGCAAGATAGCCATTTTTACAATGTTGATCCTGCCAATCCATGAGCATGGGAGATCTTTCCATCTTCTGAGATCTTCTAGAATTTCTTTCTTCAGAGACTTGAAGTTTTTATTATACAGATCTTTCACTTCCTTAGTTAGAGTCACGCCAAGATATTTTATATTATTTGTGACTATTGAGAAGGGTGTTGTTTCCCTAATTTCTTTCTCAGCCTGTTTATTCTTTGTGTAGAGAAAGGCCATTGATTTGTTTGAGTTAATTTTATATCCAGCTACTTCACCGAAGCTGTTTATCAGGCTTAGGAGTTCTCTGGTGGAATTTTTAGGGTCACTTATATATACTATCATATCATCTGCAAAAAGTGATATTTTGACTTCATCTTTTCCTATTTGTATCCCTTTGATCTCCTTTTGTTGTCGAATTGCTCTGGCTAGGACTTCAAGTACAATGTTGAATAGGTATGGAGAAAGTGGACAGTCTTGTCTAGTCCCTGATTTTAGAGGGATTGCTTCAAGCTTCTCACCATTTACTTTGATGTTGCCTACTGGTTTGCTGTAGATTGCTTTTATCATGTTTAGGTATGGGCCTTGAATTCCTGATCTTTCCAAGACTTTTATCATGAATGGGTGTTGGATCTTGTCAAATGCTTTTTCCGCATCTAAAGAGATGACCATGTGGTTTTTGTCTTTGAGTTTGTTTATATACTGGTTTCCGTTGATGGATTTCCGTATATTGAACCATCCCTGCATCTCTGGGATGAAACCTACTTGGTCAGGATGGATGATTGTTTTGATGTGTTCTTGGATTCGGTTAGCAAGAACTTTATTGAGGATTTTTGCATCAATATTCATAAGGGATATTGGTCTGAAGTTTTCTATCTTTGTTGGGCCTTTTTGTGGTTTAGGTATCAGAGTAATTGTGGCTTCATAGAATGAGTTGGGTAGAGTACCTTCTGTTTCTATTTTGTGGAATAGTTTGTGAAGAACTGGGATTAGATCTTCTTTGAAGGCCTGATAGAACTCTGCACTAAACCCATCTGGTCCTGGGCTTTTTTTAGTTGGGAGACTATTAATGACTGCTTCTATTTCTTTGGGGGATATAGGGCTGTTTAGATCATTAACCTGATCTTGATTCAACTTTGGTACCTGGTATCTGTCTAGGAACTTCTCCATTTCATCCAGGTTCTCCAGTTTTGTTGAGTATAGCCTTTGGTAGAAGGATCTGATGGTGTTTTGGATGTCTTCAGGATCTGTTGTTATGTCTCTTTTTTCATATCTGATTTTGTTAATTAGGATGCTTTCCCTGTGCCCTCTAGTGAGTCTGGCTAAGGGTTTATCTATCTTGTTGATTTTCTCAAAGAACCAGCTACTTGATTGGTTGATTCTTTGAATAGTTTTTCTTGTTTCCACTTGGTTGATTTCGCCCCTGAGTTTGATTATTTCCTGCTGTCTACTCCTCTTGGGTGAATTTGCTTCCTTTTGTTCTAGTGCTTTTAGGTATGATGTCAAGCTGCTAATGTGTGCTCTCTCTAGTTTCCTTTTGGAGGCACTCAGAGCTATGAGTTTTCCTCTTAGAAATGCTTTCATTGCGTCCCATAAGTTTGGGTATGTTGTGGCTTCATTTTCATTAAAGTCTAAAAAGTCTTCAATTTCTTTCGTTATTCCTCCCTTGACCAAAGTATCATTGAGAAGAGTGTTGTTCAGTTTCCACGTGAATGTTGGCTTTCCATTATTTATATTGTTATTAAGATCAGCCTTAGTTCCTGGTGGTCTGATAGGATGCATGGGACAATTTCAATATTTTTGTATCTGTTGAGGCCTGTTTTGTGACCAATTATATGGTCAATTTTGGAGAAGGTCCCCTGAGGTGCTGAGAAGAAGGTATATTATTTTGTTTTAGGATAAATATTCTGTAGATATCTGTTAAGTCCATTTGTTTCATAACTTCTATTAGATTCACTGTGTCCCTGTTTAGTTTCTGTTTCCACAGTCTGTCCATTGATGAAAGTGGTGTGTTGAAGTCTCCCACTATTATTATGTGAGGTACAATGTGTGCATTGAGCTTTACTAAAGTGTCTTTAATGAATGTGACTGCCCTTGCATTTGGAGCATAGATATTCAGAATTGAGATTTCCTATTTGAGGATTTTACCTTTGATGAGTATGAAGTGTCCCTCCTTGTCTTCTTTGATAACTTTGGGTTGGAAGTCGATTTTTTTTCGATATTAGAATGGTTACTCCAGCTTGTTTCTTTAGACCATTTGTTTGGAAAATTGTTTTCCAGCCTTTCACTCTGAGGTAGTGTCTGTCTTTTTCCCTGAGATGGGTTTCCTGTAAGCAGCAGAATGTTGGGTCCTGTTTGTGTAGCCAGTCTGTTAGTCTATGTCTTTTTATTGGGGAATTGAGTCCATTGATATTAAGAGATATTAAGGAAAAGTAATTGTTGCTTCCTTTTATTTTTGTTGTTAGAGTTGGCCTTCTGTTCTTGTGGCTGTCTTCTTTTTGGTTTGTTGAGGGATTACTTTCTTGCTTTTTCTAGGGCGTGATTTTCTTCCTTGTATTGTTTTTTTTTTTCTGTTATTATCCTTTGAAGGGCTGGATTCGTGGAAAGATAATGTGTGAATTTGGTTTTGTCGTGGAATACTTTGGTTTCTCCATCTATGGTAATTGAGAGTTTGGCCGGGTATAGTAGCCTGGGCTGGCATTTGTGTTCTCTTAGTGTCTGTATAATATCTGTACAAGGTCTTCTGGCTTTCATAGTCTCTGGTGAAAACTCTGGTGTAATTCTCATAGGCCTGCCTTTATATGTTACTTGACCTTTCTCCCTTACTGCTTTTAATACTCTATCTTTATTTAGTGTATTTGTTGTTCTGATTATTATGTGTCGGGAGGAATTTCTTTTCTGGTCCAGGAGTTCTGTAGGCTTCTTGTATGTTCATAGGCATCTCTTTCTTTAGGTTTGGGAAGTTTTCTTCTATAATTTTGTTGAAGATATTTGCTGGCCCTTTAATTTGAAAATCTTCATTCTCATCAACTCCTATTATCTGTATGTTTTGTCTCCTCATTGTGTCCTGGATTTCCTGGATGTTTTGAGTTAGGATCCTTTTGCGTTTTGTATTTTCTTTGATTGTTGTGCTGATGTTCTCTATGGAATCTTCTGCACCTGAGATTCTCTCTTCCATCTCTTGTATTCTGTTGCTGATGCTTGCATCTATGGTTCCAGATTTCTCTCCTAGGGTTTCTATCTCCAGCCTTGCCTCACTTTGGGTTTTCTTTATTGTGTCTACTTCCCTTTTTAGGTCTAGTATGGTTTTTTTCATTTCCATCACCTGTTTGGCTGTGTTTTCCTGTTTTTCTTTAAGGACTTGCAACTCTTTAGCAGTGTTCTCCTTTATTTCTTTAAGTGAGTCATTAACGTCCTTCTTGATGTCCTCTACCATCATCATGAGATATGTTTTTAAATCCGGGTCTAGCTTTTCGGTTGTGTTGGGGTGCCCAGGACTAGGTGGGGTGGGAGTGCTGCGTTCTGATGATGGTGAGTGGTCTTGATTTCTGTTAGTAGGATTCTTACATTTGCTGTTCGCCATCTGGTAATTTCTGGAGCTTGTTATTACAGTTGTCTCTGATTAGAGCTTGTTCCTCAATTGATTATGTTAGCCTCTATCAGCAGACCTGGGAGACTAGCTCTATCCTTAGTTTCAGTGGTCAGAGTGCTCTCTGCAGGCAAGCTCTCCTCTTGCAGAGAAGGTGCCCAGATATCTGGTGTTCCAGCCTGCCTCCTGGCAGAAGTTGTGTTTCAACCTGCCTCCTGGCAGCTGTTGTATTCCACTCACCAGAGGTCTTAAGATCCTGTGGAGGGTCCTGTGATGAACTTGGGGGTGTCCAGAAATTCAGCGCACAAGGAACCCTGGTGCTGGAGTGGACTGGAAGGGACTTGTGCCTCTAATTAGGCCGGGTTATCTCTTCCCAAGTTAATGCAGTCTCAGGTCCTGCGAGATTGGATTGGAGCAGAAGCTGTGTTCCACTCACCAGAGGTCTTAGCATCCTGTGGGGGATCCTGTGTGGGTCCTTGTGGTTGTCCGGAGACTCCCCGGGCCAGGAACCCCGGTGCTGCAGTGGAAGGGAAAGTGGTCAGATGTCTGGAGCCGAAAAAGGTGCTACCTCAGAAGCTCTGTGGCACCCGCCTGTCCCAGAAGCTGTCTGCTTCTGTGTGCACACTCTCACCTGTGCAGACTACTTTTTGGCGGAGTCCCGGAACCCCTTACTGCTTTTAATATTCTTTCTTTGTTTTGTACATTTTGTGTTTTGATTATCATGTGACTAGAGAAATTCCTTTTCTGGTCCAATCTATTTGGAATTCTGTAGGCCTCTTGTATGCTCACTGGCATCTCTTTCTTTAGGTTAGAGATGTTTTCTTCTTTAATTTTGTTGAAGATATTTACTGGGAAATACTTCCTTGGGAATCTTCCTTCTCATCCTTACCTATTAACCTTATGTTTGGTCTTCTCAATTTGTCCTGGATTTCCTGGATTCTTTGGGTTAGGATATTTTTGCATTTTGCATTTTCTTTGATTGTTGTATCAGTGCTTTCTATGGTGTCTTCTGCACCTGAGATTCTATGTTCTATTTCTTGTACTGTGTTGGTGATGCTTGCATCTATGATTCCTGATCTCTTTCCCAGGTTTTCTATCTCCAGGGTTGTCTCTCTTTTTTGATTTCTTTATTGTTTCCAGCTCCATGGAATTAGATCCTGGATAGTTTTGTTAAATTCCTTCACCTGTTTGGTTTTGTTTTTCTGTAATCTTTAGGGGATTTTTGTGTTTACTCTTTAAAGGCTTCTACCTGTTTACCTGTGTTCTCCTGTATTTCTTTAAGGGAGTTGATGTCCTTCTTAAAGTCCTCTATAGTATCATGAGATGTGATTTTAAATCCAAATATTGCCTTTCTTGTGTGTTGGGGTATTCTAATGATGCCAAGTGGTTTTGTTTTCTGTTGGTCAGGTTCTTGTGCTTCCCTTTTGCCATCTGGTTATCCCTGGTGTTAGTTGGTCTTGCTGTGTCTGGCTGAAGCTTGTCCCTCCTGTGGACCTCTATGCCTGTGTCAGCACTCCTGGGAGACCAGTTTTCTTTTGGTGGGACCTGTGTACAAAGGGATGTGGAACAGCCCCAGCTCCAGGGTGCAGATGGCAACTGGACGTATCCTGTCCCAGCTGTTCCACTGTCCCTGTGCCCTGTATGCTACTGGCTGGTCCTGCTTTGAACTGTTATTGGCGAGAAAGAGGGGATCTCATCTCTGAACCTGGGAGTGAGATTACTCCTGGGAGACCAGCTCTTTCCTGGTGGGACCTGTGTACAGCAGGCTGTGGAACAGCTTTAGCTCCTGGGTGCAGATGGCAATTTCCAATTTCTTTAGGAGGGCACTTATTGCTATGAATTTTCCTCTTAGAATTACTGTCATTGTGTCCCATAAGTTTGGGTATGTTGTGTTATCATTTTCATTGAATTCCAGGAAGTGTTTGATTTCTTTCTTTCTTTCTTTCTTTCTTTCTTTCTTTCTTTCTTTCTTTCTTTCTTTCTTCCTTCCTTCCTTCCTTCCTTTTCTCTCTCTCTCTCTCTCTCTCTCTCTCTCTCTCTCTCTCTCTCTCTCTCTCTCTCTTTCTCTCCTAAGTTATCATTGAGTAGAGAGTTGTTCAGGTTCCATGGTTGTATGGGTTTTCTGTTGTTTTTGTTGTTCTTTAAGTCTAGGCTTAATCCATGGTGATCTGATAGGAGGCATGTAATTATTTGAATCTTCTTGTATCTGTTGAGGCCTGTTTGGTGACTGATTATAAGGTTAATTTTGGAGAAGGTACCATGAGGTGCTAAGAAGAAGGTATATTCTTTAGTTTTATAGTGGAATGTTCTATACATGTCTGTTAAATCCATTTGGTTTGTAACCTCTATTAGTTTCACTGTGTCCCTGTTTAGTTTCCATTTCAATGACCTGTCTATTGCTGATAGTGGGGTGTTGAAGTCTCCAACTCCTATTGTGTGGAGTTCTATGTATATTTTGAGCTTTAGTAGGGTTTCTTTTATGAATGTGGGTGACCTTGCATTTGGGGAATAGATGTTCAGAATTGAGACTTTACCTTGGTGGATTTTTCCTTTGATGAATATGAAGTGTCCTTCCTCATCTCATTTGATAATTTTTGGTTGAAAGTCTATTTTATTGGATATTAGAATGGCAAGTCATGCTTGTTTCTTGGGACCATTTGCTTAGAAGACTTTTTTCCCCAGCTTTTTACTCTGAGGTAGTGTCTGTTTTGTTATTGAAGTGTTTATTCTATGCAGAAAAATGTTGGACCCTGCCTGCATATCCAGTCTATTAGCATATATCTTTTTACTGGGGAATTGAGTTCATTGATAGTGAGAGATACTAAAGACAGATGATTTTTAGTTCTTTTCATGTTTGTTGTTGTAGGTGGCATTATGTGTATGTGATTATCTCCTTTTGCTTTTGTTGTGAGATGATTGATTTCTTGTTTTTTCTTTGGTGTAGGTACCCTCCTTGTGTTGGAGTTTTCCTTCTAGAGTCTTCTGTAGGGCTGGGTTGGTAGATAGATATTGTTTAAGTTTGGTTTTGTCAAGGATTATTTTGGTTTCTCCATCTATGATGATTGAGAGTTTTGCAGCATATAGTAACATGGGCTGGCATTTGTGTTCTCTTAGGGTATGCATGACCTCTTTCTAGTCTTTTCCAGATGTCTCTGTTGAGAAGTCTGGTGTAATTCTGATAGGTCTGCCTTTATATTCCTGACCCTTTCCCTTTGTAGCTTTTAATATTCATTCTTTGTTCTGTGCATTTTGTGTTTTGATTATTATGTGATGGGAGGAATTTCTTTTCTGGTCCAGCCTGTTTGGTGTTCTGTAGGCTTCTTATTCTCTATGGCCATCTTTTGCCTTAGGTTAGGAATTTTTCTCTATGATTTTGTTCAGAACTGTTTCTGATCTTTTGAGCTGGGAATATTCACTCTCCTCTAGTCCTATTATTCTTAGGTTTGGCCTTTTCATTGTGTCCTTGGCTACTTGGATGTTTTGGGTTAGGAGTTTTTAGGTTTTGTATTTTCTTTGACCATTGTGCCAATATCTTCCAAAGTATCTTCTATGCTGGTGATTCTCTCTTGTATTCTGTTGTTGATGCTTGGATATGTAGCTCCTGACCTTTTCCTTAGGTTTTCCATTTACAGGGTTGCTTCCATTTGCAATTTCTTTTTTGTTTCCACTTCTAATTTTAGGTCTTGGACCACATTTTTCAATTCCTTTACCTCTTTAATTGTGTTTTATTGTATTTCTTTAAGGGATTTGTTTCCTCTTTCAGAGTGTCTACATGTTTACCTTTGTTTTCCTGTATCTCTTTCAGTGAGTTATCTATATCCTCAAAGAACTCTATTATTTTCATTAGATAGGATTTTAGGTCAGCATCATGATTTTCAGGGTACTTTTTGGGATATCCAAGGCTTGTTGTGGTGGAAGAACTGGGTTCTGATGGTGTCAAAGTTTATTGGCTTTTGTTGCTTGTGGTCTTGGTCTTGCCTCTAGCATCTGGTTATCTCTGGTATTAACTGCCCTGGCTATCTATGTCTGTAACCTGCCTCCTGTGTTTCTAGGTTGTTGCAGGTCTCTTAGGAGACCTGTGGACCTAACTGCAGTAGATCTCTTGGGAGGTCTTTAGACTGTGGGTGTCTTTAGAGGGGTATACCAGCCAATGATCTTTTGTCCTGGCTTCAACAGATCTTCTGGGAGGCCCTCAGGCTGTGGGGTCTATTGCCCTGGATGCAATCGATCTCCTGGTATGCCTTCAGATTGTGGGGTCTTCAGAAAGGCCAACCTGATGATGATCTGCCTAGGCTGAAAGTGTAGGCTGGAGGGGAATTGATGATCAAGCAGAGGGGAGGGAGGGATCCTGTATCTTCTGGGATCCTCAGGGGTCCCAGCTGTTGAAATCATTTGGGTGGGTCCCTAACCTGTAGACCTGGGTGCATCAGATCTCCTGGGAAGCCTCCAGAGTGTGGAGCCTTCAGAGGTGCAGACAGACTGATGATCTGCCCCCATGGAAGGCTCAGGGCTGAAGCTCTGGTTATATTTTTAACTAAAAAGGAATTTGAGTTATATACCTTGGTCTTAGTCTCTCTGAGGGCTTTAGTCAAAAGTACATAGATTACATATGGCTTCATTCTTTGTTCTTCTGGGACTATATTTTCAAAATTCAATTAAATGAATTACATATTCTTAAGTTTTTGAGATATGTCCTTCAAGTAATCTAAATAAAGACTTATAAGTCCATTATATCTGTTCCCTTCAAAATTTATAGTGTTTGTTTTAGTGCTGTAAGCTGATTGTTTTAAAAACATGCAAAGTGTGAAATAATTACTCTATCTATATCCCAATGATGCTTCATATCTTCTTATATATATGAAAACACTATTTTTACTTCAGTATGTTTTAGAGATACTGACAGGCTCATATGTATTAAGTATTTCTTTTCAACAGCTGATGAGTGTTCCTTACCAGGGATGGACCTAATTGGATTTAACCCAGATTCCTATTGATCATACCATGGCACTATTTTTAAGTTAAAGGAGATGGTACTTTATTGCCAGTTTTTCATTTTTAAGGAATTTCTCCTGAAAAGCTAACACTATACATATGATCTCTGTTTTAAATATGCTATTCTTTTTCATTTGTAGTGTTTGAAATGTCTCAAGGCTCTATAATATAATCCTGGGTCTAAATTCCTCTAGAGTGTTCTCTGAAGTATTTATCACTTGGAGGCATATACTTCAACTCATACATGCTGGTAATAGTAATTTTACAACTATCTCACACTTTTCATATTTTTAAAATGCATATCACTGTGCACCCAACATTATATATTAAGGCTTTTTAGAAATAATATGTGAGTATGCAAAAAGGGGTATGTGTGTGCTTGTGTGTGTGCATGTGTGTGTCTCCTTGTATATATCTGGTAGGTACATAGGAGGTAGCTCTGTATGATTCTCTTTAAATATTTTACAATATTATATTATATTACAGTAAGTTACACATTAAACAAGAAATTAAATGGCTAAAGTAGATGTATTGTCTTTCACACAGGTTATAGAATGATGGTGGTGGATATTTGAACTTTGCAGCAACTCACTGAAGAAGAGAAAAATGTAAACTCATCACTACCCATTGTGCCTCATACAGTCCCAGAATAAGAGAAAGTTGTACATTTTTTTTTAAAAATTTGGTAGAAGGCCTTAAAATGATTTTGTGCCTTAAAATGAAAATGTGGGACAAATGATACTAATAAGCATATTAGAGACCCAGTATGAATTTTCTACATGGTTTATTTGCTTTCCTCAACAAAGATAATCAGATCATGAGCTGAAAGTGTTTTGGGAGACAAGCAAGTGTGAGAAAATGTAGCAGCTATCTCTACACCAAATGGAAACTATCTGATAAAGCAGTGTGGATACAAAAAGTTGAACCCAACTTTTGCTAGAAAAACAAGCATTCCCTTAGCAACATCCAGAAAAGCCACTTTGAAATGGTGTTTCACAACATCATGAAATGCAACTCGAGATCACCCACGGTGTGCTCTTGGATCACAGCCAGTCTGTGTGCCCTGTGGCAAAACTGTCTGCAGTGCAAGCCTTTTGAGGAGGGCATGTGTGGAGCATGGAAGGCAGCACAGACTATGCACCAAGCTGAAATGAGATCACTGTGAACAGGGTGGGCAGAAGAAACACTGGGATTTAGTATCAAATGCTAGGCTGGGCTAGCAGACTGCTGGGAAATCAGACACCTTGGACACATTCCTTTCAAGCCAAGAGTTCTAAAGGGAAAGAGAAAAATGAACAAAGAAAAAAATGTTTGAAATTTTAGCTTGTTAAAGGGATATTAGTTGGCAGGTGTTGTTCCTGGTAACAATCTCCTTGTCAATGGCTGTGTCTTCAGGAGAGTCATCACCACCAACAGAGTGTGAGTGTTAGGCACAAAGTGATTTTATACAGTCAATAGCAAATATGTCTATAAATGTTTCATTTGTGTGAAGAACAGTCATTGTATAGTCAAAGTGTTTATGTTGGCTGAGATTTGTAATTATGTCACATTTTGGAACTTGGGAAAATTATTCTATATTAATACCTTCTGATGTAAAATAAAAACATCAGCCATCTGTATATTATCAAAATGTTATGTAAAGGCAATGGTGCCATTTACTGCATAGAATCAATTTAGCACAGCAATAAAAAACACACACAAGTATAAGCTTTGAAAAGCTGGCTTTTCTTTTCTATAGAACTTTTCATTTAAATTCTGCTACCATTGTTGTGCAGTAAATTCTGTTGTCATACAGCTATAGCTAAAGTGCTTTTTATTTGATGTAATCCTACTGAATCATTAAAATATCAGTATTTTTTATGTTTTGCAAATATTTGTGGATACCATTAAGCAGTACAAAGCATAGTGTAGTAACAAATGCTTGTTTTATGGCCACTGCCAGACTATATATTGTGTAAGGCCTGAATATTATCAGCAACCTAGACTTGAATTATCATAACCACAAGTCAATGAAACACAAGACACATATATAATCTTTAGTCCGTGCACTGAAATGTTGGAATTAAAAGTCCAGGCTATCAATTCAAGCAGAAAATTTTTTCTTGAGGAATTAAAAAAGGAGGAGGAGGAGGAGGAGGAGGAGGAGGAGGAGGAGGAGGAGGAGGAGGAGGAGGAGGAGAGAAGAAGAAGAAGAAGAAGAAGAAGAAGAAGAAGAAGAAGAAGAAGAAGAAGAAGAAGAAGAAGAAGAAGAAGAAGAAGAAGAAGAAGAAGAAGAAGAAAAGGAGCAGAAGTAGGGGCTGATGTGGAAAGTTCTAGACCTGAAAGAAGCATAGTTTGTCTGCAAAGAGAAAGCAGGTGAGGCAGGAAATAAGAAAGTGTAAAAAGCTGCTTCCTTGTTGGTCACAGTGCCTTATCCTTAATAAACAATAATTGGTTTATGATGGGAGAAATTTTTCTCTCAACTCACAGTTCTCCTCAAGGGAAGCCAGAGATGCTGATGTTTCACAGTGACAAAGTGCCCACAGCATACGGTTCATTAGGAACATGTAGTTAAATCATCTCTAAGTCGCTCAGGATTGTAGCCCACAAAGTGAGGTGCAACATGGAACAGATACAGGCTCTCCTCAAAATTGGAAGGATTATGTTATGTTATGTAACTGAACAGAACTAGTGTCGAGGTGTTAAAACAGAACATTTAACTTGCTGCTAAATATTTATTTCTTCTAACAAGGTTGTTACGGCTTATGTAAATTGTAAAAGACAAATAACCACTCTTTGCCCACTTAGGCATCAGACTTTTTTATTTATTTATTTATTTTTAGAGCTTTGTTGATGGGGGAAGAATAGTTTGTCCTTGATTTCAAATTACAATATTAATCATAAGAGGGTGTCAGGACAAATGTGTAAGTCAGTTTGGTAGAATAATCAGCACACTGTTGTTTCTTTCTTCACTGAAGCCCTGGACAGAGATCTGCCTTATTGCATGATAGCTTTTAAAGGGACAGAAAGGGACCATGATGAGCGTATGCCTGGGGAAGAACTTTTCCCGTTTCAATGCACTTGTGTAGAATTGTTTTGGTTGGAGAGCAAGCCCAATCACTAAGCATGAGAGAGATTTCAAGATCTCATACATCTGTTCTCTAAATTGTTCTAAAATGCCATTTTTTTACTTTTCATTATGCCTATTTATGACATATTTCAGGGACTTCTTGTAATTCTCTCCTCTGATGGAGGTTGTCCCATTCATCAGGTCAATGTTTGTTTTTTCCCATGAATATCATAATGTTTTACTTGTTATTTTTGGTTTGATCTTTTGTAATTTTGGTGTCATTTTTATTAATCATTTTATTCATTTACATTTCAAATGATATCAACCTTCCCAGTTACCCCTCCACACCCCCATCTCTCCCCACCTCCTACCCCTGCTCCGCTTTGCCTCTATAAGGGTTCTCCTCTGTCTACTCACCCATTCCTGCCTCGCTGCTCTAGCATCTCCCTACACTGGGGCATCAAGCCTCCACAAGACCAAGGGCCTTCCCTCCCACTGATGACAGATAAGGGCATCTTCTGCTATATATGTACCTGGAGCCATGGCTTCCTCCATGTATACTCTTTGCTTGGTGGTTTAATCCCTGGGAGATCTGGGTGGTCCAGTTAGTTGATAATTATTCTCACTGGGTTGCAATCCCCTTCAGCTCCTTCAGTCCTTCCCCTAGTTCTTTCATTGGGGTTCCTGGGCTCAGCCTGATGGTTGGCTGTGATTGTCTGCAACTTTATTGGTCAGATGCTGATAGAACCTTTCAGAGAACAGCCATATCAGGGCTTCTGTCAGCAAGTGCTTCTTTGCATCAGCAATAGTGCCAGGTTTGGTGTCTGCAGATGGGATGGATCCCTAGATAGGGCAGTCTCTGGACTTCAGTCTCTGTCCCATTTTTTGTCCCTGTCTTTTATTTGGACAGGAACATTTTTGGGTTAAAATTTTTGAGATGTGTGGGTGGCCCCATCTCTCAACTGGGGGCTGTGCCTGTCTACTGGAGGTGGACTCTACAGGTTGTATCTCTCTTTTGTTGGGTATTTCAGCTAAAATCATTCCTGTTTGGTCCTGGGAGCTTCTTCCCTGGAGTCTGGGACTTTCTAGTGGCTACTCCCAGTTTCTCATCTCCCATGGGAATGCTACATGTTTTTATACAATTTCTTGACCCTCTCTCTGTACTTCTTTCTTGTCCCTTCCAATACCTGATCCTGCCTCCCCTTTCTCCCTTGCTGCCTCTCCCTTTTGTGACTGTTTTCCTGTTCTATGTTGGATTGAAGCATCTACACTTTGGTCCTCCTCCTTCGTAAGCTCCATATGGTTTGTGGGTTGTATCATGGGTATTCTGAGCTTTTGGACTAATATCCATTTATCCATGGTCTGAGTTCATACCATGTGTGTTCTTTTGTGTTGGGGTTACCTCACTCAGGATATTTTCTAGTTCTATCCATTTGCCTGCGAAATTTCATGAATTCATTGTTTTTAATAGCTGAGTAGTACCCCATTGTGTAAATGTACACATTTTCTGCATCCATTTTCTGTTGAGGAACATCTGTTGTTTCCAGGTTCTGGCTATTATAAATTAGGCTGCTATAAACATAGTGGAGCATGTGTTCTTTTTATATGTTGAAGCATCTTTTGGGTAAATGCCCAGTAATGGTATAGCTGAATCTTCAGGTAGAATTATTTCCAATTTTCTGAGAAACTGCCAGAATTGATTTCCAGAGTGGCTTTTACTAGCTTTCAGTCCCACCAGCAATGGAGGAACTTTCTCCACATTCTTGATAACATCTGCTATGGTCTACATTTTTTATCTTAGCCATTTTGATTGGTGTGAGTTAGAATCTCAGGATCGTTTTGATTTGCATTTTTGAAGTGTTTCTCAGCCATTTGAGATTCCTCAGTTGAGAATTCTTTGTTTAGCTCTGTACCTCATTTTTAATAGGGGTTTTGGTTCTTTGGAGTCTAACTTCTTGAGTTTTTTGTATATTTTGGATATTATTCCTCTACTAAATGTAGGGTTGCTAAAGATCTTTTCCCAGTCTGTGGGTTGCCACTTTGTCCTGTTGCCAGTATCCTTTGCCTTACAGAAGCCCAAAGTAGCTTCCTACCACAAGTTTCTGAAAACAAACGCCAATTCAGAAATTTAATTTTGCTTTTAATATGAGGCATTGTTCTGGTATTGAAACAATGTTGTGAGTTGTCTTGACCAATGACTATCAATTAATACAAAGATGAAGAATTACGTGGAGAATATTTTCCCTTCATATGGAGTAAGTTGGGTAGTTAGAGTCATAAAATTTGTATCTTTTGCTAATAACATGGTTTTTTTATAAAAATATCATTTCAGATAGAATAGGATGAAATGAAAGAATAATTCTTATTTGTTTAAATGAACAGAACTGAGATCCTTCAAAAGAGTTAAAATTCTGATGGCTGAATTATGAACTATTTAAATGAAAGATTTAAATATGTTTAAAAAAGTAGACTACAGATAAAATTTGAGGGAATTTCAGATAAAATAAATTTGATTTCTTTTTTTATATTTTAATTTTATTACAAAGATTCAGTAGGATTTTGGTCAACTGAATTTGGATACAGTTTGCAAATGGCTGTTTGTAACCACGAAGATATAATATTGTGATTTCTCAGTGAACAATGTTTCATTTCTGGAACTTTTTGAAAAATCTATGTTTATATCTCACTGGGGTTCTAAGGAGAAGGATGAAAACAATTTCTAACTGCAGTTAGTTTTAAAATAATGTGGATGGAATTCTTTAGAGTTTTATTTATGTAATATTTTATATTTATGATATTGAAGGAGATATGGTACCCAATTTTGAAAGATTTAGATTTCTTTCCTAATTTCTGTGTCTTTCTGTGTTCACAGTTAGTGAAAATGAACTCAGTTTTCTAAAGATTATTTTAAGTATTGGCTTCTAAAATAGATTTTATTACATTAACTTCTCTAGTTTACCTCACAAATTTATTTATTTATTTTTTTCTTTTTTACTAATTTTTTTTTTACAGGTTGTCTTCGTCAGGGTATTATTTTTTATAGCAATAGAAACCCAACTAAGACACCATTTAAACAAGAGGATTAATCAGAATGTTACAAAATATTTCCCTCCCTATCATATCACACCTATCACTATTTCAAGTACTACACTGAACTATATAAAAGCTGGGAGGAGCCAACTCCCTAAAGAAGCATGCTTAGGAAAGGTCTAGGGAAAACAGAAACAAATTATTCAAGCAATTGGAAGTTTCTGGCACTCATGATGGCACAGGAAACAATAATACCAGATTATACACACACACACACACACACACACACACACATATATATATATATATATATATATATATATACACATACACACATACATACATGTGTATATATACATATACATTATGTGTACATACACACACACACACACACACACACACATATATATATATATACATATATATGTATATATATTCCCATGCTTTGAATTCATTTTAATTTTTTTATTATTTTCTTTTTATACATTTCAAATGCTACCCTGGAAGTTCCACATACCCTCCCCCAACCCTGCTCCCCTACCCACCCACTCCCACTTCTTGGCCCTGGCATTCCCCTGTACTGGGGCATAAAAAGTTTGCAATTCCAAGGGGCCTCTCTTCCCAGTGATGGCCAACTAGGCCATCTTCTGCTACATATGCAGCTAGAGACAGGAGCTCTGGGGTTACTGGTTATTTCATATTGTTGTTCCACCTATAGGGTTGCACACCCCTTCAGTTCCTTGTGTGCTTTCTCTAGTTTATCCATTGGGGGCCCTGTGTTCCATCTTATAGATGACTGTGAGCATCCACTTCTGTATTTGCCAGGCACTGGCATAGCCTCATAAGAGACAGCTATACCAGGATCCCTTCAGTAAAATCTTGCTGGCATATGACTTAGTGTCTGGGTTTGGTGGCTGATTATGGGATGGATCCCTGGGGGAGGTAGTCTCTGGATAGTCCATCTTTCGTCTCAGCTGCAAACTTTGTCTCTGTAACTCTTTTCATGGGTATTTTGTTCCCTATTCTAAGGAGGAATGAAGTATCCACCCATTGGCCTTCCCTCTTCTTGATTTTCTTGTGTTTTGCAAATTGTATCTTGGGTGTTCTATGTTTCTGGGCTAATATCCACTTATCAGTGAGTGCATATGTATTGACTTCTTTTGTGATTGGGTTACATCACTAAAGATGATATCCTCCAGATACATCCATTTGTCCAATTATTTCATAAATTCATTGTTTTTAATAGCTGAGTAGTACTCCATTGTATAAATGTACCACATTCTCTGTATCCATTCCTCTGTTGAGGGACATCTGGGTTCTTTCCAGCTTCTGTCACCTGAATTTTTGATCTTAGCCATTCTGACTGATGTACCTCATAAATTTAAATCCCCACAATTAGTCTTTCTCTTAATATTTTTTTTAAAAAAAACCACATGAGTTTTAAGGTTTTATTTGACCCATTTTCCTATAGACATATGAACAATTGTATGGATAATTTTCTTAAAGTCATAATGGAGGCTTGCATGTTTTGCGTATTATAAATCACCAGAATTTGTTGCAGGAACCACATTCAATAAAAAACAAACTTCTGTAAGGTAAAAGACAACGTCAATAAGACAAAAAGGCCATCAACAGATTGGAAAAGGATCTTTACCTTAAATCAGATATGGGACTAGTATCCAATATATATAAAGAACTCAAGAAGGTAGACGCCAGAAAATCAAATAACTCCATTAAAAAATGGGGCTCAGAGCTAAACAAAGAATTCTTATCTGAGGAATATTGAATGGCTGAGAAGCACCTGAAAAAATGTTCAGCATCCTTAATCATCAGGGAAATGCAAATCAAAACAACCTGAGATTCCACCTCACACCAGTCAGAATGGCTAAGATCAAAAATTCAAGTGACAGCAGATGCTGGTGAGGATGTGGAGAAAGAGGAACACTCCTCCATTGTTGGTGGGATTGCAAGCTTGTACCACCACTCTGGAAATCAGTCTGGTAGTTCCTCAAAAAATTGGACATAGTACTCCCGGAGGACCCTGCAATACCTCTCCTGGGCATATATCCAGAAGATGATCCAACTGGTAAGAGGGACACATGTTCTACTATGTTCATAGCAATCTTATTTATAATAGCCAGAAGCTGGAAAGAACACAGATGCCCCTCAACAGAGGAATGGATACAGAAAATGTGGTATATTTACACAATGGAGTAATACTCAGCTATTAAAAAGAATGAATTTATGAAATTCCTAGGCAAATGGATGGACCTGGAGGGCATCATCCTGAGTGAGGTAACCCAATCACAAAGAACTCACATGATATGTATTCACTCAGAAGTGGATATTAGCCTAGAAACTTAGAATACCCAAGATACAAGATACAATTTGCAAAACACATGAAACTCAAGAAGAACAAAGACCAAAGTGTGGACACTTTGCCCCTTCTTAGAATTGGGAACAATACACTCATGGAAGGAGTTACAGAGACAAAATTTGGACCTGTGATGAAAGGATGGACCATCTAGTGATTGCCATATCTAGGGATACATCCCATGATCAGGTTCCAAATGCTGACACCATTGCATACACTAGCAAGATTTTGCTGAAAGGACCCTGATATAGCTGTCTCATGTGAGGCCATGCAGGGGCCTAGCAAACATAGAAGTGGATGCTCACAGTCAGCTATTGGATGGATCACAGGGCCCCCAATGCAGGAGCTAGAGAAAGTACCCAAGGAGCTAAAGGGGTCTGCAACCCTATAGGTGGAACAACAATATGAACTAACCCATAACTCCTAGAGCTCGTCTGTCTAGCTGCATATGTATCAGAAGATGGCCTAGTCAGCCATCATTGGAAAGAGAGGCCCATTGGTCTTGCAAACTTTATATGCCTCAGTACAGGGGAAGGTCAGGGTCAAGAAGTGGGAGTGGGGGGTGTAGGGGAGTGGGGGGGATAGGGTATGGGGGACTTTTGGAGTAGCATTGGAAATGTAATGGAAGAGAACCCCTAATTAAAATAAAATTAAGAAAGAAAGAAAGAAAGAAGGAAAGAAAGAAAGAAGATGAAGAAGAATGTTATAATATAATCAACGTATTCTCAGCAACTAAGTCCAAGGCTTTGGAATGTGTGTGTGTGTGTGTGTGTGTGTGTGTGTGTATTATATGTAATATATTATACATGTATTCATATGTATATCTGTATTATGAAATTTAAAGAAACCAAAAGACCGACGTATGCAGAGAGAAGTAAGAATGAATAGGCTATTATTCCATAGGCCCTATACATTGAGTTTAACATGTGTATGCAATAACACACACTTAAATAATTTATTTTAAAAGTATTAAACCAGTTAAGGGAAACTATGTCTAAAATCATGTGCAGGAGGCAGGAAGGAATAGGGAGTTTTCGGAGGGGAAACCAGGAAAGGGGACAACATTTGAAATGTAAATAAAGAAAATATCTAATAAAAAAATGTAAAAAAATGCAGTAAAAAAACCAAACTTTATACAATTTAAGAATTCATTTCAAGGCCAGAGGACAGGTGTCTTCCTGGCTTGGGAGCCCTTTGCCTCAGGAGTGGTGGGCACCATCTTCGTGGCACCATCTTGGTTCTGGGACTCCTCCGAACTTAGGAACTTAGTCTGGACAGGTGAGAGTGTGCACCACAGAAGCTGATAGCTTCTGGGACAGGCGGGAGCCACAGAGCCTCTAAGGCAGCGCCCTTTTTGGGCCCCAGACATCCAGCCACCCTCCTGGCCAGAGGACAGGTGTCTGCCCTGCCCGGGAGCCCTTTGCCTCAGGAGCAGCGGGCACCATCTTGGTTCCGGGACACCGCCAAACGTAGGAGCTTAGTCTGCACAGGTGAGAGTGTGCACCACAGAAGCTGACAGCTTCTGTGACCTGCCAAAGCAACACAGCTTCTGGGAAAGGTCCTGTTTTGGGCCTTCATCTTTGGCCAGGAGGAGTTCCAAAAGCTAGATATCTGTGCACCTTCCCTGTAAGAGGAGAGCTTGCCAGCAGAGAGTGCTCTGATCACTGAAACTCAGAGGAGAGGGCCTGTCTCCCAGGTCTGCTGATAGATGGTAACAGAATCACCAGAAGAACAATCTCTAAACAGAGACAACTATAACAACTAACTCCAGAGATTAGCAGATGGCGAAAGGTAAACGTAAGAATCTTACTAACAGAAACCAAGACCACTCACCATAATCAGAACCCAGCACTCCCACTTCGCCCAGTCCAGGGCACCCCAACACACCGGAAAAGCTAGACCCAGATTGAAAAGCATATCTCATGATGATGGTAGAGGATATCAAGAAGGACTTTAATAACTCACTTAAAGAAATACAGGAGAACACTGCTAAAGAGTTACAAGTCCTTAAAGAAAAACAGGAAAACACAAGCAACCAGGTAGAAGTCATTAAAGAAAAACAGGAAAACACATCCAAAAACTTGATGGAAATGAACAAAACCATACTAGACCTAAAGAGAGAAGTAGACACAATAAAGAAAACCCAAAGTGAGGCAACACTGGAGATAGAAACCCTAGGAAAGAAATCTGGAACCATAGATACGAGCATCAGCAACAGAATACAAGAGATGGAAGAGAGATCTCAGGTGCAGAAGATTTCATAGAGAACATCAGCACAACAATCAAAGAAAATGGAAAATGCAAAAAGATCCTAACTCAAAACATCCAGGAAATCCAGGACACAATGAGAACACCAAACCTATGGATAATAGGAGTGGATGAGATTGAAGAATTTCAACTCAAAGGACCAGCAAGTATCTTCAACAAAATTATAGAAGAAAACTTCCCAAATCTAAAGAAAGAGATGCCCATGAATATACAAGAAGCCTACAGAACTCCAAATAGACTGGACCAGAAAGAAATTCCTCCCGACACATAATAATCAGAACAACAAATGCACTAAATAAAGATAGAATATTAAAAGTAGTAAGGGAAAAAGGTCAAGTAACATATAAAGGCAAGCCTATCAGAATTACACCAGATTTTTCACCAGAGACTATGAAAGCCAGAAGAGCCTGAACAGATGTTATACAGACACTAAGAGAACACAAATTCCAGCCCAGGCTACTATACCCAGCCAAACTCTCAATTACCACAGATGGAGAAAATAAGTATTCCACGACAAAACCAAATTCACCCAATATCTCTCCACAAATTCAGCCCTTCAAAGGATAATAACAGAAAAAAACCAATACAAGGACAGGAACCATGCCCTAGAAAAAACAAGAAGGCAATCCCTCAACAAACCTAAAAGAAGACATCCACAAGAACAGAATGCCAACTTTATCAAGAAAAATAACAGGAAGCAACAATTACTTTTCCTTAGTATCCTTAATATCAATGGATTCAACTCCCCAATAAAAAGACATAGACTAACAAACTGGCTACACAAACAAGACCCAACATTTTGCTGCTTACATGAAACTCATCTCAGAGAAAAAGATAGACACTACCTCAGAATGAAAGGCTGGAAAACATTTTTCCAAGCAAATGGTAGGAAGAAACAAGCTGGAGTAGCCATTCTAATATCTAATTAGATTGACTTCCAACCCAAAGTCATCAAAAAAGACATGGAGGGACACTTCATACACATCAAAGGTAAAATCCTCCAAGATGAACTATCAATTCTGAATATCTATGCTCCAAATACAAGGGCAGCCACATTCATTAAAGAAACTTTAGTAAATCTCAAAGCACACATTGCACCTCTCACAATAATAGTGGGAGGCTTCAACACACCACTTTCACCAATGGACAGATCATGAAAACAGAAACTAAACAGGGACACAGTGAATCTAACAGAAGTTATGAAACAAATGGATCTGACAGATATGTACAGAACATTTTATCCTAAAACATAAGGATATACCTTCTTCTCAGAACCTCATGGTACCTTCTCCAAAATTGACCACATAATTGGTCACAAAACAAGCCTCAACAGACACAAAAATATTGAAATTGTCCCATGCATCTATCAGATCACCATGGACTATGGCTGATCTTCAATTACAAAATAAATAATAAAAAGCCAACATTCACGTGTAAACTGAACAACACTCTTTTCAATGATATCTTGGTCAAGGAAGGAATAAAAAAAGAAATTAAGGACTTTCTTGAGTTCAATGAAAATGAAGCCACAACATACCCAAACTTATGGGACACAATGAAAGCATTTCTAAGAGGAAAACTCATAGCTCTGAGTGCCTCCAAAAAGAAACTAGAGAGAGTACACATTAGCAACTTGAAAACACACCTAAAAGCTATAGAACAAAAGGAAGCAAATTCACCCAAGAGGAGTAGATGGCAGGAAATAATCAAACTCAGTGGCTAAATCAACCAAGTGGAAACAGGAACTATTCAAAGAATCAACCAAACGAGGAGCTGGTTCTTTGAGAAAATCAACAAAATAAACAAACCCTTAGTCAGACTCACTAGAGGGCACAGGGAAAGCATTTTAATTAACAAAATCAGAAATGAAAAGGGAGACATAACAACAGATCCTGAAGAAATCCAAAACACCATCAGATCCTTCTACAAAAGGCTATGCTCAACAAAACTGGAGAACCTGGATGAAATGGAGAAGTTCCTAGACAGATACCAGGTACCAAAGTTGAATCAAGTTCAGGTTAATGATCTAAACAGAGCTATATCCCTCAAAGGAATAGAAGCAGTCATTAATAGTCCCCCAAACAAAAAAAGCCCAGGACCAGATGGGTTTAGTGCAGAGTTCTATCAGACCTTCAAAGAAGAACTAATCCCAGTTCTTCACAAACTATTCCACAAAATAGAAACAGAAGGTACTCTACCCAACTCATTCTATGAAGCCACAATTACTCTGATACCTAAACCACAAAAAGATCCAACAAAGATAGAGAACTTCAGACCAATATCCCTTATGAATATTGATGCAAAAATCCTCAATAAAGTTCTTGCTAACCGAATCACAGATCACATCAAAACAATCATCCATCCTGACCAAGTAGGTCTCATCCCAGGGATGCAGGGATGGTTCAATATACAGAAATCCATCAACATAATCCAGTATATAAACAAACTCAAAGACAAAAACAACATGATCATCTCTTTAGATGCTGAGAAAGCATCTGACAAAATCCAACTCCCATTCATGATAAAAGTCTTGGAAAGATCAGGAATTCAAGGCCCATACCTAACCATGATAAAAGCAATCTACAGCAAACCAGTTGCCAACATCAAGGTAAATGGTGAGAAGCTGGAAGCAATCCCACTAAAATCAAGGACTAGGTAAGGCTGTCCACTCTCTCCCTACCTGTGCAACATTGTACTTGAAGTCCTAGCCAGAGCAATTAGACAACAAAAGGAGATCAAGGGGATACAAATTGGAAAGGTAGAAGTCAAAATATCACTTTTTGCAGATGATATGATAGTATATATAAGTGACCCTAAAAATTCCACCAGAGAACTCCTAAGCCTAATAAACAGCTTCAATGAAGTATCTGGATATAAAATTAACTCAAACAAGTCAATGGCTTTTCTGTGCACAAAGGATAAACAGGCTGAGAACGAAATTAGGGAAACAACACCCTTCTCAATAGTCACAAATAATATGAAATACCTTGGCGTGACTCTAACTAAGGAAGTGAAAGATCTGTATGATATGAACTTCATGTCTCTGAAGAAAGAAATTAAAGAAGATCTCAGAAGATGGAAAGATCTCCCATGCTCATGGATTGGCAGGATCAACATTGTAAAAATGGCTATCTTGCCAAAAGGAATCTACAGGTTCAATGCAATCCCCATCAAAATTCCAACTCAATTCTTCAACGAATTAGAAAGGGCAATCGGCAGATTCATCTGGAATAACAAAAAAACCTAGGATAGCAAAAACTCTTCTCAAGGATAAAAGAATCTCTGGTGGCATCACCATGCCTGACCTAAAGCTGTACTACAGAGCAATTGTGATAAAAACTGCATGGTACTGGTATAGTGACAGACAAGTAGACCAATGGAACAGAATTGAAGACCCAGAGATGAATCCACACACCTATGGTCACTTGGTCTTTGACAAGGGAGCTAAAACCATCCAGTGGAAAAAAGACAGCATTTTCAACAAATGGTGCTGGCACAACTGGCTGTTATTATGTAGAAGATTGCGAATTGATCCATTTCTATCTCCTTGTACTAAGGTCAAATCTAAGTGGATTAAGGAACTCCACATAAAACCAGAGACACTGAAACTTATAGAGGAGAAAGTAGGGAAAAGCCTCGAAGATATGGGTACAGGGGAAGAATTCCTGAATAGAACAGCAATGGCTTGTGCTGTAATATCGAGAATCGATAAATGGGACTTCATAAAATTGCAAAGCTTCTGCAAGGCAAAAGACACTGTCAATAAGACAAAAGGACAGCTAACAGATTGGGAAAGGATCTTTACCTATCCCAAATCAGATAGGGGACTAATATCCAATATATATAAAGAACTCAAGAAGGTGGACTCCAGAAAATCAAATAACCCCATTAAAAATGGGGCTCAGAACTGAACAAAGACTTCTCACCTGAGGAATACCGAATGGCAGAGAAGCACCTGAAAAAATGTTCAACATCCTTAATCATCAGGGAAATGCAAATCAAAATAACCCTGAGATTCCACCTCACACTAGTCAGAATGGCTAAGATCAAAAATTCAAGTGACAGCAGATGCTGGTGAGGATGTGGAGAAAGAGGAACACTCTTACATTGTTGGTGGGATTGCAAGCTTGTACTTGGAAATCAGTCTGGTGGTTCCTCAGATAATTGGACATAGTACTACCGGAGGATCCAGCAACACCTCTCCTGGGCATATATCCAGAAGATGTCCCAACCGGTAAGAAGGACACATGCTCCACTATGTTCATAGCAGCCTTATTTATAATAGCCAGAAGCTGGAAAGAACCCAGATGCCCCTCAACACAGGATTGGATACAGAAAATGTGGTACATTTACACAATGGAGTACTACTCAGCTATTAAAAAGAATGAATTTATGAAATTCTTGGGCAAATGGATGGACCTGGAGGGCATCATCCTGAGTGGGGTAACCCAATCACAAAGGAACTCATACAATATATACTCACTGATAAGTGGATATTAGCCCAGAATCTTAGGATACCCAAGATATAAGATACAATTTGCTAAACGCATGAAACTCAAGAAGAACTAAGACCAAAGTGTGGACACTTTGCCCCTTCTTAGAATTGGTAACAAAACACCCATGGAAGGAGTTTCAGAGACAAAATTTGGACCTGTGATGAAAGGATGGACCATCTAGTGATTGCCATATCTAGGGATACATCCCATGATCAGGTTCCAAATGCTGACACCATTGCATACACTAGCAAGATTTTGCTGAAAGGACCCAGATATAGCTGTCTCATGTGAGACTATGCCGGGACCTAGCAAACACAGAAGTGGATGCTCACAGTCAGCTATTGAATGAATCACAGGCCCCCAATGGAGGAGCTAGAGAAAGTACCCAAGGAACTAAAGGGAACTGCAACCCTATAGGTGGAACAACAATATGAACTAACCAGTACCCTGGAGCTCTTGTCTCTAGCTGCATATGTATCAAAAGATGGCCTAGTAGGCCATCACTGGAAAGTGAGGCCCATTGGACACACAAACTTTATATGCCCCAGTACAGGGGAACCCTAGGGCTAAAAAGGGGGAGTGGGTGGGTAGGGGAGTGGGGGGTTAGTTATGGGGGATTTTGGGGATAGCATTGGAAATGTAAATGAGGAAAATACCTAATAAAAAATGAAAAAAAAGAAAACATCTAATAAAAAAATAATTCATTTCAAGACTATGAAGTTTGGCAAAATATGAATGAAGCAATCATAAAGATAATATTAATGTTTTTCTACAACAAAATTCTAACAGTAATGAAGTAAATACACTGAGCAGTTGTATTTTAAAATTGAAGAACATTATAAAGCATGGACATATTGGTGAGGATGTGTAATCTTGGACACAGATGTAAGCATAAGTTTACAAGTGAACTTATGAAAAACTTAAAGGTATTTTAGATAGAGACACTTTGATTGTGAACAGAGGAAGGACTGTTTTTTGACTCATCTTTTACCTGTCTGAAGAGTTAGAATTCTCTGTGTGCTGTTCTTCTTTGCTTTCTATATCAATAATTTAAATAAATCTGGTATGTACTAATTTGGTTTGTAATATAGTTGTGTACTATTTCTGTTTTTCTTCTTCTCTTACTTTTACATGTATTCATTCATTTGTTTTATGTGTGGTGAGGAGAGTCAGAAGGGACACAGCCAGGTTCTATGTGTGGCAGTTAGAGACAACTTGCAGCAGTTGGTTCCCATTGTGGTTCTTGGGTGGAATTCAGGTTGTCGGGCTCAGTGGGCAAAACATCTACGCACTGAGCCATCTTATTTGTCTCAGATCTTTGAAAAATATTTTCTTTTCTTTTCTTTTCTTTTCTTTTCTTTTCTTTTCTTTTCTTTTCTTCTCTTCTCTTCTCTTCTCTTCTCTTCTCTTCTCTTCTCTTCTCTTCTCTTCTCTTCTCTTCTCTTCTCTTCTCTTCTCTTCTCTTCTCTTCTCTTCTCTTCTTTTCTTTTCTTTTCTTTGTTGTTGTTGTTTTTTCAAGACAGGGTTTCTCTGTGTTGCCCTGGCTGTCTTGAAACTCACTCTGTAGACCAGGCTGGCCTCGAACTCAGAGATCTGCCTGCTTCTGTCTCCCAGGTGCTGGGATTAAAGGCATGCACCACCTCTGCCTGGCTGAAATATTTTTATTAGTGTTTGTGTCATTTGTTATAAAGCTTGATGTCTGGGATCCTGATGCTCACAGCTTCTCTTTAGGAGTCTGCCTGTTTTCTGCTGACTTTCTCAAGTGGAAAGTGCTGTTGAGCTGGTGGTATTCCTCACTGGCTGTTTGGGAGCACTCTGTCAAAGGAGCTGAAAGCTAAGGAGACCAAAGAGACTGCCTGTATTTTGTGTTCTTAAGGATGTAGGATTTTCTCAATCAATATGTTTTAATTTAGAATTTTGAGTTAGTGTTTTTTTGGCTTATCATTTTGTTCTGCCTTTAAATGCAATATGATAATCTGCAGCAGGTATCAAAGTCTCTTCTGGTTCTAAACACCCTTTCAGATGTAATTAAATGGTCTTCCCCCCCCCCGCCCCTTGAATCCCTCAATTCATGTCCAAATATTTTGAGTGTTTGGAAAGATTATTACTTAATAATTCTGTATACTAAAATATGATTTCTATATAAAACAGTCAACTTTTAAAGATTGCATTCACCTATTAGGCCCATAAATATTGATTTACTTTTAAGATGCAGTTTTGTTGGCAAAGTGATACAGTTGTAGCTTGTGTTTAAAATATGTCAAAATGAGTAGTCATTTTGAAGAATTAAGTTATTTTTAACCAAAACAGTAGACTGGTTGAACGTTTTAGTTTTCAAAGAGTTGTGTAGTATTAGACCGATGCATGTTGAATGACATAAGCAATGGAGATTTTAATATTAAATAAGTGCTGAAAGCAGTTAAAAACCAAGATTATTGCCTAAGTTTATTTTTGCCTTAATCAAAACATAGGAAAATTGTCAGAGGAATTTTATCTCATGTGGTAAGCTTGGCAAAGCTGATACTGAACATTATGACAAAAGATGTGTTTTAAGTTGTATTTGTGTAAATTTCAAGCACATTTGTGTCTTTGTTCAGTTGTTTGTTATTATTATAAAATGCTTTCTGGAAAGTAATAAGCAGATCAAATTTTAGTTCAGATTAAATTTGCTATTTATTCTTTGTGGTAATTATTATCTTTCTGCTTCATTCATCCCTGTGTTCTTTATGCAATTGATAGATATTATGAAAGACCAAAAATCTTTTCCCTACAAATGAAACCTGGAGATCATTTGCATGTACATTACTGTGATTTTTATTTCACTATTGTTCATTACTAATCTTGATGTGTTAAAACCTCGATTGCTGGAAATGTTGGGAAGACATTATTTGCAGCAATTTGCTGTGCATAGTCCTCTGCTTTAGAAACACAATTTGTGATTTTTTTTAAAATTCAGAGTTTAGTAAGTTATTTAATTTGTGTGCCATTTAAATCAAGCCCTGAGAAAGCCAAATTTTAAAGTAAATTAATGGTTTTATTTTTAAAAGATTCATACTTTTATTTTAATGTTTTCAGCTCTGTCTGAATTTTAAATAGCAACTAGCCATATTTTCTGTATTTCCTAAGACAGATGCATCTTGGGATCCACAGTCTCATTATACAGCCATTCATTACACTTTCTAGATACCTGATTTGAATCTGACATGTAATTTCTACATTATGTTATACTTCTAGACTACCAGAATTATGGGCAGAAGAGAATAAAATCCTGAAAACAAATTAGTGGTTTGATACTTTTTCCTATTGTTTACAGATTGATTTAAATTTATACAAAAAGTTGTATGGCTCTGTAAGTCTTAAAAAGGCTTTTCTGTCCAGTCTCTGCCTCCTATGTGCTGGGATAATGGACCCTGGTTTTTATATGGGTGCTAGAGACCTGAATTCAAGTTCTCACTCTGCCTGCTAAGGCATATCTGCAGGCTTATCCTTCTCTGCCTTGCTAGGGTATAAGTTGAAAATAAATTATTCCTTAGCTAAATGAAAGCATACTTTATGCTGCTTTCTGCAGTCTATTGATACTTGGACAGAAAGAACAGTGCTGTGGCTCTTCATCCCTCCGTGTGTGGGATGAAATCAGGCGCGTACTTATAAACAAGAGCAAGTTAAAATCATCAGAAGCCCAAGTTTAAAGCATCCACCCATCTTTCTTTGTTTGAAGATTTCTATCAGGAGGGCAGCAGACAAGGAAGCTATCTTGGAGAAGGTGGCATCAGAAGTTTGAAGGAGGTGTGGAGGAAATATCCAGGAAGAGGGAATTGTGCTGATGCGCTCACAGGCAGAGGAAGAGCACACACACACACACAGGGATAGAGAAAGAATAGATGTAATTTGAAACTACATGCTTGAGTATGGGGTTTGGGAGCAAAGGACTTAAAGCTGGGGAAATATAGCATAAAATAAGCTCTTATGAAGTACTAATGATCCCATTTTGTTTTATTGTTTCTATTTTTATTTATTTTTTCAATCAAAGGACTCAGACTGCTAAGAGTTTAATCAGGAAACACAAGAAACATAAATTGCTCCAACAAGATTAATGCAGTGGGGCAAAATTGGAGTCAGAAGGTAGTTTCTAATATGATTTTAATATTTCCAGTAAGACAGAACAGGAGTTCCAGAAATAGAAGTAGAAACAGAAGAAAAGACAGGCTTGACAACCATTTCAGTGGTTAAAATAGCACTCAGAGGTCTCTCTTTAAAGGTAGTAAGCATATCCTCTAATTACTTTAACCTTAATGCTTTAAGTTGTATATAAAATAATATGATATTTTCAGGGGAGGACTCTGGATTATTTTTTTTACTCAATATTTACATTATGTCTTGCAGCCGTCATTAGTCCTTTTTTCATTGCTGTGATTGGTAGCCTTTGCCTTACTGTATCACAATTTACTTAACTTAGCTCTAGTGATTAATTAGCTTTGTGATTTCATTGTTTTTGTGCTAATGTAATGGTACATAAATATGCTTGTATCTGTTTTGAGTACACAAGAATTGGTGTGTTAGTCATGGCTTATAAACATGTTCAGCATTAAATGGATTAGGTCCATACTACAATTTCTTTTGATACTGAAACCCATGTTCCCACTCACAAACAAGTGGGACCCAAAAATCTCTAACTTTTAGCAAATCCAGTAGACATTCATTGGTGTTACTTTGCAGTTTGCAGTTGATACTGTGGAATGCTTGTTGGCCTTTTAGATATCTTCTTCTTGGGCCCATTTACAAATCACATGGCCTGGCACTTTCTTACTGTTTCTGTAAACCAGTCCTTATTCTAGATACAAATCCCTTCTCAGACCTGTGTTGGAAATACATCCTTCTGAAATGTGACGACATTCATTCTGTTGTTTGTGATAGACCCGTGGTGAACAGAAGCTCTAAGTATCAACAAGATCTATTTCCTTTGTCTTTTCTTCTGTGATTAATGCTTTTGGTATCCTCCTTAAAATATTTGCCTATTCCCATCACACGATTTTTTTTTTTTTTTGGTATTTTTTCATCTGTTGTATTTTTCTTCCGTAATAATCTGGAATTGGCTTTTCTGTGTATTGTGAGGAATAGCAGTCAAGTTTCAATATTTAGAGATGTAGTGAGTGTATTCAGCATTTGAAAATGCTCTTTCTTTTTGCTTTCACAGAATACGTTATCAATAGTTTTTTTTTTTTTAAATGCTCTCCATCACAATTCAGTGGAACCTTTATCATGAGTCAGGAAGGCATACACTGTAGGTCTCTTCATGAAACCTTGTTCCATGGATCCATTTGTACATCTTTATTTTAAAAGTAGATTATTATTTTTATCATGAAATTACTATGTCTGATGGTATATGTTTTCTTCATACTATTTTTGGTTTGCCTTTCTTCCCTGTCTTTCTCTTTTGTTCTTGCTTGTATACTATTATAAGAGTTTGAGGCCAGAGCCTCACACATCCTAGGTGAGTGCTCTCTCAGCTAGCTTCATCTCCTGCATTTACATTTCTATGTTGAAATTTATGAATATGTCATAAATCACCAGTTTCTCTAAATTTCCAAAGACTAATTCAGTTTTTTAAAATTTTTCTTTTCTTTCTTTCTTTCTTTCTTTCTTTCTTTCTTTCTTTCTTTCTTTCTTTCTTTCTTTCTTTCTTTCTTTCTTTCTTTCTTTCTTTCTTTCTTCCTTCCTTCCTTCCTTCCTTCCTTCCTTCCTTCCTTCCTTCCTTCCTTCCTTCCTTCCTTTCTTTCTTTCTTTCTTTCTTTCTTTCTTTCTTTCTTTCTTTCTTTCTTTCTTTCTTTCTTTCTCCCTTCCTTCCTTCCTTCCTTCCTTCCTTCCTTCCTTCCTTCCTTCCTCCCTCCCTCCCTCCCTCCCTCCCTCCCTCCCTCCCTCCCTCTCTCTCTCTCTCTCTCTCTCTCTCTCTTTCTTTCTTTTTACAGTACAGATTTTATTCCCCTCCCAGTCCACCCTCCCATACCTTCTCCCCAGCCCCCTGCTTCCATGAGGATGTCCCCACTGCAACCCCATTCCAGCAGACCTCTAAACACCCTGGGGCTTCCTGTCTCATGAAGGTTAGGTGTATCTTTTCCGTCTGAAACCAGACCCATCAGTCCTCTGCTGTGTATGTGTTGGGGGCCTCATATCAGCTGGTGTATCCTGCCTTGTTGGTGATCCAGTGTCTGAGAGATCTCAGATGTCAGGTTAATTGAGACTGTTGGTCCTCCTACAGGATCACTCTCCTCCTCAGCTTCTTCCAGCCTTTCCCTAATTCAACCACAGGGGTCCTCAGTTTCTGGCCATTGGTTGGGTGCAAATATCTGTATCTGACTCTTTCAGCTGTTGGTTGGGTCTTTCAAAGGGCGGTCATGATAGGTCCTTTTTTGTGATCTCTCCATAGCCTCAGTAATAGTGTCAGGCCTTGGGACCTCCCCTTGAGCTGGATCCCACTTTGGGCCAGTCACTGTATATTCTTTCCCTCAGGCTCTTCTCCATTTCTATCCCTGCATTCTTTCAGACAGGAACCATTATAGGTCCAAGTTTTGACTGTGGGTTAGTAACCCCATCCCTCACTTGATGCCCTGTCATTCTGCTGGAGGTGGGCTTTGAAATTCCCTCTCATCACTGTAGGGCATTTCATCTAGGGTACTTCCCTTTGAATTCTTAGAGTGTCTCACTTCCCAGGTCTCTGGTACATTCTGGAGGGTCCCCCAACCTCCTACCTCCTGAGGTTGCTTGTTTCCATTCTTTCTGCTGGCCCTCAGTGCTTCAGTCCTTTTACCCCATCTAATATTAGATCATGTTCCCCTCTTCCACCTCCTCCATCCACATCCCTCCCCCCTCCCCGCTTGTGGTTGCGAACTGGGTCTCTCAATGTATGGTATTTATCTGCTGGATAGAACTAAGCTGAAGAGTCCCTGGGGATGTTATATTTAATACATTTTATATAAATACACAGAGGAATAGAAAAGATAAAATCTGAGACATTGAGGGAAAATGAGGAACTATATAACATCATCAGGGACTAGATAGGAACCAGAGACCAGAGCACAGATCAGTGGTACTGAGAGAATTCTTCCCAAAGCAACCTTGTCCATCTTGCCCCAAGCCCAACCAGAAGACAGAATCCTGAACTGCCAAGTGCCTTCTTTGGAGCTCTGTTAAGGTGCCCTTATTAAGTTTTTTAGAAGGAGTGGCTGGGTCTTCTGGGAACCCTTTTCAGGCTTCAGTAATATAAAGAACTACGATGAAGAATTTGCTAAAGCTGAGAGTTGAAATAGGGAATATCAATGAATGGAGATCCCTAAGGAATTATGAGGGGAAAAAAATTAAGGAATTAAAAAGATGATCCTTATAATAATCTAAGAAAGATGTGAATGACAAAAAGTAAGACTTTTAGGTGTGAGTATAGCAGGAAATGGATATTCTTGGTTTTGTTTTCTTAGGAAGATGGATGGATAATGCTTAGATGGGAAGATGCTGACCATGGCTAGCTCATGGGTATTTTAAATCAGAATCATGTTCCTCAGTCAACATTCTAGTATGGAGGGGAAAAGAACTCAAGAGCACCAACTCCTGAGGAGCTATTGACTGTTACTGGGTTCTGGTAGAGGAAGAGTCCACAGTTTTTGTTTGTTTGTTTTTTGTTTTTGTTTTTGCTTTTGTTTTGTTTTGAAGATGTGGATTCTCATAGGTCAATCACAATCCTGTGGATGGCCCAATTACCAGAAGTATAGGGACAGAAATAATTGGAGTTGATTATTTTTTTTAAGATTTATTTATTTTAATTTATGCATGTGAGTGTTTTGCCTGTTTGTATGTATGCACACTTTGGTGCCTACAGAGGTCAGAAAATTTCATCACATGCACTGGAATTGGAGTTAAGGATATTTATGAACCATAATGGGCAACAAGTGCTCTTAAACACTGAGTCATCTCTCCATCTTCTTGGTGGAATAATAATAATAATAATAATAATAATAATAATAGATGTGAAGTACTTGGGTGAGGAAATGAGGTGGATCTGGGGGAAGTTAAAGTGAAGAGTTTTGAATGAATATGATTAAAGTACATTGTTGTTGTTGTTGTTTTTTTGAGACAGGGTTTCTCTGTGTAGCCCTGGCTGTCCTGGAACTCACTCTGTAGACCAGACTGGCCTCGAACTCAGAAATCCGCCTGCCTCTGATCCCCAAGTGCTGGAATTAAAGGCGTCTTAATAAACTATTTTAAAAGATCATGACATTACAAAATCTAATTTTTATTTTTATTATACTTCAAATCTACATGGAACTTGAATTGATGTAAAACACACCTTCTGGAAGCCTAAATATGTAAATTGAGAGAAATTGTAATACATGCCAATATTTATATCAGGTCCCTGAAGGAAAAATATTATTGAATTGTTATTTTCTCCCCCATTTCATCATCCTTCTCTCCTTTGTTTCCAGTTTTTTTAAAGGCAGTATACATTAATGCTATAAATTTAAATTTTTTCTTATTAACATATTTATTCTTTTTTGTTTGTTTGTTTTTTGTTTTTGTTTTTTTGAGACAGGGTTCTCTGTATAGCCCTGGCTGTCCTGGAACTCACTTTGTAGACCAGGCTGGCCTCAAACTCAGAGATCTGCCTGCCTCTGCCTCCCAAGTGCTGGGATTAAAGGCGTGTGCCACCACGCCTGGCTAACATATTTATTCTTATACATTATATGGAGGGAAGTTGATGTTACCTCAACTTTTCATAGTTTTACAAATTTAATCAATTTTTTATTTGTTATATTATCATAATAATTCACCTAAATCCTAAGTTTTAGCTACTGTAGTGTTTAAATACAGGTAAGAAAATTACTTTGAATGGCAATTGAATTACTTCTACATTTCTGCTGTTATAAGCAGGGTTTCATTGATTTCTTGTGAACATCGCTCTGTCCACAAAAGTTCTTCTAGGGTATTAGTATAATTTCTATAAGAATACACACAGGGAAGGAGTTACAGAGACAAAGTTTGGAGCTGTGACGAAAGGATGGACCATCTGGAGACTGCCATATCCAGGGATCCACCCCATAATCAGCTTCCAAACGCTGACACCATTGCATACACTAGCAAGATTTTGCTGAAAGGACCCAGATATAGCTGTCTCTTGTGAGACTATGCCAGGGCCTAGCAAACACAGAAGTGGATGCTCACAGTCAGCTATTGGATGGATCACAGGGCTCCCAATATAGGAGCTAGAGAAAGTACCCAAGGAGCTAAAGGGATCTGCAACCCTATAGGTGCAACAACATTATGAACTAACCAGTACCCCGGAGCTCTTGACTCTAGCTGCATATGTATCAAAAGATGGCCTAGTAGGCCATCACTGGAAAGAGAGGCCCGATGGACACACAAACTTTATATTCCCCAGTACAGGGGAACGCCAGGGCCAAAAAAATGGGAATGGGTGGGTAGGGAAGTGGGGGGGGGGGGAGGGTATGGGGGACTTTTGGGATAGCATTGGAAATGTAATTGAGGAAAATACGTAATAAAAATATTAAAATTAAAAAAGAATTCATATGTTATCAGCATGTTTTAAAGTTGCTAAGTTGCTTGCTAAGAAATTATGATTTATAATAGAACTACAGCATAGGTGTGTGTGTGTGTGTGTGTGTGTGTGTGTGTGTGTGTGTGAGAGAGAGAGAGAGAGAGAGAGAGAGAGAGAGAGAGAGAGAGAGAGAGTTAGTTTTATTCATTATAGCCTTTGGAAGGGTAAAATGAGATGGTTGGAGTAGTCCACAGTTAAGTTTTTATTGGTAGAGTGGCAGAGAACATGTGCAGTCAAGTTTAAAGAGATAGCAGAGGAAAGGAATATGGGTTGATTGAAAGGAAATGAAAGATCAAGGGACTGGCCATTTTATTGTAGTCAAAAGTAAACAGAAGAAACTATGAAAGAATGTGGAACAGTGATGTTAAAGATTTGAGTACATATCAGTTGTCCTAAGTGTTAAGTATACATCTAAAAATCAGAAATACATTAGAGAGGAATTGAATAGACTAGATCAGTAAAAGAACAGGGAGGGTGGATATTAAACACTTCATGGACAACCATTAAATGTGTTCAGAACAATAGTAAACTCCACATCAGATTAAGACACATTTTAAGTGTATTTTTTTTCTGCCAGGTAGCAGATGGAATGCAGACCTTGAAAGCTCAGTACAGCATCATGTGATCTTTGTGTAAAGAAGTTATAGTGGTCTTTGTTTTTGCAGAGTCCTTATTTTGGCAGAGATAAGGCTTTGGAATAAAGAATGCTTAAAATTAAGACAAGGGTGTTAAAGATGTGGTGGCTATCACATATGTTCAGACTGAGGACTGGTCAAGGCTGAGTTGGAGCAGATGGCAAGGAGGAAGCAGCTACAAATAACAATTCATATCACATTTTGCTTTATAATTTCATGTTTTAGGATCAGCAGGGACTCGTTGCTCAGTTGGGATCTCCATGACACATTTCTCAGCTTGTGAAGAAGTCCCCTCCTGGAAGCTGTTAATGGTAATCCATGGAGAAGATATGTGAGATACTTCAGGGTTATAGGACTTCCTGACTCGTCTCTTTCCACTGGAAATCCAAGTATATAGACCTGTAGTAACAATAAATCTCTAAGACACACAGTAGCTGATTTGAAATTTAAATTTACTAGGAAGTTTGGTCAACTTAACAGCCCAGGTGTTTTTGATTAAATGCAATTCAGGAAACGTGGTTGTCTTAGTCAGTGCTCTATTTCTGTGAAAAGACACCACGACCATGGCAACTCTTATAAAAGAAAATATTTAATTGGGCTTGCTTACAGTTTTAGAGGTTTAGTACATTATCATGGTGTGTAGAATGACTGCAAGGAGGTAAACATGGTGCTGGAGAAGTAGCTGAGAGTTCTATATCTGGATCTGCAGGCAGCAGGAAAAGAAGGAGAGAGAGAGAGAGAGAGAGAGAGAGAGAGAGAGAGAGAGAGAGAGAGAGAGAGAGAGAGAGAGAGAGAGAGAGAGAGATGAGACTAGAACTGGCTTGGGCTTTTGAACCCCCCAGGTTCCCTTCATAATATAAATCTTCCAACAAGGACACACCTTCTCCAACAAGGCTGCACCAATTCCAAAAAGGTCACACCTTCTATTCCTTCCCAAGAAACAACACACTCCCTGAGGATTAAACATTCTGAGTCTATGGGGAACTTTCGTATTCAGATCATCACAGTGGGATTCTTCAGCTCTGATGATAGCTTGTTCACTCCTTGGAGATGCTATGGAATCAAATGGTATCACAGCTTTATCTTGAAGAATATTTTCTTCTGCCTTCATCTTTCTTCTTGGTAAATCCGGTGTTTCGAGTTGTGTCTCTGTGTCTTCTTTGGGTTTTAATTTGCTTGACTATAGACCAATGATGGCATTATTTTTTCTTGCTTGAAAGTGGAACAGCATAAGATAGATATAAGTCCCCCAAATTGAGAATCTGGACATGAAATACTGATCCTTTCCCATTTTTCATTGGTGGCTTGTCCTTATTCCAAACTCTGTAATTAGCTGATGTTAAGTTTCAAACCCCAGGCAAACAGCTGAGGTGCTTATTTAACCTATTAAAGCAGACCTGGCCTCCAGGTTCTCCCAGTATTCTTCAGTTTCTTCCTTTTACAGGGTATTGCTTGCAGACCCTACCTGCTACCTTGAACTCTCCAGCCCAGTGGGCTGGGCTGTTCTTTCCTATATAATCCAGACATTTTGTTTACCCATCCTTTCAGTACTTTTAGCTTCCTAGTGAAAAGTACACCTAAATCTAGTTCCTTTGTTTCTCGTCTCCCTTCCATCCACCCTTTCCCCCGTCCTTACATAGCTCAGGGTCATGACCATTCTGGAGTATCCAAGATATGTCTGCATTTAGCTATGTTCTTCCTTTTATCTACAATAAACTGTCTCCCCCTGCTCCCCATACCTAGGAGCAGTCATGCCCTTTCCTTTTTATTTCTTTTTATCATTCTGTGGAAAATTCTTTTGATTAAACTCACTGAGCTAGTGTCTGTCATTGGTTGTCTTTCTTCTTAAAAACAACCACAACAGTAACAACAGCGACAGCAGCAATGTCTCTGAACTTAGCTTCAGGGAGAGACAAAACTATATCTGTAGTCATTCTTACTGAAGCATCTACTGTAGGATATAGGTGTGGTTATTTCTCTCTGTGCAACTAATACTGTACTGATACACTTGGTATTCATACTATCTGTATTATTGTTAGAAACACTCATGTATAGTAACTTTCTTCGGACTTTTGGGACTCCCTCATATCTTCAAGTAGCCACTCTCCTCATAGATTTTTTTTTAAACTCACTGTAGTTATTTTTCTCTCTGGACATTATCTTAATCTTCAAGCTATATATTCGTTTATTATCCCTAAGAGTACTATAGTGAGAAAAAAACTATAATATATGTGAATTATCTAATTTGACAGATATGCTTAGAACTTCACCTATAATAATTGTACTGGCTAGTTTTGTGTGTCAACTTGACACAAGCTGGAGTTATTATCACAGAGAAATGCCTCCATGAGATCCAGTTATAAGGCATTTTCTCAATTAGTGATCAAGAGTGAGATGGCCCATTGTGAGTGGTGACATCCCTTGGGCTGGTAGTCCTGGGTTCTTAAAGAACAAGCAAGCCAGGGGAAGCAGTCCAGTAAGCAGCACCTCTCCGTGGCCTCTGCATCAGCTCCTGCATCCAAGTTCCTGCCCTGTGTGAGTTCCTGTCCTGATGTCCCTTGGTTATGAACAGCAATATTCAAGTATAAGTTGAATAAACCCTTTCCTCCCCAACTGGCTTCTTGGTCATGATGTTTTGTGCAAGAATACAGACCCTGACTAAGACAATAATGTTTATGCAAAAAAAAAATGTCCACAGCAAATCTGTCTGAAGTGCAGTCATTATGAAGTAGTGGGTTCAAAGAAAGGAGAAATAAGTAAGAATTTCCTCTTCAATTCTTTACTGAATGTATCTTCATCCTTTCCTTATTTAGTTTTTGGCTGACCTTTAAGTTTAAAACTGGAGCCATTGGGAGTTATTGGCACCACTAATGGATAGTTTTGTTAGGAGTCTGTGAGTGTTTAAGGGACAAGGTTATGTGACTTGACTCTAAAATGGCTTTTCCTGTGCAATAACACAACTTTCAAGTCTCTTCACATGAGAGAGTGGGCAGATGAAATAAGTGTATAGTATAAGGTTTAAGAAGTCTGACTACTCAAAGCTGAGACCAATATACATACACCCAGGCTGGGAAGGAGAAAATTGAGCTTCTAAGGATCAAGAACCCAGTCTGTTTCTCTAGTTTGCAGTTCTTCCTTTGAGCAATGCCTCGCATCTAAGCAGACAGATTGTTGAGTTCATTGTAGCAATTCTTAGCTGTCTTGAGACAGAGTCCTGTTCAAGAGCTAATGGCATATATTTACAACTCCCTGTTAGGTTCTCCTCTTTGCTATGATTATCTGTTTCAGTTTTACTCTTAAGAAATTGAACTAGAAAGCCACACATTTACTTCTCTATACTCTTCAAAACTCTGGGACTATGTAGCAAGGCTGGCTGGCTGGTTTGTTTGTTTGTTTTTGCTTTTTTAAAAAAGTATATTGGGCAAGCAATATACTTAAAGCAAAGTTCTGGAGAACAGGAAAATAAATGCAGGTGGCGTCCATTGCTTTGAAAATCAGATTGTAGGGCTTCTATTTGTTGGTCCTTCTGAAGTAAGAACCCCATTATGCAGGGGAGTAACTTAGTTACCTTACTTAAGTGAGTACATAGGAGGAACAGGATTTCACACCCAGAAGCCTCCTCCACAATCTGAATATTTAACAATCTGAGGTTTCTGGAGTAAATATCTATTTCAGTAAGGCAGGAAATTGTTTCTGAGAATTGAGAGCATGCTCATACTAACACTTGGAAATACACTGAGAAAACCCAAAGTTTCCCTGGTGGAAGGACATAACTAAGACAATTTATATGGTATGTAGGAGGTAGAATGGGATAGTAGATAAAATTTGAAACTTTTAAAGAGGATAATAGCATTTATTATTGATTTAGTATTGATTCAAATGATAAAACTGAAATGTTACTTACAAATCCTACCTTTTTAAAATTTATTCACTTTACATTCCACTCCCAGTCAACCCTTCCACAATTCTTCCCTCCATCCTCTCTTTCCTTCTCCTCTGAGAAGATCCCCCCCCCCCCGAGCTCCCCGGGTATCCCACCACCCTGACACGTCATGTTTCTGTGAGGCTAGGCGCATCTTCTCCCACTGAGGCCAGACAATGCAGCCCAGCTAGAACATATCCCACAGAAAGGCAGTAGCTTTTAGAATAGCCCCTGCTCCAGTTATTCAGAACCCCATGAAGACCAAGCTGCACATCTGCTACATGTGTAGGGAAGCCTGGGTTCAGCCTGTATGCTCTTTGTAAATTCTACCTTTTCAGAAGCCAAGCAAGCAAACAAAATAAGTGTTGGGATTTCATTTAATTTTCTTTTTCAATTAATGAAAATAATGTGAATTGTAAAGATTTAGAATTAATTAATACAAATCAGTACCTTCAGAAATAGAGCACCTGACCCTTTATAGGAATAGAAAAGTAAAGGTGAAAGCAGTGAGGTTACTAAGTGCATGTTTCTCTGATAGCAGGAGGAAGTATAGAAATGCCTCAGGGACTGGGCATGGAAATAAATGACCTCCCTATGGAAGTAAATCCGGACTCAAGTTTAAAGCAAAACTAAACAAATCCAATTATATTGTTAATTATTCTATAATCTAATGGACATGGGAAAAGATGCACTGAACATAGACCTTCTCTGCCCTACCCCGGTCATTATCATTGTCAGTTTTTAAAACATGATTTACTATCGATCTCAGATTGGTCTCTTAGCTTTCATTCTTATGCCTCTACATCTTATGTTCTATTTTTTCTTAGTAAAGATATTTTTCCTTTTCTTGAAAATACATTTTTTTTTCTATTTAACATATGGTGTTTACAGTGGTTTCCTCTCCTTCTCCTCTCAGCTTTCCCCCAGGTTCCTTCCCATGGATATTCACTTCCTTTCTCTCATTAGAAAACATGCAGGCTTCTAAGGGATAATAATAAAACAGAAAAAATATAATAAGATAAAACCAATAACTAACACATAGAATTAGGCAAAACAAACAGAAGGAAAAGAACCCAAAAGAAGGCAAAAAAAATCAGAGACCCACTAGTTCACACACTCAAGAATCGGATAAAAACACTAAACTAGAAGCCATAATATGTGTGCAGAGGACCTGGTGTGTTCCCTACTGGCTCTATGCATGCTGCCTCAGTCTCTGTGAGTTCATATGAGCTTTGATTATGTTGATTTAGAAGGACTTATTTTCCTTGTGTCTTCCATCACCTCTGGATCTTATAATCTTCCTTTCTTTTCCTCAACAGGGTTCCCTGAGGAATTTGAAGGAGACATCCTGTAGGGTTGTAGGCCTGCATCCGCTCCACCACAGGACATGGCCACTTGGGGAGGTGGAATGCAGGGGATTCGACTGTGCTTATTCCATGCAGCCACTGGGCAGGTGTTGGGGCAGTGGGGTTCTCAGACTCTTGGACATTCAGGCACCTCTGGGGGTCTTGGAAGGGTATAGAATGGAGTTGGGGTCTCTCAGGCTGGGCTGTGTCTAGCCCAGGGCTTGAGGGTGGGGAGAGAGAAGGGGAACTCCAGCTAGTCACAGCTGGGAGAGTCCTTGGCTTGACAGTGTCTGGCTTGGAACACAGAGAGGCCTTCTACAGATTAGACTGCAGCTTTGTAGGTGAAGGCCTTCTTCATGGCTCCCCACAGCAGATCTCAATGAAAAGAGATGGTCCATGGTTTTAAACTGTTTGTTGTCATGGCAGAAAATGGATGTGTAAAAACCATAGCACCCTTCTCAGGGTGGGCCTAAGATTAGATACCTTTTGGAGGGAGGAATGTCTGGGAAGAGAATCTTATTGGCAACTCCCTCTGGGTCTCATTAGATGGAGATCTGTTTTGAGCCTATGTGACCTGTGGTCATGTCTCTTTTCCTATTGTCTTGATCTGAGATGTTAGGGATGCCTCATATACATCTGGAAGGGCTTGGGGCATTGTTCTTTAAGTGACTAATGGCTACAAATCTATGGGAGGCTGCAGCTGCATGACAAGGGACTGGTGCTAGGGAGCAGGTGCAGACAAAGCTCCTGCCACCCCTTCAAGGACTCTGGGGCTTCAAGCCTTTGACTCAAACTTACCAGGCCTTCCTTTCATAGTCCACACTCCTGCAACATCCCATTAAGTGTTGAGCATTCCAAGGTCTCTGAAAAATCTCTGGCTCTGGTCTCTGTATTTGATTCCATCTGCTGTATCAAGCTTCTCTGATAATGGCTGAGCAAGGCACTGATCTATGAGTATAGCAAAACACTATTAGGAATCATTTGCTTGCTGCATTTTGTTGTTGTTTTGACAAGTAGTATTTGTTTTTATCTTAGGTCAGTGGACCATTTAATCTCAGGTTCTTTGTTAAGAAAACAGTGTTGGATAGGGTTTCTACTCTGTGAAGTAGGCTGGAAATCAAATCAGATATTAGTTGGTACCTCCGATAGCTTTCTGCTACCATTGCAATTGCATATTTCGCAGGCAGGACATCATTTTTTTCCATCCAAGAGTTTGTGGTTGGCTTGGTGTGTACTCTTCTCATTTGATAGTGTGCAGCATACCTTCCTGTACCAAAGATGCTAGCAAATAGGTGTGAAGGCTCTATGGAGGCATCAGATTGACTTTTCCATGTTCAATAAGTTGTGTAGGTATTGTCTTCAGCAATGAGGTCTTACCTTTAGAGCAATTTATAGTCTTGGCAACAGCATGAATTATTTTGAGAGCCTTATGGGACTCCTTTGGCCAACAACTAAATTAGATGTAATCCAATCCTGAGACTGGAAGCTTCACTTGGTGAGAACAGATGGCCTGATGGGCTCCATCCCCCCCGTTATTTGGCAATTTCATTTACATTGCCTTCATATATGTGTATATTTTAAGGCACTTCTTCTGAATTAGGTTTCCATACCACACCTCAAATGGCCCTTAATTTCCACTGTTTCTCCTCCCTTATTCACCCTCCTGACATAATCCTCCCATTCCAGCCCCTCTCATTCCTCCATAACTGTGGGGTGGTGGGCTGTGCACAGACAGCCTGGTCCCTGGTAGAGCAAAGGTTTGGAACTCCGGAGTCCCGGTGGGTGGTGATTTCCACCTGCGTGGGATGGAAGGAGTTCAGCCACTCCTCCTGGGTACCTGGCTCCTGTCACATAGCTACAGCCTCCCACAGCCCCCCACCCCCTTCAGAAAGGTATTCGGCATCAATCATGGAGTAGCTGCACCAAACCCTCCCACATGCATATAAGGTTTCTCCAAACTCTCAGTCCAAGCCAATGAGAAGTACCTGCTGTCAAACTCTGAATCATCCCCAAAACTGTATATAAACCCTATCCAGGCAATAAAAGGTGTGTGAGAACTACTCCATTGTCTGAGACTATTGACCTAAGAGCTGTAACACTTGGGAAGATATCTGCTCTCCCAAAGCGCTGCCTGCAGCTCTTCCACTCCTCAGCCCAGCCAGACCCGATTCAGTGCGTTGGGGGTGTGGTAGGGATAGGGGAGTAGTGAGGAAGCAACTTCCCCTCCCTGCCCACATTCGTTTCCCTCCACTGGAATCCTCGAATCAGGCCTGGTGAGAGATTTCTGTGAAGAGCCTCTGGTACTTAAGCCCACACATAACTATCTATTTTATTTTTCCCTTTCTTAATGGGATCTGTTTCCCCTAGTTCCTAACCTCTGTGGACTTATGAATTGTAGCTTGATTATCACCTTAAATCTACCTAACAGCTAATACCCACTCATAAGTGAATATATACCATATTTGTCTTTCTGGGTCAGAATGATCTCATTCAGAAATATTTTTTTCTAATTCTATCCATTTACATGAGGATTTAATTTTTCACCCATGGAGTAATATTCCACTGTCTAAATACTGCACATTTTATTTATCCAGTCATTTGCTGAGGGACATGTGTGTTGTTTCCAAATTGTAACTATTATGAATAGAGAAGCAATAAACTTAGTTGTACAAGTACATTGTAGCAGCATGGACAGTCTTTGGGTATATACCCAAGAGTGGTATAGCTGGGTCTTGAAGTAGATTGATTCTCATCTTTCTGAGGAAATGCTATATTGATTTCCATAGTGGCTGTTCAAGTTTGTATCAAGACCAGCAAAGGATGACTGTTCCCCTTATGTCACATCCTCACCAGCATGAGCTATCATTTCCTTTTATTGATCTTAACAACTCTGACAGATGTAAGATGAAATTTCAAAGTAGTTTTGATTTGTATTTCTCTGAAGGGTAAGGATATTGAACATCTTTTTAAGTATTTTTCAGAAAATTGAGTTTACTCTCTTGAGAATTTTCTGTATATAATTTTTAAAAATTGAGTTTTTTTTCTTGATATCTAGGTTTTTTGAGTTCTTTATAAATTTTGGATATTAGTCCTCTATCAGATGTAGAGTTGGTAAAACTCTTTTCCTATTCTGTATGCTGCTGTTGTCTGAATACTGGTGTCCTTTGTCATGCAGAAGTTTTTCAGTCTTGTAGGTCTCATTTATTAGTTGTTTATCATAATGCATGTGCTAAAGACTTTCATAAAGTCTTTTCATATGCCAATGAGTTTAAGGCTATTCTCTACTTTCTTTTCTATCATATTCAGTGTATCTAATTTTATGCTGAGATCTTTGATCCATTTGAAGTTGTGCAGGGAGACAAGTATGGATCTATTTGCCTTTTTCTACATGTAGCCATACAGTTTGACTGTCACTATTTGTTGAAGATGGTGCCTTAGTTTGAAATTAATTGCTGTGAAGAGACACCATGACCAAAGCAACTTTTTAAAGGACAACATTTAATTGGGGCTGGTATACAGGTTCAGATGTTCAGTCTATTATCATCATGCCAGGCAGCATCCAGACAGCCATGGTGCTGGAGGAATTGAGAGTTCTACATCTTGATTCAAATCAGTCGGAAGAAGACTGATTTTTCAGGCAGCTAGGAGGAGGGTCTCAAAGACCACTCCCACAGTGACACACTTTCTCAACAAGGTCACATATACTCAAAGGCCAACCTCCTAATAGTGCCATTCTCTGAGCTAAGTATATACAAGACACCACAGATGCTATTGTTTTTCCACTGCATACTTCTGGCTTCTGTATTGAAAATCAAGTGTCTATAAGTGTGTGAACACCATTGATCAATTTAATTATTTTTGCTCTAGTATCATGCTGTTTTTATCACTATGTAGCTCTATAATAGAACTTGAAATTGAAGGTGGGTAGACCACCCACACTTCTTTTTATCGTGCAGGAGTGTTTTAACTATCCCTTTTTGGGGGGGAGGATATAGTTTCATATGAAACTGAAGTTTGGTTTTTCAAGATCTATAAAGAATTGTGTTGGAACTTTGGTGGGGATTGCATTGAATCTGTAGACTGCTTTTGGTAGGTTGGCTACTACTACATTAATCCCACTGATCCATGAGCATGGGAGATCTTTCCAACTTCTGATATTTTCTTCAATTTCATTCTTCAATGTCTTGAAGATTTTATCATATAAATTATATATAATATCATGCCTGCTTAGTAAGAGATACCCCAACCAATAGTTGATATTATTTATGGCTATTACAAAAATGCTATTCCCATGATTTCTTTCTCAGTCTGTTTGTCATTTGTATATAAGTGGGATACTGATTTTTGTGAGTTAATCTGGCATCTACCTACTTTGCTGACAGTGCTTATCAGCTGTAGGAGTTTCACAGTGGAATTTTTGGAACCACTATCATATCATCTGTAAACAAATACCTTGATTTCTTCTTTTCCAATTTGTATCCCTTTGATCTCTTTCACTATTCCTGTTGCCCTAAGACTTGATAGGCATGGAGAGAGTGAACAACCTTATCTTGTATCTTATTTCAGTAGAATGGCTTTGAGTTTCTCTTCAATTAAGTGGATGTTGACCCTGGGCTTGCTGTAAATTTCCTTTATTATTTTAAAGTATTCCTCCAGTATCCTTAATCTCTTCAGGACATTTATCACAAAGGGGTGTTTGATTGTGTCAAAGGCTTTTTCTGCATCTAATGAGATGAACATGTGATGATTGATGCACATCAAACATTTCCTGCATCTCTGGGATGAAGAATATTGATCATGGTAGATAGATTTTTGATGTGTAGATTTAATTTGCAAATAGTTTATGGGGAATTTTTACGTCTATGTTCATAAGGGAAATTGGCCTGCAACTTGCCTTTTTTGTTTGGTCTTTATGTGGTTGGGTATTGGGTAGCTGTAGCCTCAAAAATTAGGCAATATTTCTTCCATTTACACTTTGTGGAATAATTTGAAGAGTATTATTATTACTTCTTCTTTGAACTCTTTTTTGTATTAAACAAGAAAAGGACACACACACACACACACACGCATACACACACACACCACTGACACCCCTGCCTCTACCACCACCACCAAAAAGAATTGACAAGAATAGTCTTTCTTGATTATTCCTTGTGTAATCTTGGCTGTGTGTAACCTCTTTTCATTGGCCCTATCTTTGTAGACCTTTTATAGATCTGGATCTATAGTTAGATATTGCCTAACTTTGATTTTATAACTGCGTCTATTGTGATTGCTGTACTGGGTACAGTTCTCTGGGGTTGCCTCTGTGGTCTCTTAGCATTTGTAAAACATCTTTCCAGGCCTCTCTGGATTTTAGAGTGTCCATCAAGAATGCAGGGGTTACATGGAAGGAGTTACAGAGACAAAGTGTGGAGCAGAGACTGAAGGAATGACGATTCATACATTGCCCCACCTGGGGATCCATACAATATACAACCACCAAACCCAGACACTGTTGTGGATGCCAACAAGAGCTTGCTGACAGGAGCCTGACATAGCTGTCTTCTGAGAGATTCTGCCAGTGCCTGACAAATATAGAAGTGGATGCTTACAGCTATCCATTGGATGGAGCACAGGGTTCACAATGAAGGAGCTAGAGAAAGGACCCAAGGAGCTGAAGGGGTTTGCAGCCCCATGGGAAGAACAACAATATGAACTAACCAGTACCCTCAGATCTCCCTGGGACTAAACCACCAACCAAAGAAAACACATGGTGGGACTCATGGCTCTAGCTACATATGTAGCAGAGGATGGCCTAGTGGGTCATCAATGGGAGGAGAGGCCCTTGGTCCTGTGAAGGTTCTATGCCCCAATATAAGGGAAAGCCAGAGCCAGGAAGCAGGAGTGGGTGGGTTGGTGAGCAGGGGGAGGGGGAAGGGATAAGGGATTTTCAGAGGGGAAACCAGGAAAGGGGATCACATTTGAAATGTAAATAAAGAAAATATTTAGTAATAATAAAAAAAGAATGCAGGGGTTAAATCTGCCTTTGTATGTCCCTTGGTCCTTTTCTCTTGAAGCTTTTAATATTATTACTTTGTTCTGTATGTATAGTATTTTGATTATTATTTGACCAGGGGACTTTCTTTTCAAATGTTGTTTACTTGTTCCGTATGCTTCTTGTACCTTGACAGGGCATCTTCTTCTTTAGGTTATAGAAATTTTTCTTTTATTCTTTTGTCAAAAATATGCTCTGTGACTTTGAGCTGGATTTCTTCTCTTTCCTCCAATTCTATCATTCTTAGACTTCATCTTTTCATAGGATCTCAGATTTCCTTAGTGTTTACGTCAGAAGATTTTATGTTTAACATCTTTTTTTGATGGATGTATCTATTTCTTTTATCATATCTTCAGTGTATGACATTGTCTTTTCCATCTCTTGTATTCTGCTAGTGAGGCTTGCTCCTGAGGTTCATGTTAGAGTGCCTAAAATTTTTTTATTACCAGAGTTCCATGAGTTTGGGTTTTCTTTATTGATTGTATTTACTCCTACTGTTTTGTCACAAATTTCTTGAAGAGATTTATTCATTTTCTCTATAAGGACCTCTATAATATTCAGAAAGGTGAGTTTAAGGTCTTTGTCTTGTGCTATGTTGACATACTGAGAGCCTGCTGTGGTATCATAGAAGAGACATGTTATCCTGGCTTATATTGTGTTTTTAAGTTGACATCTAGGCATCTGACTTTGGAAAGATTGTAATTCTAGTTGCTGATATCTGGTTTTGTCCTTGTTGGGTGATAAATTTGTTTCTTGGTGTCTTTTGCCCTGTCAGGTTCTTAGGATAGTGTGGCTATGTATTAACTGGTAGAATTTTTTTTCTTCTGGGATTCTGGTAGGTGTGGCCACTGGAGTTTTGTGATAAAATTTATTTATTGGTATTGGTAGCTGACATTTAGGAATGTGGATAGGCTAGGAGGGCAGGGGCTGAGAAGGTCTATATGAGAGAAGAAAACAGGGTGCTCCCTCAAGATCTGCTTAAACCCAGGAGAACAAGGACAGAGAGGTGAGGAGAGGCCATAGCAGGTGGTCTCCTAGAGAGATGGATATAACATTGAGGGATTAAATTTAGAGGCAAGGATAGAAAGTTCAAGATCTGTAATTAATCTACCTATGTCCCTGGCTGGAATGGTGAATAGATTTCCAGGAAATGACAGCTGGGCTTGGAGTCTTGGATTATGCAGTAAGTACAGGGAAGCCTAGAAGGAGAAAAAATTTGTAAATCACTGGAGATAAGGTTAAGGGGGTAAAGGGAGTGTATGACAGATGATCTGATGTCCAGGTGGAGATAAGACTAGTGATTTGATTTGAAGGAGATGGTGGGGAGGTGGTGATATGAAATTAGCCTATCTGCTTCACTGACTATGTCTCCTCCTTCTTGTATGTTTATATGATAAGGAGGGGAGAGTTGTACCATAGTATGTGTGTGTAGAGGTCAGTGGTCAACGTTTTGCTGTTTGTTCCCCTTTTCCACATTTATGTGGAGTCCAGGGACGGAACTCAGGTAGTCAGGTTTGAGTGACTAGTGCATTATCTGAGCTGTGTTGCTATCTCTTATAGTTCTGTAGCTGCAAAGAAGTTGTTTTGTTTTACTTATCAAATTTAACAACCTTTTTCTTTATGGTTTGTAAATTTGTTGGTCTTGGGCAGTGCATTGCTCTTCACTATAGTGCAAAGTTATTCTCTTCTTTCTTATAAGTTTGAAATGAATTTATTCCATTCATGTACCATTTTATATCTATAAACTTAAGTAGAATCTTCCATTACATCATAAGTATTTCCCACAAAAAATGCTGGATAAACTTATGTGAAATTAATGACTTAGTTCTCAGAAATGGAATTAAGCTATACCACATATCAAAGCATCCTTGAAGGCATGCCTTTCTTAGTGTCTTGTGCATTTAAAACTGTGGTTTGGAGAGAACAATATAGTCTTGCTGAAACAACCCAGGGAAGTAAATATTCAAGTGTATCAAAATAAAAAGAGCAATATGGTTAAACTTAATCCTTGGTAATAGCCATCTGGGCCACTGGTCTGCTTTTGAACTGAGAGCACAGCTGCTTCCTTTTACATCTTTTGCCAGAGTGTGTGTGACACTTTGAGCTGAGATTTCAAGGATAGTCAATATAGATTACTACAAAATCTCATTTATCTGACACCCTGGGTGTTCTCAGAAGAACCTGGGAAACCTAGACAAGAGTTTATAACCCAATAGGCCATCCATATTAGGCTTTTCCTGGTCTCTGGTCATGATATGGGCCCCTACTGCACAATCCCTCTTGATGGAGAGGTACTTCTTGCAATGGAAGTCAAATGAATTATTTTGGCTGCTCACTCCTCACAGCTGCCACATGTCTTATTTTATGTTGAGTGTGCAGCTGGTTACAGCTGTCTAGGTAGCTTTATTCATCAGAGTCTTTTGGTGAAGGGTGGTGTTTCCCCAGACACAGACCATAAGTGATAGGTGGCACCACAGTGATGCTGATGAGAAAGTGCGAACAGCTTTGGGGACTTTGAGAGAATTCCTAAAATGGAAGGTTTCTGAAGCCCTACGTTCTAATACTGGACTCAAATATGGTAGTCTTTTGGATCAAACTATTCATAATTTTCTAAAATTGCTTTTGCTTTTTAATCATAGTCTTGGTCATCTTGTCTCTTCTTTTAAATCCTCGAGCCTTTCCATATGCATAAAAGTGGATGTAGGAGAAAGTCAGTATGATGGCCTTTTAAAGTAATAGTCTACATGATCAACATTTTAATAATTCATATGCTCCTTCTTGATCCCTCTTTATTACTTAGCTTTCCTGGGTCTGTGGATTGTAGCACGGTTATCATTTAAAGAAAATCTCCACTTAACAAGTGAGTCCACGAATGATTGTCTTTCTGGGTCTATGTTACACTCAGAATGATGTTTTCTAGTTTTATTTACTTGCCTGAAAATTTCACTGAATTATTTGTGTTTTTGAAATAGCTGAGTAGTGCTCCATTGAATAATTGTACCACATTTTCTTTACTAATTCTTTGGTTGAAGGACATCTTGGTAATTTCCAATTTCTGGATATTATGAATAAGGCTTCTATGAACATAGTTGAGCTGGTGTTTTTATGATAGAGTGGAGTGTCCTTTGGGTATATGCCTAGGGGGTAGGAGTAGTATAGCTGTATCTCGAGGTACACCTATTCCCAGTTTTCTGAGAAACCACCATATTGACTGCCAACCTGGCTGTCCAACATTGCATTACCACTAGCAATGGGGGAGTATTCTCTTTGCTCCACATTTCACCAGCATAAGCTATCACTTGTGTTATTGAGCCTAGCCATTCTACGCAGTGTAAGATGAAATCTCAGAGTCATTTTGATTTAGATTTCCCTGATGGCTAAGTGCTTCCTGGCCATTTGAAATTCCTCTATTGAGAATTCTGTTTAGATCTATGTTCCATTTAAAAAAATTAAATTGTTTGTTTTGTTTATATAAGTTTATTTAGTCCTTTATATATTTTCAAAATTAGCCTTCTGTCAGATGTGGATTTGGTGAAGATGTTTTCCCATTCCATATACTGACATTTTGTCCTAATAATGGTGTCCTGTGCATTACAGAAGCTTCAGTTTCATAAGGTCCCATTTATTAATTATCGATCTTAGTGCCTGTGTTCTGTTCAAAATGTTATCTCGTGTGTCAATGTGTTCAAGGATATTCCTCACTAACCCTATCACTTAGTCTATCAGGTTTAGAGTATATGGATTTATGTGGAGGTCTTTGAACCATTTGAGTTTTGTGAAGGATGATAGATATGGATGTATTTACATTGTTCTACATGTTGACATCCAGTACTATTTGTTGAAGATGATTTCCTTTGTCCATTGTACAGTTATGGGTTCCTTATAAAAGATATCAGATGTCCATAGGTGTTTGGATTCTTGCCTCGGTCCTCTCTTTGATTCCATTGATTAACATGTGTTTTTATGTCAATGCCATGTGGTTTTTTTTTTATATATATATTTTAAAAATGTTTATTCAGGAAAATAACAGTTTTAGGGCCCAGACACCCAAGATCACCATCATTTTTTAAAAAATATTTTTGTCAAAGTCTCCTTTGGCTTCATCATAACATTTCAAAGAAATGGGAAGAAAATAGCTAAGTTCAGAAGGGGCCACGTTCTCAAAGTATCTTTGCTGCTTAATAACCCACAATCATAAGAACTTACTTTATGAGACTAGGATTGTTTTTGCTGAAGGCAGTGACCCCAGTGACATAATGACTTCCTAGTAGATGTTACCCCTTATGGTTCTCACAACCTCCCAACACCACTACATTGGGACCAGACTTCTATATGAATTCTTAGAAGACACAATAAACCATATCAAGTCTGTAGCAGGGCTCTCACTAGGAACTGAATTAACTGGCCAGATTCTTGGTCTTGGACACTCAATCTATACAGCATAGAGGAAAATTCAATCCATACAGCATAGAGAAAAATTTCTTTTGTAAAAACAAGCCTCCTATCTTTTCCAGTAGTAGCCTTCCTATCTTCTCTGATTTTGAGCGGTGGGTGTCTTAGATTTGTCAGTTTCAGAATCTGGACTCAGGAGCTGACATTGCAATTGTAGTTCTGTTTTAGATTAGGATTTTATCAGAATCTCCATGCACATGTCTGACAGCTTTGTGCTTCTCCAGTGCTGGGGCTCAACTAATGCTTCTACCTATCTCTAAGATCCTTGTCCTAGTCTGCTTTACATTGCTGTGATTAAAATACTGACCCAAACTGACTTGGTAATAAAAGGGTTTACTTGGCTTATGGGTTATAGTTCATCTCTGAGGGAAGTGAAGACAGGAACCTAGAAGCAGGAATTGAAGCAGAGGACAGGAAGGAACACTGCCTACTGGCTTGCTCAGCTACTTTTTGTATACAGTTCAGGCCCCATGCCAGAGATGTTGCCACGTAGATCAATTAGAAATCAATAAAATGCTCCACAGACATGCCCGCAGGCCAATCTGATGGGAGGAATTTTTCAACTGAGGTTTTCTCGTCTCAGATGACCGGTGTTCGGTTGGCAAACACTAATTTTTTTTTTAATTTTTAATATTTTTATTACATATTTTCCTCAGTTACATTTCCAATGCTATCCCAAAAGTCCCCCATAGCACCCCCCCCACTTCCCTACCCCCCCATTCCCAATCTTTTGGGCCTGGCATTCCCCTATATTGGGGCATATAAAGTTTGCAAGTCCAATGGGCCTCTCTTTCCACTGATGGCCGAATAGGCCATCTTTCGATACATATGCAGCTAGAGAAAAGAGCTCCCGGGTACTGGTTAGTTCATAATGTTGTTCCAACTATAGGGTTGCAGATCCCTTTAGCTCCTTGGGTACTTTCTCTAGCTTCTCCATTGGGAGCCCTGTGATACATCCAATAGCTGACTGTGAGCATCCACTCCTATGTTTGCTAGGCCCCTGCATAGTCTCACAAGAGACAGCTATATTTGGGTCCTTTCAGCAAAATCTTGCTAGTTTATGCAATGGTGTCCACGTTTAGAAGCTGATTATGGGATGGATCCCTGGATACGGCAGTCTCTAGATGGTCCATCCTTTCATCACAGCTCCAAGCTTTGTCTCTGTAACTCCTTCCATGGGTGTTTTGTTCCCAATTCTAAGAAGGTGCACAGTGTCCACACTTTGGTCTTCATTCTTCTTGAGTTTCATGCGTTTAGCAAATTGTATCTCATATCTTGGGTATCCTAAGTTTTGGGCTAATATCCACTTATCAGTGAATACATATTGTGTGAGTTCTTTTGTGATTGTGTTACTTCACTCAAGATGATGCCCTCCAGGTCCATCCATTTGGCTAGGAATTTCATAAATTCATTCTTTTTAATAGCTGAGTAGTACTCCATTGTGTAAATGTACCATAATTTCTGTATCCATTCCTCTGTTGAGGGACATCTGGGTTCTTTCCAGCTTCTGGCTATTATAAATAGGGCTGCTATGAACATGGTGGAGCATGTGTCCTTTTTACCGGTTGGGACATCTTCTGGATATATGCCCAGGAGAGGTATTGCTGAATCCTCCGGTAGTACTATGTCCAATTTTCTGAGGAACCGCCAGACTGATTTCCAGAGTGGTTGTACAAGCTTGCAATCCCACCAACAATGGAGGAGTGTTCCTCTTTCTCCACATCCTCGCCAGCATATGCTGTCACCTGAATTTTTGATCTTAGCCATTCTGACTGGTGTGAGGTGGAATCTCAGGGTTGTTTTGATTTGCATTTCCCTGATGATTAAGGATGTTGAACATTTTTTCAGGTGTTTCTCTGCCATTCGGTATTCCTCAGGTGAGAATTCTTTGTTCAGTTCTGAGCCCCATTTTTTAATGGGGTTATTTGACTTTCTGGAGTCCACCTTCTTGAGTTCTTTATATATATTGGATATTAGTCCCTTATCTGATTTAGAATAGGTGAAGATCCTTTCCCAATCTGTTGGTGGTTTTTTTGTCTTATTGATGGTGTCTTTATCCTTGCAGAAGCTTTGCAGTTTCATGAGGTCCCACTTGTCAATTCTCGATCTTACAGCACAAGCCATTACTGTTCTATTCAGGAATTTTTCCCCTGTGCCCATATCTTCAAGGCTTTTCCCCACTTTCTCCTCTATAAGTTTCAGTGTCTCTGGTTTTATGTGAAGTTCCTTGATCCACTTAGACTTGACCTTAGTACAAGGAGATAGGAATGGATCGATTCGCATTCTTCTACATGTTAACAACGAGTTGTGCCAGCACCATTTGTTGAAAATGCTGTCTTTCTTCCACTGGATGTTTTTAGCTCCCTTGTCGAAGATCAAGTGACCGTAGGTGTGTGGGTTCATTTCTGGGTCTTCAATTCTATTTCATTGGTCTATTTGTCTGTCACTATACCAGTACCATGCAGTTTTTATCACAATTACTCTGTAGTAAAGCTTTAGGTCCGGCATGGTGATTCCACCAGAGGTTCTTTTATCCTTGAGAAGAGTTTTTGCTATCCTAGGTTTTTTGTTATTCCAGATGAATCTGCCGATTGCCCTTTCTAATTCGTTGAAGAATTGAGTTGGAATTTTGATGGGGATTGCATTGAACCTGTAGATTCCTTTTGGCAAGATAGCCATTTTTACAATGTTGATCCTGCCAATCCATGAGCATGGGAGATCTTTCCATCTTCTGAGATCTTCTTTAATTTCTTTCTTCAGAGACTTGAAGTTCATATCATACAGATCTTTCACTTCCTTAGTTAGAGTCACGCCAAGGTATTTCATATTATTTGTGACTATTGAGAAGGGTGTTGTTTCCCTAATTTCGTTCTCAGCCTGTTTATCCTTTGGGCACAGAAAAGCCATTGACTTGTTTGAGTTAATTTTATATCCAGATACTTCATTGAAGCTGTATATTAGGCTTAGGAGTTCTCTGGTGGAATTTTTAGGGTCACTTATATATACTATCATATCATCTGCAAAAAGTGATATTTTGACTTCTACCTTTCCAATTTGTATCCCCTTGATCTCCTTTTGTTGTCTAATTGCTCTGGCTAGGACTTCAAGTACAATGTTGCATAGGTAGGGAGAGAGTGGACAGCCTTACCTAGTCCTTGATTTTAGTGGGATTGCTTCCAGCTTCTCACCATTTACCTTGATGTTGGCAACTGGTTTGCTGTAGATTGCTTTTATCATGGTTAGGTATGGGCCTTGAATTCCTGATCTTTCCAAGACTTTTATCATGAATGGGAGTTGGATTTTGTCAGATGCATTCTCAGCATCTAAAGAGATGATCATGTTGTTTTTGTCTTTGAGTATGTTTATATACTGGATTACGTTGATGGATTTCCGTATATTGAACCATCCCTGCATCCCTGGAATAAAACCTACTTGGTCAGGATGGATGATTGTTTTGATGTGATCTGTGATTCGGTTAGCAAGAACTTTATTGAGTATTTCTGCATCAATATTCATAAGGGATATTGGTCTGAAGTTTTCTATATTTGTTGGGTCTTTTTGTGGTTTAGGTATCAGAGTAATTGTGGCTTCATAGAATGAGTTGGGTAGAGTACCTTCTGTTTCTATTTTGTGGAATAGTTTGTGAAGAACTGGGATTAGATCTTCTTTGAGGGTCTGATAGAACTCTGCACTAAACCCATCTGGTCCTGGGCTTTTTTTAGTTGGGAAACTATTAATGACTGCTTCTATTTCTTTGGGGGATATAGGGCTGTTTAGATCATTAACCTGATCTTGATTCAACTTTGGTACCTGGTATCTGTCTAGGAACTTCTCCATTTCATCCAGGTTCTCCAGTTTTGTTGAGTATAGCCTTTGGTAGAAGGATCTGATGGTGTTTTGGATGTCTTCAGGATCTGTTGTTATGTCTCCTTTTTCATTTCTGATTTTGTTAATTAGGATGCTTTCCCTGTGCCCTCTAGTGAGTCTGGCTAAGGGTTTATCTATCTTGTTGATTTTCTCAAAGAACCAGCTCCTTGATTGGTTGATTCTTTGAATAGTTCTTCTTGTTTCCACTTGGTTGATTTCGCCCCTGAGTTTGATTATTTCCTGCTGTCTACTCCTCTTGGGTGAATTTGCTTCCTTTTGTTCTAGTGCTTTTAGGTATGTTGTCAAGCTGCTAATGTGTGCTCTCTCTAGTTTCCTTTTGGAGGCACTCAGAGCTATGAGTTTTCCTCTTAGAAATGCTTTCATTGCGTCCCATAAGTTTGGGTATGTTGTGGCTTCATTTTCATTGAACTCTAAAAAGTCATTAATTTCTTTCTTTATTCCTTCCTTGACCAAGGTATCATTGAGAAGAGTGTTGTTCAGTTTCCACGTGAAGGTTGGCTTTCTATTATTTATTTTGTTATTGAAGATCAGCCTTAGTCCATGGTGATCTGATAGGATGCATGGGACAATTTCAATATTTTTGTATCTGTTGAGGCCTGTTTTGTGACCAATTATGTGGTCAATTTTGGAGAAAGTACCATGAGGTGCTGAGAAGAAGGTATATCCTTTTGTTTTAGGATAGAATGTTCTGTAGATATCTGCCAGATCCATTTGATTCATAACTTCTGTTAGTTTCACTGTGTCCCTGTTTAGTTTCTGTTTCCACGATCTGTCCATTGGGGAAAGTGGTGTGTTGAAGTCTCCCACTATTATTGTATGAGGTGCAATGTGTGCTTTGAGATTTACTAAAGTTTCTTTAATGAATGTGGCTGCCTTTGTATTTGGAGCATAGATATTCAGGATTGATAGTTCCTCTTGGAGGATTTTACCTTTGATGAGTATGAAGTGTCCCTCCCTGTCTTTTTTAATGACTTTGGGTTGGAAGTCAATCTTATCAGATATTAGAATGGCTACTCCAGCTTGTTTCTTCATACCATTTGCTTGGAAAATTGTTTTCCAGCCTTTCATTCTGAGGTAGTGTCTATCTTTTTCTCTGAGATGAGTTTCCTGTAAGCAGCAAAATGTTGGGTCTTGTTTGTGTAGCCAGTTTGTTAGTCTATGTCTTTTTATCGGGGAGTTGAGTCCATTGATATTAAGAGATATTAAGGAAAAGTAATTGTTGTTTCCTGTTATTTTTGTTGTTAAAGTTGGCATTCTGTTCTTGTGGCTGTCTTCTTTTAGGTTTGTTGAGGGATTACCTTCTTGTAGTTTCTAGGGCGTGGTTCCTGTCCTTGTATTGTTTTTTTTTTTTTCTGTTATTATCCTTTGAAGGGCTGGATTCGTGGAGAGATAATGTGTGAATTTGGTTTTGTCATGGAATACTTTGGTTTCTCCATTTATGTTAATTGAGAGTTTGGCTGGGTATAGTAGCCTGGGCTGGAATTTGTGTTCTTTTAGTGTCTGTATAACATCCATCCAGGATCTTCTGGCTTTCATAGTCTCTGGTGAAAAATCTGGTGTAATTCTGATAGGCTTGCCTTTATATGTTACTTGGCCTTTTTCTCTTACTGCTTTTAGTATTCTATCTTTATTTAGAGCATTTGTTGTTCTGATTATTATGTGTCGGGAGGTATTTCTTTTCTGGTCCAGTCTATTTGGAGTTCTGTAGGCTTCTTGTATGTTCATGGGCATCTCTTTCTTTAGATTTGGGAAGTTTTCTTCTATAATTTTGTTGAAGATGTTTGCTGGTCCTTTGAGTTGAAAATCTTCATTCTCATCCACTCCTATTATCAGTAGGTTTGGTCTTCTCATTGTGTCCTGTATTTCTTGGATGTTTTGAGTTAGGATCTTTTTGCATTTTACATTTTCCTTGATTGTTGTGCCGATGTTCTCTATGGAATCTTCTGCACCTGAGATTCTCTCTTCCATCTCTTGTATTCTGTTGCTGATGCTCGTATCTATGGTTCCAGATTTCTTTCCTAGGGTTTCTATCTCCAGTGTTGCCTCATTTTGGGTTTTCTTTATTGTGTCTACTTCCCTTTTTAGGTCTAGTATGGTTTTGTTCATTTCCATCATCTGTTTGGATGTGTTTTCCTGTTTTTCATTAAGGACTTCTACCTGTTTGATTATGTTATCCTGTTTTTCTTTAAGGATTTGTAACTCTTTAGCAGTGTTCTCCTGCAATTCTTTAAGGGATTTTTGTGCTTCTTCTTTATTGTCTTCTACCTGTTTACCAGTGTTCCTTTGTATTTCTTTAAGTGTGTTATTAAAGTCCTTCTTGAAGTCCTCTACCATCATCAGGAGATATGCTTTTAGATCTGTGTCTAGCTTTTCCGGTGTGTTGGGGTGCCCTGGACTGGGCGAAGTGGGAGTGCTGGGTTCTGATGATGGTGAGTGGTCTTGGTTTCTGTTAGTAAGATTATTACGTTTACCTTTCGCCATCTGGTAATCTCTGGGGTTAGTTGTTGTCGTTGTCACTGTTTAAAGATTGGAGCAGAAGCTGTGTTCCACTCACCAGCAGTATCAAAATCCTGTGGCGGGGGTCGTGGGTAGCTGGCGGGTGTCAGCAGACCCTGTGTTCTAGCTACACTGGTGCTGTTCAGGCCGGATGAGGCCTGTGGCCCTACTCAGGCTGGTTTCTGCTTCCCTAACTAATGCAGTCTCAGGTCCTGTGCGCAATTCGATTGGAGCAGAAGCTGTGTTCCACTCACCAGAAGTCTTAAGATCCTGTGGCAGGTGTTGTGGGTAGCTGGTGAGTGTCAGCCGACCCTGCGCCCTAGCTACCCTTTTGCTTTTCTGATTGGAGAGGCTTGCGGCTCTACTGAGGCCGGATTTCTGCCTCCCCAACCAAAGCAGTCTCAGGTCCTGCGTGATTGGACTGGAGCAGAAGCTGTGTTCCACTCACCAGCAGTCTCAAAATCGTGTCGCGGGGGTCCTGGGTAGCTGGTGGGTGTCAGCGGACCCTGTGCTCTAGCTACCCAGTGCTGGTCCGGCCGGAAGAGCAATTTCTGTTATTTTGTTGTTGTTTGTTGTTGAAGGTGGTGGTAGTGTGCGTGTTTGGCTTTGTTTCTTTTGGTTGGTGCATGTTTATTTATTTCCTGTGTATTGACAGATATACTTAGCCTCCTTGGGATAACGTTTTCCTTCTAATATCTTTTGTAATCCTGAATTTATGTCTGTACTTTGTTTAAATTTGACTCTGACATAGAATATATTGTTTTCTTCAACTATATAGTGATGGAAAAATTTGCTGGGTATGGTAGTCTGAGTTAACATCTTTGGTTTCTTAGGGTCTGCAAGACATCTTAGAGTCTCTTTTAAGAAGTTGGGTATAATTATAATAGGTCTGCCTTTATATATTACTTGGGCTTTTTTTTCCATCTTGCAGCTTCTAATATTATTTCATTATTCTGTATGTTTAGTGATTTCATCATTATGTTCAGGAGGACCTTTCTTTTCTGGTCCAATTTATTTAGTATTCTCTAAGCTTCTTGTACCTTTATAGGCATGTTCTTTTTAAGGTTAGGAAAATATTCTTTTATGATTTTTCCTTCCTCTATTCCTATTATGCTTAGATTTGGTCTTTTCATAGTATCCAGATTTTTTGGATGTTTTGTTTCAGGATATTTTTTGGATTTAACATTTTCTTTGACTGATTTATCAATTCCTTCTATTGTATTGTCAATGTCTAAGATTGTCTCTTCCATCTCTTATATCTGTTGGTGACAGTTGGGTCTTAAGTTCCTGGTTGCTTTACATTTTCCATCTCTTGAATATTTTTAGTTTGTTTTTTCTTTATTGCTTCTATTTCCACTTTCAGGTCTTTAATAGTTTTACTTATTTTCTGTACCTGCTTTCCCCCCCACTACTTTCTTTATAGGACTTATACATTTCCTCCAATTACTTGTTTGTGTTTCACTGCATTCCTTTAGGGGATTTATTCATTTCCTCTTTAAGGACCTCTTGTCATCTTCATAAGATTGGTTTTAAGGTAATTGTTTTGTATGTCAGCTATGTTGGAATATTTAGGACATGTTGTAGTAGAATACCTGGTCTATAGTGGTACCATATTACCTTGGTTATTGATCTTAAGCTGGCCTTTAGTCGTCTGGATTTAGAGAAATTTTAGGTTTAGGTGCTGATTTCCGGGTTTATCTTTGTTTGGTGAGTACTTTCTCCCTTCTTTTCTATTTTATCTCTAGTTTTCCAGCCTGAGTCACTTGTGGTTTTGGCAATCAGTGAATCCTCAGGTCTGGTAGAGTGTCTCCACTGGGATTTTAGCATAAACTCTGGGATTCTGGGAACTTGAGTTGCCTCTGCGGTTCTGGGTACTGACATGGTCTCTGGGGTTCAAGGTATTTGTATGGCTTTTGGGGCTCTGGGTTGAGGCTTGGTCTCTGATAGAGCAAAGATCTTCCCAGAGTTGTGGGCTGGGAGATGGAGCAGAGGGGAGCGGCTTACAACAAACGAATTTTATGGTTGGGAGTCACTACAATATGAGAAGCTATATTAAAGAGTTGTATCATTAGGAAGGTTGAGAACCACTAGTTCACATACTTGCTTGAATTTCAATGTTATAAAATATTTGTCAATATATTATAGCCACATATTAGGAACATGTTATTAAAATATTCTGAAGGTATATATCTGTATGATCTGTATGGGTTTATCTTGATTCTTTTTTTTTTTTTTTTAACTGAGACATACAGGATTGTTTTACCTATCCTGGGTTTTTTGTTTTTCCATATGAAGTTGGGAACTGCATTTTTCAAGGTCAGTAAAGAATTGAGTTGGAATTTAGATGGGAATAGCATTGAGTCTGTAGATTGCTTTTCTTATGATGACCATTTTTATTATGTTAATTCTCATGATTCACGAACATCTTTCCATCGTGTGATGTCTTCCTCAATTTTGTTCTTCAGAGTCCTGAATTTCTCATACAGATCTTTCACTTGTTAGAGTTACATCAAGATATTTCATATTCTTTTTGACTATTTTGAAGGGTGTTTTCCCCCTAATTTCTCAATCCCGTTTATCATTTGTATATAGAAAGGCTACTGATTTTTTGAGTTGATTTTGTATGCAGGAATTCTCTGGTGGAGTTTTTGGGGTCACTTATGTATACTGTCATATTATCTGGGAACACCAATACTTTGATTTCTTCCTTTCCAATTTGTATTTATGTTATCTACTTTACTTGTCTTACTGTTCTAGATAGAAATTCAAGTAGTATTTTGAATAGATAGAGAATGGGCAGCCTTGTCTTGTCCTTAATTTTAGTGGAATTGCTTTAAGTATCTCTCCATTTACTTTTATTGTGGCTATTGGCTTATTGTATATTGTCTTTATTGTGTTTGGTATATAACTTGTATCCCTGATGTCTCCAAGACTTTTTACATGAAGGGGTGTTGAATTTTGTCAAAGGCTTTTTACCATGTAGTGAGATGATCATGTGGGTTTTTTCTTTTAGTTTGTTTATATTGTGGATTGCATTGATAAATTTTTGTATATTGAACTATCTCTGCACCCCTGAAATGAAGCCAACTTGGTCATGCGAGATGATGTTTTTGATGTGGTTTTAGATTCAGTTTGCAAGTATTTTATTGAGTATTTTTACTTCATGTTCACAAGAGAGATTGGTCTGAAATTCTCTTTCTTTGTTGAGTCTTTGTGTGGGTTTGTCGATAAGGGTGACTGTGTCCTTATAGAATAAGTTTAGCAATGTTCATTCTGTTTCTATTTAATGGAATAGGTTGAGGAGTATTGGTTTTAGTTCTTTTTGGAAACTGGTAAAATTCTGTGCCAAAACCACCTGATCCTGGCCTTTTGCTAGTTGGGAGACTTTTAATGACTACTTATATTTTCTTAGGAGTTATAAGACTATTTAAGTTGTTTACCTAATCTTGATTTAACTTTGGCATGTCATAACTTTCAAGAAAATCATTTATTTCATTTAGATTTTCCAGTTTTGTGGAGTATAGGCTAAGGATTCTCTGTGTTTTCCCAGTGTCTGTTGTTATGTCTCCCTGTCATTTCTGATTTTGTTAACTTAGATACTATCGTTCTGCCTTTTATTTAGTTTGACTCAGAGTTTGTCAATTTTTTTTTATTTTCTCAAACAACCAGCTCTTGGTTTTATTCTTTTTATTGTTCATTTTGATTGTATTTATTGATTCAGCCCAAACTTTGGTAATTTCCTGTCATCTACTCTTCTTTGTTATGCTTCCTTCTTTCTGTTGTAGAGCTTTTAAGTGTACTTTTAAGTTTCAAGAATCCTGTACAATAAAAGAACTTCTAGAGATAACACTATCCATAATTTCAAGCTGTATAATAGTACAAAAAAGCAATAGTACTAAAAACCACGTCGTATTGGCATAAAGAAACATACAATGAAAAAAGAAAAGAAAGCATCTTCAACAAATGGTGGTGGTCTAACTAGATAGCTGCATGTAGAAGAGTGCAAATAGATTCATATTTATCATTCTGCACAAAACTCATTTCCAAGTGGATCAAAGATCTCAACATAAAACCAGACACACTGATTCTTATAGAATAGAAATTGGGGAACTGTCTTGAACATATTGGCAAAGGAGACAACTTCCTGAACTGAACATCAATAGCTCTGGCATTAAGATAAACAATTAATAAATAGAACACCACAAAACTGTAAAGCTTGTGTAAGGCAAAAGACACCACCAATAGGACAAAATAGCAGAGTACATTATGGGAAAAGATATTCATCAACTCTACATATTACAGAGGACGAATATCTAGAATATATAAAGAACTCAGGAAATTATACACTAACAAACCAAATAACACAATTAAAAATGGGATGTAGATTTAAATAGAATTCTTTTTTGAGACAGGGTTTCTCTGTGTAGCCTTGGCTGTTCTGTAACTCACTCTGTAGACCAGGATGGCCTGCCTCTGCCTCCCAAGTGCTGGATTAAAGGCATGCACCACCACTGCCTGGCCTAGTAAAATTCCTTAGAGAGGAATATCTAAGAAGCACTTAAAGAACTGTTTAACATACTTAGTCACAAGAGAAATTTAAATTAAAGCAACTCCAAGATTCTATCTTACACTCATCAGAATAGCTAAGATAAAAAACTCAAGTGTTGGCATATGCTCCTAAGGGTGTGGAGCAACGGGAATGCTCCTCCATTGCTAGTAGAAATGTATTCTTGTACAACCACTCTGGAAATCAATTTTGTCATCTCTCAGACTAGGAATAGTTGTACCTTAAGACCCGGCTCTACCACTCTTGGACATACACTGAAAAGATGCTCTATCATTACACACGATATCATAACAGCTTTATTTATAATAGCCAGAAACTGGAAAAACTTAGATGTCACTTAACCAAATAATAGATAAGGAAAATGTGGTTGTTTATGCAATGGAGAAGGTGGAGAGAGGAGAAAGACACCATGGATTAGAAATCAAGAAAGCATGGGCTATGAACGCTGGCCAATTGGAGTTAAGAGCAGCTCATATGAGTCACAGTAATAACTCAGGATTATTGATAGCAAAGTAGCTTCTAATAGCATATAGGGTAGATATCTGCCTAGGTCTAGTGCTGATTAAAGCTTATAGTAAATAATTAAATAATTAAAGTTTTGTGTCTTTTATCCTAGAACTGAATGATCAAAGGTGGTGTAGAGGCTTGAGATTAAATATTTAACCCCCCTCCCTGCCACATGTACATACAAACACAGAGAAAGAGAGAGCAAGCCAGTGCTGAGATGGGAAAACCCATTCATCTTTGCTAGTGGCATACCCTGACTGGGATCTTGGACTCTATAAACAGAGAAAGGTTGCTCTCTGGTATTTGAGTGTTGATGCAATATGACCGGCTTCCTCAAACTTCTGCTGCTATGAGTATTCTAACAAGATGTACTGTAATTTAAAGCTATGAGCCAAAGTAAATCCTTTCTCATTTTAGGTTGATTTTGTCATATTTTTTAATCACTTCAATAGAAAAATAAATAATTTCGATTACTCTTTTCTATTTTTTCCTTTATAAAGGAAAAAGAGAGGCAGGTGTTCTAAGTAGAGTGGTCTGTGGGCTGCATAATCTTGTCCCTCCTCTATCATGTTTGTTTGGTTTTTTTTTCCATGTTTGAATCTATTAAAACTATCAGATTTGTTAAAAACAAAAAACAAAAATAGTGCCACCAAACAATAGTATACTAGTTTTCTTAGTCTATGATGCTTGGACCATGTACAGTTTAAAATGCTTGTTCTTTATAACAATTGTGATCACCACACAAAATATGTTAAAGTAGTTTTTTTTTAATATCTCTGAAACTTCTGTTAAAGGATACCTTATACACAAAGTCTTAAACATTAGTTATGGTTTAGATAAAGTTAAAGTCTTTTCTACAAATTCTAAAGCAACTCTTAATATAGCAATAGGCTTTGGGAATCAAAGGATGATTTACCAAATTTATTTAGCCACTGAATCTATTTATATTTTTCTGAGGAATGCCATTTAGATGTCAGTATTATATGAATTGCATGTTCTTTTGAAGACATCATTTGAAGATGAATTGGACAACTGCAATGTTAAAATCAAACTGGAAACATTAGTTCAAGTTAGGAGTTGAAATAGAATTAGGAGTCCCTCACATTAGGTAGGCAATTGGTTGTTGCTGAATACTTTAAAGCCAGAAGCAGAACAACAAGAGTAAGTTAGAGGAGGATTTTCAGTAGTTTGTAATTTCATCTGTCTTCCATTGAGAGTGCAATAATATTTGGAAGATTTTTTGTTTATAAAAGAAAAAATATGAGTTTTGCTGACAGGCTATAAACCTTGCTTTCTTTTCTGATTCTTCATGTTTTCTATCACTTTGAACAGATTTTCAATGTCTATTGAGTTTTTAAAGCAATGTGTCAGGTTCTAATGGTCCTGCTGGTTTAAGGAAAAATACTCTCACTAATAAATCATAATGAATCATCAGTCTCAACAGGCCCATGACCTTCCATCAGTCGGGGGTTTGGAGCTTAGGTTTTTTTCCCCCTCTTCTTGCTGGAACTACTCTACTTGCTCTCGTCTGTCCTTCTAATTTATGGGTGGGCTGCCCACAGGACAACTCACCTGCAAAAATAGTTCATGCTGTGGTGTTTATTATACTAAGTAGCTTTCATGCTGACAGATAGTTTTTACAAGAGGATGGAGTTGCTGTCAAGATCTTCCATCATCTGAGCAAAGCTAGCACTCAAATTCTCTCATAGTTCACTATATTAAATTTAGTTGGGGTAGAAACAGGACAGATGAGAATGGGTTAGGAGAAGTAGGGAACTCTGTTTAAATGTCTTATTTAGGGGACTTACTGAATGCGTCTTTAATAATCAAAAGGACAGCAAAATAAAGAGGCACGCATTAGAAACATTAAATGTGTATCCGTGCTAAACATCCTTGACTTAGAAATATGTTGTCTTTTTAGAGCTTTCGAAAAGAAAATGTTGAGAGTAAGAGAGTGAAAGTACAATGGATCCTATTATATTCTCTTAGGGACAATAATTCTTAACACTACAGCTCCCTTTACTCCCCATGGTCTTCTGTGCACTTTTTTTTCTAATCATGAAAGAATATATAAAGTTATGTGCCCACTTTTTCCCCCTATCATCAGTATTTCTCATATTACTGGAACCCCTTTGTGCTCATGCATCATTTCTAAAGCCGAACAGTGTTTCCCAGCATTTGTGTATTGCTTCACTGTTCTCTTATTGGGGAATTGTGTTATCACCATTTGCAGTTTTTGTGCTCACTCCTTCATTTATTCTCTACAAAGGATCAACAGTTAAATTCTTTCCTGGGCTCAGAACCGACCTCTGCACAGCCATCTCTTGCTGTGGGACATTTTGCAGATCTGTGTAGGAGGGAACCTGGGAAGTTATGAGGAATGATTGATGGAATCATTTCCTCATGCTTACTCTTTCATACTCCTCAATGTGAATTCCTCGTCTGCTTTGCTCATCACTGTTCTCCCAAAACTTTCCTGAGTTTGTAGACTATAGTTAGTCAATGGGTCTTTATTGATTGACTGTACAATATACAATTGTTAGTGTGTGTGTGTGTGTGTGTGTGAGACTAGATAAACCCATTAAGAGATTTGTATTTGTACTTAATCTGAAATTATATATTTAACCTGAAGCTAGAATAATCTTTTATGAACATATGATTGAAACTTTCCAAAGAAAGTGTCTGAATATGTTAACATTCTTAAAACATATCAGTTATCAGTTGGCTTTCCTAACAGGGTATACCACTTATATAAGTAATCACATGTTCTTTTATCCTTTATTTTAGCTCCAATTGTCATTTCTCCTTTTCAAAAAGATTAGCATACTCTTAAACTAAATGGAGCAAACACTGATTATGCAAATTTAATTTGATTACTGTAGATTCAAAATTTTTTTGGTCTGTTTTTCTCTGTCAACCATCTGAATATTTGACCTATTGTTCTAAGGGTGTCTTTGTACCTTCTTAATAATTTATATGAAGTCTTTATGGATCACAACTTTAATCTACAGTCTTATAGTAGTCTCTTACATCATTATGCACTGGGGAAAAATTATAGGACTTCCACGAACAGTTGATGCTGAAACTATAGCTAGCATATGTATAGAGATCATTACTTTTTTTATTCATATATATTTAGGATAGAATTTGATTTATTATTTAGACACAAAAGATGAACAAGAATATAGTAAAACTGCTATAATATACTGAAAGAAAAATTATATGAATATCATCTACTTTTAAGTATTATCTATCATATCTATCTATCACTCATTTATCTATATATGTATTTATGTATCTATCTATGCATCTACCTATCTATCTATCTATCTATCTATCATTTATCTATCTATGTATCTATTTATGCATCTACCTATGTATCTATCTATCTATCTATCTATCTATCTATCTATCTATCTATCTATCTATCTATCTTTGATCTACTTGTTTTACTTTTCTCCATTATCTAATGATATCATGATAAGAGTCAATATGTTGTCTGCATTAATGAGATGTATAAGGTCACTGATGTAGGCATAATGACATAATATTAAACTACTACATAAAGGTTATCTGATCACAGCATTGTATTATCAAACATTCAGTGATTTGTGTCCCAGATTGGGTGAGGCTATCTGGCATGAAATTTAGCTTCACTATTCAGAACAGTATACAGTTTTAAATGTATGAATCATTTATTTCTTATATCCCATTTAATTTTTTATTTTATTGAAAATATATTCTTTTCTCATACAATATATCCTGATTTCCCCCTCCCTCTCCTTCTCCTAATTCCTCCCCTTCTTCCCTCCCTTCTGAAACTACTCCTGTTCTTTCTTTTATAGAAAAAGCACAAGTTTCAAACAGATAACAACCAATATGACAAAATAAAATATAAGATAAAGCAAAACCCATCAAATCAAGGCTTGAGAAGGCAATGCAGCAGAATAAAAAGACCAGCCACAAGAATCAGAGACCTATTTTTTCACATAATCATGAGTCTCATAAGATATGCACAGGACCTGGAACAGATCTGTTTAACCTCTGTGCTTGCTGTTTAGGCTCAGAAAGCCTTGCTTTCCTGGTGTCTTCATCCCCTCTTGCTCCTACACTCTTTCCAGTTCTTATTGTAGCTCTGAGGGGAGGACTTAGTATATACATTCCACTTAACGTTGTGTGTTGCAAGTATTCTATAAGTGCATAATGTCCTTTGATAGGTCTTTACATTTGTTCCTATCTACTGCAGGATAAAGATTCTCTATGATGACTGAATATGGCACTGATCTGAGTATAGCAAAAATATTATTAGGAATAATGTTATTGGTACTTTTTTATTTTAGAGTAATGATGTTTGATTTTACTCTAGTTTTCTGGGCTACCTAGTCTTTGATTTTTAGGTACCCAAGCAGGATTGGGGCTCAGATAGAGAAATTCTTCTATAGGAGATTTAGATGTGGCTCGTTAAGATGAAGACCTCCCCCAGTATCAGCATTGGTCCCTGATAAAGAGCCAGTCCTTGTTTGTCCAAACTGCTTTATTTGATGGCGAATGTGAATGTATACAACTTGCTCAGGGTGAACCAAGGACTAAATACCTTTTTCAGGAAGGAATGCCCAGGAAGGGGAGCTGATTGGTTAAACACTTGGGATCTATCTAGATACCACAGTAGAATGGAGAACTCCAGGTTTTTATGCTACGTGACTGATTGCCATTGTCCTCTCACCAGGATGTCATGGTTACCTGATCTATAGCAGGTAGAGTTTGGTAAAGAGCTGGCCCATGCCTACCATACTCAATTCTGAGTTTCATCGGGTTTGGATTCACTCAACCTTACCAGTTCTTTAGTCTGGTGGCACAGTCCACTTGCCCCACAGATAAGAAGTCCATCTCTCAATTTTCTAGACCAGTAGTTTTCAACCTGTGGATCATGACCCTTTCGGGTTAAATGACCTTTCATAGGGGTCACATATCAGATTTCTTGTATATCATGTATTTATGTTATGATTCACAGCAGTAGCAAAATTACAGTAGCAAAGAAATTAATTTTATCATTGGGAAATAACAACATGAGGAACTGCATTAAAGGGTCTCAGCATTAAGAAGGTTGAAAAACACTGTTCTAGGTAATGTGTTTCTTCTCTGCTAGGACAAAAGGCTTCATAACTCAGTGACTCATTGATTCCAGGTCTGACTTCATGTAGATTGTATAACTAAAACTATTTTTATTACTTGTGTGAAAATGTGGAGAATGGTTTTTAAAAATTGTTTTGCTTTCCTCAGCTTCTAGTATTTCAATAGGATAAAATATATAGAGAGAGGTCAAGTCCAATGATTTAAATAATAAAGAGTTTTATGTTCAACTGTCTACTTTATAACTTTACTTAGGTATCTGACAGACAGAGAAGACCTAACATGTCTGTGGTGGTTTGATTATGCTTGGCCCAGGGAGTGACATTATTAGGTGTGTCCTTGTTGGAGGAAGTGTGTCACTGTGGGTATGGGCTTTAAGACCTTCATCCTAGCTGTCTGAAAGTGTTTTCTCCTGTTTGCCTTCCGAAGGCAGAGTCTCAGCTGCTCCAGCACCATGCTTGCCTAGATGCTGGCTTGCTTTACCCCATAATGGTAAAGGACTGAACCTCTGAACCTCTAAGCCAGCCCCAATCAAATGTTGTCTGTATAAGAGTTGCATTGGTGTCTGTTCACAGCAATAAAACCCAAACTCAGACTATATTGAATGTGGAGTTAGTAAAAATCTTTTTCCATTCTGTAGGCTGCCTCTCTGTCTTATTGACAGTGTCCTTGTTTTATAGAAGCATTTCAATTTAATGAAGTCCCATTTATTGCTAGTCCAGCATGTCCTTGGTGGGAACAGAATGACATGATTCTTGCCCCTGGAACAGGGCCAGCAGACATGGGCCTCCACTAGTGTTGATGGCTGCCATGGGCATAAGGCTTGTTTGTATAATGATATACATATTTCACATTCCTCCTAGGAATGTCCTCCCTGTTAATGTTAATGACTCCAAGGTAATCTGAAACAGCATGAGTTCAGGAGGTGGTGAAGGTGTCAGCTAAAGAGGCTAATGTCTCAGCAAAATGGTAAATGCTGAGCCCTTTGGGAAAGCCCTTAAGGCCATGGAAAAGAACAATGAATTAAAAAATACATAATTTCTCAACTATGCAAAAATATAAGGATGCAATATGAATTATGAGGGGTTTCAGAAAACTAAAGGAACAGAGGTAGATACTTTATGAGCAAGTTTGTCAGAAAGATACAAGGGTAGGCAAATTCCTGAGTTCAAGGTCAGTCTGCGACACAGCAAATCCAGGTCCGAGAGTGGTAGAAATAGTAATTAATTCCAGGCCAGGATCCCATCCAGCTAATTTAGCATCTGTGCTTAACAGAGGCAGGCAGATCTCTGAATTCTTTTGCAAAGTTAAAAGGAAATGTGTGCTTGTTGTCTCCTAATAATTAAGAACCTGGAATCACTGAATGCTGACTTTTAGGATAATCAAAAGGAAATCTGAGTAAATGACTGGATTGATACATAAAGTAAAAGACTGGGCTTATGATCTGCAGGAGATGAGGTATCTGGAGAATTGTTCAGAATAGCAAGAGAGAAGTGATTGGAGAACTGTCTTAAACAGAACATAGCAGCAGAAAGAGTTGTCCAGAGGAAGTAAATCAGAGAGAATGTAGAACAGAGAACACAGGCTAGAAAGCTGTCTCAGCAGAGCATAGGACACCAGCTTGGACCCACAACTGGACTTCACGTCATTTGTTTCACCATACTCAAGCACCCTTCTCTTAGAACCCTTCTCTAAGGGTTGGTCCTTGGCAATTTATTAATTGCTGATCTTAGTTCCTGCACTACTGATGTTCTGTTCAGAACATTGTCTCCTGTGCCAATGCATTCAAGGCAATTCCCCACTTTCTCTCCTACCAGGTACAGTATCTCTTTTATGTTGAGATTTTTTTTTTTTGATCCATTTGGACTTGAGGTTTGTGCAGGGTGATAAATACGGGTTTATTTGTCTTCTTCTACATGTAGACACCCAGTTAGACCAGGACTATTTGTTGAATATGCTTTCTTTTTTTCCAATGTGTATTTCTTACATTTTTTGAAAATCAGGTGTCCATAGGTTTTGTCTGTGTCTTCTATTTAATTTCATTGATCAACATGTCTAGATTTGTGCTAATAACATGTGGATTTATTATTATAGCTCTATAGTAGAGTTTGAAATTGGGGACGGTATTATCTCCAGAAGTTCTTTATTGTTCAGGAATGTTTTAGCTGTTCTGTTTTTTCACTTTTTTATATAAAGTTGAGTATTGCCTTTTAGATGCCTATAAAGAATTATATTACAATTTTTTTGAGGATTATATTTAATCTATATATTGCTTTTGGTAGGATGGCCATTTCTATTCTGTTAACTCCACTGATCCATGACCATGAGAGATCTATCCATGTTCATAAATCATCATTTTTTTTCTTCAAAAACTTGAAGTTTTTGACATACAAGTCTCTCACTTGCTTGGTTAGCGATACCCTACTATATTTTATATTCTTTGTGGCTATTGTGAAGACTATTCTTTCTATGATTTTAATTTGTCATTTGTGTGTATATTCTAAGGCTACTGATTTTTCCCATTTATCTTCTATCCAGTCATATTTCTGAAGGTATTTATCAACTAGTTTTCTGATAAAATATTTGAGATCATATATATATATATATATATATGATTATATATATATATAATCATATTATCAGCAAATAATATATAATAATACTTTGACTTTTCCTTTCCAGTTTTACCCCCTCAATCTCCTTCCATTGTTTTATTGCTCTAGATAAAACTTCAAATACTATATTAAATAGATATGAAGAGATATATCTTATTCCTGATTTTAGTGGAAATGCTTTAAGTTTCTTTCCATTTAATTTGATTTTGGCTATATGCTTACTATTAGCTGGCTTTATTAAGCTTAGATATATCCCTTATATCCCTGATCACTCCAAAATATTTATCATGACGTGGGGTTAAATTTTGTCACAGGCTTTCTGGGAATGTGATGAAATGATCATATGTCTTTATTTTTCCTTTCAGTTTATTTGTACAGTGGACCACATTTACTGATTTTCATATGTTGAACCATCTCTCTGCATCTCTGGGAATGAAGCCAATATGATAGATGATCTTTTTGATGTCTTCTTGAATACAGTTATCTTTGTTGAGTCTTTATGTGGTTTTGGGATCAGGATAACTCTGTCCCCACAAAATGAATTTAGCAATGTTACTTTTATTCCTATTTTGTGAAATAATTTGAAGAGTGTTGCTGTTAACTTTTGTTTTTGAAATCTAGTAGAATTGTTTACCAAAATTGCCTGGCTGTGGGGTTCTTTTGGTTGGGAAACTTTTGGTGATGACTCTATTTCACTAGGATTTATACTTTATTTTAATTGCATAAGTGATCTTTTTTTAAAAATATTTTTTATTACATATTTTCCTCAATTATATTTCCAATGCTATCCCAAAAGTCCCCCATACCCTGGCTATATTAACCCTACTGATGATCTGTAAGTATGGGAGATCTTTGCATCTTCTGATAGCCTTTTAGGTTTATTTCTTTTCTTTTTTTTTATTACATCTTTTCCTCAATTACATTTCCAATGCTATCCCAAAAGTCCCCCATACCCTCCCCACCACTTCCCTACCCACCCATTCCCATTTTTTTTGGCCCTGGCGTTCCCCTGTACTGGGGCATATAAAGTTTGTGTGTCCAATGGGCCTCTCTTTCCAGTGATGGCTGACTAGGTCATCTTTTGATACATATGCAGCTAGAGTCAAGAGCTCTGGGGTACTGGTTAGCTCATAATGTTCCACCTATAGGGTTGCAGATTCCTTTAGCTCCTTGGGTTCTTTCTCTAGCTCCTCGAGAAAGCATAAGCGATCTTGACTTAACTTTGGTAAATGGTACCTATTGAAAAAATTATCCATTCTTTTATATTTTTCAATTTGTTGGAGATCAGTTACTTAAAGTATGTTTTTATGATGCTCTGGACTTCCTTCATGTCTGTTGTTACATTTCTGATTTTGTTAATTTGGATAGTCTTTCTGTCTTCAATTAGTTTGTATAAGGATTGTCTATCTTGTTGATTTTTTCAAAGAACAACTCTTTCCTTCTTTGATTCTTTTTATTGTTTTTTGTTTCTATTTTGATTTCAGCCATCAGTTTGATAATTATGTGTGGTGCTGTCTATTTCTCTTAGGTGTGCTTACTTCATTTTTCATTCAGTAGAGAGTTGTTTGGTTTCCATGGGTTTCAAATCTTTCTGTTGTTTCTTTTGTTGTTGATGTCCAGCTTTAATGCACGATAGTCACATAGAATGTAGAGTGGTTATTTCAATTTTCTTGTATCTATTGAGACTTACTTTGTGTCCAAGTATGTGGTCAGTATTGGAGAATATTCCATGGGGTGCTGAGAGGAAGGACTTTTTTTTTGTGTTTGGGTGAAATGTTTATTTTACTTTGCCTGGATGTTCTGTTCATTGGTGAGAGTTGAGTACTGAAGTCTCCCACTATCAGTGTGTGAAGGTCAATATATGATTTAAACTGTAGGAATTTTTTTTTTTAAATAATGTGGGTATTCTTGTGTTTGGGGCATAACTATTATGGACTGAAATGTCATTTGGTGGAGTTTTTCTTGATAAATAAGTAGTGGCCTTCCCAATCTCTTTTGATTAATTTTGGATTGAAATCTATCTTGTTATATATTAAAAATGTTGCTCCTTAGGTCCATTTGCTTGGAATGATTTTTTTTTCTATCCCTTTACCCTGAGGTAATATGTATCCTTGATGTTGAAGTGTGTTATTTGTATGAAGCAAAATTATGGGTACTGTTTTTGTACCCATTTTATTAAGCTATTTTTTTAATTGAAGAATTGAGAGATACCAAGGTGGAATGAGTGTTAATTACTATTATTTTGTTGTTATTGTTGGTGGTAGTGTGGATGGTGTGTGTGTGTGTGTGTGTGTGTGTGTGTGTGTGTGTGTGTGTAATACCCTCTTTTGGTTTTGCTGACATGATATTATTTGTTTCCTGGGTTTTCATGTGTCTATTTAACCTCTGTTTTTTGGATTTTTACTTCTAGAAACTCCTGTTGGATTTGTATGTAGATATTGCTTGAATTTGACTTTACCATGGTATTCTCTCCATTTATGGTGATTAAAAGTTCTTGTGGGTATAGTAATCTGGGAAGGCATCCATTGTCTCTTAGAGACTGCATGCAGCACACTTGTAGAAGCCCTCTGTCTTTAGAGGCTCCAATGAGAAACCAGGTGCAATTCTAATAGGTATGCCTTTATATGTACTTGTTCTTTTTTCTTTGCATCTTTTAATATTTTTTGTTCTGTATGTTTAGTGTTTTATTATGGGGCAAGACCACTGTCTTTTTTCTGCTCATATCTATTTGATGTCCTGTGTTCTTTTTGTATACCCCTCCCATTTTTGGCAACAAAATTTCATTTATTCTATTTTTCAAAATTATTATTAACTTTTCATACAGATTGAAACCCCCTTTTTTTCTCTCCCCCAGTCTCACCACAAGCTCCTCCCCTCATTACTCTCTTCCTCTTAATCTCAGAGAAGGGGAAGTCTCCTCTGGGTATCACCTTACCCTGGCAATTAAGCTGCAGCAGGATTAAACACATCTATTGAAGCCAGACTAAGCAACCCAGCTAGGGAAGGGAATCCAAAGGCACACAATAGAGTCAGAGACATCCCCCTACTCTAATTGTTAGGGGACCCACATGAAGACTAAGCTGCATATCTGCTACAAATATGTAAAGAGCCTAGGTTCAGCCCATGCAAGCTCTTTGATTAGTGGTCCCAATCAGTCTCTGTGATATACCTAGGTTAATTGACTCTGTAGTCTTCTTTTAGTGTGATTGACCTCTCCAGTTCCCTCAAACTCTTCCACAAGACTCCCTGAAAGCTTTGTCTAATGTTTGGCTGTGGGTCTCTGCATGTTTCTGTCAGGTGATTGACGAAACCTCTTAGAGGACAGTTATACTAGTCTGCAGGCTTAGATTTTTTTAAAACCTACTTTATTTAGGGTTCTTAAATGTTTCAACCTCTCTTCTAGTCCACTGAACATAGTTATGGGATAAAAAAGGTTAATAGGAAAAGGGGATTGCGTACCTGCTTAAAAGTAGTTCTTTGGGGGCAATTCCAATCTTTGTTATCAGGATATCAGCAGTCCAGTTCAATAACAAATACCAAACATGAATCAGTAGTAGTGGCTTGATCCTGCAGAAACAGCAAGGATCTGCCAAATCTGTTAGAGTCAGAAAAACTGGCCAGAGTCAGCAAGAAAGATAGCTTCTAGAAAAATATGATGCAACACAGCTGAGTTGTAAACATCACATGCCCTTTCACAAAACAGCTTCTAGAAAACACCATATGATAAAACTGAGTTGTTAAAGAAACCAGAAATTTCCACTTCACTCAGCTCCAGTCTGAATCTTCTGTCATTTTTTTAAACATCTCTTTCTCTAAGTTAGAGAACATTTCTTCTATGATGTTGTTGAGAGTATTTTCTGGGCCTTTGAGACAGTGGTATTCTTCTCTTCCCTTTATTTTTATTATCCTTAGGTTAGGGCTTTTCACAATATCCCAGATTTTCGGGATGTTTTGTGTTAGGGATTTTTAAATTTAACATTTTCTTTGACTTACGTATCTATTTATTCTCTTGTCTACTGTATCTTCAAGTCATAAGCTTCTCTTTTTCATCTCTCTTTTTTTTTTAATGTTATCTTGTACTTTTCTTTTCTTTTTTTTTTTTTTTGGAGAGGTAAGGTATTCTTTTTTTTTTATTACGTATTTTCCTCAATTACATTTCCAATGCTATCCCAAAAGTCCCCATACCCCCGCCCACTTCCCTACCCACCCATTCCCATTCTTTTGGCCCTGGCATTCCCCTGTATTGGGGCATATAAAGTTTGCAAGTCCAATGGGCCTCTCTTTCCAGTGATGGCCGACTAGGCCATCTTTTGATACATATGCAGCTAGAGACAAGAGCTCCGGGGTACTGGTTAGTTCATCATGTTGTTCCCCCTATAGGGTTGCAGATCCCTTTAGCTCCTTGGGTACTTTCTCTAGCTTCTCCATTGGGAGCCCTGTGATCCATCCAATGCAAAAAGATCCTAACTCAAAACATCCAGGAAATCCAGGACATAATGAGAAGACCAAACTCTTTTTCATCTCTTGTATTCTGTTGGTAAAACTTGCCTCTATAGTTCCTCTTTGTATTGCTCATCTTTTTGTTTGTTTGTTTGTTTGTTTTTGTTTTTTGTTTTTGCTTTTTTTTTTTTTGTTTTTTTTTTTTTCAAATTCTCTGTGTTGTCTTTATTGCTTCTATTTCCATCTTCAGGTCTTAAATAGTTTTATTTGTTTCCTTAACTTTCTTAATTTCCTCTAATTGTATGCTTGTATTTTCCTGGCCTTCTTTGAGGAATTTATTCATTTCCTATCATTTTCATGTGGTTGTTTTGTTGGTCTTGTCCTTGTTCTTTAGGTATATTAGAATATTCAGGACTTTCTTAGGTATGATAGCTGGGCTCTGGTGGTAACTTATTGAGCTGGCCATTAATGATTGTATTTTCATTCCACCATTTAGGTATCTGGATTTGGGGTAACTATGGGCCTAGATGCTGATTTCTGGGTTTGTCTTGTCTGAGTGGGAGGGTTCTGTTTTCTTTCTGGATTTTCAGAGAGTGTTTGGACTTAAGGTTGCATGTTTTAATGGTCTTCTAGGCTGGTATATTCATGGGGGAATGCTTGTTGGTGTTAGAGGCTGGAGGAAGGGGGATGGGGAGGGGGAAATAGTCTGCAGCATCCACAGGGGGCATGTGCAAATAGGAGGGGAAGCAGCAGATGGTGATCTATTTCAGCACTAAAGGCAACCCTGAGAATTGGTTCTTGGATAATAAAGAGAGTAGGGGAGGTCTGTGGGCAGCCTACAAGATCTCCTGGAAGATATGGTCTATGGTTAAGCAAGGTTATCTGCTGTGTTGGGAGCTGGGTCACAATAATAATGAGGGAAGAGAAGTGGGGAATAGTCTGTGGGATCCACAGCAATCTTGTAGAGTGGGGAAGGGAAGCTTCAGCTGGTGTTCTGCTCCAGCTTTAGGGGGAACCCTAAGAATTGTGTCTTTGGTAATAGAGAGAGTCAGGGAGGACCACGGGCTGCCTATCGCATTCTTTGGCAGTCATGGGCTGTGGTTGATCTGGAGTCCCAGTGGTATTTTAATGGTTCAAAAGTTTCTGAACATCTACAGGTCTAGATGTAGCAAAACATTTATAGAGAAGAACTTCGTAAGCACTGAGTGTAATCTAGAACCTAACTCCACTCTCCCAATCCTGATTCTTCCTCTTTAGGCTGACTATTGAGACAGTGAGGGCCATAAGCTGATTCAGGAGTTAGCTAAATTGAAGTGAGTCATTCTAGGTGTTGTCAGTTCCCAGGTGACCAACTGCCAGGAACCTCACAGAGAAAACAATAAAGAAGGTTCTTTGTTTTACTGACCTAGAGGATAAATGATTCAATGCCACAGTTTGCTGTTTGGTCCTTGCTGTTTGGAAATGTGCAAAAAAAATCTTACCAGGAAAAGTGTCTCATGTATTGTTTCATCTAGATGTGCAATTCCAATGGGAAAAATAACTCTGCATTGAAGGGAAACCACATAATGAGGATATGATTAAAAGACTCAAGAATCATATTAAACCAAAATTGCCACCACAGAGCCAAATAGGCTCATTGCAATGTGTGAGTGTGTGTGTGTGTGTGTGTGTAATATTAAATGAGTAGAGAGCTCTGAGTTCAATAGCTTTTAAACTGTTTACTGGTTATGCCTAAAAAGAGTTACACTAAATGGTAAATTGCCACCAGGGCATTCAGTGGGAGACTAGCTGGAAGGAAAGCTCTGTATGAAGCAATTATCAAATCTGTATGCTCAGTAGTTGTTTCTAACAGGTCTGGTTACATGGAGTATCTCTAGTCTAGACCAATAAAATTCATTTGGACACTAAACTTTGTAGATAATAAATCCACAAGAAATTAGTTATATGCTAACAGAATGTGAATTTTATAGTAGAAGAGCATAGAAGGTCAGCTTATTTGCTAAAAACTATATCAGTGATTTGACTTAGTCAATACTTTGTTTTGCCTGATTTTGTACAGATTACCTTATAAACTCTGAGTTCTCACTCAACTTCTATACTTCTGCATGGGCCTCATCTAACATCTCCTAATGATTCTTCTGAAAGATTCATACTTCATTCTACACAACATTGCTGGTATACAATAGTTGCTGATCACTATAGTCTCCCCATGCTTCTTACTTAAAAAGAATTCAAACTATTCCTGGCAACAAATAATAGAGAAATACCTCTCAGAGACACCCAGTTAAAATATACCAATTGACTGAATTGTTTATAGCCTCAAAACCTAACTCAAAATATTAGATTATAATAAAGATGTCAGAATAAAAGATTCTTTGCCTTCGTTTGTTTATGACATAAACAATAGAATTTGAAATCTGAAGGGCCCAGCCTAACATTACAATCTCCATCTTGTGTTAAGCTTTTCCCCGGGCTGAACTCAGTTACTAGAAAAATCACAACTTGTTCCAGGAACCAAGACACCCCTATCAACAGCCATAATGTTCCTAACAACTGCTACTTCACCCTTAGAAACAGCTAATCAACTCCTTGGGTGAAAATACCAAGTGTTCCAGGTGTTTTGAAATAGATTACTCAAGTTAACCAATCCTATAACTGCTAAGGTAGGGAAAGCTGCATTCCCTGCTATAACTGTGATAAAAAGGCAAGGCTTTACCAGCTCTGGACATTCCATACCCATCCACTGAATTGGGGAGGTTGGATGGGCAAAGCTCACGCTTGAACAAAGACTGCTTTTTTTCCCCCTGGCAGCCTCTGGTATACTCTGGTGGTCTATGGGGACTTCACAATCTGGGCATAACAAAATCTACTTGCCTTTCATTATATTTCTAAATCTATGAGATTTTTCATTGATTTGTTTATTTGCTTATTCACTTTACATCACAGCCCCCCACCTACCTCTCCTCCCAGTCCCACTCTCGCAAACTTCTCCTATATTGCCCCTCCTCTTCTCATCAGAGAAGGGAAAACCCCCCATGGGTACCAACCTTCACTGACACATCAAGGTCCAGCAGGACTAAGGACATCCTCTCCTACAGAGGCCAGACAAGGCAGCCCAGCTAGGGGAAGACAATTCAAAGGCAGGCAACAGAGTCAGAGACAGCCCTATTCCAGTTGGTAGATGAACCACATGAAGACAAAACTGCACATCTGCTATAAATGTGTAGGGTGCTTAGGTCCAGTCCATGCATGCTTTTTGGTTGATGGTTCAGTCTCTGTGAACCCCTATGTGCCCAGGTTAATTGACTCTGTAGGTCTTCTTGAGGTGTCCTTGACCTCTCCAATTCCCTCAATCTTATCCTCCACTCTTCCACAAGACTCAAAGCTCTGGCTAATATTAGGCTGTGGGTATCTGCACCTGTTTCCATCAACGGCTGGATGTAGCCTCTCAGAAGACAATTATACTAGGCTGCTGTCTGTAGGCATAATAGAGAATCATAAATAGTCAGGGGTTTGCTCCCTCCAATGGGATTGGTCTCCAGTTGGTCCAGTCATTGGTTGTCCATTTTCTCAATCTCTTCTTCATGTTTTTTCCTGCACATCTTGTAGTCAGGAAAAATTTGGGGCTGAAGGTTTTGTGTGTGAGTTGGTGTCCTATTGAAGTTATTGGCAGGTTAGGTCCATTGGAAGTCTAGCCTGGCTATAATAGGTGGCCACTTCAGTCTCCATACCCCTAGCTGTTACAAGTCTCATCTAGGCCATCCACATATATTTCAGGGACTATTCCCTATCCTAGATCTCTGACTCATCCCAGAGATGCTTCCCTCACTAGTTTCCATTTTCTTTCAGAGCCCTCTCTTGCTCAAAACCTAAATCTCTCACTTTAAATGTTAAAGTCCTAGGAATTTTAGGAATGATTAATCAGATAATAAAGGATCATATTTTCTGTGTATCCAATAAAATATATAAAATAAATCAATTTTAATTAATGAAAAAAGTATTTTAGTTAAAGAAGAGGTGTTATGACTGCTAGTAGTTTTAAATTTTGGATATAGATATAAAATCTAAGCTGTTTTAACAATTTAAAAAATTATGACATGGCCTGCCCGGGAGGACTTTGCCAGAGCATCCACGGGAGCCATCTCCCTTCCCAGATCCTGCCAAGACTAGTCTACACAGGTGAGAGTGTGGACTACAGAAGCTAACAGCTTCTGGGTCAGGCAGGAGCCACAGAACTTCTAAGGCAGGCCCTGTTTTGGGCTCCAGACATCCAGGCACCTTCCCTACCAGAGAAGAGGTATCTGCCCAGCCCAGGAGGCCATTGCCAGAGCATCTGCCGGAGACATATTGGTTCCCAGATCCTGCCAAGACTAATCTGCACAGGCTCCAGACATCTGGGCACCTTCCCTGCCAGAGGAGAGGTGTCCACCCCGCCCGGGAGGGCTTTGCCTGAGCATCCACGGGAGCCATCTTCCTTCCTGGATCCCACCAAGACTAGTCTGCACAGGTGAGAGTGTGGACAACAGAAGCTAACAGCTTCTGGGACAAGCCCTGTTTCAGGCCTTCATCTTCTGCTAGGAGGCAAATCCAAACAACAGATATCTGTGCAAATTCTCTGCAAGAGGAGAGCTTGCCTTCAGAGAGTGCTCTAACCACTGAAACTCAGTAGAGAGCTAGTCTCCCAGGTCTGCTGGTAGAGGCTAACAGATTCACAAAAGGAACAAGCTCTAACCAGAGACAACTATAACAACTGACTCCAGAGATTACCAGATGGCGAAAGGCAGATGTAAGAATCTTACTAACAGAAACCAAGACCACTCACCATCATCAGAATGCAGCACTCCCACCTCAGCCAGTCCTGGGTACCCCCAACACACCCTAAAATCTAGACCCGAAGGTAAAGGCATATTTCATGATGATGGTAGAGGACATCAAGAAAGATTTTAATAACTCAAAGAAATATTGGAGAACACTGCTAAAGAGTTACAAGTCCTTAAAGAAAAACAGAAAAATACATCCAAACAGGTGATGGAAATGAACAAAACCATCCAGGACCTAAAAATGGAAGTAGAAACAATAAAGAAATCACAAAGGGAGACAACTCTGGAGGTAGAAATCCTAGGAAAGAAATCAGGAACCATAGATGTGAGCACCAGCAACATAATACAAGAGATGGAAGAGAGAATCTCAGGTGCAGAAGATTCCATAGAAAACATGGAGACAACAATCAAAGAAAATGAAAAATGCAAAAAGATCCTAACTCAGGAAATCCAGGACACAATGAGAAGACCAAACCTAAGGATAATAGGAGTAGATGAGAATGAAGATTTTCCACTTAAAGGGCCAGTAAATATCTTTAACAAAATTATAGAAGAAAACTTCCCTAACCTAAGGAGAGAGATGCCCATGAACACACAAGAAGCCTACAGAACTCCAAATAGACTGGACCAGAAAAGAAATTCCTCCTGACACATAATAATTAGAACAACAAAAGCACTAAATTAAGATAGAACATTAAAAACAGTAAGGGAAAAAGGTCAAGTAACATATAAAGGAAGACCTATCAGAATTACACCTGACTTCTCCCCAGAGACTATGAAAGCCAGAAGATCCTGCACAGATGTTATACAGATACTAAGAGAACACAAATGCCAGCCCAGGCTATTATACCAAGCCAAACTCTCAATTACCATAGATGGAGAAATCAAAGTATTCCCTGACAAAACCAAATTCCCACAGTATATTTCTATGAATCCATCCCTTCGAAGGATAATAAAGGGAAAACTCCAACACAAGGAGGGAAATGATGCCCTAGAAAAAGCAAGAAAGTAATTCTTCAACAAACCCAAAAGAAGATAGGAGCAAGAAGAGAATCCCAACTGTAAAAACAAAAATAACAGGAAGTAACAATTACTTTTCCTTAATATCTCTTAATATCAATGAACTCAGCCCCCCCAATAAAAAGACATAGACTAACAGATTGGCTAAATAAACAGGACCCAACTTTTTGAAGCATATAGGAAACCCACCTCAGGGACAAAGACAGACACTAACTACCTCAGAGTAAAAGGCTGGAAAACAATTTCCCAAGCAAATGGTCTGAAGATACAAGCTGGAGTAGCCATTCTAATATCGAATAAAATCAACTTCCAACACAAAGTTATCCAAAAAGACAAGAAGGGGGACTTCATACTCATTAAAGGTAAAAATTTCCAAGATGAACTCTCAATTCTTAATATCTATGCCCCAAATGCAAGGACATCCATATTCATTAAAGAAACTTTGGTAAGCTCAAAGCATACACTGCCCTCACACAATAGTAGTAGGAGACTTTAACACCCCACTCTCATCAATGGACAGATCCTGGAAAGAGAAACTAAACAGAGACACAGTGAAACTAACAGAAGCTATGAAACAAATGGATCTAACAGATATCTATAGAACGTTTTATCCTAAAACAAAGGATATACTTTCTTCTCAGCACCTCATGGTACCTTCTCCAAAATTGACCACATAATTGGTCACAAAACAGGCCTCAACAGATACAAAAATACTGAAATTATCCCATGCATCCTATCAGATCACCAAGGACTAAGGCTGATCTTCAATAACAGCATAAATAATAGAAAGCCAACATTGACGTGGAAGCTGAACAACACTCTACTCAATGATAAATTGGCCAAGGAAGAAATAAAGAAAGAAATAAAAACTTCTTAGAGTGTAATGAAAATGAAGCCACAACATACACAAACTTATGGGACACAATGAAAGCATTTCTAAGAGGAAAACTCATAGCTCCAAGTGCTGCCAAAAAGATAGTAGATAGAGCACACATTAGCAGCTTGACAGCACACCTCAAAGCACTAGAACAAAAGGAAGCAAATTCACCCAAGAGGAGTAGACAGCAGCAACTAATCAAACTCAGGGCTGAAATCAACAAAGAAGAAACAAAAAGAAGTATACAAAGAACCAACCAAAGCAGGAACTGTTTTTTTTTTTTTGAGAAAATCAACAAGATAGATAAAGCCTTAGCCAGACTAACTAGCGGGCACAGGGACAGTATCCTAATTAACAAAATTAGAAATGAAAAGGGAGACATAACAACAGAACACGAGGAAACCCAAAGCATCACCAGATCTTACTACCAAAGGCTATACTCAAGAAAACTGGAAAACCTGGATGAAATGGACAAGTTTCTAGACAGATACCAGGTACCAAAGTTAAATCAGGATCAGATTAACCATATAAACAGCCCTATATCTTCTAAAGAAATAGAAGCAGTCATTAATAGTCTCCCAACCAATAAAAGCCCTGGACCAGATGGGTTTAGTGCAGAGTTCTATCAGACCTTCAAAGAAAACCTAATTCCAATTCTCCTCAAACTATTTTCCAAATAGAAACAGAAATTACTCTATCCAATTCATTCTATGAAGCCACAATTACTCTGATACCTAAACCATAGTAAAATCCAACAAAAAGGGAGAACTTCACACCAATTTCCCTTATAAATATTGATGCAAAAATAATAAAATCCTCGCAAACCTAATCCAAGAACACATCAAAAGGATCATCTATCATGATCAAGTAGGCTTCATCCCAAGGATGCAGGGATTGTTTAACATATGGAAATCCATCAACATAATCCATAATATAAACAAATTTAAAGACAAAGACCACATGATCATCCCATTAAATGTTGAGAAAGGATTTGACAAAATCCAACACCCATTTATGATAAAAGTCTTGGAAAGATCAGAAATTTAAGGCCCATACCTAAACGTAATAAAAGCAACATACAGCAAACCAGTAGGCAATGTCAAACTGAATGGAGAGAAACTTGAAGCAATCCAACTAAAATCAGGGACTCGACAAGGCTGCACACTTTCTCCCTACCCATTTAATATAGTACTTGAAATCCTAGCCAGAGCAATTAGACAAAAAAAAGGAGATCAAGGGGATACAAGTTGGAAAGGAAGAAGTCAAAATATCACTATTTGCAGATGATATGATAGTATATATAAGTGACCCTAAAGACTCCACCAGAGAACTCCTAAATCTGATAAACAGCTTCAGTGAAGTAGCTGGATATAAAATTAACTCAAACAACTGTAGGCCTTTCTCTATAGAAATGATAAACAGGCTGTGAAAGAAATTTGGGAAACAACACCCTTCACAATAGTCACAAACAATACGAAATAGCTTGGTGTTTAACTAAGGAAGTGAAAGTTCTGTATGATAAGAACTTCAAGTCTCTAAAGAAAGAAATTGAAGAAGATCTCAGAAGATTGAGAGATCTTCTATGCTCATGGACTGGCAAGATTATTATAGTAAAAATAGTTATCTTGCTGAAAGCAATCTACAGATTCAATGCAATCCCCATCAAAATTCCAACTCAATTCTTCCCTGAGTTAGAAAGGGCAATTTGCAAATTCATCTGGAATAATAAAAAAGCTACGATAGCAAAAATTATTCTCAACAATAAAAGAACCTCTGGGGGAATCACCATGCCTGACCTCAAGCTGTACTACAGAGCAATTGTGATAAAAACTGCATGGTACTGGTACAATGACAGACAGTTAGACAAATGGAGTAGAATTGAAGACCCAGAAATGAACCCACACACCTATGGTCACTTGATCTTCGACAAGGGAGCTAAAACCATCCAGTGGAAGAAAGACAGGATCTTCAACAAATGGTGCTGACACAACTGGTAGTTATCATGTAGAAGAAAGTGAATTGATTCATTCTTATTCTTATTCATTTTTTTTAGATTTATTATTATATGTAAGTACACTGTAGCTGCCTTCAGATGCACCAGAAGAGGGCATCAGATCTCATTACAGATGGTTGTGAGCCACCATGTGGTTGCTTGGATTTGAACTCAGGACCTTCTGAAGAACAGCTGGTGCTCTTAACCACTGAGCCATCTCTCCAGCCCCCAACTTGATTCATTCTTATCTCCTTGCACAAAGCTCAAGGCTAAGTGGAGCAAGGAACTCCACATAAAACCAGAGACACTGAAACTTATAGAGGAAAAAGTGGGCGAAAACCTTGAAGATTTAGGCACAGGGGAAAAATTCCTGAACAGAACAGCAATGGCTTGTGCTATAAGTTCGAGAATCAACAAATGGGACCTCATAAAATTGCAAAGCTTCTGTGAGTCAAAAGACACTGTCAATAAGACTAAAAGGCCACTAACAGATTGAGAAAGGATCTTTACCAATCCTAAATATGATAGGTGACTAATATCCAATATATATATAAAGAAATCAACAAGTTGGACTCTAGAAAATCAAATAACCCTATTAAAAATGGGGTACAGAGCTAAACAAAGAATTCTCAACTAGGAATACCCTATTAAAAATGGGGTACAGAACTAAACAAAGAATTCCCAACTAGGAATACCAAATGGCCGAGAAGCAGCTGGAAAATATTCAACATCCTTAATCACCAGGGAAATGCAAATTAAAACAACCCTGAGATTCCACCTCATACCAGTCAGAATGACTAAGATCAAAAATTCAGGTAACAGCAGATGCTGGCGAGGATGTGGAGAAAGAAGAACACTCCTCCTTTGTTGGTGGGCTTGCAAGCTGGTACAACCACTCTGGGAATCAATTTGGTGGTGCCTTAGAAAATTGGACATAGTACTACTGGAAGATCCAGCAATACCTCTCCTGGGCATATACCCAGAAGATGTTCCTACTTGTAATAAGGACAAATGCTCTATTATGTTCATAGCAGCCTTAATCATAATAGCCAGAAGCTGGAAAGAACCCAGATGTCCCTCAGCTGCGGAATGGATACAGAAAATATGGTACATTTACACAATGGAGTACTACTGAGCTATTAAAAACAATGAATTTCTGAAGTTCTTAGGTAAATGGATGGATCTGGAGGATATCATCCTGAGTGAGTTAACCCAATCACAAATGAACACACATGATATGCACTCACTGATAAGTGGATATAGCCCAGAAACTTAGAATACTCATGATACATTTGCAAAACACATGAAACTCAAGAAGGAAGACCAAAGTGTGGATAATTCATTCCTTTTTAGAATGGGGAACAAAATACTCATGGAAGGAGTTACAAAGTTTGGAGCTGAGATGGAAGGAAGGACCATCCAGAGACTGCCCCACCTGGGGATCCATCTCATAAACAACCACCAAACCCAGACACTATTGCAGATGCCAAGAAGATTTTGCTGACAGGACCCAGATATAGCTGTCTCTTGTGAGGTTATGGCAGTTCCTGGCAAATACAGAAGTGGATGGTCACAGTTATCTATTGGATGGAAAACAGCGCCCCCAATGAAGGAGCTAGAGAGAGTACCCATGGAGCTAAATGGGTCTGCAACCCTATAGGAGGAAGAAGAATATGACCTAACCAGTACCCTCTACAGCCTGTGTCTCTAGTTGAATATAAAGCAGAGCTAAGCCCAGTAGGCCATCAATAGGAGGAGAGGCCCTTGGTCTTTCGAAGATTATATGCCCCAGTATAGGTTAATGCCAGCGCCAGGAAGCGGGAGTGGGTGGGTTGGGGAGTAGAGTGGGGGAGGTTGCAGGGGACTTTCAGTATAGCATTTGAAATGTAAATGAAGAAAATATCTAATAAAAATACAAACTCCAGAAAAGCTTAATACCAATAGTGATCATGCAAATTTTAGTGATAGTAATGTAATTTTTGTTTTATTTATCTAATAAATAAATATTTGAAAAGTTAGTGATACTGAATACTAACTAATATTTAGATTACATTCATAACATGATGCTTCAGGAAATAAGCATTTTATACATATTTTACTTAGCAAGTTAACAGTGCTTTTAAAAATAAAAAAAATACATATGTCAGCTGGTTTATTATTGTGCTTTTAGAAATCTGTTATCCAGAACATAATATCTTTATACATAAATGAGTACTGTGGAGTTCGTAATATCAAAACTTTAAAACAATTCGTGTATATGTAAGTAGTAAGTTGTGTGTGTATACCATGACTCAATATACAAACAGGCTAGAGGCATCTAAGACACCCACATAATAAATCCATTAAGTGAGATCTACAAGAACAAACATTCACGTTTCTGGAAAATAATGAGGTACACATTTATATCCTACATAGATAATAATCCTTAAAAGCACTTGAAGGAATATTAGGGAGATGATTATGTCTGAAAAGTGCTTGTCAAGTAAACCTGAAGAACTGAGGCAGCATGCTACTGCTAGGGAGATAAGACAAGAGCTGACTATGTTGCTAGTGTTGCTAGGTCCAATGAGAGATTCCATTTCAAAAAGTAAGATGGAGAATAGAGGAAGCTATTCTGAATTTCCCTGTGACCCATGTGAGTACATCCATACACTCGTATACACATATCAACATATATACATACATAAAACACACACACACACACAAACACACACACACACACACACACACTAAAATAATTATCAGAAAGAAACACAGTAGTTGTGGAAAAGTTTTGAACAATAAAATTCAGAAGGGGTCTTTTTTGCCTTATGTTTTACTATACATTATGTTATTTTCACAAATACTATGTTTTTTTCATCCTCTGTTCCAATTGAAAAAGTGTTTTCTTGTTAAAGTAACACTTAGCGTGCAAAATGACTAAACAGCTATGCTTGTTTAAACTAAAAAAATTCAAATATCTAACAATTTAAAACCCCAATGTATGCGAAATTTATTGAGTAGACACCTAATTTGATAGAATTTTCTCCTGTGAAGTTGATGTAGACAATCAAATGACATCTGAATGTCAGCGTCATTTCATCTTTTGGCTCAGGACATAAGCAATGCCCAATGACTGGTTTGTTTGTACCAGGAGTGGTGAAACACTCCCTTTTCTAAATTATAAAAGCGTTTCACAACATTGTTCATTATTGCATTGATATCTCTGCAATGGGTGAATCATCAAATCGTCCAGTGCACAGTAGAGAACAAGTGAGCTCTGAGTCACTCACATTCGCATTGGTGTGGTTGATGGAACACACCCATCACTGTCTGTCATGTTTGCTCCCTGGGTTTCTCACAAAGCTTTGAGGGATTGGTGTTATTTTATGTTTACTTTACAATAAAAATTCTATTCTGCCCAAGGCTACATAAAGTTAGTAATTATCAGAAAATAACACAATTTTATTATATCAAAATATGTTATAACAGTAACAGAATATATTCAATATAGTGCAGCAGAAAGAGCCACAGTTCTCAAGTAACAATTAATAAAATTCAATTAATAAAATTCAATGGTTATTTACCGAACTAAACTCTGTAACTAAGGAAGTGCCTTGCCTGTTGTTAGCATATTTTATAAGCAAATCTAAGATTTTCTTTTCCTGGATAACCTCTAGACAGGCTGTGAGAGAAAGTCACAACAAATCCTGGCTATAAAGCCAGTTATTTTTCTGTTCGACAAACTTATTACAGAGTGGAATTTATTGTTTTACTCTGCCACAAAGGGAGCCCTAACCCAAGAATATGTGCAGCAGTGATAAATTCATGAGTTTGTTTGGTATAGGAGCTGAAACAGATGTTCACTGCCAGGGACATCAAAGATGAAACAATTACCATTTCAACAAATGGGTAGGTCTCGCAGAGATAACATTTTTAAAGAACTGGGCATTCATTATATTATACTGGCAAATCAAAGATGGTGTATTTGTATTGGAAGTGCATGAAAATAATTAAAGCAAAAATTAAAGCAAATAAATATAACTTAACTGCTTTAAACTACTTTATGGTTTAGGTGTTAGGCATGTCACTCAGGTGGAGAGTGCTTGTGTAGCATGCATGGAACCCTAGGTTCAATCCCTAGCACCACCTAAAACACAATGTGAAGGGACACATTTGCATTCCTACTCTGAAGATGGAGTCAGGAGAATCAGAAGTTTAAAGTCATTCTCACTACATGCGAGACCCTGACTAAAATAAAATGAAACAACCCACCAGCAACATTAGCACAGAGCACCAAATGTCATGACATATATTTGAATAACCTGGTGATATGGTCATGTTTAATCTTTTGCTTTCATGTTGTTCCTTCAGCATGGATTCACTGATGCTGTTGCTTTGACAAAAATTCTCAAAGCATTTATTTTTTCTTTCATAGCCGTATGAAAGAAGGCTGCTTGGGCAGAATTCTTGACCTAAGTGGTCATATGTTAGAGCAAAGCCATTATTAGTTTACCAATTACACTAGCTAGTTCCTTATATCTGACAAATTAGAAGTGTAAATCACGCATGTGAGAAAAGAGTGACATACTGTTGCCATGCTTCCTAATTTCCTCTTTTATGTATATCTCACAACACATTGAGAAGACATTTAGTACCTTAGTTAAAAACATATAGAATTGTGCTGGAAAAATACAAGGATGAAGTTAGACTCTCTATTGCTAACATTTACTACTCTGAACTTTGGAATATTTTGTTCAAAACAGGCTGAATAGAACCATATCAGGATGCAAAGTTTGTCACACTTTAAACTTTGGTGGTTCTCTCTTTCATGGGGAATTTAAATTTCATTAATTTTTAGTGAAAGCATAATAAATATTTTGCAGATGTAGGATTTTATTACATTAGTTTGAACTACTGTGCATGGTAAGATGGGATGATATATACATTTTCCTCAAGATGTGCAACTTGATTTCCTAGTGTGGAAAAATCTAAAGCGTAAAATATTAGCATGAAAAGTGTCAGGCGTCCATACTAACTCCTTTACTTGTGGTGACATTATGCAAAGACAACAATCATTAAACTATTTTAAATGGTAGATTTTAGAGCTTGAAAAATAGCTATGCGATCAGCCAAAGCATATTCTTGGAAAGAACAATGTTCTAGAAAGCTCTAGAAAGGTGACTTACATAAAAACAACCATATTTTCTGTTTCTGCAACATCACAGAGCATATAGCTATTGGCATGAGTAAACAAAATCAGAAAGGAATAGTTAATTCTTGTATCTAGTGTTAAACATTTTGGTTAGATTTGAGAATTATAGATAAAGAGTATTTATTTCCAAAGAAGTATAGTTACAATAACTTCTCAATAAGCATACATATTTTAGTACTTAATAATGACTTGTGGGATGAGAAAACAAATTTGCAATTAATTTTGGAAGCTTCTAGTGAATTAATAAGTTGAAAAGTGAACCACTCCCCCTTTTCCTATGAGATCAAAATGTTCTGTGTGAGTGAAAAGTGTTTAAAAGAAAAGGTTTGAGTTTGCATTGTCTATTTTTAGAAGCTACACCAAATATTAAATCCCTAGAGAAAATACAGTTAAAGTAGAAGAAAACAAATATCTTTGCATTCAAATTCCTATCTTAAAGTTAGGAATAGAGTCACAAACCACTTCTATGATCTCTGTATAGAAAAAAAAAACCTATAAAATAATTAAGCTAGAGGTTTGCAAACCATGAATCTACCTAAAGATGAAGAGAACTGGTGCTGCCAGAGGCTTTAAGAGGAAAGCTAATGGTAAGCAAGGACCTGATGAGGGTATCTCAATCAATACCTGATCAGTATCTCAATCAATATGCATATGAAGGGATGAATGGCAAGCTGGATAGGAAAGCCGAAGGGATCCGAACATCACTGTGGCTAGACCAGAGGTTGATGTCATCTGAAACTGTGGTTGTGGCTGAGATCAAAATATCCAAAATTTTGTATGCTTTGCAATGAGATCAGATGTAAATCCTGTAAGTTAGCAATAACATTAAATTTTGTGCGGGATATTCACATTTCAAATTTGAATATTTCCCCTCTATCATCTGTTTCAAGAATGGATGGTAAGAAAATAGCTTGAATAATTTTTTTGAGTTCTGGTTTGGGTTGATTTCTGGTGCCATTTTCTGAGTTTGTGAGTATAGTAACTCAGCAGGTTGATGCGTAGAGGTGACAAAGGGTGAGTAAAATGAAAAGAGTAATTTGAATATGTAAAGACTGGACAAAGAAAGTCTGGTCAGGATTTTAGTAGACAGCTGCATGTAGTGGACAGTATTCCATGAAGCTAGCTTGAAATGCTATTGAATTTCAATTTGCTAGACATGTTAATCACAACTGAAGTAAGTGACCCAAAAGCTTGGTCTTTGCTACAATGGATGTCAGCCAGAAGAGAATGGCATTAAATTTTATGTGATAGGACACTTTTCTTAGGCTATCTAGATTTAGATCCCAACTCTAACTTGCTAGGTCTGTCATCTAAGATGGTCCATGACACTGGGTAGATTAGTTATTGTCACTTAGTCCTTTCCTCTGTGAAATAAGAGTAGTTTTGGCCTGAAGGGGTTAACACAGGACTGGACTTTTAAAAGTTTCACATTTTATTCTTATTTGTTTATTTGTTTGAGAGAGGGTCTCCCTACATAGCCCTGGCTGTCCTGGAACTAACAGAGATCTGCCTGCCTCTTCCTCCTGAGGGCTGGGATTAAAAGTATGTACAACAACTCTGGCCAAATTTTATTCTTAAGTAAGTCATTTGGAATATGTAAGTACATTATTATTAATATTATTATCATCATCATCATCATTATTATTTATCCTCCTCTTCCTCCTCCTCTTCTCTTCTTCCTCTTCCTCTTCTTCTTTCATTTCTTAAGTCTCATACAGGGATAGCACCTTTTCCACTGAGCTAGTTCAGATTTGTTCTGGTTGGATTTGAAGGTATGGTCAAAAATTGTTCACCCATAAAGAAAGAGGTCCCATCAGGAGGTTGCATAAATGGTAATTTTACTGTTGGCCAAAATTGTTTGTTGAAAGATCTAGCATGCTCCAGTGAGAAACTGTTGGACTTTCTAGAGTCCTTAAGACATTCCATTCTGATGACTCATCAGTTTAACAATACTTTCTGAAAATCTGGATGAAAGGTATAACTTAATATTTGGCTGTGCAAATATCACCAATTATTTAAGATTAAGTTCAAATCCTATTCCCTTTGCAAGTCCTTCCTGAGATTTTCCCAAACAAAAATAACCTTTTTTTTTACAGTAAATTTGATCATCATCATATTAAATATTGCAAAAAAGTTTGGCAAAAAATAAATGAACAGTGTTTAAGATGCTCCCTTTTAAGAACAATTTAAAACACCTTGCAGATATTATTTCATTTAATTCAGGCCATGGCCAGCTCTCGACAGTTCTCACCTATTGTGAATCTTGATTCTTTTCTATTTTATAATTTCCTTGAATCTTAACCTTCTCGACTTTTATTCATATATATTCAGAACTTACTCTTAGAATATAATGACCAATGAATAGGAAGGTCAAGTTTTCTCTTTCTGAACTTAGAATAAGATGCTTATTGGCTGATATAACAGCATCAGAGAAGCCATGCCTCTAGATCCAGTCTACTTACTTGTTGGTTTTTGTACATGGTACTTTTCCCCAGGATGAGTCATGAACAATGCATTTGCATTGCCCCTGAGTGGGATGCAGTTGGATCACTTAGTGAGCAGAAAAACTACCCAGACAAGCATTGAACATCATGTATCTATTGATCCTTTAGCCCCTTTAGCAGCTCCTGAGCTGTTTGAAAGCAGGGCCTAGGAGATTCTGGTCCTTCCCTGTCTTCTGTGACATTTCACATAGGGCTTTGTAAAGAGAGTAAATGCTATTTCTTTGATTATAGGTCTTGCAAACTGAAGGAAAGGGGGTTTCTTGTCTCATTTGTACTCTATTTCTTAAGAAATTCCTATTCTTAACAGTAGAATAAGGGGCTTTCATATAGAACAGAGTAGAAGAAATACCATATTTAAGAGGAGGTGGATAAAAAAATAATAAATAAATGTCTGCTCCTCACACATTACAAATACAACTGGGCAGCCTGAGAGGTTAAATGATTTACCCAACGTTACACAGGTCACTGGCTGTGATTCGGATAGAGCTTAAAGGTCTATGATTCCCAGTTCACTGTTTTGTTTTTTATTTCTGGGGTGTTTGTTTGTTTGTTTGTTTGTTTGTTTGTTTTTTTGTTTTTTCATTACACTCTGCCCAAAAGAATGCCAGATAATGATTTATTTTAAAGGAAGGGAAATCCGTATAGGAATTTTCAGATTGCGTCTAAATAAATAGATTTTACAGTTCTGACATTAGCCTATTTCTTTCTTCACCAAAGCTCTCCTAGCTCCTGCTGTCTCCTAACACCTCGTGAATTATGTGTCTATGTATTTAGTTATGAATACATATTTCTGAGTCTTTATATTCCTGATCAAAGTTTACCCTTACACATAATGCTGAACTGATTTAGACCATTTGGCTTTGTTGAAACAAAAGCAACTCATTTCATTCCCATCAATAACACGTAATTGTATGTACAGTGAGTCTCACTCATCCGGGCTAATGAATATTCAACCAGCAGTGAAAGAAGGGCGCCCCTGGAATGATTACCAGGGGCCCTTTCTGATTTAGCAACACACCCAAGAGTCTGGCAGGGACAAAGCAGCTTTCTCCACTCAGCTCGATAGTGGGGCCCATTGCTCCGCCCACCCTGACTCAGGGGCCCGCCTGTCTGATTTGGGGGCTCTGGCAAAAAGCCTGAGCCCATTGATTACAGATCCCTGTTAATAAAGAGCATTTGTAATGCAGCAGTGGAGAAGCCGTTTCCGCACGCCGGTTCATGATGGCCCTTCAGGCTTCACAATTAAGTCGTCCAGCAGGCATGCCCCCTGTTGCAGCTGCTCTGTCAATCTCATTTTGGAGCACAAATGATCTTAGACCCCGTGTTTGACATGGGGTTTTAACACCAAAGAAGGCAATTCTGCAACTTCAAATGAGCCTAATTGGCTGAGCGCTCGGGCGTTCACTCAAGCTGCTTCAGTCCATCAGAACAAGATTTCCAGCTAATTGAACTGCTCAGAAGGAAAAGGACCAGGAAAAATCATGAGGTCCAGACCATTGGAGAGGGTGGCATATATATATATTTTTTTTTCCCATGATAGCAAACTTAAAAATACATTTTTTCCTCTTTAATCAGCTGCATGACAACATAAGAAAGGTAGTTATGGCTGCAGATGCTCTGCAGTTAAGACCTAAAATTGTGTTGCAGCTCTTTGGAGTGGAAATGTGCATGTGTTGTTGATAAAGGACATTTCAAATACTTGGTCTGTTGAGCATTTTCCTGCATTACTCTCAAGGCTGATGGAAATAAATGCATACGAATCTCGGCTGTGTGGGGGACTAGAGGAGCTAATAGAGGTACCTCAAAAGGGGCCTGTGTGTTCCTGTTTATTTCTGGTATTTTGGTTGTTCCTGTGAAAAGATCATTTGAGAAAGACATGATGTCTAAATCTGCCTCATGTCATTGTCAGATCCATCACTATGCCGCTCTCATAGCTATTCTGCATAGTTGATGTGTCTGAACACCCCCATCAAGGGCTGACACACACATTTCCGTGTAAGACTATTCAGTGACTCAGAATAAATAATAAATTATGAACAAAAGCAATTTGTGCAGCAGTTTTTGGGTTATGGCAAATCATAGTTTGGATGACTGTGAAACATTGTTGTAGTAGTGTCTTAGAACATTGAAACCAAATGAACTGATCTCCCGTGATTTCTTTTTAAATGAACTGAAGCATTACTTTAAAATATTACTTAATAACTTTTCAGGTTCATCTTGTATTTATCTAAGTTACACAAAGGAAGTTTTACATGCCATAGTGTTAAAAACTAATTAGGGGGAGTTATGAAATCACGTAATCCTTATGTGCAGGCATTGATGCAGGAAATATGCTCAGCATCAGCTGATTTTCTGCCTAAGAGCACATGTTCTGATTTTATCCTGCTCAAACATAGGCTCTCTGGAAGAGTAGCTGTGCTCAGGCATAGTGAATCATTAGAGTTGTTAAACGGAGTCTTGCATCTACTTTATTTTCTGACTGAACCAAGCCATTCATGTCTCCTAGGCATCAACTTTCTCACCTTAAAAACAAACAAAAACAAACAAACAAACAAACAGACAAAAACAAAAACACAACAGAACAAAGCAAAAAACAAAACAAAACGCCACCCAAACAACAACCATTACCCCATCAAGACCAAGTATGGTTCACCCAAAGATGGCTACTGACAACCAAAGTGGACTTTTACATTTAAGCTCTTGACTGGTCATCTGCATGATTTTGCCCTTGCATTGAGGTAATATTTTTAGTCAAGACCTGAAAGAGAAGACATCTTCAATCCAACCCTTAACATGTGAAAACTCTCCCCTGATTTTATTGTTCAGATTCATCTTTGTTTCAGCATCTTTAATCTTTGGAGGGAAGCTAGTCTTAATACAAGTTCCCTTGGCTTAAGTATTTGGCCTACCTTCAGAACACTTTTGGTATCAGCCTCTAAACTTTAAAGGTCATTGTGTTAATTTTCACTCCCTTTCTTTTCCCTCCAGTCCTAGAAAAATACTGTCTTTCCCCAGCATGTTAGCTTTGCCTGATCTAGACATTTCATGGAGATGACTCACACATTCCATCTGTTATGCAACTACTTATGTTTTTTCCCCTCAATTCTCAAACACAAAGTTTTCTCCTTTTGGAGAAAGTTTCCTTTTTCCCTCTTCTCTAATCTAGACAGTCACCATTGAATTGGCTCTATACCTTTCTTACAAGAACACTTCTGCAATATAGCTCAAGTTTGATGTTCCCCTTTCCTAAACTCCATGCCACCCCCCTTTTCAGTTGATTTCCATGTATAGCTAAGATTTCTTGACCATATTCACCCTACCTCTTATCCCAGAGATTCATGTGGATCATAGGAAGGTTGGTTCACTTTCATCCATCTTCTTTTCTGCTTTCTTCCTCCAAATATATGTGCAGACGCCTCCTTTTCCTTAATACTCTTTGTCCTTAAGAACCTGTAACCTCATCCCTTTACTATGATTGTGAAAGGGGTTTGAAGATTGAGAGGGGGTCTAGGCTACTTTTTCAAGGATCCTTTTTATTGACTAAGTTATTTATTTACTTTACATCCAATCAAAGCTTTCCCTCCCTTCTCGCCTCCTAGTCCCTCCCTTACACCTCCCCTTCCTACCACCACCCACTTCTTTCATCCTCAGAAAAAGAGAGGTCTCCCATGGATATCAATCAGCCTTGGCATATCAAGTTGCAGTAGGACTAGGCACATCTACTGAGGCTAGACAAGGCAGATCAGCTAGGGGAAAGGGATCCAAAGGTAGCCAGTGTGGTCAGAGACATCCCCTGCTCCTGCTTTAGGAGTCCTTCATGAAGACTGAGTTGTGCAACTCTTACGTATGTACAGAGGGCCTAGGTCCATCCTGTGCATGCTTTCTGGTTGGAAGTTTAGTCTCTATAAGCTCCACTTAATGCTTGGCTGTAGATCTCTGCATCTGTTTCCATCATTTGTTGGGTGAAGCCTCTCTGATGACAGTTATGCTAGGTTCCTGTCTAGAAGTATAGCAGAGTGTCATTAATAGTGTCATGGGTTGGCACAAGCTTATGGCATTTGTCTCAAGCTGGTTCAGTCTTGATTGGCCCTTCTCTCTAATTCTGCTCCATCTTTTACCCCTACACAACTTGTAGACAGGAAAAATTGTGGGTCAAAAGTCTTATGGCTGTGTTGGTGTCCCAGTTTCTCTATTGGAAAACTTCCTTGGTCTTTGGAGATGGAATCTGCTTCAGGCTCTATGTCCATTCCTGGAGGTCACCCTCATAGATTTCCTGGGAGTTTCCATTGTCTTAGGTTTCTAGCTCCTCCCAAAGATGTTCCACCCCCTCCCCCAAATCCAGTTATCTAATCTAATATTCTCTCCCTTCATCATCCCTGAACCCAACTATTCCTGTTCTCATCCCCTTCCACTCTCCTCCTAGTCTGTTACTGCCACCCATCCACCCAAGTCTAAACTATTTCCCCTTCTCAGTGGGAGTCAAACATCCTTCCTTGAATCCTCCTCGTTACTTAGCTTCTTTGGGTTTACAGTTTGTAGCATGGATTTTAGCTATCCTGGGTTTTGTTTTTCAACATGAAGTTGAGTACTGTTCTTTCAAGGCATGTAAGAATTGTTTTGGGATTTTGATGGGATTGCATTGAGTCTCTATATTACTTTTGGAGGATGGTCATTTTTACTATATTAATCCTACCAATCCACAAGCATCTTCCATCTTCTGTTATCATCTTCAATTTATTTATTAAAAAGTAATTATTTATTGTATGTATAGGAGTACACTGTAGCTGTCTTCTGACATACCAGAAGAGGACACTGGGTCCCATTACAGATGGTTAATGAGCCACCATGGGGTGGCTGGGAATTGAACTCAGGAACTCAGGAAGAGCAGTTTATGCTCTTAACTGCTGAACCATCTCTCCAGTTCCCCTTTTCAATATCTTTCTTCAAAAATTTGAAGTTCTTGTCACATGGTCTTTCAGTTTATTTGTTAGAAATATTATATTCTTTGTAGCTATTGTGAAGGGTGTTGTTTCATTAACTTCTTTCTCAACCTGTTTATCCTTTGTATATAGGAGGGCTACTGATTTTCTTTTTTAATTTTATTTTGGCGTCCAGCCTCTTTGCTGAAGGTGTTTATCAGCTGTAGGAGTTCCATGGTAGAATTTGAGGATCACTATTGTCTTAGTGTTTTTATTCCTTCACAAAGTATCATGACCAAGAAGCAAGTTGGGGAGGAAAGGGTTTATTCAGCTTATACTTCCACATTGCTGTTCATCACCAAAGGAAGTCAGGACTGAAACTTGTATAGGGTAGGACTTTGGAGGCAGGAGCTGAAGCAGACGCCATGGAGGGATGCTGCTTTATGGATTGCTCCTCCTGGCTTGCTCAGATTGCTTTTTTATAAAACCCAGGAATACCAGCCCAGAGATGGCACCACTAACAACAGGTCCTCCCACCCTTGGTCACTAACTAATCACTTATAGCTGGATCACATGGAGGCATTTCCTCAAGGGAGTCTCTTTTCTCTGTGATAACTCCAGCTTGTTGTCAAGCTGAGACACAAAATCAGCCACTTATATATACTACCAAAATCAGTACAATTATATATAATATCATATCATCTGGAATAGACATACTTTGTCTTTTTCCTTTCCAATTTGTATGCCTATGATCTCCCTTAGTATTCTTAGTGCTCTAGCTAGAATTTCAAGTACTATGCTGAACAGATATGAAATATGTTTTGTGTTATTCCTGATTTTAATGGACTTGCCTTAAGTTTTCATTTAATTTGATGTTGGCTATTGGCTCACTGTATAGTGCTTTTAATGTGTTTAGTTATGTGCCTTGTATCTCTGATCTAAGACGTTCATCATGATGTAGTGTTGAATTGTGTCAAAGGCTTTTCAACATCTATTGACATGATCATGTATTGTTGCTTTTTTCTTTCAGTTTGTTTATACCATGGATGATACTGATGGATTTTAACCTATTGAACTATTCCTGCATCTCTGGGATGAAGCCTGCTTGATCATGTTGAATGATATTTTTGATGTGTTCTTGGATTCAATTTGTGAATATTTTATTGAGTATTTTTGCATCAATGTTCATAAGGAAGATTGTATGCAACTCTCTTTGATGAATCTTTATGTCGTAAGTATCAGGGTTACTGCATCCATGTAAAATGAATTTGTCAGTGTTTCTTCTGTTTCTGTATAATGGAATAATTTTATGAGTTTTTGTATTAACTATTCTTTGAAGGTCTGCTAGAATTCTGAACAAAAAACCCTCAGGTCCTGTTTTGTTTTGTTTTGCTTGTTGTTTCTTTGTTTGTTTGTTTGAAGTACTTTTAATGACTGCTTTTGTTTCTTTAGGGGAACTAGGTCTATATATTACTTGATCTTGATTTAACTTTAGTTTGTGATGTCTATACAGAAAATCATCCATTTTGTTTAGTTTTTTTTTTGAAGTAAGACCTAATGATGGTTTGGATTTCCTTTCATTTTTGATTTTGTTAATTTGGATATTCTTTCTCCCTTTTAGTTAGTTTAGATAAGGGTTTGCCAAGCTTGTTGATTTTCTCAAAGAACCTACTCATAGTTTCATTGATTTTTTTTGTATTGTTCTGTTTGTTTCTATTTTATTGATTTCAGGCCTCAGTTTGATTATTTCCTGCTGTACTCCTCTTGGATGTTTTTGCTTCTTTTTGTTCTAGAGCGTTCAGGTATACTCTTAAATTTCTGGTATAAGAATTGTCTAATTTCTTAATGCAGGCACTTAGTGTTATGCACTTTGCTCTTAGCACTGCTTTCATTGCGTCTGTAAATTTGGGTATGCTGTGCCTTTGAATACTAGAAAGTCTTTAACTTTTTTCTTACTTCCCTAACCCAGAGATCATTTTGTAGAGAGTTGTTCAATTTCCATGAGTATGTAGCCTTTCTGGTGTTTCTGTTGTTGAAGTCCAGGTTTAATCCATGGTGGTCTAATAAGATACATGTTATTTCAATTTTCTTATATCTGTTGAGTCTGGCTTTGTGATCAAGTATATGGTCAATTTTGGAGAAGAATCTATGTGCTGAGAGGAAGGTGTATTCTTTTGTGTTTGGGTTAAATATTCTATAGAAGTCTATTGGGTCCAATTGCGTCATAATGTCTGCCAGTACCATGATCTCTCTGTTTAGTTCCTGTCTGAATGACCTTTCCATTTGTGAGAGTTGTGTGTTGAAGTCTCCCAGTATTAATATGTGGGGTTAGACCTGTGATTTATCTTTTAGTAATATATCTTTTTACGAATGTGAGTGTCCTTTCATTCGAGGCATAGATATTTCAAATTGAGAGATCATCTTGATATATTTTTCCTTTGGTTAGTATGAATTGTCATTCTCCAACTCCTTTGATTAATTTTAGTTGGAAGTCTGTCTTACTGGAAATTAGAATCTCTAGAACAGTTTGTTTATTGGGTCTATTTACTTGGAGAACCTTTACCTAGTTCTTTATGCTAAGGTAATGTCTATATTTGACGTTGAGGTGTGTTTCTTGAATGCAACAGAATAATGGATCCTGTTTCCATGTCCATTTTAATAGACTGCTTCTTTTTATTGGGAAATTAAACCCATTGATGAGAGATATTAAAGATCAATGATTGTTAATTCTTGTTATTTTGATGATGGTGGCAGTGTGTGTAGGGAGAGGTATGTATATGAGTGTGTATTGTTGTACTCTTGTTTTCATTTTGCTGATACGAAATTATTTCTTGTGTTTTCTTAGGTGTAGTTAATCTTGAGTTGCAGTTTTTCCTCTATTATCGTCTGTAGAGCTGGATTTGTGGATAGATACTGTTCAATTTTAGTTTTGTCACAGAATATCTTGTTTTCTCCATCTATGGTTGTCAGAGTCCTGCTACAGTAGGTTCAGATCTTGAGACAGGGAAGGGGCATCATTGAGAAAAAAGACACTAAGCACCAGTTGACATTCAATCAAGTGTCCTGGAATAGCTTGAGCCTTCTTTATTTATCCAATTGCAGGACTGCTCACTTGAGTAGGGTTATTATTGCTTTTTTTATTCAAAGAAATCACCATTATAAAAGTCCCATAACGTCCCATAGAACTTTTCCTTCCTTTATTCCCCTCCCATGGATCAATCACTCCCAACCTTATTTCTCACTATAAAGCACAATTTTGGCACACATAAAATAAATATCTCCCCAGGCATGTCTTATGGACACAAGTACATACCCAGCTGGCAGCAAATGCAGTTACACAGTTGTCCAAGGTAAAAGACATATTAACCTTTCTTGTGTCTAAGTCCATTTCTTTCTTACTTTGAAATGACAATTTAAAATTAGTCTTTTCCCCCAGTCATCAAACAGCCCTCCTTTGTCATTATACATTTTTAGTTATATACAGAAATGTACTCATTGTCCCAAGCAATCTTTTCTTTCTTTCTTTTTTTTTTTTTTTTTTTTTATTGCAAAAGCTCTTTATATCATTGTGTCTGGGAAGCAGAAAAAGAGGTGCGAAACAAATGACACTGAATAATAACCTTCAAAAGTTCCCCTAGTCAACCATTGCCTCCAATAAGGCTCTGGCTTCCTGTTTCCACACTCCTCAAACAGAGCCACCTTCTGAGAAACAAGTGTGAGCATTACAATTGTGATCCTGTGCTGTGTGTTTCGCAAAACTGTTTCTCTGTAACAATATATGTCACCCTTTCCTTAGTTTTCAAGGCATTCTACAGGTATGCCACACAGGGCACCTACCTATTTTATTATATCTACATCATAGTCTTTTCCTGCATGCCCCGTTTTTAGTACAGTTCCTCAAGTCTTGAGTTTTGCATTGAGTTGACCAGTTTTTCTCTGTACTTCTTTTTTTTTAATTTTTAATATTTTTATTACATATTTTCCTCAGTTACATTTCCAATGCTATCCCAAAAGTCCCCCATAGCGCCCCCCACTTCCCTACCCACCCATTTCCATTCTTTTGGCCCTGGCATTCCCCTATATTGGGGCATATAAAGTTTGCAAGTCCAATGGGCCTCTCTTTCCAGTGATGGCCGACTAGGCCATCTTTCGATACATATGCAGCTAGAGACAAGAGCTCCGGGGTTCTGGTTAGTACATCATGTTGTTCCAACAATAGGGTTGCAGATCCCTTTAGCTCCTTGGGTACTTTCACTAGCTTCTACATTGGGAGCCCTGTGATACATCCAATAGCTGACTGTGAACATCCACTCCTGTGTTTGCTAGGCCCCGGCATCGTCTCACAAGAGACAGCTATATTTGGGTCCTTTCAGCAAAATCTTGCTAGTGTATGCAAAGGTGTCAGCGTTTAGAAGCTGATTATGGGATGGATCCCTGGATACGGCAGTCTCTAAATGGTCCATCCTTTCATCACAGCTACGAACTTTGTCTCTGTAACTCCTTCCCTGGGTGTTTTGTTCCCAATTCTAAGAAGGGGCACAGTGTCCACACTTTGGTCTTCATTCTTCTTGAGTTTCATGCTTTTAGCAAATTGTATCTTATATCTTGGGTATCCTAAGTTTTGGGTTATATCCACTTATCAGTGAATACATATTGTGTGAGTTCTTTTGTGATTGTGTTACTTCACTCAAGATGATGCCCTCCAGGTCCATCCATTTGGCTAGGAATTTCATAAATTCATTCTTTTTAATAGCTGAGTAGTACTCCATTGTGTAAATGTACCATAATTTCTGTATCCATTCCTCTGTTGAGGGACATCTGGGTTCTTTCCAGCTTCTGGCTATTATAAATAGGGCTGCTATGAACATGGTGGAGCATGTGTCCTTTTTACCGGTTGGGACATCTTCTGGATATATGCCCAGGAGAGGTATTGCTGGATCCTCCGGTAGTACTATGTCCAATTTTCTGAGGAACCGCCAGACTGATTTCCAGAGTGGTTGTACAAGCTTGCAATCCCACCAACAATGGAGGAGTGTTCCTCTTTCTACACATCCTTGCCAGCATCTGCTGTCACCTGAATTTTTGATCTTAGCCATTCTGACTGGTGTGAGGTGGAATCTCAGGGTTGTTTTGATTTGCATTTCCCTGATGATTAAGGATGTTGAACATTTTTTCAGGTGCTTCTCTGCCATTCGGTATTCCTCAGGTGAGAATTCTTTGTTCAGTTCTGAGCCCCATTTTTTAATGGGGTTATTTGACTTTCTGGAGTCCACCTTCTTGAGTTCCTTATATATATTGGATATTAATCCCTTATCTGATTTAGGATAGGTGAAGATCCTTTCCCAATCTGTTGGTGGTTTTTTTGTCTTATTGATGGTGTCTTTTGCCTTGCAGAAGCTTTGCAGTTTCATGAGGTCCCACTTGTCAATTCTCAATCTTACAGCACAAGCCATTACTGTTCTATTCAAGAATTTTTCCCCTGTGCCCATATCTTCAAGGCTTTTCCCCACTTTCTCCTCTATAAGTTTCAGTGTCTCTGGTTTTATGTGAAGTTCCTTGATCCACTTAGACGTGACCTTAGTACAAGGAGATAGGAATGGATCGATTCGCATTCTTCTACATGTTAACAACCAGTTGTGCCAGCACCATTTGTTGAAAATGCTGTCTTTTTTCCACTGGATGTTTTTAGCTCCCTTGTCAAAGATCAAGTGACAGTAGGTGTGTGGGTTCATTTCTGGGTCTTCAAATCTATTCCATTGGTCTATTTGTCTGTCACTATACCAGTACAATGCAGTTTTTATCACAATTGCTCTGTAGTAAAGCTTTAGGTCAGGAATGGTGATTCCACCAGAGATTCTTTTATCCTTGAGAAGAGTTTTTGCTATCCTAGGATTTTTGTTATTCCAGATGAATTTGCAGATTGCACTTTCTAATTCGTTGAAGAATTAATTTGGAATTTTGATGGGGATTGCATTGAATCTGTAGATTGCTTTTGGCAAGATAGCCATTTTTACAATGTTGATCCTGCCAATCCATGAGCATGGGAGATCTTTCCATCTTCTGAGATCTTCTATAATTTCTTTCTTCAGAGACTTGAAGTTTTGATTATACAGATCTTTCACTTCCTCAGTTAGAGTCACGCCAAGATATTTTATATTATTTGTGACTATTGAGAAGGGTGTTGTTTCCCTAATTTCTTTCTCAGCCTGTTTATTCTTTGAGTAGAGAAAGGCCATTGATTTGTTTGAGTTAATTTTATATCCAGCTACTTCACTGAAGCTGTTTATCAGGCTTAGGAGTTCTCTGGTGGAATTTTTAGGGTCACTTATATATACTATCATATCATCTGCAAAAAGTGATATTTTGACTTCATCTTTTCCAATTTGTATCCCTTTGATCTCCTTTTGTTGTCGAATTGCTCTGGCTAGGACTTCAAGTACTATGTTGAATAGGTATGGAGAAAGTGGACAGCCTTGTCTAGTCCCTGATTTTAGAGGGATTGCTTCAAGCTTCTCACCATTTACTTTGATGTTGGCTACTGGTTTGCTGTAGATTGCTTTTATCATGTTTAGGTATGGGTCTTGAATTCCTGATCTTTCTAAGACTTTTACCATGAATGGGTGTTGGATCTTGTCAAATGCTTTTTCCGCATCTAACGAGATGACCATGTGGTTTTTGTCTTTGAGTTTGTTTATATACTGGATTACGTTGATGGATTTCCGTATATTGAACCATCCCTGCATCCCTGGGATGAAACCTACTTGGTCAGGATGGATGATTGTTTTGATGTGTACTTGGATTCGGTTAGCAAGAACTTTATTGAGGATTTTTGCATCAATATTCATAAGGGATATTGGTCTGAAGTTTTCTATCTTTGTTGGGTCTTTTTGTGGTTTAGGTATCAGAGTAATTGTGGCTTCATAGAATGAGTTGGGTAGAGTACCTTCTGTTTCTATTTTGTGGAATAGTTTGTGAAGAACTGGGATTAGATCTTCTTTGAAGGTCTGATAGAACTCTGCACTAAACCCATCTGGTCCTGGGCTTTTTTTAGTTGGGAGACTATTAATGACTGCTTCTATTTCTTTGGGGGATATAGGGCTGTTTAGATCATTAACCTGATCTTGATTCAACTTTGGTACCTGGTATTTGTCTAGGAACTTCTCCATTTCATCCAGGTTCTCCAGTTTTGTTGAGTATAGCCTTCGGTAGAAGGATCTGATGGTGTTTTGGATGTCTTCAGGATCTGTTGTTATGTCTCCTTTTTCATTTCTGATTTTGTTAATTAGAATGCTTTCCCTGTGTCCTCTAGTGAGTCTGGCTAAGGGTTTATCTATCTTGTTGATTTTCTCAAAGAACCAGCTCCTTGATTGGTTGATTCTTTGAATAGTTCTTCTTGTTTCCACTTGGTTGATTTCGCCCCTGAGTTTGATTATTTCCTGCAGTTTACTCCTCTTGGGTGAATTTGGTTCCTTTTGTTCTAGTGCTTTTAGGTATGTTGTCAAGCTGCTAATGTGTGCTCTCTCTAGTTTCCTTTTGGAGGCACTCAGAGCTATGAGTTTTCCTCTTAGAAATGCTTTCATTGCGTCCCATAAGTTTGGGTATGTTGTGGCTTCATTTTCATTGAACTCTAAAAAGTCCTTAATTTCTTTCGTTATTCCTTCCTTGACCAAGGTATCATTGAGAAGAGTGTTGTTCAGTTTCCACGTGAAGGTTGGCTTTCTATTATTTATTTGTTTATTGAAGATCAGCCTTAGTCCATGGTGATCTGATAGGATGCATGGGACAATTTCAATATTTTTGTATCTGTTGAGGCCTGTTTTGTGACCAATTAAGTGGTCAATTTTGGAGAAGGGTCCATGAGGTGCTGAAAAGAAGGTATATCCTTTTGTTTTAGGATAGAATGTTCTGTAGATATCTGCCAGATCCATTTGATTCATAATTTCTGTTAGTTTCACTGTCCCTGTTTAGTTTCTGTTTCCATGATCTGTCCATTGGTGAAAGTGGTGTGTTGATGTCTCCCGCTATTATTGTATGAGGTGCAATGTTTGCTTTGAGATTTACTAAAGTTTCTTTAATGAATGTGGCTGCCTTTGTATTTGGAGCATAGATATTCAGGATTGATAGTTCCTCTTGGAGGATTTTACCTTTGATGAGTATGAAGTGTCCCTCTCTGTCTTTTTTAATGACTTTGGGTTGGAAGTCAATCTTATCAGATATTAGAATGGCTACTCCAGCTTGTTTCTTCATACCATTTGCTTGGAAAATTGTTTTCCAGCCTTTCATTCTGAGGTAGTGTCTATCTTTTTCTATGAGATGAGTTTCCTGTAAGCAGCAAAATGTTGGGTCTTGTTTGTTTAGCCAGTTTGTTTGTCTATGTCTTTTTATCGGGGAGTTGAGTCCATTGATATTAAGAGATATTAAGGAAAAGTAATTGTTGTTTCCTGTTATTTTTGTTGTTAAAGTTGGCATTCTGTTCTTGTGGCTGTCTTCTTTTAGGTTTGTAGAGGGATTACCTTCTTGTTGTTTCTAGGGCGTGGTTTCTGTCCTTGTATTGGTTTTTTTCTGTTATTATCCTTTGAAGGGCTGGATTCGTGGAGAGATAATGTGTGAATTTGGTTTTGTCATGGAATACTTTGGTTTCTCCATCTATGTTAATTGAGAGTTTGGCTGGGTATAGTAGCCTGGGCTGGAGTTTGTATTCTTTTAGTGTCTGTATAATATCCGTCCAGCATCTTCTGGCTTTCATAGTCTCTGGTGAGAAATCTGGTGTAATTCTGATAGGCTTGCCTTTATATATTACTTGGCCTTTTTCTCTTACTGCTTTTAGTATTCTATCTTTATTTAGAGCATTTGTTGTTCTGATTATTATGTGTCGGGTGGTATTACTTTTCTGGTCCAGTCTATTTGGAGTTCTGTAGGCTTCTTGTATGTTCATGGGCATCTCTTTCTTTAGATTTGGGAAGTTTTCTTCTATAATTTTGTTGAAGATGTTTGCTGGTCCTTTGAGTTGAAAATCTTCATTCTCATCCACTCCTATTATCTGTAGGTTTGGTCATCCCATTGTGTCCTGTATTTCTTGGATGTTTTGAGTTAGGATCTTTTTGCATTTTACATTTTCCTTGATTGTTGTGCCAATGTTCTCTATGGAATCTTCTGCACCTGAGATTCTCTCTTCCATCTCTTGTATTCTGTTGCTGATGCTCGTATCTATGGTTCCAGATTTCTTTCCTAGGGTTTCTATCTCCAGTGTTGCCTCATTTTGGGTTTTCTTTATTGTGTCTACTTCCCTTTTTAGGTCTAGTATGGTTTTGTTCATTTCCATCATCTGTTTGGATGTGTTTTCCTGTTTTTCTGTAAGGACTTCTACCTGTTTGATTATGTTATCCTGTTTTTCTTTAAGGATTTGTAACTCTTTAGCAGTGTTCTCCTGCAATTCTTTAAGGGATTTTTGTGCTTCCTCTTTACTGTCTTCTACCTGTTTACCAGTGTTCCTTTGTATTTCTTTAAGTGTGTTATTAAAGTCCTTCTTGAAGTCCTCTACCATCATCATGAGATATGCTTTTAGATCCGTGTCTAGCTTTTCCGGTGTGTTGGGGTGCCCTGGACTGGGCGAAGTGGGAGTGCTGGTTTCTGATGATGGTGAGTGGTCTTGGTTTCTGTTAGTAAGATTATTACGTTTACCTTTCGCCATCTGGTAATCTCTGGGGTTAGTTGTTGTCGTTGTCAGTGTTTAAAGATTGGAGGAGAAGCTGTGTTCCACTCACCAGCAGTCTCAAAATCCTGTGGCAGGGGTCGTGGGTAGCTGGCGGGTGTCAGCCGACCCTGTGCTCTAGCTACCCTGGTGCTGGTCCGGCTGGAAGAGGCCTGTGATCCTACTCAGGCCGGTTTTCTGCTTCCCTAACTAATGCGGTCTCAGGTCCCGCGCGCAATTGGATTGGAGCAGAAGCTGTGTTCCACTCACCAGAAGTCTTCAGATCCTGTGGCGGGTGTTGTGGGTAGCTGGCGAGTGTCAGCCGACCCTGCACCCTAGCTACCCCGGCGTTTTTCTGACTGGAGAGGCTCGTGGCCCTACTCAGGCCGGATTTCTGCCTCCCCAACCAAAGCAGTCTCAGGTCCCGCGTGATTGGACTGGAGCAGAAGCTGTGTTCCACTCACCAGCAGTCTCAAAATCCTGTGGCGGGGGTCGTGGGTAGCTGGCAGGTTTCAGCCGACCCTGCGCTCTAGCTACCCCGGTGCTGGTCCGCCCGGAAGAGGCCTGTGGTCCTACTCAGGCCGGTTTTCTGCTCCCAAGCAATCTTTTCAAGTATATATCCAGCAAACCCCAATACCATTTTTTGAAGTCTCGGTTGATCATATATAACTTCCCCATTTTTAAAGTCTCTGATGAGCAGACACAACTTCCCCAGAACAATTATACAAGGAGAACCATCACCTTTTCATAACTGCTACAGGTTTACTCAGTGTGACTGTAGCTTTTTCTCTAGGGATGTGATTGATCATGTGTCCCCAAATACCCAGGATCAAATGGTCACATCTGGAAAATTAACAGAGATAAAGGGAGGAGAAAGGGTTTTACTTCTGGAAAGAATTTTGAGAAAACCATAAAATCACCCATGGTACTTTCAGGCTGTGTGACCCTGGTGTTACCAATGACTGACAAAATGAAACTAAATGTCACTTTGAGTATAATCAGCATAGCGAAAAGCAAGGAGAGCTTGTAGCAGATGCAATCTAAGTAATATGCTTAGAGGGTACCAAAATTCACCCACAGGTCCTCGCCAAGTGGGCAGGGACCTCTGTGGAGTCCCATCAGTGAAATACTCATACTACAGGCTTTTCTGAGCCAATCAATGCTGCATGGCCTTTGTCATATGGTGACTAAAATATTTTCTGATGTAGTAGTCTGGGTTGGCATCTGTAGTTTCTTAGTGAGTTCAAGACATCTATCTGAGCAATCCCTTCTTGCTTTTAAAATCTTTGTTGGAAAATTAGGTATAATTCTAACAGGTCTGTTTTTATATATTACTTGACCCTTTTCTCTTGTGGCTTTTAATATTCTTTCTTTGTTCTGTACACTTAGTGTTTTGATTATTATGTGGTGGGAGGATTTTGTGTTTTGCTCCAATCTATTTGGTGTTCTATAAGCTTCTAGTACATTTATAGGCATCTCTTTCTTTAGGTTAAGGAAAATTTTCTGATTCTGTTGAGAGTGTTTTCTGGGCCTTTGAGCTGAGAATCTTCTTCTATTCCTATTATTCATAGGTTTGGTCTTTTCATAGTGCCCCAGATTTCCTGGAATTTTTGTGTCAGAAACTTTTTAGAGTTAACATTTTTTTTGACCAATGTATCTCTATCTTTTACACCCCAAATTCTGTCTTCTTTTTTTTTTTGTATTCTGTGGGTGATGCTTGTGTCTGTGGTTTCAGTTCTCTTATCTAGCTTTTCATCTCCATGGTTCCCTCAGTTGTGTTTTTTTTTTTAATGTTTCTATTTCCATTTTCAGGTTTTGAACAGTTTTATTTATTTTGTTCACCAGTTTGATTGTATTTTCCAGTATTTCTTTAAGGGACTTATTCATTTCCACTTTAAAGGCCTCTATCAGCTTTCTAATACTGGATTTATAGTCATTTTCTTGTGCTTTAGCTGTCTTAGGATGTGTAGGGCTTCTGTAGTAAGATAGCAGGATCTGGTGGTGCCATATTGGCCTGGTTCTTGTTGATTATATACTTATGCTGGCATTTAGGCATCTGGTTGTTCCTGGTGCTTCAAGGCCTCTAGAAATGAAAGCAGAATTGTGGGCTGGAAAATACTTCCATGGATTTTATGTTGTTCTTCCCAGCACTCACAAATCACCTCCTATACTTTCAATTATAATTGTAAATTCCCTTTAAGAAAAAAAATGTTAAAGTTTATTTTTAATCTGATTATACTGTTAAATCAAAATTGGTATAAAAGCTTTGAATGTAAAAGCCAACTTTCAACTCTCACATTAATCAATAGATGTGAAGAATTTCAACAAGTTTGAGAAGCACTTAGGAAGGAAAAAGCTCTAATGCTGAAGTTCTAGAAGATGAGAAAATTAGCTAAGACCATCTGACATTCTCTGGATCCTAGGGCTAATTTGTGAGAAGATATCAAGTTGAACCTAGCTCTCATGACTCTCAATCCAGTCAGCCCTGATTCTCTGTACCACCTCAGATGTTGCCATTTGACCTTGGGTGTGTCTCCTTATTCCCAGCAGCAGAGATGTTAGTCTACTTGTAAAGCCCTCAGCCAAGAAGCCCAAATCACTTGTAGCAGCAAATCTAAGATCCTAATAATCCTCCAGAAGTAAACTCCTCTTGCATTGCAGTTAAAGCGTTTTTAAATTTTAAAATGTTTTTTTTAGTTATGTATCTTTTGTATGAGTGTAACATCTCTTGTACAATTACTTTTAATAGATATCTGACTAAACTTATGTTCAGTGTTTTCATGCACAAAGATGAGGTAAATAATATATATACTCTGAGCTGTAAAAATTAAATACAGTAATTCATGACATAAAATCTGGCTCCCAATAAATGCCAGGCTCCATGTTTTATTTTCCTTTAAAATAAAGCTGTCATATGAAACATCACATTGATATAAAACATTTACATGATGTATTTAGAGCTCTTGGGCTACTATTTGTTAAATCTAGAAGATATTATGTAATTCCTTTGAATAAACATTGACCTGTATTTTTTAAGCCTTTAAGTAAAAGTCACCTCCCAGAATCTGTTTCATATTGGCTATGAGAGGTGAATTTCAATGAAGTTTCTCACTGAGTATGTTCAATTGCATTTTCTCAAATCCCTGTACTGACTGATACTCCGTATGTCTATGTTTGTTATATAATTTCTCATCAGTATGAATTGCTATGCTAACCAATTTTCTCTGTATGACATTTTGTTCCTTCAAGAAAACTTACTTTTGAGAAATATTATATTCCTATATATTTCTATAATATATATTATACTCCTATAGCATTCGTAAATAGATTGTTATTGACACTTTTGTAATTCTTTCATAGTTATGTATGTGTATATATATATATATAATATATATATACATATATATGTGTGTGTGTGTATTTTTTGCTTTTCAGTTTATTTAACTGTGTATGTGTGTGCATGCATGAGTGTGTCTGTGGAACACCTGTCTCACCTGTGTGTGTGTGTGTGTGTGTGTGTGTGTGTGTGTGTATGTGTGTGTGCATGCATGCACATGTGGAAGCTAGAACTTGACATTGGGTGTCTTCCTCTATTGCTCTCCACATTATTTTTTTGAGATAAGGTGCCTCATTGAACTTGGTCCTTGCCATTTATGCTAAACAGGCTGACCTGTAAGCACTTAGGATCTGCCTGATTTTATATCTACAGTTATAGATGTGAGAGGTCAGGTCTGGCTTTTTAAAATGTGGTTTCTGGGGATTAGAACTCAGGTCCTCCTGCTTGTACAGATAACAATTTGCTCATGGGATGATCTCCCCAGCTTGTTGTGGTATATTCTTATATGAACAGCATTGCACCACTGGAGATCTACAACAGTAAAAACAACTGTAGACATTAATTAGCCTTTATTTTTCATAGAGGAAAATTGAGGCACACATACGGAGATTATCTCACACACAAAACTGCTAATTTATGGCCCAGTACTCTTGATCTTTAGTCTTGCTCTCTCCACTCAATTGCATTCTTCTAAGCTATATCCCATCTTCTTCAAAATTTTGCTCTTGCATACTTGACCACTTAAAACCATGCTTTCAATACAGATTTATATTACCAGCTTAGCACTTAGATGATCAAGTCTTTTTAATTTAAAGTAAAATATTTATCAAGTGTCTCAATATATTCTTAAATCATTTGTTTCTCCTTCTCAACTTCTTGTTTTGAGAAATCTCAAACCCACAATGACATAAATAGATTTTGGGTATCTTTTGTCATTACAGAAACTCAATGAAGTTTGCTGGCACAAACTCAGGCAGCTACATCATTAGGCAATGGTCTCTTCCTTACAGGACCACTCCTGTGTATAGTCTATCCTTGACTAAAATATGATTATATATTGTATAACATATCTTTGGAATTTCATATTAGTATAATATTATCTAATTTTCTATCTCTCTCAAAGTTGTCGTAAAATTCCCTTTCTAAATATGTATTATAATTTGTGAGGTGACCATTTTAGCTAAGGTATTACATGGTACCCTTTATGCATTTCTTTTATTTATTTTTATGTCATCACTAAAACCATGGATTAAAACCTTTTTAATTTGTGGGATTGCAACTTTCAAATTTGGCTAGCAAAGTGTTTTCAGGACTTTCACTTACAATTGTTGCCATGTTCCTATCATTCTTGGAAATGCATAAGAAGCAAGCACACGCTTGTTCTTCTTCTTCTTCTTTTTTTTTTTTTTTTTTTTTTTTTTTTTTTTTGGTTTTTCGAGACAGGGTTTCTCTGTGTAGCCCTGGCTGTCCTGGCACTCACTTTGTAGACCAGGCTGGCCTCGAACTCAGAAATCCGCCTGCCTCTGCCTCCTGAGTGCTGGGATTAAAGGCATGCGCCACATGTGCGCATAATTTATGGGTGCTTTTCAACAGGTAGCATTGTCTCCAAACTTTCAAGAGGAAAAGAAATATTACTTAGTCCCCTTTAATATTCTCAGCTTAGCTACAGCTCTCTCTGAGTTCTTCATTTTGGCATCCACTGATGCATTCCCCCTGATGTGGAATGTTCATATTTAAACTAAACTAATTTCTTATATAGGAAACTTTGTATTTAAAAAAAAATAAGTATCAAAAATTTCAAATTTTGGTTACATACTATTAAACTTTTAAAAAAATTACAGATAATTAAGCTACACAATTTTGTGCAATTTTTCACTCTGAGGTAGTGTCTGTCTTTTTCCCTGAGATGGGTTTCCTGTAATCAGCAGAATGTTGGGTCCTTTTTGTGTAGCCAGTCTGTTAGTCTATGTCCTTTTATTGGGGAATTGAGTCCATTGATATTAAGAGATATTAAGGAAAAGTAATTGTTGCTTCCTTTTATTTTTGTTGTTAGAGTTGGCATTCTGTTCTTGTGGCAGTCTTCTTTTAGGTTCGTAGAGGGATTACTTTCTTGCTTTTTCTAGGGCATGATTTCCGTCCTTGTATTGTTTTTTTTCTGTTATTATCCTTTGAAGGGCTGGATTCGTGGAAAGATAATGTGTGAATTTGGTTTTGTCATGGAATACTTTGGTTTCTCCATCTATGGTAATTGAGAGTTTGGCTGGGTATAGTAGCCTGGGCTGGCATTTGTGTTCTCTTAGTGTCTGTATAACATCTGTCCAGGCTCTTCTGGCTTTCATAGTCTCTGGTGAAAAGTCTGGTGTAATTCTGATAGGCCTGCCTTTATATGTTACTTGACCTTTCTCCCTTACTGCTTTTAATATTCTATCTTTATTTAGTGCATTTGTTGTTCTGATTATTATGTGTCGGGAGGAATTTCTTTTCTGGTCCAGTCTATTTGGAGTTCTGTAGGCTTCTTGTATGTTCATGGGCATCTCTTTCTTTATGTTTGGGAAGTTTTCTTCTATAATTTTGTTGAAGATATTCGCTGGCCCTTTAAGTTGAAAATCTTCATTCTCATCAACTCCTATTATCTTGGTCTTCTCATTGTGTCCTGTATTTCCTGGATGTTTTGAGTTAGGATCCTTTTGCATTTTGTATTTTCTTTGATTGTTGTGCTGATGTTCTCTATGGAATATTCTGCACCTGAAATTCTCTCTTCCATCTCTTGTATTCTGTTGCTGATGCTCGCATCTATGGTTCCAGATTTCTTTCCTAGGGTTTCTATCTCCAACGTTGCCTCATTTTGGTTTTTATTTATTGTGTCTACTTCCCTTTTTAGGTCTAGTATTGCTTTGTTCATTTCCATCACCTGTTTGGATGTGTTTTCCTGTTTTTCTTTAAGGACTTCTAATTGTTTGGATGTGTTTTCCTGTTTTTCTTTAAGGACTTTAACTCTTTAGCAGTGTTCTCCTGTATTTCTGTAAATGAGTTATTTAAGTCCTTCTTGATGTCCTCTACCATCAACATGAGATATGCTTTTAAATACAGGTCTAGCTTTTTGGTTGTGTTGGGGTTCCCAGTACTAGGTGGGGTGGGAGTGCTGTGTTCTGATGATGGTGAGTGGTCTTGATTTCTGTTAGTAGGATTCTTACGTTTGCCTTTCGCCATCTGGTAATCTCTGGAGCTAGTTGTTATAGTTGTCTCTGGTTAGGGCTTTTTTTCAGGTGATTATGTTAGCCTCTATCAACAGACCTGGGAAACTAGCTCTATCCTTAGTTTCAGTGGTCAGAGTACTTTCTGCAGACAAGCTCTCCTCTTGCAGTGAAGGTGCCCAGATATCTGGTGTTCGAACCTGCCTCCTGGCACAAGTTGTGTTCCACTCACCAGAGGTCTTAAGATCCTGTGGAGGGTCCTGTGAGAAACGTGGGGTTGTCCAGAAACTCACCGCACAAGGAACCCCGGTGCTGGAGTGGACCGGAAGGGACTTATGCCCCTAATCAGGCTGGGTTTTCTGCTTCCCTAGTTAATGCAGTCTCAGGTCTCACGTGATTGGATTGGAGCAGATGCTGTGTTCCACTCACTAGAGGTCTTAGGATCCCGTGGGGGATCCTGTGTGGGTCCTGGTGGGTGTCCGGAGACTCCCTGGGCCAGGAACCCCGGTGCTGCAGTGGACCGGAAGGTGGTAGGATGTCCGGATCCTGAAAAGGGTGCTGCCTCAGAAGCTCTGTGACTCCTGCCTGTCCCAGAAGCTGTCCACTTCTGTCTGCACACTCTCACCTGTGCAGACTACTTTTTGGCAGAGTCCCAGAACCAAGATGGCTCCCGAAGTTCCTGAGGCAAAAACCTTCCAGGCCGGGTGGATACCTGTCCTCTGTCCAGGGAGGTGGTTGGATGTCTGGACCCCAAAATGGGCACATCCTCAGAAGCTCTGTGGCTCTCGCCTGTCCCAGAAGCTGTCTGCTTCTGTGTGCTCACTCTCCCTGAAAGAAGTGAAACGTAAAAACAAAATTCTAGGCCTTTAGGCCCAAGCTTGGGAATGTGGCCTCTGTGGCTCAGTGCTCTGAGGTGTGCTGGTCATAAAACAGATAGCAACATTTCTTCCTCCACCCACCCGCTTCCTGGGTTCAAAGAGTGTTCTTTCAAAGAAAGTCACCCTGACCCACCCTGACCATTACGAGAACCTGCAATGCAAATGTGCTATTGTTAGGGGCTCTTAGATTGTTAGGGGCTCTTAGAAACTGTCTTGAGATATAACCTGACACTTGTGACTTTGCACTTCCTTGTGACTCTTAACTGGTGTTTTTGATATTTTCCAACAACGCCCTCCCCACCTCCTTGAGTTGTAGTTTCTTCCTTTAAATACCCCCTTACTCAGCTACTCGGGGCGCCACGGTCCTCTACCCCTGCGTGGTGTATGACCGTGGGCCCGAGAGCGCTCTTGAATAAAAATCCTCTTGCAGTTGCAGCAAGACCATTTCTTGTGTGATTTGGGGTGTTGCCTCTCCTGAGTCAGAACGTGGGGGAGTCCTCACGTTGTGGGTCTTTCATCCCCTGTGCAGACTACTTTTCAGAGGAGTCCCGGAACCAAGATGGCTCCTGCCCTTCCTGAGGCAAAAACCTTCCTGGCCAGGTGGACAGCTGTCCTCTGGCCGGGGAGGTTGTCGGATGTCTGGAGCCCAAAATGGGCGCTGCCTCAGAAGCTCTGTGGCTCCCGCCTCTCCCAGAAGCTGTCTGCTTCTTTGTGCACACTCTCACCTGTGCAGACAATTTTTCAGAGAAGTCCCGGAACCAACCTTTTCGGCGGAGTCCCGGAACCAAGATCACGAATGGAATCTTATAGGTCTGCACTACAGCTGTTGCAGGTTTATTTTTTAAATTTTATGTAATTTATCCTTATACTAAGGATTATAGAGTAGCCAAGATACTGTTCTAACCTCCTTTAAATTTCAGGGAAATTTAAACTTAGAGGAGTTTGGCACTACCTAAGACACTAGAAATTAAAAGCAAGAGCTTGGACAAGGACACAGTTCCTTATGTTTAATATAATATGCCTTAAGTAGTTAATAAGTATACACATGTCATGTCATTAAACAAAGGATGTGGTGGCTTAAGAGTCTCAGATAATACTTTTAAATTGTGTTTATGTGGAGTGAGAAAGTATACAACTTTGACCTGATCAAACCAGATTATAAGTTCCATTAGGGCAGGGATATGTGTCCATCTTGTTACCTGATGTACTTGTTAGCTCATCAAAATAGTAAATGCATGCCTGTGAGAAAGATCCTTATACCTGTACCAAGTAGTGACAACTTTAGAAAATGGAAAAAAAATGAACAAAAGTTTCTGGACTGCTATTTTTTTAAATGACAAAAGCAGCCATATGCTTTTAGTAATAAAATCAAACTAAACAGAAGGGTCTGAAACAAGATGCAAATATCTGCCTATTCCTCCCACTCACTCCTTAGAAACAATCACTGGAAATCTTTTGATATGCTTTCTTTGTGATGCTTCTCTTTGATAACGCAAATACACATATTAAAATACATAGTCCTGTCAAAATAACTCCCACATCTTTCCAAGTGAGGGCATCAACTTTGCCCTTTAATAAATACACATATTTTTACTCTGTGTGTTGATGTTTATAGACTAGCATTTATTCTCCTTCACTTTTTTCCCTCTTACAAACTATATTGCAATGAATATTTTGTATATAAGATTTTAAACTAGTCTGCCAGTAAATTCTAAAAGTACTACACCAATTTCCAATATTCTAAGTCAATCCCACCTCTTTCTTCATAACTTTGGAAGCACTAAATGTTTTACTTTAGGTAATTTATAGGAAAAATAGTTCTTTTTATTTACCATTCTCTGATTACTAGTAAAATTGGGTGCCTTTGTCAATATATATATATATATATATGTCTATATATATATATGTCAATATATATATATATATATATGTCTATATATATATATGTCAATATATATATATATTTGTCAATATATATATATATATGAAGTTGTGAGTAAATCTCCTTCCCATTTTTCCCTAATATATTATTTTCTTTGTCTTAAGCCTTCATATATTACTAGTGTCTCTGCTGGTTAAGAGTGTGGCAAAGGTTGTTTTTTTTGTGTGTGTGTGTTTTCGTTTTTTTAATTTTCATATATCTTTTTGTTTACAGAACCTTTCATTATACTGTATCTAAAATATGTATATTATCAAGTCTATCAATCTTTTTATTCATAAGTTCTGAGATTGAAATCTTTCCTACATAAAACAGTACAAATACATGTTTCATATTTTAGAACAGTTAATATTTATTCATTTATTTAGTGTGTATGTTGAAGGTTCATGTATGGACGCCAAAGCAGGACATTGGATATATATATATATATATATATATATATATATATATATATATATATATATATTTTTTTTTTTAACTGATCTCACTCTTATGGCCCTGAGATATTTCAGCTAAAAGGTGTGGCACAAGCTGCTGGAACCAATCTGTTTGCTCCCCATAATGCTGGTCTTGCAGGCATAAACAGCCATGCCTCTTCTGGTTCTGTAAACCATATTCTTTATGGTTGCAAGGGATTGGAACTCAGGTTTGCCCAGTAAGGGCTCATCCACTTTGCTGTCTCTTCAGATTTATTTTTGTCTGATATTTTACCTAGGATTCTTTTTGCAAAAGGATTTTTCTTACTGAATAATCATAGTTTTAACTTAAGTGATTTAAATGAATTAGCACCATTTTCACATTTTTAAATGCTATCTTTGTAATTTTCCATAAACTCATTGGTCTTTCCTAGACTCTCATTACTGCTCCAGTGACACATTCATTGTTTGTGTGCACATACCATTCTAATTACTATAAGCTTATGGTATATTTTGATACCCAGTAGAGCAAATCCAGAACACAAACTTTGGGGGTATATTTTTTATTTTCCTTTCTTATTTCACTGCCCTTTTCCAACCCCATGGTTGGCCTTTTCAACTTGTGGTTGCAGTAGTTTCTGTTTATCCTGGCTCTTCAGGATCTCATACTTTACATTCTTACATTCTGCAGCCATTTCCCCCTTTCGGTCGAGGTCCCATTGGTAAGAGCACACTACTATTGAGATGTAGAAGAGTTTAAACTGTGTATGTATGCCCAAGTGCAGTAGACTGAGTAGTAGAGTAGGACATGTTTAAGTAACTAGATGATTTTTAAGTACTGTTAATTTTGCTGAAACAAAAATAAAAACTACAGAATTTAATCTCACTTTATTGTCCACACACACACATACACACACACACAAACACACTGTTTACCTGGTTGGACATGCCAAATGCTGTTTCAATAAATGGGGTAGAATAGTGATGTAACCAATCATCTTGTTCTAGAAAGATCAGTGATACAGTAGTGGGAAATAAGAACTAATGTTCTAATTTATAGTAATTTATTTAACGGTAGTGATGTAATAATGGTAAACATAAATCACTATATTTCTCATGTGATTCAACTCTCCATTGTGTTTCTACACATTGTAATATTTAAAGGATCTTGTAAAATGCAATCTTGCTGATATAGGAATCAATGTTGATATAGGTACATGTATTTGTATTTTAAGTGAGTAAAATACTGAATGAACTTAATTATTTATTATCAAATTATTAAATTTTAATTAAAATAAAGTACACCTTTAATCACAGCACTCAGGAGGCAGAGGCAGGCAGATTTCTGAGTTCGAGGCCAGCCTGGTCTACAAAGTGACAGCCAGGACAGCCAGGGCTACACAGAGAAACCCTGTCTCAAAAAAACCAAAAAAAAAAACCAAAAAAAAAAAAATTAAAGATGATATGAATGATAGAAGGAAATTTTATATTTTCAAGCTGAAAATGGAATCCTGACATCTAAACTTGACATTATTTTTGAGTTTTCCTTTTATTCCTCTACTGGTGTAGATGTAAGTATCTCCTCTTTCAGTCCTAAGGTGAAGAATACAATTATTGACTGCAGGCTCACTTTACATTGGGGTTGGATGTGGACCATAGGCTTCCCTGCAGCTGAATATAACAAACAAGCTTACCACGAGATTCCAGATGTTTCCACTTCTTTTTGTTTAAGACTATATTGGACCTCCCAGGAGCAAATGTCAGCATGGTTGACTGATAGATCTTCTCTCCTTCATCTTTAAACCTGTATCATTGCCAGCAATTTAAACTTGGTTCCTGATGGGCAAGTAAGTTTCACAGTCCTAGATTATCAACTTACTACCAGTGATATCAGTCAGAAATGGAGCTGTCTAAATTGTGACATTACACGCTCATTTAGAAAGTGAATCCTCACTGGAAAGACAGCTGTACTCATTTGATCTTGTAAACAGGCCATATGAATTTCTACAACGAACTCTGACTGATGAACTCACAGGGAGTTTTTCAGCTTTGATTTTTTTAAAATTGCATGGGGAGGAGAAGGAGTTTACGGGGGAAGATTGGAGTGGAAAATTGATGGCACCTAATTGGGTTAAAGAGGACTCATAATAGAGACTCTGTTGGGAGAGCGAAGACAAGGCTGGTGGGGAGAGTTGTCAGGTGTTCGGTGAGAGGAAGCTCATTGTTTCCCTGATTTACTCTGCTCTCTTCCCAAATGTGCTTTTGGAGCCCAGTCAGCACTGCCAGATTTGAAAATGAAAAAGCCTACTTAAACACCCCTTGACAGCCCCCTCTCTTCTGAAAAACAACCTTTCCCAGACTCATCACAGTTTAGTGATGTGGCCTGTATGCGGCTCAATGCCATGGGATGAATTAATCTCCTCAAGCACATAGTGGTTTAAGTCGGAGATTTATTTGGACCAATGGCTCAATAATCTGTGCCTGTTTTTATAATTTTAGTTACTTTAGTCTTGAAACAAATACTTGACAAGCCTACTAAACTTTCACTTTACATTCCGCTAACCGGCACTGAAGCAGTCAGGTAGAAGACAAGAGAATTACAAATGTCCCAGAGGGTGGGAATTCAGTATTTGGGCTTTTGAGGGAAAACAGTGAGCAGCTTTGCTGTTTTTGCTTGCAATGAGAAAGGCATGCATACATGAGAATGCTGCTAACTTTAATGGCCATTCAGAAAGATGGATTAAACTGGGTAGCAAAATAAATTTCAAGAGTGCTTTTAATGGTGAAACAATCACTAACTGAGAAAAAGATGAAAGAAAAAAGGAAGCAAAACTACTCCATCTCAAAACCGTTTTTTTTTTTTTTTTTTTTTTTTTTTTTTTTTTTTTTTTTAGGCCAAGAGTAAATTTTCATGGTGTGAAGCTGTGGTTCTTTTGATTTCCTGGCACAAGATGGATTTAGGCCTGATATCCTGGGCCTTTACTCCTCCTGGAGCCTGCCTGCTCATATTAAAGCTGAGCTTTTGCTGGGCTGGAAACTGCTTGTCCATTGGCCATTTAACTTGCCAGCATTCTGCTCTCCTGTGTGGAAAATGTGGATCTTCAGCCACATAATGTCTTTCCATTAGCGATGGCGGCTCTCCAAAGCAGGGCTGTGGTTTAAACACAAATGGGTAGTGTGGGCCAAAATGAATGCAATTTTGAGTCTACTATCTTTAAAAGGTGGATCTGGAGGCAATTTAGTGAGTGTAAATTACAATTGACTTTGGAAGAAATAACTCATACACTTGAACCTCCTCAGATGTGTAGCCAATAGGGGGTAGCCAGGCTAACATGAAATTTTACACATCCATCAGCTAAAGAAGAGATCCAAATGTAAAAATCTAGCTATCATATGGATTCGTAACACCCCCTGGAGGACTTGCAGCCCACAAATCAATGAATGGTTTATGCTGGGCCAAAAATGTACTTGCACCATGCTTCTCATTTTTCTTAACCATTTTAGAATGAGCCTCAAAATCACTGCTGCAGAAGGTACTCGTCTGCAGTGAGGGGGCACTACTTCAGGCAGCCGGAGGCATGGTTTTTGGCCACCACCTTAGCCCTTGCAGTGAATGGCTTTTTTACCTTTAAAACTTAAGCCAAGAAGACTTTTTTTTTCACCACGCAAGTGTTTTGATAGCACTTAAAAAGGTTTCAAATCTTGCTGCTTACTGTGACCAATTTCGTACACCATAGTGCTCCTCAGTAGCAGATTAACAGTCTATTCTTGGCTACTGTCTCACCTCTTTGTGTATGTGCATGTGTGAGACCTGCTCTTCATTTTTGCTTGATGTCAACAGCTAGAAGTGCTTCTCCGTTCACAGTCTCCCATTCTCTCTGGATGGTTCTCTGCTTAAGGCTGCACAAGAGACATGTAGTTAATGTTAGTATTTGCCTAAGAAGGAGATCTTTATGTTTGGTTAAAAATTGTAAAGTGCTAACAGCTAAATTATAAACAGTAAAGACTGTTTAATCATTAACTAAATTAATAAAATGTATACTCTCTATTTGAACAGCGAGACTCTCAGTGACAAATACTTCTACATCCTTTGAAAAAGAAATCTGATATTTGAGCTTCTTCGATGTTGTCTTCTACAATTTAGCATATTTCAACACCAGTATGTTCCATCATGCTGCCTACATTTAAAATATTCAGTTGAAATATTTTTTAAAAGCCTCAGCCTCGTAGAAACTCTAAAACCTGTTTCGAGAAAGTAGATGTGGCACACAACATTTTCCATTTGCAGAACTTTGTGACTAGAATTCTGAGTTTGTACTTCATTTTTGTTTTTATAAAAGAAATACCTAAATGTGCATAGACATTTCTTCATTCTTTTTTTTCCTTTCTTCTCCTCTTTCCCTTTCTCCCCTGCTTCTTTGCCTCTTCTTCTTCTATTAACTTAGCATTCCAGTTAGGAATTGTACCCAGCTGATCCGAATGGAGCTCTGAATACCATAATGATCTGCACAGCAGCAGCTTTTCTTTTCTGCTATGTAAATGAATTCCTGACACTGGCATTTTAAGGTTACTGCAGTGCCTCCATAGTCACCAATGGCCCAATATATTTGGGGGATTTTGCCTTGCTGCCCTTAGAGAGAGTATCTCTGCATTTGCTGGGAAGGGCTGCAGAAAAATTCCAGGCAAAAATATAAAGAAAAAATTTTCAACGGTGCCTGCTAAGGTTTCTTTTTGAACTTAATTAGTTAATTTTACAAACTTGGTGTGGATCCTAGGCAATCTTCTTGCCTCAGCCTCTGGACTGCCAGAATTATAGAAGTGTATGCCCAGGCTGAGTTAGCATGTCAAAAGTGTTTCTTCAGAAGCCTCACTTGGGAGCTCTCATTTGATTTGACTAATAACAAGTACATTATCTGACCTTTTGCAAAGAAGGTTGGGAAAAATAAATTTTTAGTTAGACACACCAATGGCCCAGATACTATCAGAGTTCTGTTAGTGATTCAAATGGAAACTAAAACTAAAATAGGCAAATACTGTAATCGATTACATCTGTGGCTGGCAAAGCCCAACAGACAGACCAATGCTAAGCTCCTGTGGCAATGTACTTCTCAAACATGGATGCCTTTTAAAGTCACGTAAACTTTACAGTTCTCCTCCTATCAGTAAAGAATGGGATATGAAGAGAATAAATAACCCAATTAAAAAGTGGGGTACAGATTTAATCAGAGAATTCTCCAAAGATGAAACTCAAATGACTGAGAAACACTTAACTATTCAACATCCTTAGCCAACAGAGAAACGCAAATCAAGACTACTTTGACATTTCATCTTACAGCCATCAGAATGGATAACATCAATTAAACAAGTGGTAGTTCGTGCTGGTGAGGAAACACTTACTCATTGCTGGTAGGAGTGCAAACTTTTGCAGCCACCATTGAATTCAGTATGTTCTTTCTTCAGGAAGATGGAAATTGATCCACCTCAAAACCTAGTTATATCACTCTTGGATATTATATCTAAAGGACACTACATCTGGTAAGATGAGATATTTGCTCAACCACATTCATTGCTATTTGATTCATAATAGTCAGAAATTGGAAGCAACCTAAATGTTCCTCAACAAATGAATCGATAAAGAAAATGTGGTACACAGTGGATATTATTCAATTATTTAAAAACTTAAATTTTCTTGTTAAATGGAAGGAACTAGAAAAATAATCCTCCCAAGTTAGGCATCTAAGACCCAGAAAGGCATATAGATGGTATGTGTTAATTTATATGTGGATATTTGCTGTTTAGTCAATGATAACCAGTCTACAATTCATATAGCCACATATATAGAGAGTAAGGGATTAGGGAAAACAGATATCCCTAGGAAAGGAAAATAAAATACATAGTTTGTTGGGCGGTGGCCTGTGCACAGGCAGCCTGGTCTTCCAGCAAAGGTCTGGAACCCTGGTGACTTCCACTTGCAGGTGTTCAGTCATGCCTCCTGGGTTCCAGGCTCCTGTCAAAGCCTGTATCCCACAGTCCCCCCACACCCATGCAGAGAGGTCTGTGGCCATCAGTCACATCAGGAACAGCACCAAGCCCTCCCACCTGCAAATAAGGTTTCCCCAAAGCTCTCAGACCAAACCAATGAGAAGTACCTGTTGTCAGACCCTTACCCACTCCAAAACTGTATATAAGAATCCTATCAGGACTCGAGTATCGGGGTGCCTTGCCAGAGGAGTCTCCGGACACCCACAAGGACCTGCACAAGACTCCCCACGGGATCCTAAGACCTCTGGTGAGTGGAACACAGTGTCTGCTCCAATCCAATCATGCTGAACCTGAGACTGCATTAACTAGGGAAGCAGGCAACCCGGCCTCTGCTGGGGCACAAGTCCCTTCCAGTCCGCTTGAGTATCAGGGTGCCTTGCCAGAGGAGTCTCCGGACACCCGCAAGGACCCGCACAGGACTCCCCACGGGATCCTAAGACCTCTGGTGAGTGAAACACAGTGTCTGCTCCAATCCAATCGTGCTGAACCTGAGACTGCTTTAACTAGGGAAGCAGGCAACCGGGCCTGAGGTGGGAAACAAGTCCCTTCTGGTCCACTCGAGCACCAGGGTACCTTGCCAGTGGAGTCTCCGGACACCCTCAAGGACCCACACAGGATTCCACACGGGATCCTAAGACTTCTGGTGATTGGAACACAACTTCTGCCAGGAGGCAGGTTTGAACACCAGATATCTGGGCACCTTCCCTGCAAGAATAGAGCTTGCCTGCAGAGAATAGTCTGACCACTGAAACTAAGGAGAGAGCCAGCCTCCCAGGTCTGCTTATAGAGGCTAACAGAGTCTCCTGAGGAACAAGCTCTAATCAGACACAACTATAACAGCTAGCTTCAGAGATTACCAGATGGCAAAAAACAAACGTAAGAATCCTACTAACAGAAATCAAGACCACTCACCATCATCAGAACGCAGCACTCCCACCCCACCTAGTCCTGGGGACCCCAACACAGCCAACAATCTAGACCCAGATTTAAAAGCATATCTCATGATGATGGTAGAGGACATCAAGAAGGACTTTCATAACTCACTTAAAGAAATACAGGAGAGCACTGCTAAAGAGTTACAGGTCCTTAAAGAAAAACAGGAAAACACAACCAAATAGTTGAAATCCTTAAAGAAAAACAGGAAAACACAACCAAACTGGTAGAAGTCCTTAAAGAAAAACAGGAAAACACATCCAAACAGGTGATGGAAATGAACAAAACCATACTAGACCTAAAAAGGGAAGTAGACACAATAAAGAAAACCCAAAGTGAGGCAAGGCTGGAGATAGAAACCCTAGTAAAGAAATCTGGAACCATAGATGCAAGCATCAGCAACAGAATACAAGAGATGAAAGAGAGAATCTCAGGTGCAGAAGATTCCATAAAGAACATCGGCACAACAATCAAAGAAAATACAAAATGCAAAAGGATCCTAACTCAAAACATCCAGGAAATACAGGACACAATGAGAAGACCAAACCTACGGATAATAGGAGTTGATGAGAATGAAGATTTTCAACTTAAAGGGCCAGCAAATATCTTCAATAAAATTTTAGAAGAAAACTTCCCAATCTTAAAGAAAGAGATGCCCACGATCATACAAGAAGCCTACAGAACTCCAAATAGACTGGACCAGAAAAGAAATTCCTCCCAACACGTAATAATCAGAACAACAAATGCACTAAATAAAGATAGAATATTAAAAGCAGTAAGGGAGAAAGGTCAAGTAACATATAAAGGCAGGCCTATCAGAATTACACCAGACTTTTCACCAGAGACTATGAAAGCCAGAAGAGCCTGGACAGATGTTATACCGACACTAAGAGAACACAAATGCCAGCCCAGGTTACTATACCTGGCCAAACTCTCAATTACCATAGATGGAGAAACCAAAGTATTCCATGACAAAACCAAATTCACACATTATCTTTCCATGAATCCAGCCCTTCAACAGATAATAATAGAAAAAAAAAAAAAAACAATACAAGGACAGAAATCATGCCCTAGAAAAAGCAAGAAAGTAATCCCTCAATGAACCTAATAGAAGTCTGCCACAAGAACAGAATGCCAACTCTAACAACAAAAATGAAAGGAAACAACAATTACTTTTCCTTAATATCTCTTAATATCAATGGACTCAATTCCCCAATAAAAGGACATAGATTAACAGACTGGATACACAAAAAGGACCCAACATTCTGCTGCTTATAGGAAACCCATCTCAGGGAAAAAGACAGACACTACCTCAGAGTGAAAGGCTGGAAAACAATTTTCCAAGCACATGGTCTGAAGAAACAAGCTGGAGTAGCCATTCTGATATCGAATAAAATCGACTTCCAACCCAAAGTTATCAAAAAAGACAAGGAGGGACACTTCATACTTATCAATGGTAAAATCCTCCAAGAGGAACTCTCAATTCTGAATATCTATGCCCCAAATGCAAGGGCAGCCACATTCATTAAAGGCATGTTAGTAAAGCTCAAAGCACACATTGCACCTCACACAATAATAGTGGGAGACTTCAACACACCACTTTCATCAATGGACAGATCCTGGAAACAGAAACTAAACAGGGACACAGTGAAACTAACATAAGTTATGAAAGAAATGGAGTTAACAGATATCTACAGAACATTTTATCCTAAAAGAAAAGGATATACCTTCTTCTCAGCACCTCACGGGACCTTCTCCAAAATTGACCATATAATTGGTCACAAAACAGGCCTCAACAGATACAAAAATATTGAAATTGTCCCATGTATCCTATCAGACCAACATGGACTAAGGCTGATCTTCAATAACAACATAAATAATAGAAGGCCAACATTCACATGGAAACTGAATAACACTCTTCTCAATTATACCTTGGTCAAAGATGGAATAAAGAAAGAAATTAAAGACTTTTTACAGTTTAATGACAATGAAGCCACAACTTACCCAAACCTTTGGGACACAATGAAAGCATTTCTAAGAGGGAAACTCATAGTTCTGAATGCCTCCAAAAAGAAACTAGAGAGAGCACACACTAGCAGCTTGACAACACATCTAAAAGCTCTAGAAAAAAAGGAAGAAAATTCACCCAAGAGGAGTAGACGGCAGGAAATAAACTCAGGGGTGAAATCAACTAAGTGGAAACAAGAACTATTCAAAGAATTAACCAAACAAGAAGTGGGTTCTTTGAGAAAATCAACAAGATAGATAAACCCTTAGCTAGACTCACTAGAGGGCACAGGGACAACATCCTAATTAACAAAATCAGAAATGAAAAGGGAGACATAACAATAGATCCTGAAGACATCCAAAACACCATCAGATCCTTCTACAAAAGGCTATACTCAACAAAACTTGAAAACCTGGACGAAATGGACAAATTTCTGGACAGATACCAGGTACCGAAATTAAATCAGGATCAAGTTAAGGAGCTAAGCAGTCCCATATCCCCTAAAGAAATAGAAGCAGTCATTAATAGTCTCCCAGCCAAAAAATCCCAGGACCAGATGGGTTTAGTGCAGAGTTCTACCAGACCTTCAAAGAAGATCTAATTCCAGTTCTGCACAAACTATTCCACAAAATAGAAGTAGAAGGAACTCTACCCAACTCATTTTATGAAGCCACAATTACTCTGATACCTAAATCACAGAAACATCCAACAAAGATAGAGAACTTCAGACTAATTTCCCTTATGAATATTGATGCAAAAATACTCAATAAAATGCTCGCTAACCGAATCCAAGAACACATTAAAGCAATCATCCATCCTGACCAAGTAGGTTTTATTCCAGGGATGCAGGGATGGTTTAATATACAGAAATCCATCAACGTAATCCATTATATAAACAAACTCAAAGACAAAAACCACATGATCATCTCGTTAGATGCAGAAAAAGTGTTCGACAAGATCCAACACACATTCATGATAAAAGTCTTGGAAAGATCAGGAATCCAAGGCCCATACCTAAACATGATAAAAGCAATCTACAGCAAACCAGTAGCCAACATCAAAATAAATGGTGAGAAGCTTGAAGCAATCCCACTAAAATTAGGGACTAGACAAGGCTGTCCACTCTCCCCATACCTACTCAACATTGTACTTGAAGTCCTAGCCAGAGCAATTCGACAACAAAAGGAGATCAAAGGGATACAAATTGGAAAAGATGAAGTCAAAATATCACTTTTTGCAGATGATATGATAGTATATATAAGTGACCCTAAAGATTCCAACAGAGAACTCCTAAACCTGATAAACAGCTTTGGTGAATATCTGGATATAAAATTAACTCAAACAAGTCAATGGCCTTTCTCTACACAAAGAATAAACAGGCTGAGAAAGAAATTAGGGAAACAACACCCTTCTCAATAGTCACAAATAATATAAAATATCTTGGCGTGACTCTAACTAAGGAAGTGAAAGATCTGTATAATAAAAACTTCAAGTCTCTGAAGAAAGAAATTAAAGAAGATCTCAGAAGATGGAAAGATCTCCCATGCTCATGGATTGGCAGGATCAACATTGTGAAAATGGCTGTCTTGCAAAAAGCAATCTACAGATTCAATGCAATCCCCATCAAAATTCCAACCCAATTCTTCAACGAATTAGAAAAAGCAATCTGCAACTTCATCTGGAATAACAAAAACCTAGGATAGCAAAAACTCTTCTCAAGGATAAAAGAATCTCTGGTGGAATCACCATTCCTGACCTAAAGCTTTACTACAGAGCAATTGTGACAAAAACTGCATGGTACTGGTATAATGACAGACAAGTAAACCAATGGAATAGAATTGAAGACCCAGAAATGAACCCACACACATATGGTCACTTGATCTTCGACAAGGGAGCTAAAACCATCCAGTGGAAGAAAGACAGCATTTTCAACAAATGGTTCTGGCACAACTGGTTGTTATCATGTAGAAGAATGAGAATTGATCCATTCCTATCTCTTTATACTAAGGTCAAATCTAAGTGGATCAAGGAACTTCACATAAAACCAGAGACACTGAAACTTATAGAGGAGAAAGTGGGGAAAATCCTTGAAGATATGGGCATAGGGAAAAGATTCCTGTATAGAACAGCAATGGCTTGTGCTGTAAGATCGAGAATTGACAAATGGGACCTCATGAAACTGCAAAGTTTCTGCAAGGCAAAAGACACTGTCAATAAGACAAAAAGAACACCAACAGATTGGGAAAGGATCTTTACATATCCCAAATTAGATAGGGGACTAATATCCAATATATATATAAAGAACTCAAGAATGTGGACTCCAGAAAATCAAATAACCCCATTAAAAAATGGGGCTCAGAATTGAACAAAGAATTCTCATCTGAGGAATCTGAACGGCAGAGAAGCACCTGAAAAATGTTCAACATCCTTAATCTTCAGGGAAATGCAAATCAAAACAACCCTGAGATTCCACCTCACACCAGTCAGAATGGCTAAGATCAAAAATTCAGGTGACAGCAGATGCTGGCGAGGATGTGGAGAAAGAGGAACACTCCTCCATTGTTGGTGGGATTGCAAGCTTGTACAACCACTCTGGAAATCAGTCTGGCGGTTCCTTAGAAAATTGGACATAGTACTAGCAGAGGATCCAGCAATACCTCTCCTGGGCATATATCCAGAAGATGTTCCAACCGGTAAGAAGGACACATGCTCCAATATGTTCATAGCAGCCTTATTTATAATAGCCAGAAGCTGGAGAGAACCCAGATGCCCCTCAACAGAGGAATGGATACAGAAAATGTGGTACATTTACACAATGGAGTACTACCCAGCTATTAAAAAGTATGAATTTATGAAATTCTTGGGCAAATGGATGGACCTGGAGGGCATCATCCTGGGTGAGGTAACACAATCACAAAGGAACTCACACAATATGTACTCACTGATAAGTGGATATTAGCCCAAAACTTAGGATACCCAAGATATAAGATACAGTTTGCTAAACACATGAAACTCAAGAAGAATGAAGACTGAAGTGTGGACACTATGCCCCTCCTTAGAATTGGGAACAGAACATCCATGGAAGGAGTTAGAGAGACAAAGTATGGAGCTGTGATGAAAGGATGGACCATCTAGAGACTGCCATATCCAGGGATCCATCCCATAATTAGCCTCCAAAAGATGACACCATTGCATACACTAGCAAGATTTTGCTGAAAGGACCCAGATATAGCTGTCTCTTGTGAGACTATGCCGGGGCCTGGCAAACACAGAAGTGGATGCTCACAGTCAGCTAGTGAATGGATCACAGGGCCCTCAATGGAGGAGCTGGAGAAAGTACCGAAGGAGCTGAAGGGATCTGCAATCCTATGGGTGGAACAACATTATGAACTAACCAGTACCCCGGAGCTCTTGACTCTAGCTTTATATGTATCAAAAGATGGCTTAGTCAGCCATCACTGGAAAGAGAGTCCCATTGGACATGCAAACTTTATATGCCCCATTACAGGGGAATGCCAGGGCCAAAAAATTGGGAATAGGTGGGTAGGGAAGTAGGGGGGAAGGTATGGGGGACTTTTGGGATAGCATTGGAAATGTAATTGAGGAAAAGATGTAATAATAATAATAAAAAGAATCCTATCAGGTCCCTCCCTGTGAATCTTGGGAGTCTCTCACCTCCCAAGTCTCTGGTGAACTCTGGGGGTTCCCCCCAACCTCCCATTTCCTGAGGTTGCCCGTTTATATTCTTTCTGCGGGCCCTCGGGATTTCAGTCCCTTTCCCTCACCCAATACCAGATCAGGTTCCCCGCTCCCCATCCCTCCCCATCCCCTTTCCCTCCCAAGCCCCTCCCTCCTCACTTATGATTGTTTTCTTCTCTCTCTCAAGTGGGACTGAGGTGTCCTCACTTGGGCACTTCAGCTTGTTAAGCTTTTTTCATTCTGTGGACTGTATCTTGTGCATTCTATATGGGTTTTTTTTGCTAATATCCACTTATTATTATTATTATTAGTGAGTACATACCATGCATGTCCTTTTTTGTCTGAATTACCTCACTCTGGATGATATTTTCTAGTTCTAACCATTTGCCTGCAAAAGTCAGGATGTTCTTGTTCTTAATAGCTGAGTAGGTATTCCATTGTGTAAATGAACCACATTTTCTGTATCCATTCTTCTGTCGTGGGACATCTGGGTTCTTTCCAGCTTCTGGTTATCACAAATAAAGCTGCTATGATCATAGTGGAATACATGCCCCTGTGGCATGGTGGGCCATCTTTTGGATATATTCCCAACAATGGTATAGCTGGGTCTTCAGGTATATCTATTTCCAAATTTCTGATGAACCTCCAGATCTCACAGGGAGGGGCCTTTGATGAAATGCCCAACAATAGGGAGAGGGAACTTATAAAGCCCACCTCCAACAGAAAGACAGGACATCAAGTGGTGGATGGGGTTGCCATCCCACATTCACACCTCTGACCCATAATTGTTTCTGTCTGACAGAATTACAGGGATGAAAATGGAGAGGAGCCTGAGGAAAAGAAGGTCCAGCAACAGGCCCAAAGTGGGATCCAGCTCAAGGGGAGGTCCCAAGGTCTGACTTAGACTCTTTTTCTCCGTTTTTTTGTTTTGTTCAATTCCAACATGTTAGTTTTTGTTTTTATCTTATACTATTTTATTACCCCTTAGAAGCCTGTTTCTATTCTAATGAGAGCTAGAAAGGGAGTATATTGTATCAATAGATGCAGTGGGATTAGGATGGAGCTGGGTGTGAGAGCCTTTAAATATTTGTGTATGTGGCTGAGGTGCCTTTAAGTTAGAAATGGAAGATTTATTAATGAAAAATTAACACATTAAAACGTAAAAAAGAATCTTGTTAAAATTGTCATGAGGTTGCCTAAGAATGTAGCTCAGCTGTTAAAGTATTTGGCTAGTATGTGTGGAGCCTGGAGTTTGATCCCCAGCACTGTACAAACTGGGCATAGTGTTACTCACTGTAACCCTAGCACAGAGAAAGTGAAAGCAGGAAATGTAGTCACTCAAAGTTATGCTCAACCACATGAAGATTTCAAGGCTACTCTGGGCTACCTGAGGCCCTGTCTCAGAAATCAAATGTCAGAGGGTTTGGGTATACCGACCATCTAGTTTTAGTGGTTTGCTAGTTTGTGAAACCTTCATTGCCATACTTGAAGCAAAAGTGATAGTGAGCTAAAGAAACATATATCACTAAACCCAATGTAAAAATACTGCTAACTTAATTGCCTCTGATTGTGAACTAAAGCATGCCTAAAATCTACTCAGTGCTGACCACACAGGCCAACTGATGGGAGGAGAGTCAGTGGAGAAAATGAGAGCAAGGTGACAGATTTCAGTTACAGCCTGTCATCACATTGGCAGAACATGTACTACAATTGGAGCAATGTAGAGAATATCAGTATGGTACCTATGCAAGAATGACACAAAAATTCATGAAGTGTTCCATATTTAAAATAAACAACAAACTATATAAGTTTGAAAACCTTACAAAAGCATTTGAGAAGGAGAACATAAAAGCGTGCGGGCTGCAGAGACTTCTATTTTGTTAGTTTCATAGTAAATCTGGGTCTCTGATCACCTTTTTCAAAATCATGATCCCCTGAATCACATGATCCTTCCATGCTTATGCATCTCCATATCATTTAATATATTATAATATCATCTTTTTAATTGTTTACCATTTGTTGTCTTCTTCACCCTCTCTCAGATGAAGAGACATGATGGCTCATCCATTAAAGGTAAAGTGTACAATCAAAAGACAGGATTGGGGGGACTCTTTTTTCAAATTAGGATATCTCAAGTATGAAAGTTCTACACACACACACACACACACACACACACACATACACACACACTACGTGTTTATGTATGTCTACATAATCAATAATTCAATAGTTTCACATTTAAACAATTCCTAAATTGCAGCTATAAAAATGTTCATTTATATATTACATTTTTGGCTGTCAGGAAGAAAGATAGAAATATTATCAGAGATGATGGTGATGAAGGTAGGAGTGAGGAAATCATTACAGTAGAGGCAAAGAGTCTATCACTATCAGGTAGTAAACAAGTGATGTTCTCTTAGGCCATCTAAAAGAAGCAATAAATAAGCGAGGCCATATTTCTAGCTTTTCAGGTCAGTTTCAAAGATGATTATGGGATGGGAAACACATATAAAGATCTGGGGAAAGCTAGCCTGGGTGCTACCAGAAAAAGAAACACAGCATCGAAGTATTTGAGTACATGCGCAAATTCCACTTGGCCCTATAGCCATTGAAGAGAGTAATAAGTAATGACCTTATCTACCGTCTTTGACCAAGTATGTTGCATATAGGAATTTTCTGTAGAGGAAGAACTTACCTTTGTTATTGCATAGGTTCAGCATCCAATTATTTTGACTGAAGCTCTCAAAAACACGATACACCATTCCTGGTAGCATCATTACTGGTACCAAAAATTTTCAAAACAGACGCATCACCTTTTCTCTTCTAGCTTATTGCTAGCTTCCTTGCACCTTCACATGCTAGTAGCAGAACCCTGTCATGACATGATACTACTGCCTATCACCACAGAGATCCTCAAGTAAGGGTGGATCATTTTGGTTCTGGGAAACTAATCACCTAAAGAGAACTGGTTTCCAGTTAAGTGATTGTCAGTATTTTAGAACCATTCTAGATGATTTGTCCTGAACATAGGTTTTAAAGGAGAGAACATAGGACCAATAGAAGGCAAATAAGTTGTTCAGCAGTAGGCAGAAATGAGCAGGTTTGGATTAGAAAAGTCTGAACAGCCAATGAAAGCACCTATCACCTCTGTAGAGAGGTGACTCCTAGTCAGCAGAGCTCACTAGCTTCTTGTAAGACCACGTGATGGAACTGAAAACTGTGGGCCACAGAGTTCTCATGCTCCACATAGAATCACCTTCATGCGAGTGCAATGGCCTGTGTCTTTCTAGCTGTCCCAGTGAAGCTTTCCTTACTTGTACCTGGGTGTGGAAAATATTAAAAATTAACTCTCCGACTCTTTGCGCTCCTGTTTCTCTCAACCTGCAACTCTCCGGCTGCCACGGGCCACAGGTCTCCTGCCAGATGATCCCATCTTAGCGGTCTCTCTCCGGTGGTGGACCCTCGAGTCCTTTGATTAGACAGGGAAAATCGTGCAACAGAACCTCTTGAGGCAAACTGGACCATACTCCTAATGATTCTAATCACTTCTGTCCCCACCCTAGAAACTGTGACTTTGTATGATTGACCTAATGTAAAGGAAATAAAAATAAAATTACTTAGGATCTCTTAAAAACATTTCTGGTAAATGTGTCCTTTGATTTTTAGGGCAAACATATATATTTTTTTCAAATTAATAGTTTAGAAGTCTTTTGTCCTAGCTTGCCTACTCAACATCTCTTTGCTAAGCTTGTAGCGGCATCCTGTAAAGTCTAATCAAAGTCTGTTACCTCAGGCTGATGCCAATGTCTCTTTGGAATGAGACTCTTGATATTAACCATACATTTTGATTCCATGCAATATAGAATTATTAAATTAAAAACTTGAGCTTTTTAAAAAATGTTTCTTCAAATGTGCACACTGTCATAGAGGCATAGTGCTAATACAAATCAGAACCAAGAATCAACTATTATGATTTTTAATAACTTCTGAGCATAAATTTTGTAAATCGGAGTTATCATTGTGGTGCCCATGTACCTACAGGCATAGTAGATTTTTCAAAATTAGTTTGATCTTTCTTCAAAGGTTCTAATAAGAAGACCCAAGAGAGATAGGTACTTCCTAGACATTCGCCCTGTGATCTATTCCCAGACTGCTTCTCCTTAGTCAAGGGTTAGGGGACAACACGATATATGTCACTAGAAAGTCAAAGGAGGTTAATGTAAAGAAAATTATATCCCCACAGAATCCCACCTTCATTCTGCCATCAATGTATATGTGCAAGGATTACTTCCTTTCGTTTTTACTTCTCAATTATTCAGCCTTCAAAGCTGCTCTAAATAAACATTGCCTTTCTCCCTGATGCCAGCAAATAAATATACTGTTAATTACTTATGAAGTTCCCTTATACCTCACATGTTCTTCCTATGGCCCCCTTTAAAAGTTTTTACAAGGTACACTGCTATAAGGAAACAGTTTGGGTAGAGTAAATCAAATTGGGCTGGCATTTCAGCTCACAGAGATTCCATAATGTACTTATCTGGTTCCCAAGCTTTTTAATTTTTCCCAACCCCTAAGTATTCTTTCTTTAAAATAAATATTTATTATTATTATTATTTGAGTGTTTCAAAAACCATATTTTGATCACATTCACCCCCCAGCTCCTTTCAGAGCCATTTGTTTTCAATTCCTACCTCTGCAACTTTACTTTTTAAAAAATGTAATAATCTTTCCACTCCAGTTTGTGCTATGCATGTGCTTCTGGAGTGGGGCCATCCACTGGAGCATAGTCCACCTACTGTGAGCCAAGTATGATTGAGTGATTTGAGCTAAAGCAAAAGTTCTTTCCTAAGGTCTTCAAGCTAGAAATGAGGAAGAAAAGCTTTTTCCTTTGTTTCCATAGACCTTTGAGTACATAAGTCACACAAAACTCCAGGGTTCTTCCCAACATGCCTAAAGTGGCCTGGAGAAGCACTAAGGTGAGCAGAAGGAAAGTGATGCTGACAAAGATGGAGAAGAAATTGAGAGGTGGTATTCTTGTCATTTGTGCTAGCTTAGACTTGCCCTTCCTTGGCAATGCCAGCTGATTTGTTTTGTTCTCCTGTGAAGTATCCTCCATTGTCACATGTGTTGGAGGACTGTGTTACTAGCTTGTGACACTGTTCCATAGGTTGTAGAACCCTTAGGAAGTACAGTCTAGCTGGGGCAGGTGAATCACATCTGGAGAGTTATCGTGCAGGCTTAGTTTGACCAGATCAGTCTTCTCTGTCTCTCTGTCTCTCTATCTTTGTTTTCCTTTCCCTCTGCTTCCTTATCTACTGAGTTTTAACAAGCCCCCTCCACCCTCTGCCCTGCCCCCCAACCCCAGCCTCAGCAAGATCCCACTGCTAAGGTGCCACCGAAAGAGCTCTTTTTGGTGCAGTCCATTTTTGAGGGAGAAGAATGGACTGTTGCCTTTCAACCAAGAGTCAAAATAAATTCCCCCTCCCTCTAGTTGCTTCTTTCCACTAGTTTGTTAGGGACCAGGAAAGTAATTAATGTCCTTTTCTTCTCTCCTTTCTCTTTCTTTCCTGTCTTCTGCTCTGCCCCACAGGGCTAGTCTTTTCCAAATAAACCAATCATAAAAAGACAACTGCTGCGTGATTCTTTCTGTATGAGGAATCTATAGTAGTCAAACTTTTAGATACAGAAAATAGAGTAGTGGTGGCCAAAGTTCTGGGAAGGGGGGAGGAGACTCTTGTTTTATGATATAGTTAGGACTGGTTGCTCTCCCTACCCAGATATGTACCTCACATATTTCAACCTGTCATCAAACTAGATATGTAGCCAAAAGTCACTGAACTTCTGATTCCCCTGCCTTTACCACTCAAGTGCTGGTAATATAAGCATGATCAGTAAGTTTAACTTTTATGAAGGGCTGAGGACTTAACCCATGACCTTTTGCATACCATTCTGCTACTCTACATTGAGCTGCATGCATCTTTAGTCCCAGGGTAAGTTTTGTTAGATGAAACTGTATAATACTATAATACAGCTAATAGCTATTGTAATGTATAGCAAAAGTGGCTAAGATGGTAAATTTTATGTTATATTATCAAATTAAAACCTGACTTAATAGCTGGGCAATGTGGTATATGTTCTTAACCTCACGACTCAGGAGGCAGAGGCAAGAGGATCTTTGTGAGTTCAAGGCTAGCCATGTCTACAAAGTGAGTTCCATGACAGTCAAGATTTATGTAGAAAGATTAAAACCAAACAAGATCAACACTCCCATTCCACCCCCCACTCCACCCCCCCAAAAAAAAAAACCCCAGCTGTTAGTATCAGGTGCACCTATATACAGCCAGAAGCTCTCTATAGCAAAGTCCCGTTGCCATGGCTACAAGACACGCCATCTCTAGGCGACAGCGCTGCTCCCGCCTCTGTGGCCATGGCACCCCCCCCCCCCACATTCCTTTTGCACATGCACCACACACATCACAGCTTGGATAAAAGACGTGTACCCCTACCCTACCCAAACCCTTTCTTTCCTTCTCTTCCTTCTCACCCCCTCAGAGGTTGCCTCTGCCAATAAAACCTCCCACATGAGATCTGTCCGCGGCATGATCTGTCCAGGACTGCATAACATATTCTATCACCAAACAAACAAACAAAAAAACCTGGATTAATATGTAGAGCTCATTTTTTAAAAGGAGAAATGAGGTAGTATGTTCTTTGTGAGAACTTAGGCCTTAGGTCCCTTTATTCCTTATTTCTTGCCTTCTGAAGGAGAGGCCAGTGTCTGAATCTAGGATTTTCTACTAGGGAATCAAGAGAGTATAGAGGCAAACAAAAAATGTCCAGGAAGAGAAGGGTAGACTTGTTTCACAAGGAGATTCTGAAAAGAGAAGAAAAAGAACCAGGAGAAAGTTGAAGCCACCAGGAAATTGCAGAGAGCCTGAGGTGAGGCAAATGGCAGTGGCTGGGACCCTCATGGGAAGAGCCTCTTGCACTAACAATAGAGCCCCATCAGAACCTGTTTCTTTGTGCAAGCCTGAAGGCTACTGTCTTCATTTTCCACTGTATAATGTGCAACTGTGCAAGACACTCTCTAATGAGGGTAGTGTATGAGAGAAGCAAATAGATTTAAAAAGATAGAAGTAGAGTCTAAAATTGTATCTTCTTTATAAAATTTTAAGCCTAGATCTCAGATTTTAAGTAAGTTATAGAATAGTTAAAATACAAACTATAAAACAATAATACAACAGTCATGTATAGGATCTTGGTGTATAGCATATCAATATGGTATACTCTTCAGATGCAATATAGACTAGCTCTTACTAATGTGAGAAGCCCACTTAAAATTCCTCCCAGTTTCATCTCTGTTTTCCCTCACCAAACTATACTTCACTTGCTGTGGTGGTTTGAATAAGAAAGGTCCACATAGGCTCATTTATTTCAATGTTTGGTTTCTAGTAGGCGGGCTGTTTTATGAAGGATAGGAGGAGGTATGGCCTTGTTGGAGGAAGTATGTCTCTATGGTAAACTTTGACTTTCAAATGCCCTGCCAGGGTCCAGTCTCCCTCTCCCTCTCCCTCTCCCTCTCCCTCTCCCTCTCCCTCTCCCTCTCCCTCTCCCTCTCCCTCTCCCTCTCCCTCTCCCTCTCCCTCTCCCTCTCCCTCTCCCTCTCCCTCTCCCTCTCCCTCTCCCTCTCCCTCTCCCTCTCCCTCTCCCTCTCCCTCTCCCTCTCCCTCTCCCTCTCCCTCTCCCTCTCCCTCTCCCTCTCCCTCTCCCTCTCCCTCTCCCTCTCCCTCTCCCTCTCCCTCTCCCTCTCCCTCTCCCTCTCCCTCTCCCTCTCCCTCTCCCTCTCCCTCTCCCTCTCCCTCTCCCTCTCCCTCTCCCTCTCCCTCTCCCTCTCCCTCTCCCTCTCCCTCTCCCTGTCTCCTCCCTCTGTCTCCTCCCTCTCCCTCTGTCTCCTCCCTCACACTCTCCCTCTCCCTCTCCCTCTCTCTCTGTCTCCTCCCTCACACTTTCCCTCCTTCTCTCCCTCCCTCCCCTCTCTATGTCTCTATCTCTGTCTATCTCTGACTCCTGCTTGTGTATAACATGTAAGCTTTCAACTACTTCTTCAACACCATGTCTGCCTGCTTGCTGCTACCCCTCCCTACTCCCAGTGAAGGGTATGGAATCACACTCTGAAACTATAAGTAAACCCCCAAATTAAGTGCTTTCTTTTATAAGTTGCCTTGCTAATGGTGTAAGACTCTGGTGAGCTTTAACTTACTGGAGAACACCCCCTCCCCCCAGTGAACAACACAGAGCCGGAAATTGATGCAGAAGGAAGAAGAATTTTATTGTTCCAGTCTGTTGAGGTCACCCTGCACATGAAGGAGAGAGAGAGAGAATAATCCAGCACAGCATGTTCAGAGCAGCAACCATTAGGCAAAATGTGATTAGCAGAACAGTGTGACTTTTAAACTGATTGGTCTTTAGGGAATGAGGTGGCAAGGACTTCCCTTGTCTGTAGGTGGCCAATGGTCGTGGAATGTGTCTATGTTTTCTGGGTTTCCTCCACGCACAGGTGGACAACTATCAGTTCTCCCCTCTGTGGTCTGAGGAATGTAATTAGCTTCTCCCTTCTGGGGGGAGGGGTGCCTATGTGTTCTATGACCTTACTCTTCCAGGAGAGGAGGAGTCTGGTGGAATTTTCCAAAGTTCCTGAGCTGACCTCTTCAGTGGGATCTTCTCACAACAAAAGAACAATAACTAAAGCACCTGACGTTTATTTTTCTGGATTTATACTTTCATCACACATGCTACAGATGTTTGCTTAAAATAAGTATTTTCTTGTGATATTTTTGAAAAAAAAAACCATAAAATTTATTTTGTGCATTCAACATTCTATGTTCATAGCACTTGTTATATGTGGTACCTTTGTGCCATTTTTAACACTTCTTTAGTAAGTCATTGTCTGACTATATTTAACTTATCTATTGCCCCTTTGAATAATATAATAATGGGTAGGCTAATATGTGAACCTACCCATTCATGAAACTGATTGACAGCCCTGAGACAACCATCTTGAGGAAAACATGTATGTTAGGTTCCTAATGTCAAAATGGGTGCATTCCAAAAAGAAAATGATTCTCAGAAATTATTCTCTTTCTGGACTTTTTTCTTTGGAGCTATGTCCAAGTCCTGTCAACATCACTGAGACTTGATTCTTCAATTTTGTAGAAACAGTGTTCAGGAGGGATTAATATTCCTGGCCTCAAGTGTGTATTAAAAAGCATTAGAAATTTCACTTTATAGGTAGAAGCAGGACAACATTATCTAAAAGGTTTAGCTATTTATCTTTCTAAAAGTGGAAAAGGGATTTGAATAGAGAGTGGATAGACATGCCCTTTATATCAAAACAAGTCTTCAAAGGAGACATTTAGTGTTTCAAACTTAGTATATTATCTACAACCAAAGTGCCTAAGATCAGTGGCTCCCAGGAGCTGCAAATGAAAACATACTGCCTAAGTAGCAAGTAGAGTCACAGTCCTATAAATACTGCCTTCTGGTGTGGTTTTAGGTGTTAAAGAGGATTGAGATTATTACATGCCCATATTACTTTGTTTCTACTTGTAGAAATGAATAACATCATCTCCTTCGGTTTGTCTCCACATCTACCTGTTCCTCTCAGTTTTAGAAGGGTTATCATGTTGTGTTTTATATGAAAAGAGAAAGAGGCCAGGATAAGTTTGGTAGAGCCAGGTATAGTGAGGTGGGAGGAGGGTGCCTCTGTTGGCCCATGCTGAGGCATCCCTTCCCTTTGAGGTACCAGATATAGGATGTATATAGGATGGAATAGAGTTTATTTAGGGCATATTAAGTGGAGTTGGGAAAGGAGTAGAGAGAGAAGGAGGGAAGAGGAGGGGGGGCAGGGAGAAGTGGATTAGGGAGAGAAGAGGAAGAAAGTAAGAGTGTAAGAGCAAGAGAGCAAGGAGGGGCCAAACAACCCCTTTTATAGTAAGGCAAGCATACCTAGAAGTTGCCAGGTAACTATGGGGCAGAACCTAGAAGAAATGCTAACATACCATCTAATAGGAACTTAGCTATAGAAGCCATAAATGTAACATTTTTTGCAGGTTTAGTCACAAGTAGGGCTTATTTGAAAAACAATGAGTCATTTATTTCAATATTTAAAACATGAAAGCAAGTGTGAAGCTGAGCTGTAAGTCATCCTTCTGATCACTTTATGGGCTCTGGGATGCTATAAAAAGACTCACAAATATGGGCAATAGTAAGAACTAATTGTGGCTGTGAGCAGAACAGTGGAATCCAGTAAAATAAAAAAATAAGAAGACAAACTTAATCTTCTGCCTATAGCATAGGTGGGCATTGGTTATCACATGTGATCACCTGCTTTATAGACTTCTAGAAACAGTCAGAGATTTACTGTGGGAAAACAGTGTTAAGGCTATGATGAATTACAGTTGAATATGAGGCATGGAATCAGCCTTGTTTGTATTCACAGACTGTTGAAGGACATATGCTGCTAAAGAATGGAGGGTGTATAACTGTTACCTTTTCTCCTTTCAGGAGTGCTAACAATAAATGCTTATATTTCTTTCTATGCAGATGCACAGAAATTCCTTGGTAAGAGATTAATTTTACAATGAGTGCTTTAGGCTTAAACTAGAAGGCAATTATTCAAGAAAAAAATGAGAAAAGATTTTTGTGTGACAATTTCTGAGGATTTGACTAATAAATGCACTTTGTATTCTATATACTTTGGATATAAATTCCTATCTTTGGTGTTACCTGAATGCTAATAGAAGAAAGGTCATATTAATATACCTTTCAGCTACCTGAAGTTTTAGGTTCATATGAATTTTTATGATATTTTAATTTAGGTGTATACTTTAACATATTTTTGAATTAGTTTCTTCCTTCATACCAAATCATTAGTTGTACTAAGATGATGTATATAATTTGTTTGTTATATTGCCTCAACTTTTCAAATACACTTGACTTGCTAAGATAAAGAATATGTAGCATTTGTGTCCTTAGGGCTAGCAGATACCTCATTAGTTACTCAAATCATGTTGGAGTTTAAGGTTCTAAATTTTAAAGTATGCATTTATTCTTGCTTATAACTTCATTTTTTTTTTCACTTATAAAGATCCCTGAGAACGTACCTGAAGAGCAGAATTTGAATTATTATTACTGGCTATCTGTTATTCATGTAGTACTAATTTAAAAAACAAACAAACAAAAAGCATACAAAAAACAGAACAAAACAAAAAAACAATAGAGACAAGGTAAGATTTAAAAAAAAAACCAGAGGCTCATTTACAAGAACCAAACCTTTCAGTCTCCCCTGTCCTTCTCTCCCAGTTTCATCATTTATTTGTCTCTGCCTTGTTCCATTAGCTTGTTAACAGTATGGTTTCTATAGCAACACCTATTGGTTGTTGTGATAATGAAGGCCACAGTGAGATCTCCTGCCGAGAAATCCTTGCTGCTGACAAGATCAACTCATATTTTCTTTGTCTGATGTTTTCTATTTCTTCTTGGAATGACCCTTTTAGCAGAATATAAGTGATTTCTATTAATTATCTGTGAAATAAACAGAAATCAGGTATCCCTGACAGCATATCTGATGTTAGTTTTATCCCAGTGATGGTGAGGTACTCCCTGAAAAAACACGGCCAATTTTCCTAGCCATAAATCCCACTACCCAGGACTGTTAACATGAAATAAAATGAAGGTCATCCACTCCTTTCGATCTGAGTTAGAAGGCTTTATGTAGAGAAAAATTTCCATGTACTCTGGGTTTAGGACTTCATCAAAACAGGAAAAGAAAATGTCTGGTACTATTTTTGATGAGTGATAATAATATCGTAGTAATCAAAATAGACTAATGTATAAAATTAAAATATAGAACATTAGTTCTGATAATATAGAATCAGACACTCACTGAGGCAATGACGCAATAAATCTTCCTCTTTTGTCTCTTTCTAGACGTAGTAGATCCTAAGTCTCTATTTGATGCCCCCTGTTAAAACTACTCACTTAACTGCTCACCCAGTTTACTTTATTTGGGACACTCATTCTTACAAGGTTAAACTTGGAACAACTGAAAAATTACAAGTTTTATTGATTGTGAATTTAATCAATTTTACACCATGAACTAAAATTAAAGAAATGCTGCCTAGAATATTCTCATGAGTTGATAAACTCTGGCCTTATTGTTATTTATTTCAATTTCTCTCAGAGTCTTTCTGATTTCATCACAGTCTCCTCTAATGGCTCTTGTTTAATAATGTTTTCTAATAAGTACAGTGAATGATCTACTATTAATATTGACACCAAAGAATTTTATTCAATTTCTCAGCTCCAAAAATTAAGTAATTTTCTAAGTGTTTTAAAAGCTTGTACATTTATCAATATTTTAAATGTGAAATATCATCCCAAGTCTTAATCTCTGGAAATAAAAAAGTTATATGGGAGATATTAAGCTTTTCAATCTCAATGACTAATGTACAGTGTGTATGTGAACTAAGACTTGACAGTTGACAAAAAGTCATGAACAACAATTTTGTTTCTAGTTTTAATTTCATCACATAATTGCACAAATGTCATTTATTTGCATTTAGAGGCAGTTCCAATAGCTACCATGTAACCCCTAAACTCTCCTCTCTTAACATACACACACACACACACACACACACACACAGGGAGGGAGAGAGAGAGAGAGAGAGAGACAGAGACAGAGAGACAGAGATAGAGACAGAGATGCAGAGAGAAAGAGAGAAACAGAGACAGAGATGGAGAGAGACAGAGAGAGAGACACAGAGAGAGAGAGATCATGATTGAATTTCTCTCTAATAGGATTATGGACTTTCTTATCATTTGTTCCTTAGAAGATACAGTTTCTGAAGATAGACACTAGCTTTGTTTATCTCTGCATCTTACAAGGACAGCAAGCCCTTACTGGTACTCAATAATTGGTTGACAAGTGAATGCTCCAGGTCTGCAGTATCAAGTTTAAATTCTGCAGATTCTCTATGAAGGGTTTTCCATTTGGGTATTGAAAGCTGTTGGCATTTAATTTCAGAAAATTTTTGAATAGCATTGTCTATTCCTGGTTTCTGGGCCTTAAATGCCTGGCATAACTCAAAGATATATCAATCCACACTGCCATCCCATCTTTCCATTTGGGTTTCTCTTACTAGGAATTCCAAAGAGTTCCTTCTCCAGAATGAACTTAGGCTCAAGAAGGTATTAGGTCACAAACATCTTTATTCATTATTTACTGTGGAAACAGCATAATTTCTATTCTTTGTGGAAAACTGCTTACTAAATTAACAAATACCTATAAATCTTTAATTCACCTTGAGTATCATTAAATTTACTAGACAAGACCAATGTGGCCATTTAAGAGCAGTTCAGGCATACTACCTTTTGGAAGATAGATTTATAAATTATAGTCTGTCATTTCCATAACAAACACATTTAAAACAAGACTGCTACATGTATGTGTTACAGGTAGTTCAGTGATAGAGTGTTTACCCAGCATGCATAAGGTCCTTGGTTTGAGTTCTCAGCATTGCAAAGAAACATATAACAAGAGAAAGTCAGGAAATACAATTTTTAAAAGAAGAGAGTAACAATGAATATATAAGGTAGTTTCTGAAAGTAGTTTGAATATAATTCTTGGAAAACATCATAATTGAGTACTTGAAAATAATTGAGCAGCATTTTCAGTAATAATTTTCACTGAAATGTTGAACATAAAATGAAGAGTAACAAAGTAAAAACAGGCAAGAATCACATATTTCACCAAGTGTTAAGCATCTTAGTGATGTATGTGTCCGGACCTCTTTTCTCAGACACCATCTTACCTATCAGAATTTCCTGAAGTCTGTGACTCTCTATAGTACCTCACATAATATGCGTTTCTCCTGGGCGAAGACAATTGTTTCTTTTATTTTCATACTGAATTTGACAGAATTATGTGTTTAATAAAACATGATTTTTTTCTCAGTAATTGGCCTGTTGGACAAATTTCCTTCCTGAATTTGATTCTATACAATCTTCTGTTCCTTGTTAGACTGTTGTGGCGCTAACTTAAATACAACATAACTCAAACACCATGCCAATGAAGATGACAAAAATTTATTGTAGTTAAACTGCTGGTTATCAGTTAGGGCCTCAGAGCAGGCTCAGGAGCTGAACTGCCACTGAAGAAAAATTGCATAGCAAATTTAAGGATGACACCACAAAGCAAGGGGGAACAGGATAGGCTTGTAGCTTAGGCTGCAGCTTTGTCCATTTTTAAATTTTCATTTTATTTTTTTATATAAGTGGTTGAACAAGGAAGTTTTCACCAATTAGGCTTGGAGTAGGTTCCTGGGCTTGGGAATTTGAACTTAGTTTGATGAAATCAGCAAGATGGGGAAGTTGCCCTTGAGGTGTCTGGACTTAGATAACTGTTGTCTTACAAGTTGTCCCTGAGATGTCTGGGCTCAGACAACTATTTCCTTATAATAGAAGCTGTTTAACTATTAGGAAGTCCTTACCTCCCCATATGGCCTGTGATCCTGAATTTAATTTTTCCATATGATTAAATGGAGTCTGAAAACAAAATGGTAGTACTTAAAATACATTTTTATTTTGTTTATTCCCAACAAGACATCATATAAAAATAAGAGTGTGATTAAACTAATAACAGCAAGATTAGTAAATTGATATTCATATCTAGCTTTGTATATATAAATAATATTTTTTGTATTTTTGTATAAATAAATAATTTTCTTCTAGTGAATTTTAATCTTTTTATTAGTTTTGTTATACAAGTTTATTATGAAATTTGAATTTCTTGATTCTTCTTCCCAGTTAAGACATCTCGCCCTTGTCCTTCCCAGACATCCCATTGGAAATAAGTCTTAGTATGTTCATCAAATTCTTAGGAAGTCAGTCTTTATCATGCTAAAACCATTTTTTCTGTGACACTCTAGAATTGTACCTTTATAATAATGCAAGCATCAAATTGTGAGGAGATTGCCATGACCTACGTGATACTCATTTGAAATGTAAGAAGCAGCCCAAAGTCTATCTTGTTGCCCAGTTTTCTCCTACTGTCCCCATTCATATAACAAAGTGTGTCTTCCCTCCTTACATATACCTAATTTCCTCTCCGTAACAAGGTATACCTTCCTTCTCTACCCTCACTTCCAAAGAACAAAGAATAAAGATATTTCTTTTAACTGTTAAAATAAAATGTTTTTCTCAGAAAAACAATCCTATTTCCAGAAAAGATGTAGTAAGATGAAGTATCCGACTGAATCAAAACGAAAAAGAAAGTTTTGAGACTTAGCTAATTAATGAAACAGTTAATTTCAGTGGTGATGATCTCATGCTGTGCATTCCACAAAATCCAGACCTGCAATATATTTTGGTTTAATTACATATTCAAATTCATTCAGATTTAACTAAGAAATCACTTACTACTGCATGAAAGCATGGACTACCCTTTTAACATTTTCAAGTGAGGTTGTCAACTCTGTTTTACTTTATGTGAAATGTATGAGCTCAAATGATTTGGATTGTAAATCTCTATATTCCTGTAATTGATTGTAGCTAAGTAAAATGGAACTTACTGTGAGCAGTCATCTAAGCTCAATAGAATTTGGAGATAGTCTATGAAACGGAAATGATAGGGTGGAGAGGCTAGCAGTGATAGAGAAACACTAAATATAAAAGAAAATGATTTATTAAATGTAGTACATACTAGAGTTTTGTTGTGACATTGAAAGAGATTATGGTGTATAAGAAAAATATTTTAAAGGGATGGGAGTTGGTTGCTTGAACTATGCTTTGTATTTTTATCCATAGTCATAATGACAAATAATAAAAACTCAGGGCATTATCCTACCTAGCAAGTTTTAAGGAGATTTGAATTCCATATTATATAAATTAGAATATTATGAAACAAATCAGAAATGACAGTACTGGATGCTTATTCAGTATTTTATTACATAAAAAATGCAAATTAAAAACAGACTTTGATTGCAGTTGTGGTGAGCAATGTGTGCTTACAATTATGTGTTCTAGGATAATGCCAATATGGAATTTCCACATTTGATTTTCTTTATTGTGATAAATATATAATTTATATATTAAAACAATAAGTGATGAAATAAGCAGTGTCATTTCTGATGTTAAACTACTGAATGAGTGTTTTCCAATTGGTTTTGGTTGGTCTTCTGTTGAACTTGATTCCTGCAAGGTACAATGAGCTTGACTTCAGTGATTTTGCTATTTATCGGATAGCTGCAGGACATGTACCTTTTACTACTGCAACACCATCTGGACTTTGTTCAAAATTCTCCTTCCTCCTGAATTGTAGTCAACAAATGTCTCTGCTTGTATAAACACTGTAAATTATCTACGCTCAATGAGGACCACTATCCCTTTGTAACTTAGGTTATTTTTACCTTTCAAGACACAGCTGAGGGATGGGAGTCCTTCAATAGTCCACATATTTTTTTGTTATAATTTATAATTTATTTAAAGTATTTCACATTGAGATTTTTTTTTACATATTTAGATTTGTGCTTAGTGTTAATTCTGATTGTCTGTATTCCCAAAATTTGGGGATTCTTTAAAAAAATATCAAGTGGGCATGGTGGTACACACTTGTAATCCCCATAATTCTTTTGTGGCAAGAGGATTGAGAATTTGATGCCAGCCTAGCCTACACAGTAAAACACTGTCTTTAAAAACTTAATTAAAAGTAAATAAGTAAATAGTAAAATGTAGTAATTTATGTCATACAGAAAGATAACTTTAGTTCATCATATATTTCAGCATGATTAGCAAGAATTAATTTCTATTTTTCTCTTTAGCAGGTAGAGGTGTGGAAGTGATGCTAGTTTTTCATTCAATGATTTTCATATTTTACCCTCTCTGCTCTTCCTAATCAGGCAAGCAGCCCTGGAATGTATTAGGGATGATAATAATTACCTCAAGGCAATTCTCTGTGTTTTCAAGGACAAACAGTACTGCCCCAAGAGATGAGGATAGAGGTTGCCCTCATGGCCATAACTTGAAAAAAATTGAAGGAAGGCCCTACTCCAATTCTTTAGGGCCTCGTGGCTGCTCCTTAATATTCCATGTACTCACAGGTCAGCCTTTATCCTTCTCCACCTATGGTTTTGATCCCATAAGTATAGGGAGTGGCATGCAGGCATTTTTGTGTTCATAGTTAATGTGACTCTGGAAAAGTGCTAGCATCCTCCTCTTTCATCCTCTGTGTGGAAATAATCCAAAAGCCTACTAGACTCAACTCAGAAAGAAGCTGACTAGTTAGGCGATCATATCAACGTAAGACATAAGCAGGAAAGTTTTTGAAAGTGATTACTTACTTTTCAAGTAATAATCTCAAAGTTGGAACTGCTATTGGGTTGGTAAGGGTAGATAAATATCATTAGTATTCTGTAACAGCCCAGTAAATCCATAAGGGGGGGGGGGATGCATTAGTAAAAGGGATGTAATGAAACTCTGAGATGTGGGTTCCCTATGAGTACTGAAGGATTCTTCCAGTCATGCTGTCTTTACAATTGGGTATTCCAAAATTTAATAGTTTTAATAGAAAACTATTAAAAGTTATTGCCTTGGGCATGGCATTGTCTACATTTAATCTGGAAGGCAGAGACAAATGGAACTTTGTGAGCTGAAGGTCAGCTTGATCTACATAGTGACTTCCAGGCCAGCTAAAGCTACATTTTAAGACCTTTTCTATAGGAAGAAAGAAAGAGAGAAAGAAAGAGAGAGAGAAAGAGAGAAAGAGAGAAAGAGAGAAAGAGAGAAAGAGAGAAAGAGAGAAAGAAAGAAAGAAAGAAAGAAAGAAAGAAAGAAAGAAAGAAAGAAAGAAAGAAAGAAAGAAAGAAAGAAAGAAAGAAAGAAAGGAAGGAAGGGAGGGGAAGAAAGGAGGGAAAGAAATAAAGAAAAGTTTGGGGTTGGGATATCTCAGTGATAGGGCATTTGTTTAGCATACTGTGCTTCCATCCTTACCATTATTTTAAAAAAGAGAGAAATAAAGAAAAGTGGAATAGGGGAAAATTAATATTGGTACTGTGTGCCACATCCTGAGCTAGATATGTGTTCTTTCCAAAGAGAGCATTCCTTTTTGGGACATGTTGTCAGCTCTGCCTGGGAGAATAAAGAAATCATAGGTTGTAGTTGGAGGGAAGAAGATAAGATTTTAATTCCATGTGACTTCTACCAAAATCCCTTTATCAAAATGCTCATAAAATGTCAGATTCTAAAATAACTTCAGGAGCTTTTTCTATCTATAGACATTTGATTGTAATTAGGCAGAGTTATGGGAGCAGTTAGAGGTAAAAGTCAGAGGATTGGAGGTGACAGAGGTGTGTGTTCTCTTTTTAGTTATTGGAAGTTCACTAGAGAAATAATAATTACTTTAAAACTTTACAAAAGCTTTCCCTTCACTTTTTCTATCTAATTTATTAGTCCATGACACTATGGATAACTAGACAAGACATTGGAGGAGCTATCAAAGCTAGGAGGACAAATAGTAGGGCTAAACTTGAAATAGGTGATGTTATGTCAAAATAGTATAAGGTGATGAGAATAGTGACTACGTCAAGCCAAACTCTATAGGACAAGTATTCAAGGTCATACCCTGGAAGATGATGTGTAAACATCAAGTACACAGTGCCAAAACTGAGATTGAGGATAGGGTCAGAGTTCAAGAATTTGAGATTAAATGGAGATGCGAGAGGAACAAAGGCTAATGGGTGAAGGCTGAAGGCTGGATGTAAGGTTTGTCATGAGCTCTTCAGATCAAGATGGAAATGTTCATTTCTTCTCTGAAGATGGATCCTATGATGTAGGTCTGCCTTAAAGCTGAAGGCAGTGTTTATGTTGGCATTTGAGCTTCAGCATGATGTGGTATTATGCAGACTATGCTTTTAAAATATGAAAATTGTGTTTGAAATTGGCTTAGTTTTCTGTGACACTGCATGTGACTGTGGAGTGTCAAGTTGGCCTGATGGGAATAGAGGAACAGTAAGTGAGCACTTTGGCACTGTTCATAGGAATGCCATTACTGACTGAAGGGGCAACATAGATGTAAAGGAATAAATTTCTCCTAACTTCCACAAGCCTTGGAAACAAAAGCTGGCACTTCATTACTTTTAAAACCATATTTTTAAAGTTTCTATGATGATGCCTTCCCTATAGCAGGACAGCCTTCAGGTCGGGAGAACAAGAAGGATCAGAACAGGAATAGGCACAGACTCGGATACTGTAATGTCACCTATCGAGTCTAGTTTTTGCTACTTACAGTTTTGCAGCATCAGTCAGTATCTTTCAAGGGCATGGACTTATTTATTGTTACAATGTGAGTCACAAATACTAGTGGGCAGGGTCTCTAATCTAAGTGAAAGGAGTTGATATCTGTATGTTTACCCTGCTCCTTTATTGTTTGCTCAAGTCTTGGTCCCACATTTTACTCCTCCAGCATGGACAATTGAAACTTAATAAGTTATGAAAATCATGCAGATTATAATGGAATAGGTCCAGATCTTTCTCTGTAAACTAAAGTGTTTCTTCTACATAAAACTTCTAGAACAATTTTTTTTTTTGTTTTTGGTTCCTATAATAAGTAAACCATATTTGTGGGGTACTAAGGAAGGATACAGCAAATTTCTCTGAGGCATTCCTCCGAGTGCACATAGGGTGGCACTGATTTCCTGTACTGAATAGATAGGTCTGCCAAGTATTTAAATGACTGGGCTTGATTTTGACTCTTTCATTAGAAATTATAGCTAAGGCCAGGTCAGTCTGACATGAAGAAAAGTCAATTGCTGCTAAGTGACCTCATCTCTGGCAGATACTCTTTTGTAGAACATGTATAATCTTACATGTTTTAGCAACACTTGATGAATGCTGATATTATATTCTGGTAGTATTAGCCTATTAAAGATGGTTTCCTTTTCCCTATAATAATTATGTGAAGTTTTGGAGTTGATTGATTAAGAATAATTTCCTTCAAATTGACATTATTTTGTGTTCTATTCCAACACAGTGTATTAGGGTGAACATGATAAATTATTTTACAGTTTGAGATTGTAAGTCATTTTAGTTAGTTAAATAGTTATCTTATTCCAGAAATTATTTTTCCATATATATAATTGTAGCATCTCCAGTATTTTTTTTCTCTGCAAACAAGGCTCTAGGTACTATTGAATAGAACTAAGTCAGACACTTTGGGTTTCAGGTTTAATTATCACATTAAATCAATAACCTGAATTTCTTTACTTTTGGATATTTTCCTCTGAAAAATGGGTACAGACTACCTGCTTTGTAAAAAATGAACTTTAACCTTCTCCTGTGTAATAAATTATTTCTACAGCTTCCTTTAAACACCTGATGTTAGGCACTTACAAATATGTCTAGTGGAAGTCAATAGCGTATAACAACATCAAAAAAGTTCTTTTTCTGACCTCAACTAAAGCTCTAGTTCTGAAAAAAACTGTTGTTTTCAGAAGATCTTCTTTTAAATCTTATCTCTGTTATTTATCACCTATTGTTAATTTCCTTGAGTCTCATTCGAGTGTGTGTGTATGAGTGTTTGTGTATGTGTGTACATGTGTGCAAACAAGAAAGAGACTCAGAGAATATAAATTTCTCAAAGAATATACTTACCTTCTCATGATGAGATCACTGAGTCCAAGATGGAGAAAGTTGTATCTGATTTCCAGAGCAGAAGAAAGCCCTAGCCAGGTGCTCTGAAGGACAAATAGATTTGGGTGCTAAAGCCTTAAAATTTCCATGACCATTTGACCCAGCATCTAGTAATGCTGACTCCAGTATCAACGATACATCATCTGCATTGTCAGGCATGTAAACTAGCTAAACTTTTATGAATTATACCATACTAAGTTTCTTCTTTTCCAGAATTTCTTGAAAATGTAGTCATATAGTTTAAGTCTTTTATGTCAGGTCAGCAAAATAGCATTGTGTTAAAGTGATTCATGAACATTTTACAATGACCATTCCTTTGACTTAATATTATACTGTGTGTGTGTGTGTTTATATATACATATATACATATATATATATACATTTAGGTATACATGTGTATATATCATATATGTATGTATATATAAACAAAACTGAGTATATATCCAAACACAAATTTGGATATATATATATATATATATACACACACACACACACACACACACAAATTATCTATTTATCTATAATTTTGTTGAAGATATTTGCTGGCCCTTTAAGTTAAAAATCTTCATTCTCATCTACTCCTATTATCCATAGGTTTGGTCTTCTCATTGTGTCCCGGATTTCCTGGATGTTTTGAGTTTGGATCTTTTTGCATTTTGCATTTTCTTTGATTGTTGTACCGATGTTCTATATGGAATCTTCTACACCTGAGATTCTCTCTTCCATCTTTTGTATTCTGTTGCTCATGCTCGCATCTATGGTTCCAGATTTCTTTCCTAGGGTTTCCATCTCCAGCGTTGCCTCACTTTGGTTTTTTGTTTGTTTGTTTGTTTTATTGCATCTACTTCCCTCTTTAGGTCTAGTATGGTTTTGTTCATTTCCATCACTTATTTGGATGTGTTTTCCTGTTTTTCTTTAAGGACTTGCAACTCTTTAGCAGTGTTCTCCTGTATTTCTTTAAGTGAGTTATTAAAGTCCTTCTTGATGTCTTCTATCATCATCATAGATATGCCTTTAAATCCGGGTCTAAGTTTTCGGGTGTGTTGGTGTGCCCAGGACTGGCTGAGGTGGGAGTGCTGTGGTCTGATGATGGTGAGTGGTCTTGGTTTCTGTTAGTAAGATTCTTAAGTCTGCCTTTTGCCATCTGGTAATCTCTGGAGGCAGTTGTTATAGTTGTCTCTGGTTAGAGCTTGTTCCTCTGTTGATTCTCTTATTCTCTACCAGCAGACCTGGTAGACTAGCTCTCTTCTGAGTTTCTGTGGTCAGAGCACTCTCTGCATGCAGGCTCTCCTCTTTCAGGGAAGGTGCACTGATATCTGGTGTTCGAACTTGCCTCCTGGCAGAAGATGAAGATCCAGAACAGGACCCGTCCCAGAAGCTGTTAGCTTTTGTAGTCCACACTCGCACCTGTGCAGACTAGTCTCAGCAGAATCCAGGGACCAAGATGGCTCCCTCAGATCCTCTGGCAACTCCCTTCCAGGCCGGGCTGATACCTCTCCTCTGGCAAGGAAGGTGCTCTGATGTCTGGAGCCTGAAATGGGGCCTGCCTCAGAAGCTCTGTGGCTCCTGCCTGTCCCAGAAGCTGTTAGCTTCTGTAGTCTACACTCTCACCTGTGCAGATTAGTCTTGGTGGAGTCCGGGAACCAAGATATCTCCTGCAGATGCTCCGGCAACAGATGATAGAGGTCTTTAAGAAGACATAAATGATCCCTTAAGAAATACAGGAGTACACAGGTGTACTGGCTAGTTTTGTGTCAACTTGACACAGGCTGCAGTTTTCACAGAGAAAGGAGCTTGAGTTGGGGAAATTCCTCCATGAGATCCAGCTGTAAGGCCAAGTACTTTCTTTATAAGAGTTGCTATAGTTGTAGATTCTTTTCACAGCAATTGAACATTGCTAAGTCATTGCAGAGAAATCTTTGTCTTTTCCCAAATCAAAATATTTGTTTTGTGGTGGAATTTAACTTAAATATTGTTGTTAATTAGTTTCTTTTTTCTTTTATTGGTTATTTTATTTATTTACATTCCAAATGTCCCCCTTCTAAGTTTCTCATGTGAACCCCCTATCCCATCCCCACTCCCCCCTGCTTCTATGAGGATGCTCACCCACTCACCCACCCATTCCCTCCTCACCACTCTAGCACCACCCTATTCTGGTGCATCAAGCCTCCACAGGACCAAGGGCCTTCCTTCCCATTAATGCCAGATAAGGCCATCTTCTGCTTCATATGCAGCTGGAGCCATGGGTCCCTCACTGTGTACTTTTTGGTTGGTGGTTTAGGCTCTGGGCATTCTGATTCATCTGGTTTGTTGATATTGGTATTCTTTCTATGGAGTTGTAATCACCTTCAGCTCCTTCAGTCCTTTTTCTAACTCTTCCATTGGGATCCCTTTGCTCAGTCTGACATTTGGCTGCGAGCATCTACATCTGTATTGGTTAGGCTCTGTCAGAGGCTCTCAGGGGACAGCTGTATCAGGTATCAGGTTCCTTTCAGCAAGTGCTTCTTGGCATCAGCAATCGTGTCTGTTTGGTGTCTGTAGATGGGATGGATCCCCAGGTGGAGCAGTCTCTGGATGGCTTTTCCTTCAGTCTCTGCTCCACTGTTTGCCCCGTGTTTTATTTAGATAGGAACCATTGTTTCTTAATGGGAGTGCAAGAATTGGGATTTGAATTTAAAAGCAAAATGATCTTCATTAGTTGTTTAAAAGGTTCAGGGAAAGCAGCATTATGTTAATTCTTACAGGTCAAACAGATGTGGCATAAATAATACAAGAGGTAAGGCACAGATACACAAGTATTACTGTTGTGCACATTTTCCCCCCTTAAAGTTCTAATAAAAAATAATCCCAGGGTTAAATATTTGTTGATAAAGGTTCACCATATTTTCTTCATTTAATTTCTTAATGCCATCCAGCTCTCTCCCACCCCTGCCAGCTCTGGCCATTTCACTGTTTCTGTGGTTAATTTATAGTCTCCTGATGGAATATCTACCAGGAAAATATGCTTGTCTACTTAAAAGCTATGACATATTAGAGACTTTGAGTTTTCAGTACTGCAGGAAGCTGCATAACCAATTTCTTAAATCAAAGAATATATTAAAAATGTTTTATAGATAATTCATTTTAATATAATGCTAATTTTATTTTATACTTATACTGTCTTCTTTGAACTACATATAGTTTTAAAATGCCCACCACTGTTGAAAATGGTCAGTTTTATTCTTTCAAATATTGATTTTTTTCCAATTAGCTTTTATTCTCTAATACTACATTTCACTCTATACATAAATTCAATTACACCTAGTTACAATTTAAAAAAGCATGAATTCTGGGCCTATTTTCTCACACCAAATCTTTTCTTTCTTAACCTTCTCAGAAAAGATAGAAAACCTGTTTGGCATTCTGCAGATGTTAGACTCCTGCTGATAATACATCTTAGCAGGTCTGGGTGATGGTTTTGTTGCATAAAAGAACTAAGCTCGGAGGGATTTGTGATTTTTGAATTCTAGAAATAGTATGATGGAAAAAACTAATGATCCCAAGCAGAGTTCACTGCTTTTGTGAAATCTACTGGGAAGAAGAGAGGGCCATTCTCCCCCTGCTCTGAACCCATGCTTTTCTTAGACTCTGGCACACAGTACTGGTGAGAGACAGTGTGCCTGTGGCTTGTTATGTTTCATTAATCAAATGTGGGCAGATAAGTGAATCCCAAGCACCAAAGAATGTAGCACTACAGTTTGTGGTCATTTTCACTCATTGGAAAGCCACATTTCCATTCCATTTTCCTTTTATCTTCCGAATTAGTAAGCCATAATTTAATGTGAAAGCCACAGATCTTTCTTTGGGATGATTTAAAATGGTCCCAAGTGAAAACGATTTTCTGTGAATGACATAAATTATTCATTCCTCAGCTTTCTGAGATTTATCTTTACCTTTCCCACCCCCTCAATGTTACTTTGAGCATGTCTTATAAAAGCAGTTGGAATGTTTTGATGCATTAAGAATCCAAATGCCATCAGTGCCTCACTGAAATCTCTTATCTTTAGTCAATATCTTTCCAGAGAGCCAACTCTGATGGAATTTCAGCTTCCCAGAGGCACTAGTACATCCTCCTGACAGGAATTCTGTAATCAGTGATAACAAATTCCAAATATGGTGGCAAAGAAGAAGTCTGGATATTGGTTAGGAAAGGAGATCCTTCAGATCTTAGTAAAGTTCAATCCAACTGGAAATTTTACAAAAGGCTGAAAACACTCACTTTATTAAACACTCACTCCAACCTTGGCATTTACTGAACACTCACTATGCTGTAGGTACAAAGAACTTCCATAGCTGCCCTTGCTTGGCTATTTCTTTTGTATGAGGCAAGCACTCCCTATCTGTATCATAGAAAAATGAAGGGACAAATTCGAGGTTACACAACTAATTAAGAGGAGGGGACTCAATCAAATTCAGTTTTTCTAGTTACTGTGTCTACTACAAATCTGTACTTGCAGGCCTGAAAACAACTGTTCGGAGCATGTATTTATGAAAAAAACCTTTTTTTTCCTTTAGAATTATTCTGAAACATCAGCTGTGTTTTTGGTTTTATGTTCCTTTGTCCATTTGTACTTACACACACACACACACACACACACACACACACACACACACACACACACACACACTTCTTTCCCTATGCCCACTCTTAACCCCGCCCTGAAATAAAATCTTTAAAATGTATACCAGGGTTTTTACTTTGTAAATAAAATGTAATAGAAACAGAGGGGTATCAGGCTCAAGCCAGTGTGAAATTTGCCCTGGTAGAGAAATTTGCCCAAACCTTACTGACAGTCCCTCAGGGGCTTGCTGGGACAGAGGATGCGCACAGCACCACCTCTTTCAGACAAGCCTGGTTCTTTATGGCTGCTAGCATCCTGCTTTAATTGTGGTTTCATCTTGCTATAGGGACTGAGGATTAGCTTTCTAGCACGTTGTTGTCTAAAAACTGGAAATAGCTCTGGATAGAGATGGAGTCATTTTATTTAAAATGAAAAAACTGACATTGTGATCCCTCTCCACTTCCCATCCCCCAAATATTTATTCATCCCTGGTCTTTTGTCTCAGAAAGGACACACTATTCTGGGCTCTGAATTTGACCACACCTGATTTCATGAGTAAAGATTTCTATGGAACAGAAGGGATGCTAAGCAGCTGCTCTGATGCTGCCCTTTCTCTAAAACTGGCAGAGATCTGATGCCCCAATGCAGTTTAAAGAATGCTCGTGAGTGGCATTTCTCCCACCCACAGTTATCAGCTCTTTACTAAGCATTTTGTTCTATTTATGGTGAAACATGACAAATGGCAGCTAAATTTTATCTACGCTCAAACTTTTCACTGAAAACTTTAAATGTATGTCATTTGCATAAAATGCTGTTCAGTTTGTGATGGCTCTATCCAGTTCTGCTATTGTTGGATGGAATTCCCAAGCAGTTAAATCTTGTTGAGCAGGACCCTGTGAGCTAGACAACTTTCAGATAACTCAGTTTCCCAGTTATCTCTGATGTAATGTGATAGTCCTTTTTGGTTCAAACTTGGAACAATCTCTCTCTCTCTCTCTCTCTCTCTCTCTCTCTCTCTCTCTCTCTCTCTTTATAGATTTTTCTCTCATACACTACATCTGTACCACAGGTTCTTTCTCTCCATTACAACCAGCTTCTCCTCCCTTTTTCTTCAGGTCAGGTCCACTTTTCCTCTTCAGAAAGGAACAGACCTCTAAGCAACAACAGCTGAACAACCAAACATTACAAAACACGACACAATAAGACAAAAGTTCTCATCATCAAGGCTGGACAAGGCAACCCAAAATGAGTAAAGCAGTCCAAAGGCCAGGCAAAAGAGTCAGAGATACACCTACTCCCACTGATAGGAGTCCCACAAAACCACAAAACCACAAAACCACTAAGCTAATGATTATAATATATGAGCAGAGGACCTTGATCAGACCCTTGCAAGTCCCATGCTTGCCAGAAGGAAGTTTAATGCTACTGGCTGAGGAGCTCTGGGTTCTTTTATTAATTTCCTTGTATTGCCCCCAGAGAGCTCTGCCTGGAGGCTTGCCACTGGGCATATTCTGAGCTTATTTTTGTATTCTTCTATGAGTTCAAATTCTAGTTTCTTTAGGTACCACTTTATCTGGGTAACTTCATTATCTTCTATAAACCCCATTTCTATCACCTGTAGAAAGAATAACTAGCTCAAAGGAATAGCGTCAGGGGCAAATACATAAAATCTTACTAGTGCCTTAGCAAATTTTTCACCCATTTGAAAGTGAATCATAACATCATTAATACTCCTTCAACTGTCAGTCCTTGCAGGCCCTCAATGCATACTTTGACAATAGCCTTTCTGCATGTAATTACGACAGAAATCAGTTTATTCTTATGCCATTTACATTTCTTTTGCAGAGACAGTTTACTTGTACCATAGGAAAAACTGTCATAGCAGGTTAGCTCTAGATTAGAGTACACATAAAGTACTTGATGCCATTTAGCAAACGTGCTGTTATACAGAGGAAAGATACTTTACTTAGATTAGTTAGATTCACTAACTCATGAGCTGGAATTTCAAATGTTTCTTTTGGATTTTAAAGTAGTCTTCACTAATCTGTGCTATTACTTCAATAACTGCACAGTAAAGTGACTGATAATGAGTGTGTGCATGTGGGGTAGGGTTTATTGCCTAACTAACTGATTAGACTGTCTTCCTTCTTCTCCCTTTTTTTTTTCTCCTTTTCTATCTTTCTTCCCAAAGAAAGGGATGGCAAGGGAGAACAACAAATGTCTATTTGCTAGCTGGCTATCAGGTCCCCTCTAGCCATCTTCTCTACCATGTAAGAGTTGTGTACAAAGGTGAGCTTCTCAGGCCTCAAGAGTGAGCACTTTGACCTTACTGCCGAATCACTTTTCCAGAGAGTGCCATGAGATCATGTGTCACTTTTTTGAACTTCTGGCCTAGTCGAGCTTATATAATACATTATTCTCTTTTAGGTTAAAATATAAGCTCTCTTAATGAAAACACTATTTTTGGTCTGTTTGGAAAATTTTATTTCTATCCTGAAAAGGTGTATTTGAAATAATGAATCGTAGGAGAACTATAGAATTTATCAGTTATCTCCTTATTAGCACATTATGTTTTAATAGCATATTAATGTAAGGTTATAATTCATTTCAGTAAAGTTGTTTTATGATGCATATTTGAGTCTAATTAATTAGAAGTCTGCAATTTGATTAGAGAATTGTTTCAGATGAATGTCAAGATTTTTTTTTATACCAAGTTTTATTGCTTTGAAGTGGGTACTTTGGTCTTACTAAATATACCATTACAGATTTCTTACAACTTTGGTTTCTCAACAAATATTTTAACATTAATTTCTTAATCATTTAAAGATTTAAAGCATGTGTAAGTCTGTAAAACTAACTCATTAAAACAGACCAATCACCTTAAAAATGAAACCATATTGTTACTTTGCTATTGTTAATATGTAATTTAATTATGCTCATATTAGATGATGGAATAAAATTAATAGCTTTTTATTTTTTTATTTTTTATTTTTTTGGCTTAAATTCACCAATGTGGGTGGTGAAAATTAAAACAACTAAACCTTGAAAGGACCAAACCGCAGACTTAGAGCACTGGGTCAACAGGAGCAGGAAAGAGAGGGAAGGAGGAATAAATTCCAGAAATTCTATTCAAGTATGATACTATTGTGTGTAAAGAAACTGCAAATAGAATTCTTTTACACCTTTATAGACCACCACAGAAGTGTTATATAATTCACAGCTTGTAGTTATATCACTTAAAATTAAAGTGCTAAATTAGCTAGTTCATATTCTATTACTATGGCAAAACACTTGTATGTGGGGACTTAGAAAGAAAGAGGTATATTTGCTTTCTACTTCTGAAAGTTGAAGAGCATGGGCGTACAGAGGCTCTACCCTGGTGAGGTCTTCCTGTCAGATGGCATCAGAATGGTAGTGCCAGGTGTGGAAGATGTCACACAGCAAGACAGGAAGCTAAAGACCAAATGCACTAGCCTTTCTATTTGAGAACTATTTACAAATTACATTTAGTGTGTGTGTATGTGTGTGTGTATGTTTGCATACCACAGCAGGTGCGTGAAGATCACAGAACAACTTTTGGGAGTTGGTATTCTCCTTATGCCATGTGGGTTCCTAGAACTGGATTCAAGTTATCAAGCTCTTTAGCAAGCACCTTCACCAGCTAGGACATCTTACATGCCCCACTCTTTCTCTTTTCACAACTCTTTCTGTGAGGTACTGAAAACTGATTTGTCAAGAATTTGTGATGGCATACTGGATCTTTGAGACCATCATTATTGCCTCTGAGAAATGTGTTTTGGTTTTAGTTGTGGTTCTTTTTTTTTTTTTTCTGTTGTTTGTTTTCCCAACCACCCTTAACTTTTACCAGCCACCCTTTCCATACTTGAAAAAGTATTTATTAGATTTCATTTTGTTCTTGTGTGTGTTGCACTCCTTAAAGAAGGTTGAGATTGGGATGAATGATCATATACTATGAGAGACTGTTTGCTTGTGGTTCCAGTTGAGGAAGATCTTTCTTGACAGGTTCCTGACCCTGAACTTCTACCAAGGATTGAAGGAACTTCAAGAGGAAGCCACTTATATGAAGGCTATAATGAGGATAGCCAGCACTTCTGGAGTGATTACAGCTTTCACATGTGTTGACTCATTTGATTGCTATGAAACCCCCAAGAGGTAGATTTGTACAATTACTTGTCTTTTATGGATTCTCAAACTGAAGCAATGATAAAAATAACTACAAAGTATGGTCAGTAATTCAGAGTTCAGTCTGAACACAGGCAGGCTGGCTTTACAGCATAAGCAATACTATCTCCTCAGTTGGGATCTTTCATAGGAACAATGAAATCTGGGGGTGATAGACCGTAGAGGGAAACCACTCAGGAGATATGGAGGTACCTGTGGCACACCAGTCAGTTTAATTTTACTTCACATCACTTTTCTCTGTCTGGGAAGATCATCTTGATCTCATGGTCTCTCTCAGGGGTAGGAATCTGTTTTCTTTCATCTCTGCTAAGTCATGCCGTGGCACTTGAAGTTTACTGTTTTTCTAACCCAGTTCAATTTACAAACAAATAAAAACAAAGTGGTTCAAGGAATGCAGATCCAGCTCAGCTCATGAATGCTTGGCTATCATGTGCCAACATCCTGTGTTCTATCCCTAGCCTGGATTGGATAGGGCATGTCACTGAGAGAAGCAAACAAGTCAAATAGTGAAATAAACAACCAAACCAAACCAAACCAATCAAAACCAAACTACAACCCTAATGACAGCAACAACAGTAACAGAGCCCCACAGAACTGGTTCCATGAAAGAAAACCAATAAGCACAAATCCTCTTAAAGCGATGGAACATACAGTTACTTTAGAATTTTTTAATTTAACACATAAGCAACCAAAACAAAACAAAATATGCTTAAATAGCCCAAATCAAATTACTCTAAGAAGCAGATAAAAACAGAAATATTTAAGAAGTCCTTGGAAAACAAATAAGTTTGATTTTATTTAATTCATGCATCTTGACATCAAAGCAAGATAAATATTTGGTCAAATGATCTAGATAATTTCTACAAAAAAGTCACTTTTATCTACATAAATAATAGTGGTAATCCACCCTGTTAGTTCTGTGAGTTTGGTTATTTGAATGATTGATGGTTATTTAGCCATAATCCAGGTGTCCTAAATCCTGAGGAAAATTATTCTTTCTGAAGATCGATTTTCTTTTTAAATTGGTATTTAGTGAATTCTCTGTTCACAAAAGGGGAGAGGGGTGTTCAGACACAAACACCTGGGTTTGACTTCAGTCCTTGCTTCACTTTGCCAGCATAGGCACACTATGCTTCACTCTATGCACACCCTATGCTTCACCAGCCAAGTCATTGCTTTGTATAACCATGGGAAGTCAACTATGTGGTTGTTGATGGGCTCCAGCAAGCCATCTCACCGGCTTTCCCATGATGAACTAATAAGCATGTCAGTAAACCCTCAGGCCCTCAGCACCCATCTCTCAGAACAAGTGGTAGCCAATCCATTGTGAGTGTTGCTTTCATTTTGAAGTTTCAGACAAGTTGTAGTCTTGGAAAGATCAGGCTAATTTTGATACCTCTGGAAATTTCTTACTTAACCTAGTTTTCACTGGGCCTCTATTTGATGACATGAATTATCAATTTAACAGCAGCAAGATGGCAAGCAAAAAACCGGAGTTGGGTCATCCAGAGTTGGGCCATCCAGGGAGCAAACATGGAAGCAAATGCATATAATTAAGTAAATGTTAAAGAGCACTTAGAACCACCAATGCCAAAGTTTCCTTGCATGATCAACAGCACAAGTTCAAGCTTCTAAACTTTAGGTACCTCTAACCTTTGCCTCTTTTATGACTCTACTTTTTTTCTCATCTGACAGACTACATGCCAACATGCAACTCAGAATTCCTAACCCTGGTGATTTATAGCTTACAGCTGCTTCACTGTCTCAGACCTGGCAGCTGCTTTTCAGATGTCTTCAAAACTAGTGGGAGAGTGTTAATGTGAACTTGAGTGGCTGCAGGAGCGAAAAAAAGCTGATGAAAAACTCATCTGAGTTCAACTCCAAAGCTTTTCATTGATCTTTGCTTTCAGGGCCAAACAAAATGTTTGGTTTATTTTATAAGCTAATTGGGTGTGTGAAAGGCTACTTGGCATTTGCTATTGACTGAGCCTAACAAAAGTGATCACCAAGCTGGGTAATCAATAAGGTATCGATTACAAGCGTGTGATTGGATTAGCCAGTTGATCAATACTGTGTGCTAATATATTAACAAGCAAATTACCAAGCAACCCTTACGAGCAGAATGCTGACTCTGATTGCATTACAAACTAGTGAGATCTAATGACCTACCAAGTGCAAGGGGTTAGTTATACAAATCAACACCTGAAAGTATTTTTTTCCCTTGAAGATTTCTTTCCTGCCAATGAAAATGCTTTCTTAAGTGAGATTCAAATTTAATTACAGATAGCAAGTAGTTTCAATGGGACACCTAATTTCCAACCAAATTTAATTCACCAGGAAGTGGTCTTTGGAACCCCAGATGAAGTAATCTGAATAACTTTTGGGAAACCTTAGCCAATATCAAAAAGGCAAGCACAAAGAGGTTCCCTTTCTGTCTCAAAATTTTGGTGCATGGGCTCCCAGACTGGTTATCCTGAGATCTTTCATGACAGAATCTACTGTCTCTTGGTCCTTCTTATAGACCACATATACCTTTCCAGTTCCCATTTTAAATTAACCTATTATTTAACTACTATAGTTGAAGAATGGAAAAAACAATGCAGTGCACTCATGTGTGAATATATATATATATATATATATATATATATATATATGCATGTGTGAGCACATGTGTGAGTGTGAGCTCATTTGTGTGTGTGTACTCATGAAGAATGAAGAATTTTAGCTATTAACAAAAAGTACTCAAGACAGACTGTGCAGTAAAGAAAACATTTATTGCCACTTTATTCACTATACCAAAGAATTGAGATCAACCTCATTATAGATTGAAATATAATAAAACTCTTTAAATAAAACTGAAATTAAAAAGTTTGTTGCTAAGTATATCCACTTAGGACTTAGGACATATAATATTACACAAGATTACACAATCTCACAAAGAAATAAGCTTCGTGTTCTCTCTCATATGTGGAATATAGTCAATAATATATGCATATATGTAAACAAGTATAGAACAGTTTAGGAATAATAGAGAACAAGAAATGCTAAATATAAGGGTATGAGGAAGGACTGAATGCTGGTAGTATATGTGAATATATATGTATATACACATACATATATATATATATAAATATATATGTATATATACATATATATATACATAAATATATACATATATATACACACACACACATATATATATATATATATATATATATATATATATGCTTTTCTAATTCTTATTCTATCATGGATCTTTTTGGGGCTGGTAGATAAGGGTATAAATTTAATTATCACAGCATTCCAGGCTGAATATCAGTTCTAACTGTATACAAGTTCATCATGCTGTATTGGATTAGTAAATTTTGGTGTTTATTTGGGTCTGGTGAATTTTGGTGTGTGATATTTTTATTTATTTTCAAGAATTTTTTTTTTTGAAGAAAAAGAAAATATCTTCCACGTTAAAAAAAAAACCCACTTCCTTAGGATGTGTTATGCATAGATGATTCTATAAATGATCTTACAAAGGAAAAAGCCACAAAACAAGGTTTTTCCACCCGCTTTCCCCATGATTGGGTGAACCATTTATTCAATTGATTGTACTCTCTCGGATTCCCTAAGTGGAAACCACTTTGGTCACTTTCTCTCTTAATCCTTTCGCTTTTAAGAAACCTTTTCCCCCCTTTGCCTCAGGGAAGCTGAACCGATTAGTCTAAATTCTCCAGCGTTATTTGTAGACTGGAAAGGTCTCCCTAGGCTCGGAGGCAGCATGTTAGCCAGAGCAGCAGTGAGGCCAGGCAAGCAGGGCTCCCGCAGCGTGGAGCGACAGGCTGTGGCCTCACCAGGCACAGGCAGGTTGCAGCTGACAAAACAGCTAACAGGGCTGCCCAGGCCTGGAGGGAGGAGGGGTGAACCTGTCAATCACCCCCACAGAAGCACAGGCAAGAAATATTATATGTGAAGGAGATTTGTCAGTTCCAAGATGTTAAGGTGAACCAAGGTTGAGTTTGCCTGAGGTTAAAGCACTTAATGCCTGAAGGGCCACAGCCCTACCCCCACTTCTACCCCACCCCCAACCTCTCCTTGCTGTGTGCACTTGGTGGTTTCAGTTTTGTATATAAGTAGCAATTCAGAACTATCAGGAATACCTAGTGACATTTTCATGAGAACTGCTTTTCTCTTTGATTAAAATTGATAGAATCCAATAATCACAGATGACAATCTTCTTAGATCCATTCCTCTGTGATGAGTGCTTTGAATGAAAAGCACTGTCTCCAAATGAGTGTATATCAACAAAGTCCAAGATACATGAAATTAACTATTGGTAGTCAAATACTGTGATGGTTCCTGAAACTATGACATCATCACCTTTAGGGTTGATTGATTCTCCCAGGCTCTCTACCACAAGGCAGGATTTCATAGGTCAAGAATGACTGGTATCTAGCCTAAGCTCTGATGGCATATGGTGGTGTAGTGATATTGTGATCCATGTAGCCAGAATAATTCATTTAGTCATCAATCACTCTATCCCTGTTAAGAAATACCAGACCAGCAGTAAAATTCTAATTAAATTTTTACATTCATCAAAAAGCTTCAAGAGGGCCGTTAAAGAATATTGAACATCTTACGACTGTAAGACAGGTGTCTATAATGCTATAAACCTCCATCAGAGTGTTGCTGCTTGATTCTCCTGACAGAATTCTACTTTTTTGTACTGTGATTAATTTCACATTTAATTGATGGCACCATAAATATTTCTCAAACAAGACCCAGCTGGATGGCTGTCAAACCAGCTGGATGGTTGTTGGTGATAATGACTATAATTGAAAGGCAAGTTTTCTGCTTTTTTTTTCTCCTATGTTGACATGGAAGAAGACAAGAGAGTAAATGGTGACAGGTGAGAGAGAAAATTTCCCTACCAATTCATTCAGGGAATTATGAAAATTTTACTAGGAAAGGAACAGAAACTTTAAGGGACTTGTCACAGGAGTTATGAGAGTTTTAACATCTTAGTCGTCTAAGTGTGAATCCCCTAACCAAAATTTGTTTATTTATTTTATTTCTAAATTGTCTCATGTTATCTATTTCTCTCTTACTTAATACTGGCTAGTAGTCATTTCCATCAGTTTGAAGATAGTTGTGTTTTATAAGACCATAGTTTCCTTTACCTTTATAGAGTTTCTTTTACCTGCATAAAAATTTATAGATCCTTGTTTGACTGGAGTTACAAGGTATCTTCTTTTGCCCATTTTACCCCCAGAGGACTCAACTTCCCATAAAGAGAAAATGCCATTCTTGAAAGGTGACTTTGGTTGGTTGCAATAGATGTCTCAAAAGTCATCCTGTGGTAGAATGATGGTTAATGAAGACAAAATGCAAAGGTGGACAGTTGCCAGAAGCATGCATAAATGATGTGGCTTACAAGAAGATGACTGGTTGTAATAAAAGGTATTTAATTGAAGGGTCAAAACAAAATATGTGATATGAAAGTGAGGGACACTAGGAATCGTTGTTTTAAACAGAATAGGGGATGAGTTAAGTTGGGCAAGGGGAGGGTGTCAGCCGAACCTAAGCACATATGAAACACCATATAGATAGAATTAAAATACTTTATAAGCTAACTATAAAATACAAGTTTTGAAAGCATGAAAAAAAAGATGTTTATCTTAGTGTTCTAGTCCTATGAAGAAACTCCAGTGGGGGTTTAGAGCATTATAGAGGTTTATAGTTGTAAATGTCCAATATTCTTTAACAGCCCCCTAGAAGATCTTTTGAGGCTTTTTCATGAATGTAAAAAATTAATTGAAAGAATTTTACTGCTGATGCAGATCACCTTGCATGAACAAAGCAAGTTTTAAAAGAAAGCCCTTACTTGGGGCTTGTTTACAGATTAAGAGATTTAGCTCATTATCTTCATGGCAAGAAGTATGACAAGCATGTAGGCAGACATGGTGCTAGAGAGGTAACTGAGAATTCTACATTTGGATCCACAGGAAGCAGGAGAATGAGAAACTGGACCTGGTTTGGGTTTCTGAACTAGTGACACACTTCTTCCAACAAGGCCACACACACACACACACACACACACACACACACTCCAACAACAACACACCTCCTAATTCTTGTCAAATAGCACCACTCAGTACCACTTCCTAATGACCAAGCATTCAAATAAGCCTATGAAGTCTATTCCTATTTGTGATGGTTTGTATATCCTTGGACCAGGGAGTGGCACCATCTGAAGGTGTGGCCTTGTTGGAATAGGTGTGACCTGGTTGGAATGGGTGTGTCACTGTGGGTGTGGGTATAAGATCCTCACCCTAGTTGCCTGGAAGTCAGTCTTCCACTAGCAGCCTTTGGATGAAGACATAGAACTCTCAGCTCCTCCTGCGCCATACCTGCCTGGATACTGCCATGCTCCCACCTTGATGATAATGGACTGAACCTCTGAACCTGTAAGCCAGCCCCAATTAAATGTTGTTTTTTTTTATAAGACTTGCCTTGGTCATAGTGTCTGTTCACAGCAGTAAAACCCTAACTAATACAGAAGTTATACTAATACACTATTCAAGTGTATACTAATACACTATTCAAACCACTATAGGCACTATTGGGCAGGTGGGCATATCTTGCCTGGCCAATGGTTATTCTGGGACAGAGGGTTCACAGCTAGGTAAGACCATTGATGTCCCAGTCCTCTAGCAGCCTGTATAGTACCTGCCAGCACTACTAAGGCTATCCAGCAGAGAGGAACTCTCCAGTTCAGTTTCAGCCTCTCTGCAGAAAATGGGAGTGAATGCAAAACTCATGGATTCTTAATGTGCTAAGAAGAAATGATGTTTTGAGTGCTCAGCTCTAACCAGGATGTTTAAATCACCCTCACTAAAATCCTAGGACTTTTTTGGAAGTGTGGGTATGTAGTACATAAGAGCCAGAAAATAGGAAAAAGGGCTATGGAATTATAAGTTCTGGGCATGATAAAGCTGGTATAATTAAGACCTTACAGCAGTTATGACTGCTTGTGATGGACCAATATAAGACTGGGATTATCAACAGTTGATCATGGATTGAGAAGGGGGCAAAGAGGACTCTACCCTTCCCTGAAGGGGTGGTATCTTAGTTATTAGCTTCCTATACCTGGGAAGAAGGAAAATCAAGGGATATTATCATCAGATTTATCTATGAGAACATTTTTTTAATTACTAAAACATGCAGAAGGACCCAATGTATAGGGAATGAATTAAGTCCTGAGGAAATGTGTGTTGTTGACATGGGCACAGCCATGTCAAGGACCTCAACAGTTTAGATGCATGGGAAATGGCAAATAGTTTCTTCCTGTTCAAAATTTTCTAATATTTATTTCTTTCTTTATTTGTTTGTTTATTCACTTTACATCCTGATCACAGGCACACTCCCTCCTCTCCTCCTAGTCCCACACACACATATCCCTTTTCCCATTGCCCTCTCCACTTCTCTGAAGAGAAGGGGAAGACTCCCATGGATACCAACTCTCCCAAGCACACCAGGACTAAGGAAATCTCCCACTGAGGCCAGACAAGGCAGCCTAGCTAGGAGAAATGGGATCCAAAGGAAGGCTCAGAGTCAGAGACAGCCCCCACTCTAATTGGTAGGGGACCCAACTGAAGAACAAGCTGCACACCCCCTACAAATATGTAGTAGGCCTAGGTCCAGACCATTCATGCTCGTGGTTGGTGGTTTAGTCTCTGTGAGCCCCCATGGTCCCAGGTAAGTTGACTCAGTAGATCTTCTTGTGGAGTCCTTGATCTCTCTGATTCCCTCAATTTTTATCCCCATTCTTCCACATGACTCTCCTAGAGCTCTGCCTAATGTTTGGCTGTGGGTCTCTGTATCTGTTTTCATCAGCTGCTGGATGAAGCCTCTCTGAAGACAGTTATGCTAGGCTATAGTCTGCTAGCAGAGCAGAGTGTTATTAATAGTGTTGGGTGTTGGATCTCTTTCATGTGGTAGGTCTCAAGTTGGGCCAGTCATTGGTTGGCCATTGTAATGCCTGATGTTTGTATTTTGATGTTAATTTGGGGCTTCTAAGACCTAGAATCTGTGTGTAGCCTTTGGGACCATGTTCCCAAGTTAATTGTGATTTGGTGAATGAAGATGTCAACAGCCAGTACCAGGGAGAAGAGATAAAGGTAGAGTAAAGGTGTGGCAGGCTTGGGAGGAGAGAGAAGCCACCAGAGAATAGAAGAAGAACGTGCAGGAGAGGAGAAAGTTTAGCTGAAACATAAAAAATGTGGTCCTGTAGGCTGGCCAGTTGGAGCTAAGAGCAGCCCAGATGAAACATAAAACATATAAAGTGATAATTTGTGTTATCGTCAGGAAGGTAGATTATAACAGCATAGAGGATCGGCAGCTGAACAGCTATTGTGCTGCCTAAGGAATATTAAAAAAAAATATAAAGGCTGTGAGTGTCTTTCACCTGAGAATATAAATGGTCAAAGGAGGGAAAGAAACCCTGTGCCAGTATTTTTAAATATTTAAATAAAAATTACTATAGGTCATTCCCCCAATCTCTGTTCCATCTTTATACCTGCATATATTTTTGTTTGTTTGTTTATTTTTCAAGACAGTGTTTCTCTGTATAGCTCTGGCTGTCCTGGAGCTCACTTTGTAGACCAGGCTGGTCTGGAACTCAGAAATCCGCCTGCCTCTGCCTCCCGAGTGCTGGGATTAAAGGCGTGCGCCACCAAGCCCAGCACCTGCACATCTTATAAGCAACACAAATTTTGGGTGGAAGGTTTTGTGGGTTGTCAGTGTCCCCCTCCCTTTATTGGAAGTTCTGCTTGGATACGGAAGATGACAACTTTAGTCTCCATATACCCAGCTGCTCAGAGTCTCAGCGAGTGTCACCACACAAATTCAAAGAGCCTTCCCTGTTACAGATATCCAGCTTATCCTAAGAATGTGTCCCCACCAATTTCAGTTCTCTCTCCCATCCCTCTACTTCTCCCCAACTGCTCTCCCATGCCTGATACTTACTTCTGTGCCCCTCCCCACCCCTTCTTCCAACCAGTTCCCTCCTTTCATTTACTTCCAATTTCAATTTTACATCCACTTCTGAGTGAGATTCAAGCCCCCTTAGGCCTTCACTGTTATTTAGCTTTTTTTGGGGGGTCTCTGGATTTTAGCATGATTATCTTATACTCTATGGCTAATATCCACTTATAAGTGAGTACATACCATGTATGTCTTTCTGAGTTTGGGTTACCTCACTCAGGATATTTTCTAGTTCCATCCATTTGCTTGCAATTTTTATGATGTCTTTTTTTTTAATAGCTGAGTAGAATTCCACTGTGTAAATGTACCACATATTCTTTATCCATCCTTCATTTGAGAGACATCTAGGTTGTTTCCCATGATTTTTGTGTCCATAGTTCCTGTTCTCTAGGTTTTCCATCTCCAGGATTTTTTCAGTTTGGGCTTTCCTTATTGCTTCTGCTTCCATTGTTAGTTCTTGAAGAGTTTTATTCATTTCCTATACCAGTTTGATTGCATTTTCCTTTATTTCTTTAAGGGATTTATTCATTTTCTCTTTAAAGGCCTCTATCAGCTTTATATAATTCTATTTACGATCTTCTTGAGCTTTGAATGTATTAGGATATCTAAGACTTAACTGTAGTCAGATAACTGGTCTCTTTTGGTGCCATATTGCACTGGTTCTGGTTAATTTTGTTCTTATGCTGGCTCTTAGCCATCTCATTGTCCCTGGTGTTGGCTGGATGTTCCTGACTCGGGAAGGACCTCTTGGGGAATCAGGCAGAGCTATGGAACTCTACAATGGAGCTCAGGGAACAGCAGGCTGCTCAATTTTGCTGTTTGTGTCCTAGGTGGATCTAAATGTTTTTGGGGACCTGCAGATCTCTTTGGAAAGGCAGACCCAACCATGGGCTAGACAATGGAGGTCAGGGGGCAGCATACAGGTTTCCTCTTCTGTGTCTCAGGTGGACAAGGAAGGCAGGGCATTAGGAGGAAGGGGTCAAATCTAGATGTTGCTTGGGCCCTTCAGACCTCCTTGGTGAGTGGCAGGCAGAACTGTGGGCCAGACTCCTTGTCCAAGTTTGAATGTTGATAGTGTGTGCAGACAATGTTCAACAGAGCTTTCTCCCTGAAACCATATTTATGGCCTAAAAAATTGCTCCCCTAGAAGACTGCTCCTACTGAGATTGGCTAAAGCTTCTTGATTTAGCTGAATTCAATAACACGGCCTCTTTATTCAGCTGTATATAGTAAACACAATTCCAGGGTGTCATAGCTTCTCCATCAAAAACTCTACTCCTCCCATCCCCAGTATTCCTCAGTATATATTTGTGTTTTCTTCATTCTCTTGTCACCCTAGTCAAGTCATTTCCTGGAGGTCTGCAAGGACACAGCACCAATAGTTTTGGTAGAATCCCTAGAGTAGAATTGAGCCGGACAAGAAGACAAATATTGCAAATTCTGTAGATTTTGTTTAGGTTCTTGTCTTTATGTTCCAGCCTTGAATTCCTTGGCTTTCTTCAATGATGGACTATATAACTTGTAAACCAAACAAACCCTTCCCTCCTCCAAGTTACTTTTGTTTTGTGTTTTATCTCAACCACAGGTAAGCAAACTAGAAGAAAACTCGTTGGGATGGGTAGTGTAAAAATAAGCAACTTGCTGGTGAGGATGTGCCTGCTGGAGTACAAAATACAAGTATATATATATATATATATATATATATATATATATATATATATATAGAGAGAGAGAGAGAGAGAGAGAGAGAGAGAGAGGGAGAGGGAGAGGGAGAAAGAGTCAGTCTGGAAAATTATGACTAATACAAAGTTACAATACAGAACCTAAGCACTGTATTGTTATTTATTTTGGAATGTTTAAGATGGCATTATATCACACATATTTACAACTTGCCTTTTTCATTTATTCTTTTTAAAGTCATCCTTCTTGGCATAGGAATCTGTGTTTTCATTCATTTTTCATTAATGCATAATATCTCATTGTATAAATGGACTATAGTAGCAATGTTTTTATCCCCCTTTGTGTGTGTGTTTGTGTGTGTGTGTGTGTGAAGCACTCAGTAACTGAGCTAAATCCTCAGTGTGCCTTGTCCTCCCTCCAAGGGATATTTGGTTTGTTTCCATTTGTTTGTTTTTTCTTCCTGAACATCAATTCTCTGAGCATCCCTTTCATGTACTAGATGACAGTCTAAGGTGCTGTCTGGGAGGAAAATGCAGAAATATAAATAATATTAGCAACTTATTTTTTTCTTTTAAAAAATGACTAGAAACTGATTTTACATCCTTAGCTTTACCACCTCTAATTAAGCTTTTCAAGGTTTTAATTTTTATTTAATTTGATTTGTAAATAGCTATGTCTCCTAATAATGACTTTTCCATCCTGGTTTTTGAAAAATTCTCTCCTAAACCAGTTTTCCTTCAAGTCCAAATGAAAAAAAAACTGCACTCTGATCCCAGCATTGTCAACTTAATATTCACAGACTACTTGGGACATTAATTCCATACACTGAGCACTATTTCAGTACTTATGTTGAAGATAATAATTCCTAAAGAAAGGAATAGTTCAGAAATACATAATTTATGAAATTTGCAAATATTTTAGCTAATAGTTAAAAGCATTCACATTTCAATTAGATTTTATTCATTTAATAAAAATGTATTTATTAAGTACCCAACCTGGATTGGACACTGCTAATTACTGAGGACATGGTAAGACAGAAAGCAGGGGCAATCTAAATTTGGAAATCACTAAATGTTATTGGCTTCATAAAGAAAAAAAAAAAAAAACCCGTAGCTTGCTGAAGGAATGTGATGAAGTTGAACCAAGGCTCTAGGAATGGAAACCAAGAACATCCCCTTAAAGAAAGGACACTATGGTGAGCCCTATAGGATTCAGGACAATTGCTGAGATGGTAGGGAGTAGGTGGTAACCCAGGGGAGACACATGAGAGAATGCGCGAAATGGTAGAAAAGCAGTAAGAGAGATGTTAGATCATGTAAAACTTTAAGGATCACAAAATCATTTATATTTTGTCATAAGGAAAGTATGATAAGGATGATAGTATTAGTATTTTAAATCTATTATTCCGGCAGTTTCTTGGAGAATATTTTTAAAGCATGCAACTATACAATGAAAGGGTGCCTGGCAAGAGTTATGCTGGAGTGAGGGGGATGGGACTTAGAGTGTCTAGAAGATCAAAGAGTGAAAATAGTTAGATATTTTTGAAAGAATATTAAATCAGGCTTCAAGGGGGTTTCATGAATAATCTTGCTTAGGAACAGAGTGAAGATCAGGAAAGAGTTAAAGAAACTTTCAAATTTCTGTCTTGAGAACTAAATTCTTGTTCTATAATTAAACACAAAGGAAATCAAAGCAGTATTTCCGGGTTCTGTTCTAAAAGTAGTGGAAAACAAGTCAACAAGACAAGTCAGGAAAAACAAGCACTGTTGGTCCAGAGAGGGGAACTGTTGATCCAGGGCAGTATGAAAATGATGCTGGAATATGAAAATGAAGCCCTTGAAAGAGGTTTCACTGTTTGCTTATGATCTTTCCCTGGCCTGGGTCTCTCAATTTTTTTGACGTTCTTGACATTTTCAGTCTAAAGTCTTCTCAAATTACATCATATATGTGTATGAAAAATCACAGCGAAATCACTGTTGTATGTTATAATGAAACACATTGTTTTGTATAATAAATGTATTATGATAAAAACACTATGAATGGAGAAACTCTTCCCTCCCCTTTAGGACTTGCTTCTAGCATCCTCTCCCCAGCGAGAAGAATCTCTCCTACCACAGGCAGGTCTTTTCTCTTTCTCCTGATCCATTTGCAGCCTATTCATGCTAACATAACTCATCACCATTCGCCTGTCTTGATGATCCACCCAGATTATACGCATTTTGAGGCAGGAATCTGATCTACAGTCATTTCACAGTTTTAACATTCTCTATCTCCTCCTCTGTCTGCACTGTGGAGCAGTAGTAGAATAGAAGGTCTCAGCTCTGTTACTCCAGAGGTCTGTGATGCTAGTTAAGAATGGTTGTAAATCTTCACAAAGACATAGATATTGATTACAAAATTAATAAAAAATATTTTCCAGTTTATTTTCTGATCAGTATTTCTTCTAAATAAAATAGTTAACAAATCTTCAAAGTGTCTGGATAACCAAACATGGAATGGGATTCATTTGGTGTTGATTTTTTTGTCAGGATCAATATCTAGCAAAAATTCTTCCCCCCTCCCCTAGGGTTTAGACATGAGTTTCCGAAGAAAGTAAACACCTTACAATTAATATAGTACACATAAACTATACTTTAAAATAAATATCTCAGGCATGTGATCCACCCAACCATACAGGGTTAATATCTCAACATCCTAAGTAATAATTTTAAAGAAAATTATATAGATATACAAAATCAAAAGCATGTGTCTTATAAGAAGATAAAAGGCAAAAGATAATTTGAAGTAGTGATTTTGTTGTGGGTTAAATGCAAAATGTTACCCACAGGCTCATATGGGTGAACATGGTTGGCAGCAGTATTTGGGGTTGGAGGACTTAGAAGCTCCAGGAAATGGTTTTATTATGTCATTTCTACTCTCTGCTTCCAGTTCTGCCCTGATGAGAGGAAGTGAGCAGACCCAGCTTCACACTCTCACCATCACAGAGCCTTCCCTGTCTTGATGGGTCATATCCAGACTATGAGCCAGAAAACCCCACATTCCCTTGAGATGTTTCTTGTCAGGTATTTGGTCATAGAAATGAGAAAAATAACTAACAGAAATATTAATACACTTTTAATTAAACTCTACTCAGTAATTTAATTTATAATTCTAGGAAAATTTTTGTTTTAACCCTAGGCTTAAAGTTCAATTTTTTTCCCCTTAGGATTTCATTCGCTATGTGAAAGAAAAAGTAAACCTACAAACTTCATGTATACATTTGTTTTCATATTAATTCAGGTATACCCACAATATATTTAATGATGTTAAATTGTTGATCACTTGTTTATTTCATGGGCTTTGAGACAACTTTAAGTTCTTACCAGAGAAAAATCAGTATTTGCTAATCATGTAATATTTTAAGTATTGTTATGACCTCATGTGTTACTTTTCTATTGTTGTGATAAAATACCATGACTAAGGAAACTCATAGAAGGAAAAGTTTATTTGACTTGAGGTTATTATAGAGGGATAAGAGTTTGTCACGGCAGCAAGGAGCAGATGTGGCAGCTGGTGCAGAAGCTGAGAGGTCACATCTTAGATTCAAGCAGGAAGCAGAGACCCTTTGGGAATGACAGAAAGCCTTCGAGACCCTTGAAGGCCATCGTCCCCCCTTCCCACCGTGACATACTTCCTCCAACGAATTCACACCTGAAACATTCCTATCAACTGGAGAACAAAATATTCAAATGCACAAAATTGTAAGGTATCATATCCAAACCACTACATCTTGTGAATAAGAAACCAAATAATTTTAGCATCTTTTTTTTAGTTATAAAAAGGTGACTTTTTTTTTTTTTTTTTTTTTTTTTTTGGTTTTCTGAGACAGGGTTTCTCTGTATAACCCTGGCTGTCCTGGAACTCACTTTGTAGACCAGGCTGGCCTCAAACTCGGAAATCCACCTGCCTCTGCCTCCCAAGTGCTGGGAGCACATGTCTATCAAAAAATCACTTAAAAAAGATTTATTTATTATAATTTTATTTGTTATGAGTGTTCGCCTGCATATATGTTTGTACCCCATGTCCACTCCTGGTACACGAGGAAGCCCTAAGATTGCATCAGGTACTTTAAAAGTGGAGGTACAACTAATTCTAGGCTGCCAGAGGTGAGGGTTGGGGCTAGGAATTGAACCCAGTATGTTTGGAAGAACATCAAGCAATCTTAATCACTGAGCCATCCCTAGAGTCACTTTCTAAAATAAACTTTGAGAATATCATGAGGCCTTCCTTTCCATGTGAGTGATGTATTTCCTTATTGTGCTTTACTCCTATATCCCTACTCTAGATCTATCTTTATAGAGTCACCCAGAAAATAGGACTGACTACATTTTGAAGCTTTTGGAATTTTTCTGTGCCCAGACTGAACTAGATAAATGTGAACTTCTTCAATGTGGCTTTGGAGATGAAAAAAAAAAAAAAAAACCTTATAAGATGTTAATTATTTTTTAACATGAACTTGAAATCTAGGATTTTCTAGTTTGAAAATTCAGAAAGACATTTAACTTAGAGAAGAAAAATGCCAAAAAATATTTTCAATTCCCAGAAAATGAATATTGTTATATTACTTTCAAATAAATAATTTCTAATGTTATTCACACCAATTCATTGTTGATAATTACAGTTTCTTAGTGAGTATAAACTTTTATGAAACCTTTTGTTTTAGAAGACTAATAATAGCTATTAAGATGCTCTAAGAAATAAAATATACTTATATTTTGATTTAATGAATTCAAATTATGTAGAAAGAGCTTAGACTTTTTAAAATTTTTATAGAGTATTAAGATTCTTTTGTCACAAGAATAAACATATTTAATAAATGCATAGGATATAAAACCTCATGATATTTTAGCAGTTATGGAATTTTATATTTTAAACTTTATGCGTATTATTAAATTAGTGTTTGTATTATTAAATTACTATATAATAGTATAGAATTAGAAGAAGAAAATGGTTGTTTAAACGTGCTTGTATAAGGACTTATTGACAATAGTACAAAGTGGGCTTTGGAGGAGCTTTCAAGCAATCTTATAATCTTTTAGCAAAGTTAGGGGTGCCTGGCATCTGCTCTGTAGCACACCCCCTTGTCCTTGTGCATGCTGGCAATGACACTCCAAACTGGCAGTAGCCAAAGAATCGCAGCATGAACTGGACACAACACAGAGAGCAGAGATCCAGTGGCATCTATTGGTGTGATCATCCTTTCTGGAAGGAACATATTCCCCCACCAAAAAAATTATAAGTGGAATCTAGATACTCATGACTGTTTCTAAGTAGAAAGATTATAAAACTATTCATAAGTATATATGGTAAACATAAAAAATATTAACTATCAGAAACAAAAGTATAAATGATACATGAAATAAAGAATTAACAATACATAAAATCTGCTACTACCAGAAACCATATTTTTTCTCAAACGCACCCATAAATATAATTAAGTTCATGCATTTTCAGTAAGTCATCTTAATATACGGTCAATATGAAAATTAGAGTAGTTTTCCAACAATCCATTTTTTTCTTTGACTTAGTTTTTATTTAGCTTCCATTTTCCTGTAAAATATATACATTTTAACATATAATGCCATCAATAAGATACCAGTTTTATCTTCACTCGCTGGTATGAATACTCTGTGACTCATTTAAGGATATGAATTATACAAGTCACCATTCTCCCTTCCTTCTGACATAGGATTCTGGCTTGTGTTTTGTATTTGCAATCTGTATGCTGACAAAATTGGTGTTTTTCCTTTAAAGAGCTACATATTTCATGCATATGTGGCAGTTATAGGTGCATATGTATGCTGTAGGTACAGCTCACATTCATTGCAAATAATTACAGAGAAAGGGATCCAGTGAGCAAAGTGAGTTGATAAAAATAACAGTGCAAGACTCCATATTTATTCATTTGCAATGATTTCCACATCAACTTCACTCAGTTTATAAATCTAAACATTAGTTCTCTTGCTGTCAGCACTTCAGGCTCCACCTGGGATCAGTCAGGCAGGCTGTGCTTTCTGCATTGTAGAATCATCATGCAAAATAAAGATTCTGCATTTGGAATGTGGCTGACAGGTTGGTTGATGATGCACCAGGCAAGAAGGAATGTACTTTCCCTCGTCAGTAGTGTAAGCTCTTCTGTTCCAGAGGCTTATGTCTTTAGTAAGAAAAGCAGATGTGACTTAAGGAGCAAGGACATAAGGTGCATGCTGGGGAAGAATCATGACTTCTCAAGCACATTTGAATTTCAGAATTCCCAGTCTTTCTTAAAAAAAAAAAGTTTAAATTTCTCACAAATTTGGTACCTTTATTTCTGAAACAAAAGCATATGCTATAAGTTTTACTTATTTTATATGTTTAGGTGAAGAATTTGCATTTACTCTGGAGAATATCTCCAAATGGCCAAATTTATCAAATTTATAGTTATTTCCCTTGAAAATTTTTTCTTAAACATTTGAAGGTTATTTTTTTCTTCTAATGAATAAACTAGAACTGGTCAAACTGGTTAGTTTAAACACACTGTCCTTTGTTATCTATCTCTAGAGTCTACAATAGAAAAGAGTTTACTGTGTTACTATTTTATATCTAGAAAAGGATAGCAAGTAACAATCACGTTTAAGATAAATAGCTTGATTCGAGGCTTTTACTACCAGTCATTCATATTTTTTCCATTAGATGTTTATATATCACAAATAGTATTACCTTTGAAACATGAAGTATATTTTCTACTAATCAAAACTAATAGTTTTGAAATACTAGCAACAAAGAAATAACTAAGAATTAGTTTCCTGGCTGCTTTTATACTAGAGACAGATTGTGTTACACAGAAATCCATTCAATGGTAGGTCTGCAGGATGTGTATAGCTATTAGAAATGAACAAAGCAGTAATCTGATTGCACATAAAGTGGTTGAATACTCATATCGAAATTTTAGAATCTCTGTACATGAGCTCCAGCAAAACTGGTAATGAAGATATCTTGTAGAATAATTAAACTATTTGTATATTTAAAATTAACTTTGAAGGCTGGAGAAATGGCTCTGAGGTTAAAAGTACTGCCTGCTTTTCCAGAGGTCTTGAGTTCAATTTCCAGCAACCACATGGTGGCTCATAACCATCTACGATGAGATCTGGTGCCCTCTTCTGGCTTGCATGCATACATGCAAGTAGAATGAATATATATATATATATATATATATATATATATATATATATGTATGTATATGTATATGTATATGTACATATATATAATTTTTAAAATGACTTTGTTTCTGCATCTTCTTGTCTCTCAAATTCAAGGTAGTCTGTTTATTTAGATTAAATAATCGGTCAAATTAAGTACCACATAAGAGCATGACTAACCAAGACACAGTTACCCTACTGTATAATATGGGAGAAGAGGTAGATATAAATGCCACTCTATAATATTTAATTGCACTTCCTTTAGTGACTTAGTTCTATACCAAACATTAAAGACATATGGATATTGCATATTATTTTAATTAGTAAATTTATTTTAAAATTGGTACTTAACTATATTTTATTCACCCTACTATTGAGGACATTTTAATGCAATTTTATTAAATCTTAAAAATATCTACCCACCCAAGAAAGACATTATCATTTTAAAAATGAAATTTTACATCATCCGTCTTTTTTTGTTTGTTTGCTTTCTTGTCTGCTTTGAGACAAGGTTTATCTATGTAGCTCAGGTTGTTGTTGAACTCATTATGTAGACCAGGCTGGCCTTGAACTTCCCACAATTCTGTCTTGACCTCTAGAATGTTGGACTTACAGCCACATGCTAGTATGCCTGGTATCTGAGTACAACGTATCGGGCTGATTGCTTTTGTACTGACTGCTTGGAAAGTCAGTTTGCTAAACTGCTACTTTGAGCTGTGTGCAAGGCTTCCAAATATACAAAATTTAAAGACCCTAGAACAAAGACAAGCTTTAATATAGTCTGTGAGCCACAGGACTGATTGACTCTGAATAGCTATGACTTGTCCATGTTCCTCCATTTCCATGCCATCTATGGTTCGTATGACAGCATTTTGAGTAGCCATATACTTTGGTCCTCTTTTCCTTTTTGATCAAAGTAGAATGAAAATGCCAATAAAAGATACAGGTAAAGTAAATATACAGATAATAGATTGTTACAAAGATAAATTTACATCCATGCTTATTGCCACACTATTCTCAACAGCTAGCTTCTGGAATCAACCAAAGTATACATCAGGAATGGGCTGATAAAAGGAATGTGGCAAATGTATACAACAGGGTTTTATTAAGCCACAAGGAAAAAAAACAGTGCCATTTTCTGGAACATGGAACTGGAGATCATTATATTAAATAAATCAAGACAAACTAGAAAGACAAATGTCACATTTCTTTTATATGTGCAGTTTAGATTATTTTATGTACAGTTGTGAAGGTCTAAGAGGGGCTGTCAGAAAAGAGGAGGTGGTCTGGTAGTGGTGGGGAGACAAGGGAAAGTATTTTGAGTGATAGATATGAAACCTGTCATTGTGTTCAAGGAATGCACATGAATTTTTCAATAAAACATTATCTTTTTATTCCATTTCAGCTGTTGAATATCTCTCAAAAAATATTTAACACATCCTTGCTAACAGCTATGTCTTATTTTATGCCTTATGGAGTACCTGCCAGATGCCAGACACATTTCTTCTACCATGTCTAATTCATACAACAATCTACCAAAGAAAACATCAGTAGTCCCATTTTATAGAGGGGAACATGGATACTGAAAAGGACTAAGAAGGTAATTTTCTCAAGTTGCATGGTAAATCTACTTCAGACCTAGAATTCTATTCTGTGTCTCATGCCAAGGCAGAAATATTGTCCTCCTCTGCCTCTCCTTCACCCAGGTCTCAAATGCTCTATAGCTCCAATCCCTCTCTCCAGCAGAGGAAGACTTAGGGTTATGTAGCTCAGCCCTTGGAAGTTCATCTCCATACCTTTCCCTAGCCTATTGTTAACATAGTGAGATTCATTTTCCTATTCCAAGAACCCAAGTTTCTGTCTAGATAGTTTTGCAATCTTGTCCTTTGGGACAACTTTGTAACCTGGAAGACTTATCAGGGAACTCCATCAGAAGTCATGCAATGGCGGCCGATGTGGACAGTCCAGAATTGTGTGATTTGATCTCTTGGCATTGTAAGTTTCCTAAAAAGACCATGAGGTATTTGTAGATAAGACCACCATGAATTCCTTCACCTCAACATCCCCAAACCCCGTCATACTGAGCACTTTTCAGATCTCTGAATGCAACCTATGTTTTTCAGAAAGATATGGAATGGATATTTCTCTGTGTCTACAACTTCTCTTTCTCTTTATTTTCTGGTCTTGCTTCTCTCTGGGGTCAACTTTTGTATTCCTTTTTCCACAAATCTGACATGTTTATTCTAGGCATGTGGGTTCTTAGTCTTCTAGCTAGGTTAATACTAACTTGGGGCCATCACTGTATTTAAAGGAACCAAGCACTCCCAACATAAAACACACTCCACAACACTGCTTTCATGGACATAAATCTACCTACAAAGCAGTTTCAAGGAAAATAAAATAAAAAAGCAGTGCTGGGATCATACTGTTCTCAACTTCTCTATTCTTTGAAACAGTAATTTCCCCCCCCCCCCGGTGTAATATTCTAATGTACTAGCTAGCTCTCATGAACCTTTTCAGGCAACACTGAGGATTTAGTTTCTGAATATATCTAAGTGTTTGAAAATAGGTCTTCAAGAACAGTGCTAGCTGTTGGTGAGAGTGTCCAGTGAGTAAAGGCGCTTGACAACTTTGAGTTTGGTTCTAGGTATCCACATGGTTAAAGGAGAGAACCCACCCCTACAAATTGTCCTTTAACCTCAACATGTGAGCTTTAGTACATGTGTACTCCCTATACAAGTAAACAAACACACACTCACACACGCAAATACTCACACAGACACATACTCACACACACACGCACACACACACACTCTCTCACACACACAAACACATACTCATACACACACATATACACTTACACACTCACACACACATTAATACACACACTTACACACACTCACAAACTCTACACACATACACACATAAACACACACACACACACTCTCACACACATACACACTCACACACAAATTCACACACTCACACACACTCACACACACACATACTTACACATACACTCACACACACACACACACACAAACTCACACATACACACACACTCACACACATACACAAACACTCTCTCACACACAAACTCACACACACTCACATGTACACACACACACACAAGATAGATACACAAAAGAAAACATAAGTAAATGTAATTAAAAGAAGTAGAATCTTTTCTTTCACTTAAAGCCTCTAATTTTGTTAAACAGTCTGATAACTCAGAATCTGACCATTGATTAAATGTGCTTAGTATGTCAGTCACCACGTTGCCTGGAAAACATGGGCATGTGAGTACTTTTCACTCTGCTTGGATTTCCTACCAGACCCCTGAGACTGTGTGAATTCATGTACAGAGCAAGGAGACCTTATATTCTTGAATGAAACCAGAAGGTGCGAATTAGTCACCACATTTTAAACATTTGAATTATTCTTTAGTCTTTAAACTTTGAAGGAAAATGCATTTCGTCCCCCAAATACATTGAATACATATTCAACCTTTTTTATTTAATTGATTTTATAAGTCAGTCTCCTATTTTTATTTACTTATTGGGTAGTTTTGTAAAAAAAAGTCTTCCTTTTTGTAGCAACTTTAAAGTTCTTTTTTAGATTAAGATCAACATCTGAGGCTAGAATTTAAACCCCACAAAACGTGGTGAGTAAAGAATCTTTAATTTATGAAACTGAACAAGTTGGCTTATCCAAACATCTCCAGGGCTTTAATGGGAGATGTCTATAATTCTCTGAATTGTATTCCTTTCACAGTGATATTTTGTAATTCCATTCTATTACCCTTGCTTAACATTAATGAGATAAAAAGATCACATTATGGCGATTGATGTTCTTCAAATTGAATGCCTGTTTCCATGTACCAAGCTGTCTGCTAATTTAAAAAACATAGCATGTAACATAGAATCATGACCATGGTCATCACTCAGCTGGGACCAGATAGCATTTTTTTTATCTATTCATTGGATTTAACAAGGCGTGAGATGGAAGCAGAATACAAAGTATGAGTAGATTATTCTGTACTCCTCCCTTTGGCCAATTCTTGGCAACCGAGCAAGGAAACTGAGGCTTCATGTTTCCATGGAAATAAACCTCAAGGTCAAAGGGGCATATGGAAGGTCAGACAATGACAAAGGAACATCTGAGAGGCCATCTGGATGAGTGACCTGACATAATTAGTCATTAATCCCACTCTGGGGAACAATAGAACTGGCAGAGAGTGTTTGGGCTTTGATCGAGCTCTGGGTGATCTCATGGGGAAGAGGGAAGAAAGCCCCACTTGGTAACTAAGCAGATTACCCCAGCATGCTGTTAACTAAAGACAAGGTGTCTGAGGAGGCCAGTGGGATAGCATTTTACATATTAGACTATACTTCCCTTTACTTATCACTGGCTCTTCTAGGGCCATGTGGCTTTCGGATTAGCTTCTGGGTAGCATTTTTTACAGTTTACAATGGAAAGAGAGCAAGAGTCCCAAAATACGTTGCTTAAAATTCTCAGGCAGCAGATGGGAAGATTGCTGGAGAGCCAACGGCATTAGCAGGCTTGGTTTACAGGTGTCAATATTTACTAAGCAAAGTTTGCCAGGGTGTCTTTTGGGAAAAAGCATGAAGAATAGTTAATCAGTAAAACAATAGCAATCAGTTTGTTGTCCGATTTGAGCAGAATGGTTAGAATTATAAGATGTCTCAAATGGTAAAATGAACTCATGAGCATCTGTCTTTCTCTTTGGTCCTTCTTTTTCATGTTTATTATTCTTAACTGACTTTGATCAGCTATCCTTTGCATAGAGCAACAATCCTTCTATTTGCAAGGCTGATGGTGTTTGTGGAATGGTCATGTGCATTTATGTAAGATGTGAACATGCTAGCAGACATTACAAGTGTATGTATTTCAATAACTACTGAAATCACTCCATGCTTTTTTTCCCCAGAGATAACTGACTACACTTGGTGGGAGTAAATAATGGTGGCCAAATGAGGGAGTGTATATACTAGTCCAAATTCTCCTTACTAGAACAGTTTTCCAAATAATGAAATTTGAAAGTCCTTTTAATCTTTTGCATTTTCAGAACAGATTCTGTCCAGTCATTTGGCTGTTATGACAACCTACATAATGTGTCAGTAGAGAGAGCATGAAGCTGAGAATCAGGCAGTAAGTAAGACCTGTTCTAATCTTAATTCCACAACTAATGAAATGTGTAATCATTTAGGAAATGTTTCTTTAGCTGTGAAGTGATGGATTGTACGGTATCAGATATTGCAAATAAGTTTTCCCTTAGAACATTGACTCTAACAGCTAGATAGTGGCTACCTAGACATCTGCTCACAATTGAAAAAGACTTGGTTTAGAATGAGAGTGATTAGTAATGCCTGCCACTGGTATGGAAAACAAAATGGCATCATCAGTATTAAATACATATCTCTGAATTTTAAGAAATTTAGAATGAGATTCTTTTCTTTTCTTTTTTTATTAGGTATTTTCCTCATTTACATTTTCAATGCTATCCCAAAAGTCCCCCATACCCACCCCCCCAATCCCCTACCCACCCACTCCCCCTTTTTGGCCCTGGCGTTCCCCTGTACTGGGGCATATAAAGTTTGCAAGTCCAATGGGCCTCTCTTTGCAGTGATGGCCGACTAGGCCATCTTTTGATACATATGCAGCTAGAGAAAAGAGCTCCGGGGTACTGGTTAGTTCATATTGTTGTTCCACCTATAGGGTTGCAGTTCCCTTTAGCTCCTTGGGTAATTTCTCTAGCTCCTCCATGGGGGGGCCGTGTGATCCATCCAATAGCTGACTGTGATCATCCACTTCTGTGTTTGCTAGGCCCCGGCATAGTCTCACAAGAGACAGCTATATCATTAAAACCTTAAAGCTCTTTAAAGTTATGACAAATTGTCACTAGTGATGCTAACAGCAGAATAACAGAAATATGGAATTTACATTAGAGTAATGCACACACAAAATAAAATACGTTTCTTGCCAATATTTCCCCTATTAATAGTTCCTTACATAGAATATGCTCCCCTAAGCCATAGGGACCACTAACAAAATTAAAATTCTGAATGTAATCAGTACATGAACTATCTCCAGAACACAGCTACTAAATGATTCCTGTTTCTACTAGATAGTCAACTCTGAAACTCTATCTCAAAACTAGATATTTAAAAATGTTTGAGCTTCTCAGAAGGCTAGAAATAGGTAGAATGAGAACATATCTATTTAGGTCTTCTAGATTTCTTCTCAGACTGATTTTACAGAGGATTAAATGAAATTGCTTATGTAGGAATCTGTCTTTTCTCTTAGCATCCATCTATTAAGAGTGTACTTCTCTGTTGTGATGGGTAAATTCACACAAATTATTTAATCAAGCATTTTCATTGATGCAAAAAATTTCAGATTTCTCTTCTGTGATTAAAAAGTCCCTTTAAGCAGCATGAAATGTAATTTGAGTAATATTATCTAAAGATAGTACAGGCAACAACCTAACATCTTTTGTTATAAAATGTCTAAATGTATGAATTTTAGATCTTCAAATATTGTGAAAATTTTTATACTCAATTTCCCATAAAACCTTGCTTATTTTCATATATTATTCCAATCATACTAAGTATAATGCATTAAGTCTAGGGAACCAAGTTGTCAGAAGATATCACATTTGGAGAAGTAATAAGTTCTGATTCTGTGGCTTAGAGTTCCTTGAGTCCAGATGTTTGAACTCATTACCAGAGGAGTTTGTGAGAAGATAATAATGCCTCTAGTATGCTTAAGGTCCAGACAGCCATTTCTAAATAATTAAAATGACTTTTAGTAGTAACTTGAAAATAATGGCCAGAAAAAACCCACAAAGAATAAAAGAAAACTATTCAAAATTTGATTCTCCTTTTATGACATAGGGGGGAATGTTGCACATTTTTTATGACTCAATCAAGAAAGGATTTTAAAAGCTTTGTGTTTATAGTTCATTGTTCAAGACTCAGGCTAGCTGTTTTCAAGACATTTTGTGTGGCAAATTAACCTTATTAGTAATTTTACAGCTAAACGTTTAAACAATAAAACTTCCACATAGCCAGTGCTGTTTATTTCAGGCTGCTGTTTAAATGGGAAGACTTTGTAGGATCTTAGATGTTACAAAAACAAACTGTGTAACCTCACAGAATTCTACACTTAATTTTTTCAACTGTGTATTTGAGTCTCTTTATGGTGTAGAGGATCTGTCAAACTGTGAACTCTCTGTTAACTTTCATGTCAAACACAAAATGCTAACGTTGGGGAGAATAAAAATGTTCACATTTGAATTAAAACAGAATGCAAAGGCTACCACAGTAATTAGTCAGAATTCAGATCAGGGATTTGGGGAAAAGTGTGTTATTGTTGCTGACTTAAAGTATACCGGGGACCATCCACTTTAAGCCAAGAACATCCACTTAAAGTAGACCTCAATCCTACACAAAGAGTATGGACACTCACTGCATGTTGAGAGTGATATAAATAGTCTTCCACAGGGAAAAACACACCAATTGGTTGTCCAATGCTAAACAGTTATCCCTGAAAACACATGTATAAGTAACCTTATGCATACTGTACAGGGTATTTAGGAATATATATGTCTATACATATATGCATTAAGAACAATGGAAAATGAATCAGGTATGGATACAATGCTGAATTCAATGATACTGGATACAGGAATAATAAATGATAGTCTTCCCATGACAAGAATGATTTTCTTTATATATTTTTTTATTTCTTTGAGAATTTTATACAATATATTTTGCTCATATTCACCTACTTTCCCCAGTTACTCCCAGATCAACCCATGCTTCCCATCTAATCAAATTCATTTTCTCTTTCTCCTTTTGTAAATTCCATTTAGTCCAATTTGTCTTTCCCAACTATACCTAGATCTTGGGCTTGCCCCGGGATCACATTCTTAAAGGAAACAAAACTGTCCTCTCCCAGCAGCTATGAAATGTCAAAAGCTCCTATAATAGGGGTCAGATTTATGAAATTCTTCTTCCCCAGCTCCATGCTGGGATGTTATCAGGCTTATGCTTGTTCAGGTGTGGTGCATGCTGTCACAAGTGGATAAGATTGATGGTGATGTTTCTCCTTCAGTAGCAATCAGGGAATGGATTTATAATAGCTACCAAATAGAAATGAAACTTCCAGATCATTTCACCATGGTTTCTCCATGCTTTCTGACTTAACTATGGTGTCTTCAGCAATAGGTCTTTATCATCAAGTTTTTGGAGGATAATTATCTTAGTTAGGATTTCTATTGCTGTGATAAAATATCATGACCAAAGCAACTTGTCAGGGAAAGGGTTTATATCAGCTTACCATTCTCATATCACACTTGATCACTGAGAAGTCATGGCAGAAATTCAAGTTAGAACTTGGATGGGGAGATTGAAATATAGGCCTTGGAAGAATAGAAATTCAAGTTAGAACTTGGATGGGGAGACAGAAATATAGGCCTTGGAAGAATGGTGCTTCCTCTTGCTTATTTCTCCTTGTTTGCTTTCATATCCACATCGGAACCATCTTAGATGATACCAGCTCGAGTGGGCTGGGTCCTTTTGCATCAGCCACTAACTGAGAAAATACCTTACAAACTTGCCTATTGACAATCTAATGGAGACATTTTTTTCCAGTCAAAAGTTCCTCTTCCCATATGATCCTCAACTAAATGCTTTCTTTATAGAGTTGTTGTGGTCATGGTGTTTCTTCACATCAAGAGAACGCTAAGACAGGCCTTTTCTGCATTCAATGTGATTTCTGTCCTTCAGTCTGTTTATGGTGGATTATATTTATTGATTGTGTATGTTGAATCACGTTTGAAATGAAGTCTACTTGATTATGATGGACAGTCTTTGTGACATGTGCTTGAATTCAAACCAAACAAAAATAACTGTTCTGACTAGGTTAAAATGAGAGCCCAAAGTAGTCTAATTATCATTTACTTGTTGATACTTATGCCCTTAAGAAGATATCTCTTGAATGAGATCTATGTTCTTAAGGGATCTCGGTCTGTAATTTTCTTTTCAGTTGAGTCTCAGAGTGGTTTAGGATGAGGATAATAGTAGTTATGTAAAAATAATGTAGAAATGTTCTGTTGCTTTCTATCTGCCCTGTGCTTTTTGTAGTTGGAGATTTTAAATTGATGCTTCTATTTTACGATTTATTATGAGTCTATTTGGTTTATTTATTCCATTTTGATTTAATTTATGCAGATCATATATCTAGAAATCAATATTTTCTAGTTTTATGGGATATGAAATTTTAAAGCATTTATTAATTTATAAAATAAAATTAAATAAAAAGTAATTTATTAATTCTCATGATTCTCTGGATTTTCTTAGCATCTGTTGTATTTCTTTTCATTTCTGATTTTATTCATTTGTATAATCTTTCTGTTCTTTTTAGCTAATTTGATTAAAATGTGTCAATCTTGTTAATCTTTTCAACTCTTGATTTTTTTATTCTTTGTATTGTTGATTTTGTTGTTGTATTTTATTAATTTCACTCTTTCTTTCTTTCCTTTCTTCCTCCCCTCCCTCCTTCCTTCCTTCTCCTCTTTTGGAAAGTAGTTTGTTCTTGTTTTTCCAAGGCTTTCAGATGCACTGTTAAATTATTAATATGAGATCTTGCCAGAATTTTTTTTCATATAGGTACTTAGTGCTATAAACTTTGCAGTTTTGGAAGTCTTCATTACATCCCACAGATTTTGATATGTTGTATTTTCATTTTCATTCAAAGCTAGGAATTTTAAACTTATTTTCTCAATTCTCCCATGTTCAAGATTTCATCCAGTAGTGTTTTGTTTATTTCCATAATTTCTACTGCTTTTACTGTTCTTTTATATCCAGCTTTATTTTGTTGTAGTAAGATAGAATCTAGAATGTTAATTCAATTTTCTTAAAATTCTTGAGATCTGTTTGTGTCTTGTATATGGTTGATATTTTTAGTTATATGGGCTGCCAAAAATGTATTATTTAATATTTTGGTAGAGTGTCTTATAAATATTCTAGATACATTTGATTTATAATATAACTTACTTCCAGAGTCTCTGCATTTAGATTTTTTATGGAAAATATATCTATAGGTTAGGATTGAGTATTGAAGTTAGCCACTTATACTGTGATAGATTCCATGTGCAGTTCTCTATCTAGTAGCATTTCTTTAATGCAATTGAGTGAATTTGTTTAGAACTATAATCTTTTGGGTGGATTTTTCTTTAATAAGTGTAAGAAGTGCCTCCTTTTCTTTCTAGTTATGATTTGATGTTATTTTGTGAGTATCGATATAGCTATGCTGCTTGTTTTTTAGTTATATTTGCTTGGAGTACCCTTTTCCTTCTTTTATTGAAAGGCTTTATTCTATCATTGATGGTAAGATGTTTTCTTGGAGGCAGCTTAACTGCAGATGCTGTTTTCTAACCCAATATGTTACTCTTATTAGTGAGTAGAGATCCATAATTGTATTATTATCGAACAAGATTTATTAATTACTGTCATTTTTTGTGTTGCTGTTGTCATTTATGACCCCTTTTGAATAACTATTCTGGAATTGTTTGGTCATGTCTTATGTCTTCTTGGGTATGTTTAATATTCTCTTCAGGCTGACGAATTTCTTTTTGTACTCTCTTTAGATCTGGCTTAGTAGACATAAATTCTTTGAATCTGTTTTTATCTTGAAAAGATTTTCTTTTTCCTTTGATTAAGGCTGATAGTTGTTCTGGATATAACCGTGTAGGTTGGAATATTTAGAATTTGTAGCACACAGTCCAGACCTTTCTTAATTTATATCTCTATTGAAAAGGCATTATTCTCATGCACTTACCTTTATATGTAATTTGGTCTTCCTTTCTTACTGTTTTCAATATCCTTTCTTTGTTTTGTACTTCTAGTGTTTTGATTATTTGACATGGGAAGCTTCTTTCTTGGCCCTGTCAATTTTATGCTCCTTGAAACTTGATATAGACTGCTTTTCTCAGATTTGGGAAACTTTATTTTATAGTTTGGTGAAAATATTCCCTGTGCCTTTGATCTGTTTTTTTTTTCTTTTGTTGTTTTTTTGTTTGTTTGTTTGTTTGATTTTTTTGTCTTTCTTCCATACATATTACTCATCAATAAGTCTGATGTTATAGTGTCTTGATTTCCTGCACTTGTTTTTATTCCTGTGTTTTCTTAAATTTAAAATCTTATTTGACTGAATGTTCCAATTCTTCTACCTGGTCTTTGAGACTGACATTTCTATTTCATTTGATCCAATCTATTGCTAAGGCTTTCTTAAGAACTTTTTGTTTGAGTTTTCTGAGCTTTTCATTTTGAAGTGTATTTCAGTGTGTCTTTTCTCCAGAGAATGTATATTATCTCTGTTTCTCAGCTCTTGTCTTTAAAGTCCCACTAAAGCAGAACCTCTGTAAGTATCTGTGTGAACCCCAGGAGCAACAATATGAGGCTCTATTTGGACAAACCCGACATTCCAGTTGCTTTCCTTAATGCTAACTTTACCTCAACTGCCTTGACACTTTCTCCTCCAAGCCAAAAATACTTACATCTGAGTATGTTTTGAGTTGAGTAGATATCAGACAATGGAGACTCTACTGTGAAATATTCACAAATTTGTATTTGTGAAAATACATATTTGGCCATTATTTATCTCAAGTGCAGTTGAAATTACATGATAAGTATTGTAAGAGATAGAATTTACATAGGAGAAATAAGAAGGGTTTATAATGACTGCTATGTATCTCAAATATTAATTTTACAAAGATTAAGGTTTTTGGGATTACTTCAAAATAATTAAATTATATCTAATAATAACATTTTTATATTTCAAATGTAATTATTTCAAAATAATTAAAACATTGAAAAATTGTCTAATAGCACAAAAATGGCTATACGTACTCCACCTAGACTTGTGAATTGTAAATATTTTGCCATTTTTAACCTTTACTCTCCTTTAGTCCCTTGTTTGGTTTTTTCTTTTTTTTAACATATTTTTTATTACGTATTTTCCTCAATTACATTTCCAATGCTATACCAAAAGTCCCCCATACCCTCCCCCCCACTCCCCTACCCACCCATTCCCACTTTTTGGCCCTGGCGTTCCCCTGTACTGGGGCATATAAAGTTTGCAAGTCCAATGGGCCTCTCTTTCCAGTGATGGCTGACTAGGCCATCTTTTGATACATATGCAGCTAGAGTCAAGAGCTCTGGGGTGCCGGTTAGTTCATAATGTTGTTCCACCTATAGGGTTGCAGATACCTTTAGCTCCTTGGGTATTTTCTCTAGCTCCTCCATTGGAGGCCCTGTGATCCATCCAATAGCTGACTGTGAGCTTCCACTTAAGTGTTTGCTAGGCCCCTGCGTAGTCTCACTAGAGACTGCTATATCAGGGTCCTTTCAGCACAATCTTGCTAGTGTATGCAATGGTGTCATTTTAACATCTACATCCTAATAACAAGGACTTTGCATTCCTCACCACATTCAAATGCCTATATGTATTCCACCCAAACCCATGCATTGTAAGTAACTACAATTTTTACTTCTTCTCTTCTTTTAGCCCCTCTTTTTCTCTGGTGACATTTTAGCACATACATTCCTAATAACAGGCACTTTGCATTTCCTTAACACATTCATAAAATGACATCAACAGAATATTCTTAATTATATTTCTCCATTAGCACATAATATATTAAAGGAGGTATCATTCAATAAACATTTATTTTATTTAGTTTGTTATAACTTTGGGTTTTTTTAAACCTAGAACAGTTCCTTATCCTTTAATGATATGAGAGGTAGGAGAAGTTTTTATATTATTGGTATTTTTCAGAATTTGGACCAATTTTTTTTTAGGCTGTGCCTAAAAAAATTGAATTTGTTGAATTTTAATACTTCTTTAACATTAATTAATGTTCAAGATTCTTGACTGAATTATAACATATATGATGTAATATACTCATTACATAAATCAAAAGCATATGAAGTCAGCATTTTACAATGTTACTGATGTTAAACTTAATAATTCAGTAAGGAAGTCTCCAACTCAATTTCTTTGTATAAGGGCTTCCAAAACTTTAATCTAATAGTTCTAGAATTCACTGACAATTCCTAACTTAACAAATTGTGTTATGATGTTAGTTAGTCCATATTTTTATAATCACTTTTTATTTAGGAGTAAAGCTTTAAAGTTTTTATTCTTTCCTACTCTGAAACAAAACAAAACTTCCCAAATCATCAGCTTTAGTTCATGGAATTATTAAAAATGTTTAATGTTTTATATTCTGAAGTATGGAGCATAGTGTTCCCTCATTTTGAAGTTCAGAGAAAAGTATTTATTCATGAACTATTGGTGTTCCTCTTGATTGAGTTAGAAAGTCATTTGTATGAATTTCCTTATAGTCAAATACAATATGGCATCTATCATATCTATTTATAAAACTGTAAATATATGTGGAAAAATTTAATCACATCAATTCTACACCTATGATAATTAGTAATTATTACAGTAAAAATATAAAGGGTCACAATTTATTCTTCAAATTTATTTGCTTCTTTTGATTTTGTTTTATAACTAATAAGATTTTTTTCCATGGTAAATTTTAAAAAAATAGTAATTTTAGGTTTTGGTGAATTACAAAGTCATTCTGCATGAACAGTTAAAAACTTGGCCTGCAAACATCTCTTTATACACATTGCTTTCAAAATATTACCCTGAATTTCATGATCATCCAATCCAGTTATAAATGATACTGACCAGTAATTCAGATCTAGATCTGACAATGTTAGTGGGCCTAGAAAGAGCAAAGCATTGTCTACTTTTAGTTAGTTTGTTTGTTTGTTTGGGGGGGTTGGCAAGGTGGTAATGGGGTGTAGCAAACAATGAGATTTTTCTGCAGTGAAGCACTGTTATTCTGCTTTGGAAGTGATTGTGTTGTTTTATTTTTTCATTTGTGCTGTTGTTATTAAATTAGATGTCTCTTTAAGGTTGGTTTACTCTTGGATTATTTCCAAGCTCTTTTGTTTCAAAGAATTCAAACTTCTTTTTTTTTCTTTTTTCAAACTTCTTAAAATCTTGTAATACAACCTTGTGACATTACATGTTTCTTACAATTAGCTTAATTATAAATCAATCAGGAACATGTGGATTAAATTTCTTTTTCTACATTCTCATTAGTCTAATGAGTGCTTCAGAATATTTATTATTACTTATTGATTTTCTCAGTAGTAATGAAGTCATGGAGAAAATAATAATTCAAAATTTAGTCCCTTTCCCCCCTTGTTCCAAACAGTTAATAAAATAGTTTATACAGAGACTTTAATACATAAGCAGGGTTGTAATTAATGGGACAAATGTGCCCAGTGACATGCTTTATTTTCAAATGTCTTTTATGCTAGTGTAGTCAGAAGTATGAATTATTTCTTTGTGGAAATATTAACCCATTGTCTTGGTGGTTGGAAAATATTGTGCATTGCATATTACTATGCGTTTCTCAGTAAAACTTATTTATACATCTATAAATACATGAATAAATACAAGTATATATAATGTATATAAGTATACATTGCTTAAATTAAGTAAATGAAAAATTTCAGTTCATGTGAAATTTCATAGTGATGTTTTTTGTAGTTATTTGCAGATAGATAGATAGATAGATAGATAGATAGATAGATAGATAGATAGATACATACATACATACATACATACATAGACACACACACACACATTCACTCATAAATGAAGTTATGTAATGTGTTGCTGTACTGCATGGGAAAATGATGCAACTTTATTTGTTTCCCCTATTTTTCTAAGTTACAGGAGCATCAGTTGACCTATTCCTTGAGTTCCTTCTTTATATATTTTCCGAAACATACTAAGATTTGACTATAGCAAGGGTAGAAATGTGCCCAGATGTGGCATTAGCTTCACTCATGCCTTGGAATATAAGCTAATGCTACTGGAGATTCTGTTCTACAAGCTTAATGATGTATTTATGTTCAGTGCTCATAGTGAATGTGTTATTATTTGGATGATACTATAAATCATTCATTTGTCTTCTGTCTGGCTCTTCTTATTAGAAAATAAACTTGAGAGGAGGAATGTGTATATGTATTCAATGATGTAAAGACATGGTGTACCAAGAATTCTGCAGTCAAATGTTCTACCATTGAGCTATACTCCCCTTAGTTGATTTTGAGTATAATTTTGTTGTTACAATTGGACTGTGACATTTTGTCTAGAGGCTTATGTGTTGAATGTTTGATTCCCAGTTGGTGACATGATTTTGGGAGAAGATTCTGAACTTTTCAGAAATTAGGGTCTATTTGATGCATGCTTCTGAAGGTGAAAGCTAGTCCTTAGTTTCTTCCTCTCTTCCACATGAGGTGACAAACTTTTCCTACCATATTCATGTAACTATGATGCTTCACCCACATACAGAGAGCCACTGGGGTTGAACTCTCTAAAATCATGAACCCAAATAAACCCTTCTTCCCTTACACAATTCACTCAAATATTTTCATGAAAAAATAACAAGTACAGTTGCATACTAAATTAATAAATGAATTCCCCAATATAACTTTTGCAGAGAATGCATATATTTTTCTAGAAAGGATTCACTACTGATATAAATACTTTTAAAGACTATTAATTTTGAAGTTTCTATATTATTTGAGAACAATAAAGGATGTCTGATGCTCTCTCCAAATTAGGAGAAATTGAAAAAAGTTCCTGGTTCTCCAAAGAGCATCTCTAGTACCTTCACTGAATTAACAAGAGGGACAAAAGGTTTAAGTTACAGCATAAACTTTATTCTATTAAAGATACAGTGAAAAGGAAAGTCAGATAAGGCCATGCATCCTCTTAGAAAGGAACAGAGGATAACATGTTATCCTCACATGGGAACCTAGTCAGAATAAAAGGAGAAACCAGGAAATCTGGGTCTATAGTGATTTCTGTCATTGGTCTCACAAACATGGAAGTTATTACAGGTTTCAAAATCATTAGTATTTTTATTCTTCCTTTTAATTGTACTTACTACATTGACATGTTATGGAAAACTTTATATTTTCCAAATAAAATTTTCCCAGATGTTGCTTCCAACCATGTATATCCCTAGGGTACTACAGATAACTTCCTCTCAATTCAGTACCCAGTTTTCTATGATAATGTCTATTCTTTCATGATTTCAAAACATTTTAAAATTAATTGACTGTTTTATGTGTATGAACTCCTTTTAGGTTAAAAGAATTAAAATTAGGAAGCAAAATAATATTGCTTTATGCCTTTAAATTATAAAAGAGTCATTCTTTGAATTCACAATTAAAATATTTTCAGAGTTTCTGATTTATGGGTCTCTCTTTTGTTCTTATTATGTTCTGTTTGCAGTTCAATATATTTGTATAATAACATACACATTTTTCAATTGTGTAATAAAGTAATAATAAAGTAGTACATTTCTTATCCCTTCATATAAGAGTAATAATTAATATGTGTTTTTTCTTTTTGTCTTTCTTTCTCTATTTCTTTCTTTCTTCTTTTGTGTGTAGGGGCAGCAGATTGGATGTGAAATGTACTTCTTTTTGGCTTTGTTTTGGTTACAAACAAAACAGTTTACAGATAGTAACAATAAGTAAAGGGCAAGATCTCCCATTTTTTATTTTGTTCAATTTTATACAAATCAATAATCATTCTTAGACAGTTACAATTTAGCCAAATTAAAACTGGGGCATTTGAGAGCATTTCTATGAGATCAGTATGCCGATTTTATCAGAATATGATAGGGTTGTGACCTAATACTAGCCAGAAGGCTTCAACCCAATATCAGCTCAAAAAAGAATCCAATTCTAGAACAAAGGCAAATGAGAAAAATCAAGATACTATTTTTGAGCAATACAAATGCTCTAGTGGGAAGGACATAGAGTATAAAGTCGATGAAAGTATGGAATTGTGATATTGTTCTACTTGCTGCTTCACATATCTCCACCCTAATGGCAAGCCAATGAAAACAGGAGATGAAAGGGCAAGGGCCAGTAAGTAGCAGTGGGGGAGTTATGGCTATGGAAACATGGAAGAGGCTAGGGAATATTCCAAACCTTACAAGGTAATAGTGACTATCTGCTGTAAGACTCATCTTCTTGAGCTCTTGCTGTATCCCCTCCCTTTCCAATTTCCCACAAAGCTAGAGGAAACAGCACAGTTGTCAGAGTTCCACTGGAGCACAAACTTGGAGCTGCCAGCATCAACAGGAGTTGGAAGTACAAATCTTCCTTAAGCACTGTGGTTCTTGGTGGTAATTAGCAGTTTTGCTGAGCTTAGAGGAGCAGCAAAGGACACAATCAGTACAGAAGGAAAGTCCTCCCCTGGGGCCACCTCGAAAGATCTATGTGTCTCTTTATGTATATTTAACAGTAATAGTAACATAGTGTCTTAGGGTAATGATTGCTGTGGTGAGACAACATTACTAGAAGGAACTTGGGGAGGAAAGGGTTTATTTTGTTCACAGTTCCATGTAACAGTTTCACGAAGGCAGGAACTCAAACAGTGCAGAAACCTGCAGGTAGAAGCTGAAGGGTGCTACTTATGGGCTTGCTACCCATGCTTTTCTCATCCTGCTTTCTTATAGAACCCAAGGCCACAAGCTCAGGGTTTGCCCCACCTACAAGGAGCTGGGCCCTCCTCCACTGATCTCTAATTAAGAAAATGCTTTACAGTCAGACTTTGTGGAGGCATTTTCTTATTTGATGTTCCCAACTTTTTGGTGATTCTAGGCTGTGTACAGTTGACATGAATCTAGATGGTCCACATATTTTTCACACATTGTCTGTTTCTCTGTCTCTAATTACCAACAAGATCTACACATTACAGATAAGAAAAAGTCAATAGTGGGGAAACACTGTGGATAGAGTAGTAAAATGACACACTTCTAAGTTTTCATAAAAAATGTTTATTTCAACATAGAAGAATGCCAGTTATAGTAGAACTAAAATTTAGATGTGAAATGTCAAAGAAAGTTTACCATCTTTATGAAGCCTATATTGGCAGTCTGGAAAAATCCTCAGGCTTATTAATTACATATTTTTCTTTCTTATCTTTTTTTTTTAATTTATTATATGTAAGTACACTGTAGCTGTCCTCAGACACTCCAGAAGAGGGAGTCAGATCTCATTAAGGATGGTTGTGAGCCACCATGTGGTTGCTGGGATTTGAACTCCTGACCTTCAGAAGAGCAGTCGGGTGCTCTTACCCACTGAGCCATCTCACCAGCTTCTTTCTTATCTTAAAGGATATAAAAAAGAACCTGAAGATATTGACACAATTGCAGAGGAATAAATGATCTCCACTGAAAGGAAAAATTCCACATGAGAATGGTAAATGCACTCCGTCCCTTCAGCCCTCTCTCTCTCTACCTCCTTTTCCCCTCCAGGGAACCAATTTTAATTGTAAAAGAAATATCTTGACTTGAAGACAAATATGGTTACTTTTGAAGGAACTCAGTATTTTTAAGTTCCCTAACCCAGGCACATTTTTGTTAATAATTAAATGAATTGGTACCTAAACAGATCTAAGCTTTTTCAGAAACATTTGTTTTTCATTTGGGGATTCAGTTGGTGCATCAATAAGGCATCCGAAAATAACAGTCTGTAGGAATAAATGGAATGTTGCTAGGACAAATAGCAATTGTCTATTTTCTGTGAGTTCAATCCATACTCACAAATCTAGACCTTTCCAAATGGTTTACATTGGGAGGGGAAAGAGAGACCAAATTCCTCAGAGTTAACTGATGATGAATTGAAATGAATCATGGCACCTTCTGTCCTGGCTGACTGTTTCTACTCAATGTGAGTCACTTCATTTGCAAAAATGACTCTCATCGCCAACTGCTGCCTTTCAGGGAGGCTGTGCTGAAGGAACCAATGTGTGAGCTGTGCTTTTGCACCTCCTACACATAGGCACTCAGCAACAGCTGTTAGGTGCAATTTGATACTGGCTGTGATGGCCTCCCTTAAACTTTTCATCTCAGTGTATTTTGGGTCCTAAAAGCCTCACAGATGAAAGACTGGTTTAGTAGCCATCATTTATGCTCTTATGTATTGAGCAGTTTTAATGCGCAGGGTGCTTTCTTGTGGAGTCTTTATTTCATATCACATCAGTGTTTGATGGCCTATTGTTGCCCACACATATCTTACTGTTTCCTGAATAAAAGAATTATAACACAATTTCACAATTATATTTTGTCTTAATGCCCCAGCAAGAACCATAACCCAAGATTAAGAGGCTCTCTTATGGGTGTGTTCTAGCTCCTTTTTTAAGAATACATGTTTGCCTTGGAACCCAATATTTCACATGCCTGTCTTCATCTTGCACTTAAGGTCGAGCTTTCTGAGATGCTGAAAATACTTATTTACATTGCCACATGGACCCATGAAATAGATGCAAAGTGAAATATAGTCATAATTAATTTATGATTGAAAAGTGATGAAGATGACAAGGACAGAGGACATAAGAATATAAAATTGTGCCAGGCAGTGCTGGGCCATGCCTTAATCCCAGCACTCAGAAAACAGAGGCAGAAAGATCTCTGAGTTCTTGGTCTGCAAAGAAACCCTGTCACAAGAAAATCTGATGATGATGATGATGATGATATAAAATAGAGAAAGAGCCAAAATATACTTTCCTAATATTTGAAGAATATCAAGAATAAACGTCTTGAGGAGGTTTATACTCAGAAAAAAAAGTTTCAGTGACAAAAATTTCTGCATAAACCCAATCACTTGGTTTTCTAAATAGAGGAAGGTATACATATTTCTGCCTACACATAGCCTTGATACAAAAATCCTCAAAGAAAACTTCATGGCTTGTTCCTAATTTTGGCATGGTCCTGTAATGGGCCCCAGACTTAGTCGGCCCTGAGACCTTAGAATAACTGACTCCATAATAGAAGTACCACTCAGTCTACAAACCTTAGCCCATAGGCAGCCCCACCTGCCCAAATTAAAACAGAGTTATAATTCATCAAAGTCCATAGTTAGAAAAAAGTCTCTTAATATTTTATCCTTGTTTTTTGGCTTCCAAAATGCCACTTCTTGTTTACTGTTCTTGCTAACTGAAATATGTCAATTTTTGTGTGTGTGTGCTTAAAAGCTCATTCTGAGAAAGATTCAGGAGTGCAATCGAATCCCAAACACCCAGTGTAGTCACTGGCTGGCTAATAAAGACTCTATTGGGTTAAACCTATGTCCAAGCAGTCCTCTTTGGTGAATACTCCACCACAGTCCAAGGGATGTGATGGGAATGCAATCCTAATCTGAGACTGGCATGGGTTCCTGTCAACAAGCTGGAAATCAAATAAAGGCTATCTATCTTCTACAAAGTGTGTCTTGTTTCTGTGTGAGAGTGCCTTTCCCCTTTTACTTTGGTGTTTTACTCCAGGGACTACTGTGGTCATTATCACTGTCATCATCATTAAAGGACATGCAAGACTTAATAGACACCTTGATCTTTATGCCTCATCCCCAAGGGAGGCTATGGTTTTCCTTGATTCCAGGCATTGGCCTGCTCTCCTCCCCCTGCAATAGACAAGGTCAGGAGGCTGGCCAGCAGCTGCCCTTCCTCTGTTTCTCATACATTGTTGGCTCTTTCTTCTGCCCATTGGCTTGAGACCGTCAGTCGTCTCTCACTTCTTTTCTCATCCTAGTTCATTGTTGCAGATGGAAATTTTCTTAGAGTTTTTCTGATTTTCCTAATCCAAGTCTTAGTAGAAAAAGACAAATTTAAAAGAAACCTAATTTTCTAAAGCTAGTGAGAATAGAGGTATTTTTTTCAGGAACAATTGGAAAGTTTTGGAATTTTCATTTGTACCCATGTTCAAGTGACAAAACAAAACAAAACAAAAAACAGTAATACCTAAATTTTTAAAGCAATTAAGCAATTAATTATGTTTTTATCTCTAAAACTTAATATTTAGTCGAATTATATGATACTTCCCAGATAAGTTAGCTGAGTGATTGCTTACAATGAAAAATTATAAAATTACTAATCCATAATTTATATTTTTATTTAAATATAGTTTCCAAAAGTTCACTTTAGTTGTAAAAACAGTAATAGCCTAGTCCCCTTTTTCTTTCTAATATTGATAACTTTACTTATATATACTAACTGAAAAATATTACTATTTTAAGAATGTGAGTTGGTCTTGTCATGCTATTGCTTTGAAATGCTCTTGTGACTTTGCTTTCATGGAGAAAAATCCAAATCCCCCCAGACTTACCAATAAAAGATTTCTGCTTATGTGCTTTTATGCTTTTCTGTGACTGCTCTTTCAAATCATAAATGGAAGCATTTTTCTCTTTATTTAAAGTAAGAACAGTATGTTAATTAAATATAGTTATTTTAATTTTCTATGAACTCATGTTCTTCCCCTCTGATATATATCTGAAGCTTGATTTAATTGTTTAATTGCTGACCTTTCAATAGTGTTTTATACACACACTGAGAGAGAGAGGCAGAGAGACAGAGATAACACCAAGAGGGAGAAAAAGAAAGAGGACATAAAAAGAGGAAAAATAGAATAGAAACAGAGCAAGAAGAATAGAGAGGAAAGAAAAGAGAAGGAGAAATCTGTAAAACTTTTTGCTTGGAAATAGTCAACAAGAGCACACACTTCTCTATGGCTGGGGAATACAGTATATAAAGGCAGGAACTTGGTGCTCTCTGCAGCCTGTTTCTCCTTCTCTCTTAGTGACTGGTCTTCTCACAACTATTTTTCTTCACCAACTAGGACACAGCTCAGATGTTCCAAGAGTCCTCTTTACGCACCTAAAAAAATCACTTTTGGTTCCCCTACCCATAATGCTCTTTGAAGTCACTCTGAACCATTTTTCTTCATGACCTCAATTGCTTTGTGATGGAATCTTGCCTATTGTTTAACTAAAGATATAATGATAATTTCTCCCATCTACATTGTAGACTCCTTTTATTATTCCTTTTGATATCACCATGTCCTCAGGGACTCTAATGCTGCCTAAAACCTAAACGTGCTCAAGCTCAAAGAAGTATTGAATGACTACATAAATCATGCTAAACTTCCATTGTTGTCACAGTCCCGAGGGAAAAGATGCAGAGCTTGTGCAACAGTTAGAGGATAAGATATCTTCTAAGCAAGTAATACTGGAAGTTCTTCACAAGCCTGTTTTACACCTCCTTCAAGCATCTAAGAACAGAAGGACTTTTAAAATTGGGATGCCTGACTAAAAAGAAAGAAAAAAACCTTTAAAATAAAATTAAATGGAAGGAAAATGATCATTAAAGAAAAATAAGATAGTATCACTGAAATAGTTATATATTTGAAAGACATAACTTAAGGAGACTAAAAATAAACAAACACACTGGGTGTGCATCCAAGATGGAAAACATAATGCTTTGATAGAAGTATACATTGGGTAATGATTATCCTAATCAAATTAATTACTATATCAGTTACCACCACACACATTATAGGATGGACTCATTTAAGAAAACATTGTAGAAATGCAGAAATGCCAGGGTTGTCTAACAAATTGTATGTTACTTCATTTCTGGTTCTGAATGATGGATCCAATAGTTTATTCACATTTAAAATCACTCTTCAAAAGAAAAAACTATGGAGACAGTACAAAAATTGGAAGTTGGCAAGAATTGCTGAGCCTAGAAAAGGGACGAACAAAAATATCTCAGGAGAATTGAAGAGCAGTGAAATTATTCCACATAAACTAGGTTCATGTATTGCTGTATATCATACATTCCATTAAACATTTGCCAACATCTGTAGAGTGCTCAACACTAAAACTGAGTCCTTCTGAGAACCATGAGTTCTAGGTAATTACTCTGTGCCCATTAGGCACATTAACTATAATTATTATGTAACTGTGGTGGGAGATGTTGATAAGAAATTTTAGGTATGTGTAAGTAAATGAGTGTACTTAGAAATCTATGAGCCCACCTCTAATTTTGAATGAACCCCATACTGCTCTAAAACTGTCTTTTCAATAATATCTATTAAAGAATTACATTTATGTAAGGTCTTTCAGTGAAAAAGAACCTGAGTGCAGAACACAGATGACAATTTTAAGAGCTCCCATGAACCTGTAAGTATTTCAAAATAAAAGTCTAAAAAAAAATCTTTAGTATCTATATTCAAAAATAGATTCTCCATCATAAGTTTTGTTGCATTCAAAACAGATATAATAAGTGCCTACTCTTTTGACAGCGTTTCCATGCCTTCATTTAGACCGAACACTGAAAAGAACCCCTTCCTGCAATACCTAGGTAGATAAGTCTGCATTGTTTGGAAGTGCTGGTTGTAGTACTGAAGAACAGCCCCCTAATATTTTGATTCAATGGTGGATACAAGACGGTGATTTCTGCTGCTTTATTTCTCCAACATGAAATTGCCACTTAGCCTTCATAAGGATTTTAATGAAAAAAATTAAGAACATAATCAAATAGTCTGCAAACAAACCAGCAAAGTCGTTGAATGTAATGGCCTGTGGTAGGTTGACTACATTAGCCTCACATAAGACAAATAAATAGAATTATTTCTAAACTCCCATGAGAGGTTGATTGAACGGGAAAATGTAACAAAATTATTCATCTATCCCATTGACTTCTAACTTGTTTCCTGACATAGGAAACAGCTCCTCAGATACAAAACAAAACAGATTTTTTTTTCAGTGTGAACATGGAAAGCAAGCACATGACAATTTTATTTCCTTCAATTAAAATTGAGAATGTACTCCTATAGATTATGCAGTTAGGTTGCAGTATACAAGAGGTTTCTGAAGAAATAGAGGAAATGTGTAGGAAATTAATTAGTGCTGTTATTTTGATCAGCCTTTCCTCAGGAGATGTCTGGTACAGTGTTTGTTGGTAGATCTTACCTGCTTCCCCACACTCTAGTTAATCTTCCTTCCTATAACATTCTTGTCTTTAATGAATAAAGTTGAAAATGAAAGAAACAAAATCAAGTGATTAAGTGTATGGCCAACGGTATTTAATCACCTCATAAAAATGATAAATATACCAAATAACAGGGCAGCTCAGTGGATAATGCCACACATAGTATCAAACATATGTGGGTTTATCTATATGGAAAAGAGAAGGATGAAACTAAATAATCCCATCAGGTAAATAACACATGGGAAGTTAGTAAATGAAAAATTCTAAATATGTGTGAAACACAGCCAACTAGATACATATTTACTTAAGAGGTCCCATATAATTCTATGATAAAACATTCATATAATATTAGCAAGGAACACGTCGTTAAAGAGCATTTGGTCACACATACCAAACACACAAAGACTGTGAATGAGCACTATATATCAGCTAATGTTGTCTTTTCACAATGGAATATATGACCCTCAACAGAGGCAACTGAATTAGAATAGAAATAGGTGACTAAAGGACTAGATATTTGTGCTTAGACAACAAAATTATGAACATATTTGTCCTTAGAGCCACAATAAATATAACAATCCTGAAGCTGTTGTTAAAAACATATTTATCAAAACCAAAAAATAATATGAATATAATGTTCCCTTTATTAAAAGAAAATTGGTTTTCTTTCTTTCCAGTAAGGCATTTGTAATTAAATAGAAAATTCATTCACTCTTTTATATATTCATTCAGTCCTGTGTTCATTCATTCATTCAAAAATGATGATAAAAATGACAGAAATTCCTAAACTCATAAAGAAAATACTGTTTGAAATACACAGAGTCGTAGTTCAAGGGAAGAAAGATAAGTAGATAAGAATGTAGAAAAGGGGATAACATGATCAAAATAAAACGTCAAGGAATTGAGATTGGGGAACAAACAGAAATAAAAATTGACTAAGCAAAGGGGACAGCAAGTTCAGTGTGGAATTATTTCCTGATGAGTGTCAGGAAAGATGAGCAGTGCAATGGGGCAATGAAAGAGGAGGTCAGAAGGTGAAGGGATAAATCTGAGAAGCTTCAGGAATCCCTTGGCTCCTCCTTCATCTTAGTGTCACAGTGGATTGGATGCGGGCAGACTTTAGCTCTTTCCTCCTGTGGTTTTGCATTTCAAAATAATTTCTACGTAACAGAAACACTACCTATCATGCACAACGTGTTTTCAAATGCATGTACATCATGGATATGCTAAGTCAAACTGATAAATAGGTGACAACTCACATACATAGCGTTTTTCTTGTGTGGATAGCTAAAATCTACTGGTAGCAATATTCAAGAATCTAAAATGCACTGCTGCTGGTGTTTCATGGTTTTGTAGTTTGATCTTGCCTAGACAGTGCTAACAGGTAGCACTCACATATACTGTAAACGGTACATTTCTTCACCCAAACACATACAGCAGATTTATTATGATGAGCCAAAATCTTAAAAAGATATTTCAACCTGTGTTAAAGTTGACTTTCTCTGCACTTCCACTCCCTCTGCTGGTTATGACTCCTGAAAACTTGGTGGTGTGTGAATTTGCTGTGGCTTCAGCTGGAATAGAAACAGGGTCAATGAAGCCATGGCTTTTAAGCTCGCACATGAAAGGGAGCACCAATCTCTGACCTGACCAGGACAGAGATGTGCATGATGCTGGCTACAGGACCAAAGACATTTATTTTGTCATGTTGCCTTTTTCTTGGCTGGCAACAATCTGTACACCCTTCTCTCTGCTCTTTTCAAGGTGATCCAGCAGTCTGAGAGCCACAGGTTCAGTACCTGCCTCAGCTCAAGGTCTATGTATACCTTAGGACAGCAACAGGCCCAGAAAGCTTATATACAGCTGGAAGGATTACTGCCACTACATGCCATAAACAGGAATCTGCCTTGGAAAGAGATCTTGAGCCATCAGTGACAGTAAAACAAGCAGTACTCTATGTGTGTGTGTGTGTCCCCCTATATTGAAATGTTAAGAATAGAGCTGCCAAGAAAATTTCATTTCAAGATCTTAGAAGGTTATATATATATATATATATATATATATATATATATATATGTTTTAATAGGGTAGCACAAGTGTGAATCCTTGGACTTTTTCTTTGGCTTTTTTAAGAATTCGTCTATTTAGTCATTTGCTTTTATTTTAATAATAATAATAATAATAATTGTCTGTATCCTAATGGCAGCAAAAAAAAAGAGAAAGAAAGAAAGAAAGAAAGAAAGAAAGAAAGAAAGAAAGAAAGAAAGAAAGAAAGAAAGAAAGAAAGGGTATGAATCTGAATATGGGTGAGTGGGGAAGTGGATAGGATCTGGGAGGAGTTGAGTGGGGGAAACTTATCAGAATATATGGTATGAAAAAAATCTGATTTTAATTTTAAAAACCCAGTAAATTCTAGCTCATGTTTGTTATGATTCAGTCTCAGAAGTGTCTATGCTGTTGTTCTCAAATAATTTTAAAATTTAGTTCTATAAAAATTTAGTTCATTTTTACTGAACAAGATTTACTGAATCCCAAGGCAGTCCTTGATTTCTAATGGCTTCCTCTGAATGACGATGGAGAAGTCATAGTCACAGTCACTACCGCAGCATTTGCTCCATGGTTGTGTGTGTGTGTTGGGGGGTGGGGATCTGGTGTCACTTAGGGTCCTATGCCAAGTCAAACAGAAGAAAGTTGGCAGTAGTTTCAGGGAACAAAAAATCCACCAGCTTGCTTAGTGCTTACTTAGGTCAAGGCTTTTCTCCTCTCTCACATTCAGAAACTAACACTCTAGAGAAAAGCAAATCCCTTTGACACACACCACCTTTCCACAGAAAAGGAATTGAGACAAGACACCCATCTGTTAGGGGGTGTGCTCACTTGTGACTCTGTTTGCCCTGTAGGAGAAATTCATGAAGAAGCCGGAGGAGCTCCTGGTACTGTCCTCTGTCCTGTGAGTGATGTAGAAACAGAAGTGTGGTGGTGTTGATGAGGGGTGGAGCAAACAAAACAAAAAACTTGAAATAACAAAACAAAACTTAAACAAAAACTAACCAAAGAAAACATCACCAATAATAACAAAACAACCATATTGTCTTTTATGGATGCTGCTTGCTACAGAACCAAAGAAGTTGATTTTGTTACTTTGCCATCTTTCTTGTATGGCAATTATCCATACTTTTTTCTATACAACCCTGTGAAATTGGATACCGTATCCTAATTTCACAGAAAAATACATCAAATTATTCACTAATTTGCCCAGGAACTATACTTAAACAACTAATATTATCTTCAATTATTGTTTTATGAAATTCCTTAGCCATATAGTACAGTGATACTGGGAAAATAAGGTCTCATTTTTATCATCCTGAAATTCTAAGCCTTCTTTCCAAAGTAGATGGAGGCTCCAAACCCCAATGATCAAAGACTTTGCCTAGCCTTTTGTCTACATGTAACTTAGGACAGTGATAGGGTCAGAATTTTTATGGAAATTTGGAAAAACATAAAGTATAACTGTTGCCATTTGGAGTACATATATGTGTTTTGCACATGCCTGTATGTATGTGTGAGCACATGCACACATATATGTGACTGTGGTGGCCCAAAGTTGAACTTAGGTGTCGTCCCTGATTGCTTTCTACTTTATTTTTTGAAGCAGTGACTCTCATTGAGCCTAGAGTTCACTAAATCTGGATTGTTTTGCACTGGGGAATATTTCTGCTTTTACCTTCCAAGTGCTGAAATAATAGACATCAACCACCCATGTGCAACTTTCATACGGTGTCTACAGACTAAAACTCTGGTCCTCATGTTTCAAGTTAAGTACTTTATCTACTGAGCCATTTCCCCAGTCTCCACTGTCAAGTCTTCAACACCATACTAGTGATTAAGGAAAGGATAGTTTTGTTTTTTCAGGGATTCAAATATCTGGGTTGAGTTTGAAGAGCCCTTAACTAAGTGTTCACTAGCTTAATAAAAATGTTCTGCTAAGAGGTGCAGTTGCAGAGATAATCAAGACTCACAGTCATAATGATTGAATTATTACAAGCCAGTATGACAAAAGATTGATTAGTTATGTATAGAAATACACCAGTTTAGAAAAGGGAAAACTAAATATCACCTGACATTAGCCTCAAATTTCTTTACATAGGAAGGATTTTGGCAGGTGTATGAAAGAAAATATGAGAAGTAGAAAGCAAAAGGAGCACATTAGAGGGGCACTGTGTATGCCTACAGAATAAAAATTGGCCCCACTAAATTCCTAGTTATTCATCTCAGCATCCTAGGATTTATGTGTATTTTAGAAGAATCCAAGGGCAGAGTTATATAAAATGCTGCAAAAGATCATCAGACATTTTGTCTCGAGAAAGTCATACAACTGAGACAAAAATATCTATTTAAAGACATGGAAGGGAGCCAGTCGTGGTGGCGCACACCTTTAATCCCAGGACTAGGGAGGCAGAGGCAGGTGGATTTCTGAGTTTGAGGCCAGCCTGGTCTACAAAGTGATTTCCAGGACAGCCAGGGCTATACAGAGAAACCCTGTCTCAAAAAATAAATAAATAAATAAAAAATAAAAAAGACATGGAAAGGAATGGATGAATTTTGTTGGGTTGGTTGCAACCAGTTAGTAGAATCATCCAGAATACTGTTTTGAGTACTAGCATGGGTTCGTCCTTCATAATCTGTTGGTTTTAAAAGACCTGAAGGAGGTTATGTAAATATATCAGAGCAACCCCTACACCAGTCCTGATTCCCCAATGGGAAAACAGAAACACATACATCTTCTGGATGACAGAAATACTGTGGTGCTACTGGGAAACCACAGAACTTCAGCATGTATTTTCTGCTCACTTGAACTCCAGACTATTAACTATGAAATTGTAAAACAAAACTGTAAAAGCCTATCTTGGTTCTTAGGAATAACCTTTTTATACATTTAGCCTTCAGAGGAAGGAGAAAACATATTTTTATATATTTTATTTTTATTTGTTGAAGATTTCATAGAGTACCATATATACATCAGATTTTACTCCACTACTACCTCCAGTTCCTTCCATGTATCCTCCATCCTCACTTCTTCTCAAATTCGTGGCCTCAAAAAAAAAATAGGTTTAAAATAATTTTAGTCCAGTGATTGAAGTATGTTGAAGTCGTAAAATTCTAAAGAAAAACAAAAACAAAACCAAAAAAAACCTCCAAAAGCCCCAAAAAAACCCAAAAATCAAAAAACAAAAAAAACTGTTCTTGAGTATTTAACCCAAGCATTAGCAAAGTTCACATTTTTTTTCTTCTCATAAAAACACTACATATCCATGAGCCTATAAACTACTCCAAATGCTTTTCCAAGTATTTTCTGAAATGCTTAGTGTAAACTTAGTGTGTGATGATTATTAGTATAAGTTCTTAAAAGAGAAAGAGTATTTGGTATATATTTTATGTCAAATAACTAATATAAATAACGTAAAGATTGCTGTGAGATTTTTTTTTATTAGTGCATTGAAGGTCCAGTTTTCTTTAATAATTCCAGTTAAAAGACACACATCTAATTGACAGAAGAATATACCACTTTCTTAGCTCTCTAGCAAGTCAAAGGGCTTGTCCATTTTCTTGACATTGTGTTTACTTAAATGAGTTTATCCAAAGGAAAGGAGCAAGGTTTCAGGCAGCTGAGAACAATGTTGTAATTGTCACTAATTAAGTGCGCTCAGCTGTGTCTATACAAGGGCAACTATTTACTTGCCTTGTACATACTCAGCTGTAGGGATAGATTCTGAAAGTTCCTGCATTTAACACCTTTGTAACTATGGCAAGCAGTTCCCAAAGTTGGCTGTGAGTTCAGCCAATAACTAATCAGCCACAGAATTATGTGACTCTGTAGAACCAAGTACTGAAATCTAAATTCCTACTTCCACTACCAGAGTTTTACATACACATGAGAGTTCATTTTTGCCACTATGAACAGCATCCTTAGGTAATCTTTGCTTAAGCTGCTCTACTTCGTAGATGAATGTTCCTCTAACTCTAATGTGCATATGAATCTCCTGAGCATCACATTAACTTCAAAATTGGATGTTGGAGGTTTTCAGTGAGTCTGAAGCTTTCACAGGAGACATAGAAGTCTATACTAAATGCCAAAGGGAAACCTGGCTTCCGGTGAGCCCACAACTCTGATGTCTCTCTCACAAAACCTTTGCTTATGAAACGTCCTAAGATCAAAATCCAGGGATATTTTTGTTATCATGCTATGATGTTGTTTACACCAGTGAACAAGAAATTGAACAAGAGTCTAAATTCAGCTATTGAGCTTTTTTTTTTAAGGTTTGAAAGCTTACATGTGCATCATAAACATAACTGTAGGAATTAGATTCCTAGACTGTATATTTGTAAACTTATCATAAAATCCTAAATAGAAGACAAACCACAAAACAAAACAGACAACAACAACAACACTACACACACACAAACACAAAACAAAAGAAAAAAAATTTTTCACTGTCACTACCTCTTCTGGACTGTGAACAGCTACGTGAAATACTATTGTTGTTATTTTTGTTCATTTTTGTACATTTTTCTCAAATAGAATGGGTTCTGTTTGGATGACTTGATTTTCCTCTCTATATTCTAGAATTCTAAACTTCTGTACACCCCATTCCCAATTCCCAACGATCGAATCAAATCAAATTTTACTGTAAAAAAATCTTGCTTCTGGAGTCTCTTTATTTAGTTAAGTTGTACAGTAAGTTTTATGAACAGAAATATACTCACAGAATTTTGAGGGGGTTACTTTAGTATCTTTACTCAAGTTCAAAATCAGTTTGACTATTTCCTATTCTTAGCATTTGTGTGCCTTAAATGACATACCTACTCTTGCTGTTGTTGTTGTTGCTTCACCGAACAAATTGCTAACATAACACAAAAGATTTTAACAAAACCCAATATATCTCCAATTATTTCCAATTTTCTTTTAAGGGAGTAAACACGGCATGAACAAACATAAAATGCAGGTTGTTTCTGATGTTGTTCGAAGCATAACACAAAGGACTGAAGAAAGGGTTTATATAGCTAATGCATTTGTGACTGAACTGTTTGTATATTAAATATGATGTTAGGGTATAAATTAACTTAAGCTCTTGAAATTTATAGATGAATTAAAAATGTAAATCTACTATGAAAAGGCTATTTATCTAATTCGTTTGTATGGTAATTGACAGCTCATAATGAAATAATCTGATGCACAGAGTCCAGCTAAATTAGCCCACCAGTAGTGCACTGTCTTGAAGTGACTTCACATCCTCATTAGAGCCTCTCTAATTTCTAAAGCAAAATTAATGCAATTAGTGATCAAATCAATACATATTGATCACCAGTTTCTTCAATATGGCATGAAAATATGAGGTCAGAGGAAGGGATTTTTAAGACTATAGAATTAATATTTTTTTTAAAAAAATGAAAGTAGTGAAAAGAAAACCATATTTGTGCAATGTTCCAGTTAGCTATTATTTGTATGTGGAAATAATGGTTTCATTGTTGTGTGGGTGATATTCATAATGATGCACTAAAACACCACCCCTTCCCTCCAGCTCATCAATATGGCATTCATTGTTCATATAGATTTTTCTCTCTGTAAGTATCCAAAAGCACTTTTCCCCCTCATGGTGCAGAATTTCAGATGACTAATCACTCAAAAGCATTTCTCTCCTTTCACATGCAAATGTAAGCAAGATTTGGAAGAAGAGAAGTACTTTCAGGCCCTGGACCCAGTGCCTATCACAGGAGGGGGATGATTTCCAGCTAAATATATGCAGGCAGGACTTGAAGCCTGGAATGAAAATCAAAACACATTGGTGGAAGTCAAGGGATGCTGCTTTTTAAATACTAATCAGCCTATTTCTGTATGAAATAAAATGATACTTCCAAGAGACATGGAGAGGGGAAAAAAGTGGCAGGGGGTACCTTGTCCCCCAACCAAACCAACTGCAAGGTGTTGTTCAGCTGGCTTCTGCTGAGGTTCACACACATAAGGACACTTAGGATGGATTGCCTGGGATGCTCCAATCCTTGCTCCAAGAGTCAGCAGAACATGTATATCATTGAGAACTTTCTGAGTAAACTCAGAATGTATCATAGGCCATACCTGCCTTTATCTGGGGAGAGAATATCCAAGCCACAAGACTGTGTGTGTGGTGGTAGTGGTAAAGTGCAGTCATAACCAACCAGTTTGCCTCTGCATCTCAAGAACATGTTGGGAGGGCACATTTGCTAACTCACTCAGGTCTGCATATCAAGAAGCTTTAATACATGTGAATAGATTCCCTATTTGTTCCCAATAAGTTACAATTGCTTTCTTTAAAAGGGGGAAAAGTAATGAAGTTTTTCTTGCAATTTCCACACCATGTGAACATAAATACAGATTTTCATGGTGTGTAAATTTATAAGCTGTCATTACACAAAAGAATGACAAAAGAGTAACAAGAATAGGTTTCATGTTTTGTAGGTGGGTCCTGTTTATTGTGAGTGCTGTCACAGATCTTTTTGAAGGACAGACCATCCCCACCGGTGCTGTTCTCAGTACTTCTGGTAAGCCAGCCTGGCATGCAATGTCATAACTAGAACCACAGACTTTCAATTAGAGTGTGTTGTTTGTGAAAACAATATATTTGCATTTTTTGTACAATTTTAAAATTCTCTGAAAGGTTCCATACAAATGTCCAGAGGTCCTTTTCTAATAGGACATTGTTCTAATGTTCTTTACCTGTCACTGGCCCATGTGATGGTTTGGAAAAAAGGACTCCAGGAGAAAATTAAAGAAAGGCTTCCACTCAATCATTTTGTGTCAAACTCACAGTATACTTTAGAATAAAGAGAATTTTGAGAAATACAGTAAAAAGGTTGTTACACATTTTTTAAGTTTTATTGTGTTTAATTTTTATTTCTGAGAATTTTATATATTTATACAATAAAATATGAACCTTTCCTAACCTTTACTTCCTGCCACATTCCCCTACTTGCCTGGAAGAAATCAAGGACCACACAGAAGCTGAGGGTCCTTCTGTACTTTTCTTTCTCCTTCCCCATTTTTCAAGTGACCTTCTTCAAATGCCTCCTCTCGCCAAACTGCTTTTCTGGAGAGTGGGATATTTCTATTTGTTGGCAGCATTGATTTGAAGGTAATATTTTTTGGAGAGATGGTCTCCATAGGAAGAGTCAGACACTGCTTCCCACTCAATGTACTGAAGTGTAGTTAGTGTTTCTGATTATCAGGGCCACCAAACCCACAGCCAGCTGACACTGCCCTAGGATGCTCAGTAAGTAATGATGTTTAAAGAGACATTGGAATCTCTGAATTTTCCACCTGCCTTCTGTAGAGCTCCAGAAGTCCAGGCTTTGATGTTATGGACCAAGATTTCAGAGTCGCCTCTTTAAAAGTTGAGAATGGTGCTAATTTTGACTTAACTCTATGTTTGAAATTACTTCCTGTGGACGTGCAATAAATTTTTATTCCAAAAGTGATAAGAGTAATGGGAACAAATCTAAGGCATAAGGAAATGGAAGCCACAATGAATTATTGTTTTCTAGAGGCTTATCTGAAGGTCCTGTCTCAATGAAATGCTACCTTATTTGTATTTCACAGCTGTTTTGCACATTCTTGTGACTCCTAGCACCCCAAAATTGTTTGCCAGTCTGTCAGGACTCAGGCAAGAAGTAGAGGACAGACTCATCTTATCTGTCTTATCTTATTTACCTTTTTACCACCTGATAGATACCCTAGATGGTAGGTGTATGGAGTTTGGCCTCTTTTCCAAGAATGTAATGGTGGATAATGGTGTCTCGACTCTAACTGCCAAAGTTCAAATCACCATTTTCTGGAGATTTGAGCAACTCAGTTATCCTCTCTGTTCAAATTTCTCCAATCTTAAAATGTAAATAATTGTACCTTCTTTATGAGATTATTCTTAGTATTGGTTGAGTTAACTAATTATAACATATTTAAAATAATGCCTGGCCCATAATCATGGCTATTAATTTTATTGTGGCAATATTCAGTAATTCCCTCACAGGTATAAGTGAGATATAAATGAAAACTCTTGTGGTGTCAGTCCAGTGCCTGAAACACACTAGATACTCAACGGACAGCTTCTGGGTTACATTTACAGTGTATTAATGTATGTGTGAAAGTCCTAAGTAAACTGAGAGGAGGCACATGGGTCTCACATTCTATTCCTACTTCTTGTTTTGCATGAAGGGGCTTAGGGCACAGGCTTGCTGAGAGTACTCATGTTAAATAGCAAGGAATTCTCAACTCAGTGGTTTTTTTTACTCAACCCCTCTTCTCGAAAGCACTACACATGGTAGTGTACGTAAGAAAAGAAATCATATCTGGATCTTTGAATTGGAGATGGAAAAAGAGGTTCATTTTTAATGGTACTGAAATACCAAGCAAACCCAATTTACCAGTGTAGTTATTTCTCCTGGTAGACCCCAGAGAGCTACTTTCTGTTGTTAATTGGAACTTCTAAGCCATTTTTATTTACAAAGTGTTTTACAGTCATTGTTATTGATGACTTATAATCCCCCCTTGAATTAGGTGTCAGAATGAAGCTTTGACATGGGCTGCCCTCTCTGAAAGCTGGGACAGAAGAGGATAAATTTGCTCACTCCACCCTAAAAAGCAGTCTGGGTTCCTATTTGCTTTGTTTTGGCTTGTCAGATTCACATCACCTTCTCCATGTGCTCAGGTGGCAGTTAGACTGGAATCCTGGACAAAGAATCTTTGGGGGAGGAAAAGAGTGACACAGAATCCACTTAATTCTTTTCTTAGATCTGCTCCCGCTTAAAAAAAAATGTCCATGCAGCAGTAGGACTTTCAGCACACTTATTTTGTTTTTTAAAGAGGTAAGACAAATAACTGCCTGTTTATTGTTAAATTTGTAGTGCCGGTCATGAGGAGCATAAGGAGAGTAACACTTTTGTCAGCAGGGTGCTTATCTGTTTTACTAGTTCAGAAGGACTTGATTGATGCGAAAGACCAAGGTCTCAGTAAAGATAATTTAGCCATTTCCATACAGTTTATGCGTGTGTTAGTTGTATCCTGCAGGGGAGTCCCAGGGGGTGGCTTCCTTGACCTTCCCTCTAAAAAGTAATGCAGAGAGATTCCTCTAGGAACAAGCCCCTAACAAGACTAATGACGCCTTCCACGCCTATTACCATTCTGAGCCCAGGAAGGAGGTTTTAGAGATGCAGAACCACATTCCTCCCTTGATGTTTCCATGATCTATTAAATGTTATGTGGCAGATAAATTAATCATTAAAAACTTACTGTTAAGTCTTTACAAATAATAACCAGGTGTACTTTGATTATTTTTTATCTCAATCATATTTTGCCCATCACGAAACAGATGATACACAGCAGCTTGTTTTACTAACAACTGAGCAGAGAGATTCAAGAAAAGGAGGCCCTCTTCTTTTCTCCAGCACTCTCTTTGTTTATATTTTCTTTATATTTTTAAAAAGTTATAATTCCTAAAAAAATTACACACAGAAATAGTTGAGGGGAGCCAGGCTCCCTTTTTAAAATCTGGCTTGCTGAAGAGTAAGCATGAAGCAGTTTCACTATTCTCCCATTTGATTTATTTCATGCATTCACTGCTGCTTAGTATTCAAAATTCCTGATCCAGAGACCTGCCCTACATCTTGTGTGTGTTAGCAGGAGCTCTGATGCACTGAATTCCATTGAATGTCATCTCCTTGAATTATAGTGGATTGTCTTCCTAGTGTCCTTTTTGTACCATTAACAATCTGTAGAACCTGTATTTTCTACAGTCCCAAAGAAAAGAAAGAAGATAGCAAGACATAATGTGACTACATCAACAACAACAAAAGAGAAAGCAGTACAGCAGGGCTGGGTTACATTATTTGTCTCATCACTTTATGTAAAAATAGCTCTTACATATTTCAGTACTTCTGGGCAAACGTTGGATAATACACATTATCTAAACTACTGCTAAATTCAGGAGCTAGGAGAAAAAAAAAGAAGGCAATAGAAAGGAAGCAGGAGGGAGAGAAGGGAAGGAGGGAAAATTTGATAGACTGAAGGAAAGAGGAGTAAGTTCAGCTGAAATCCTCCAGATTACAAACAGCAACAATCCTCTTTGATTTGCAATAATTGCATGTTTTACTCTATTTTGTTTTGTTTCAATCAGAAGTTTATTTAAGAAGATAACAATTTTAATGCAGTAATTAAAATATTTAAGTTTAAAAAATTGTTTGGAGACAGGTTATTTGCAATTTTTTCAATAGCTTAAAGAACTACTTTATGGCTAGGATCAAAACACAGAGATCATTTGGAAGGGGAATTAACTCCAAACTTCTTTTTCTGGTTTATTAAATGCTCTCTCTCTCTCTCTCTCTCTCTCTCTCTCCACACACACACACACACACACACACACACCTTTATTCACTTTGAATTCTCAGCATTTGGTGACAATGCCTATGATTTATTTTTCTAAGTTTAAATAGATTTGTCTTAATTAGAAATAAACATAACTAACTCATAACTATGCTTAAATGAAACACCAACTATAACTAACTGTGGAAGTGTAATACTAGGAAAGAAAACGAGAAGTAAAATAATTAAATAAAACAAAATCTTTTCAACTTAACATGGGACATATTTGAAAAGAAGTATACCACGAGTCAGAGACACTGTATCATTAGAAAACCTATTTTTTGTTATTTTTTTACTGTATGCATGAGGGAGGAGTATGTGCACATGAGTACAGGTGCCCTCAGAGGCTAAAGGTGTCATATCCCATTGAAACTGTAGTTACAAAGAGTTGTGATCAACATGGTATTGATGCAGGGGACTGAACTCAGATCCTCTGGAAACAGCAGTATGCACTCTTAACTGCTGAGGTATGTCTCCAGCCCACCTGGGCATACTTTTTATCTCCTACAGATATTTTATTCTTTTTGCTATCCACTAACTTAACTCAGGTTCAGACTGTGAAAATAAACACTGATAGCTCTCTCTCTCTCTCTCTCTCTCTCTCTCTCTATATATATATATATATATATATATATATATATGTATATATATATCCCTTTCTCTCTCTCTCTTTCTTTCTCTCTCTCTTTTTCTCTCCCTTCCTCCCCCTTTATGTGTCTGTGTGTGTTTATGTGTACATATAATTTGTGTGTGTATGCATGTGAAGGCTGAGAACAACCTCATGCTTCTCAGATGTTGTATACCTTGTCATTCTGAGACAGTTTCTCACTGGCCACGAACTTACCAAGTAGGCAGGCTGGCTGACCAGCAATTCTAAGAAATCTACCTATCAACAAATCCTCAGGATTACACGTGTTCTATACCATAGATGGATAACTTGTAAAGAGGACCAGAGTTTGGACCCTCATGCTTGTAAGGCAAACACTTTCCTAACTGATCCATCTCCCAATTCCAGGTAGCACTCTTTTAAGTACTGCAGCATTTTGAGAGGAAATAATACTTATAAAAGGGATTTTAAACATTTTCCAATTCAAATAATGCAAACATCAAGTTCTATGTCAATTTATAAGTATACTAGACCTTAAAGAGGTAATAAATATTCTAATTATGACATTTACAATATGGTGCTTATGTAAAGAGCATTTACATTTGATGTGCTGAAAAAGAGACTTAAAATAATAAAACAGCTCTATTTTTGACTGTTTAATGCTTTTTCCCTGTTTGAGACTCTGGAGATGAAACATAAACACTACAAAGTTGTTACTTAAGAGATAAATTAAGAAAACTATGAACAAGCCCGTGGTGATTTCTTCTTTCACTGACCATTATGCCAATTTATTTAAAACTGTTTATGTGAAACTCTGAAAGACATAATTAGTTTGAGTTTGTAAATTCATGGGCCAATATGACTACTTGGTTTTTATTTGTTTGTTATTTTTTTCCTATGAGGAAAAAAAATGGAGTATAAAAAAAGGTAAATACAGATGCATCAGCAAATACCTTCATGTTTTCCCCTAACTTAGCAAGAGAAAGAAGAAAGAAAGAAAGAGAGAGAGAGAGAGAGAGAGAGAGAGAGAGAGAGAGAAAGAAAGAAAGAAAGAAAGAAGAAAAAGAGAGAAAAAGAAAAGGTTTTATATCCACAGAAGGAAATTACTTCCCAGGAATAAGTGATAATAGTGCCCGAATTTGCAAAAAATTCAGGGCACATAGTTATATTTAAAAGAATAAGTAAGATTTTAGTATAAAATTATTCCTCCAAATATTGTAATGACTTGTACTTTATCTGCCAACTCTCCTTGGAACTTTTCTCAGTTCAGCCCTGATTCTTTTTCAGCACACCTGTGGAAATAGCCACCTCAGCAGGATGGTGAAAAAGCAGTGAGTAGGCTTCTGGGAATCTCAATATTTGCATTGTTTCACTGGTTGCTCTATTGTTTCAGGGATCACTGGAGACACAGTCACTCGGGTTTCATCTGTGGCGCCAAATTGATGTATAGTAAGTAGAGAAGTAATCAGGAACATGACTTGTAAGGCAATCCTTTTATATTCTATTGATAGAAGACAATCTTATATTTAAACATGGTATTGATGTGACTATTCAAATTGTTGCTGTATAGTAATCCAGCAGCATTAGGTGGATTATATGCCTTGTAGGCTTTCTAATTTAAGACATACTTTGCTGACTATAGCACTAAATTTTATTATGCAGAGTCATTTATTTATAGGTCTCCTGTATAGCTCCCCAAAGGGTATTTATAACGATTTCAAATGTATATTATAGAAGAAAATATCTCTCAAAACAGCATCCTTATTTATTTAAAAAATTGCTTAGCTATTTATAGCCAACTAAAAGAAATCAACTCAAGCAATAAATGTTCTTAATCTTTATAGTCACTAATAAGAGATAAAACTGGAAAATCAATACAATGAAAGGTATGTTAGGAACCTTAAACAAAGGAGAAAATCCAAAGAAGCATGATTCTCGGCATGTTTCCTTGGCGAATATCCTTCTCCTGCAACATAGGAAGGGTGCCTAGTGACCCCTAGCTGAGAAATCTATATAGCTCTACTTCCATCCACCACTGTGCAAGCAGCTGTTATCCTGAGCACTTCTGTCTTGAATCTTTCTCTATGCAGCAAAGCACACAACTGTGGTACACTGTCTGAGAACTGTACACATCTTTTGTGGGTTAGCATCAAACCACACTTTGCTTGGACCTCCCCTCTGAGGCTACTCAGTTCCTAAAAGAAGATGCTAAACTTGTGTCCAAAGTGGTCTTAAGCATCCCTGAGTGTTGCTATATGAGGCACGTCATTGTGCTCTGAAATCAAGTGTGTTGCAAAACACCTGGAAAAGCAGCTCAAATAGGCTCCACCAGCTTACTTTTCTACTAAATATTTAGAAATGAAGGAAAGTGCATGAGAAAAATCTTTGTTTTGAATCTTATAAGAAAATGTATCAATAAGATTATTCAGGGGTTAAAGATTATGTTTTTTTTTCAAAATTAGTATTTACTAGAATTTACACATGTTCTAAAATATACAAATATAATTTTGTACATAAAATAACTAAGTAAGCTTTAGAAAAGAAAATAAGCTGTGAGGTTCTTGTATTCAGGAATTCAATGCACACTAAGAACTTAAGTCTTAAGCTTTAGTTAAGCTATAATTGAAGTATGAGGAAATAGCATGTGGATAAAGCTCATTTAGTAGCTGGTTCCTAAGTCCAGCTGAAGTTCAGCTGTCTTGCTACCTGTGTGAGTTATGTACAAGATCTTTCTGGCTACTCCTTCATCACATTGAGGACATTTCACAGGATTCAAGAAAGACAAGAAAAATGGGTAAAATTGTCCACTTTCTTACCATGGATAACTCTGCATTTCATTTATGAAGTATGTTTTTGGTGTGTGTGTGTGTGTGTGTGTGTAAAGTTGTGCTACTATGAATTTTGATTCAGAGACCTAAGCTAGAGAACCTTCAGTAAGTTCCAGAGGTACACATTCCATCTGTAGCCCTGAGCATAGGATATAAATTGACACTTCTTTTACTTTTATTTTATGTATAGCACAGACAATCGAAAGACATCATTTGAGTACTGGGAATTGAACCTGGAGTCCCCGGAAGAGAAGCTAGGACTCTTATACACTAAGCCATCTATCCATGAATTAAGAGAATGGGACCTGCCTCTAACCTATCCTAGCTGAGTTGGGTGGCAACAAATCACATGACAGCCTATAGGCAAATATAAAGATTACTTTTCAACAAAGAGAAACAGGCTTCTTAGTGAAATGCAAAATAATTTTGGCAAGGGGCTGGCTAAGTCTATCCATTTTTTCTTTACTTCTTGAGTACTGTAAAATTACCCCCAATGAGATCAGGGAGGGGCTCTACAGATCTATTATATTTTCTCTTAGTGTCACATTGTAGGCACTCATTGAATTCTTAAATGAGTGTTTTGTGGTACAGAAACAAAAGTAAAGCAAGAGATCCTATCTGAATCCAAGTTAACAGTAAACCAAACAGAAAATGCCCAAGATTCTACTTACTTAGAATTAGCAAAATATCTTCTTTATAGACCCTGCAGTATTCTGTCTTCTCTATATTGTATGTGTTAATGCAAAATAGACAGTTATAAGTGGTATACTTGGCCCTTTGTAGATGCTGAAAACTCATTTTTTAAAGAAGTAAAATTTAGGAAGTTGTAGAGCAGTCTCAGAGATGACTCAGGTGTAAAGCACTTGCCATTATAAACAGTAAGGTTTAGCAGCCTATGTCTTATCCTGGTATGTAGGAAGCAGAGACAGAGAATCTTCAGATTTACTAGACTAGCCAAAGGACAGCTCTGAGTTCTTCCAGAGATTGTATCAATATATATGGTGAACAGTAATCCAGGAAGATACCCAACAGGCAACTTCAGGGTACATAGGTACACACACACACACACACGTCATAGCATTTTCTATGCATACATATATGTATGTGTGTACTCACAAAGAAAATGCTTCACCAAATTCCATCCCTAGAAATTTTCTACTTCTTAGTCTGTACAAGGTCCAGTATAGTGTTTTATAGCTTCAGTATAGTGTTTTAATGAGATTCCTTAATATGTGAAGAAAGTGGGTCCCAGACTCTGGGACAGGGAAGTGCTGGTCCCAGTTGGCTCATTGCTGGGTTCACTAATGACCAATCTTACTTTGTTTGCCATTTACTTGTCAGTCCTCAATGTAGGGCTAGAATTTTATCATACCTTTTTTTAAATCAGATTAGCATTCAGTTGTCTATTATTATAACCATCTGAAGTGTTTTCATTGACAAAATTTCATTGATTTCTTGATCTGTGCATTTTGAAATTGTATAGCTTTTTGATGTTTGCAAAGTTTTCTAAGTAACTATCACTATCCACCTCTAAACTCCAATTTGTATAGACCTCTTGTCAATCTCTTCAAGCAGATTAAGTATTTTTTGGCATTATCTTCTTCAAGATTTCTTACCAATTTAGTGGTCACTGTTGGTACCCTTCCCAGACACTCTCACAAGACTGCAGTGCTCATCCTGGATACTGTAAATGCTAATGCCTCAAAACATATCCTCATAGCATAACCCTCAGTCAAATGGAAGGATCCAGTTTTCCCATGTAAACTTCTTTTCAGTTAATTTGGATTGACACAACAATATAGAAGGCTAATCTCGTTGTCTTTACATGGGACCATTTCTTAGAAAAGTTTAAGTCCCAGAATATAACACTGTGATAATGATGAAAAATTCAACATGTTTTGTTTTTTAAATCATCCCTCTCTTTTCTATATGTTTCTTACTTTGTTGGAAATTCATTCGATACATAACAAGCACTTGGAATTTTGCTTTAAGTTCTGATCCTAAGGAAACTGTTTTAAACTACCCAATCTTCTGGGGATTCTGCTCTCATCTCTCTTGAGATGACTATATCATATTCTGGTGTCTGTTCTTCTCCATTATGGTCTAATTTCCTTAATAAGAGACCATTCTACAATTTCTGTGGGAAACATTTTTGGATCTTAAATGCTTAAAATTTTATCACCTGATTAAGAGTTCACATTGGTGTTCTAATTGCCTCTCAACTGGTCTCATCATTATTATTAGCTTTGTCTTTTATAATAGCTTAGAAATTATCATATTATAAGTGACCCTTTGTGAACTTTGGCATGGGAACTCTAGAATATGTTTTCAAAATTCTGTACAGAGCTTTTTAACAGTATTTTTAATTTAATGACTATTGAGAGCTTGTTTATTAGGGTACATGTCTTATATTTTGTATAATCGTGTATGTACAGCTACATAAAACAGATAAAAATAGCTTAAAGAAAATGCTGATTTTTCTCTCATGCAGATCAAAACTCATGTTGTACCCTGGAGCACCAGGACCTAGAGACTTACTCTCCTACAATTCTCCTATCCACTGAGTGGTTCATCCCTGTCTATATTCTATTCAATGGGAAGGGGAAATTCACATCTCACATGGTGCTTGCAAAAACAAATAAACAAACAAAACAAACAAACAAAAAACAACCGACTAGTTAGAAAAGAGGTTGGAAACTATGTTATTTAAAAAAGAAAAAGGAACAAATGTAATTTCATCCACCAAACACAAACATGGTCAAGGAGGGAAGAATGAATGTTGGGAAATAGCTAGAAGACAGTTCCATAGGCAATACTTTCATAGTATTACTCTCAGGATACTCAAATCCCCCAATAAAAAGACTTCACAGTCCTGCCTGAAAAACACTAGTATTCAAAGTTCATGAAATTGAATGTGACAGACACAAGGTGGGTTAAAGATATTGGTAGTTGTGAGACTGTGTCTCATTATTCAGTTGTACACTTTTAGTTTGTAATGACATGAACTACCTACTATGATTTTCTGTTAGGTATGTGAGAATAAATGATTGGAATATTGAACAGTTGATCACTTTTCTGGAGAAGAAAATGTGGGATTAAAATTTCAACCAATCCTCGCTTTAAAAAAAAAAAAACTTCATTCTTGTTTTTAAAATTAGTTGATCTTAAATCCTGAATGCAGTATAAATTGGATTGCTTGTGATTGAACAGATGGCTCAGCAGTTAAGAACAAGTTACTTATCTTGCAGAGGACCTGGGTTCTGTTCTCAGTTTACACATGGCAGGTCACAACTGTCTTTAACTCCAGTTTTAGGGGGTCAGACTCCGTCTTTAGGCTTCTACCACCATTCACATAATATACATGCATACACTCTGGATTCAGAATAAACCAGGCTTTCCTAGATTACCAACCTGGATAGAGCTAGTTGTGGGATTTTTTAGTCTCTATAAGCCCATGGTCCAATTTGAATAACAAATCACCTTATCATCTCTCTCTCTCTCTCTCTCTATCTCTATCTATCTATCTATCCATGGCTCATTTGTTTTATTTCTCTGGAGAACCCTGCCTAATACATTTTAAAGGACTCCTATAGGCCTTTGACTAACCATGACTGGTAATGCCGTAGCAGGATACCCTATCTCCAGTGAAGGCCAATATAAGACTTGATGTTGTTTTCCCTTTCAACACACTGTGATTCTCTATTTCTCATATGACATATATCAGAGCCAGGAGGAACACTAACTCTCATTGGTGGGGCAAATTTCCAGCATGGTTCCAGTACACTACGCTATGAACTAACCCTTTCTGTTGACTCTAGTGATCTGTCTCTGTCTGGAAACTTAGGCCTAGAATATTGTATCATTTGATACTTACTGCTGAGTAAGCTCACTCTTTCTAGTTCTTTCTGAAGTCTGCCTGTTTGCTTCAAGTCAGCTGTTCTGGCTCAAACTATACACCAAGCTGACGGATTAAAATTGCCTTCTCTAAGTTTCTGACTGAATTGCTCTGCTTGGCCTCAAATTAAGTATGCTAATCTTTTCTGGTTTTGGCTCCTTTTCATTCTCTGGCTCATTCAGTCTTCATCTGCAACCTGTCTCTATAAAACTTTCCTAGTAATACTGTTCCCCCTCTTTTTGCCTGCTCTCTTAAGTTGCCTCTTTCCTGTGCTATTCTCGTGTAAGTTGGGCATATCCTACCTATGATTCATTCTGTCAAATCTCTCTATGATTCGTTACTTTGTCTGTTCTTCAATTAGACATTACTGTCAATGATGGATATGTGTCTTTCCTCCAGCCTTGAACATGCTAAATAGACCTTAAGTGTTTGTCACAGTAGAATCTTAATGACTTAGGTTGAGTCTTCAGTTGATCTAGGTGGAGTCTTCTGCCTTGCTGCACCTGCAATTTCCTACAGGAGTAGACTGCCTGCTGAGCTTGCTTTGCAAAATAATCCATCTGAAACAAAGCAACATAGTCCAGCTGAAAGAAAGGGTGGGCTCTCCCTATATAAATACAGTGCTAAATATTAAACTTTGAGCTTTGATCAGAAACCTTTGTCTTGGCTTCATCCTTCTCTTGCTTCCCCACCCCATCCCTTTTCATTTCCAGCCTTCTTTTCAGGTAGCCAGTTCATCCATGGCTGCTGGACAGCTACATGGATGCTTCCTTCTATAAAGGTTATTTAGGGATTGAAGGTATGTACTAAGGGAACGTTTGTATTCCATTAGATCATAGTGTAATCCAGGACATGTCTGCATCTGGCTGGATCACATAGACCTAGGAGGTCTTTGGATGTTATCCATTGCCAAACCAGCCATGTTGTTGGATTAAAATTCCTTTACAATTTTATGTATTGGCTATAATGAAACAATTTTTTCAGTGTGAAAGTAGAACCTCTGGGATTCTTAAATATGATAGATTATAATGATTGCTTTCCTGATAATGATGTCAGTATCAGCTATACCTCAGGCTGTATATACTGCCAACGGCCTATAGGCAATATAAGAAAAGTAGTTTATGTGCACACAGTGTCATAGTAATGATTTCAGCTGATTATAACAATTGGGAGTGCTCTTTGCACCACACATATATTTTGAATATCGACCTGTTATTTCATTTAGCTCTCTCTCTCTCTCTCTCCCTCTGTGTGTGTGTGTGTGTGTGTGTTTGCACTGATTGAAATTGAAAGATGATTCGATATAGTAATTTGCTCAAATTTACAAGCTGCTCATGTTTACATTGTAAACATGTTTAAAAATCTGGTATTTTCGTTCACAAAACTTTTACTTAAAAATAAGATAAAATGATAAAGTAGAATATTTGTATTCAAAAATAAAATATGTTAATAACCAAGCATTCTTTCATAAGTCTTTTCATAAAGAAAACAGAATTGAACATTAAACTCCCTATTAATACAATGTCAAATATTAGTTGTATATCTATAAAGATAAGAAAAGTTACATTTAATAAAAATTATCTTTTTAAATGATAAAATCATTATTGCTTAAAATGTGTGTACAAGCACAATATAAACTGCCCTGAACATATTATCTAGCAAAGAAAAGGATCAGATATAGAATTTGGAAATTACTTACTATGTGGAACATGTAGGTCTTAAAAACAACAACAGATGTGTAACAGCTGCTCATTATCTATATCAGAAGGGAAAGTCTGTTTTAGAAATTATTTATGACTTGCTTCATAATTAGATATAATATTTTTCTTTTGGGTAAATAAAACTAAGCATTTATGGACACAACTATAAAAACATACTAATCTGCCACAACAGCACTCATACATATCAGATTATCAAAATATCTCATACATTAGTATAAAAATCACAGAGAAACTTGTGAAAGTCCTGCTATATGTGATCAACATCTATCAAGTATTCCCTGTACCTGAGGTACCACTTGAGGTGCTGTAAAGTATTTTATCTTGTTATCTCCCTCAATAGATAATACTCTCAGTTTTATTTTACAAAGCTCTGAGAAGCTATTAATGTGTTTAACATCATACAACTAGCAAATTATATTGTCCAGACACAAGCTATAGGGTTCGGACTCAACTTCATACATAGCTAAAACATATTATCACATACCACTGTTCTTAAAACAAAAGACAGACTTTAAAAAATAGCTTACTATATAGTACAAGAAAATTATTACAGAAAAAAGATGCTTTCTGAATGACAATATCACCAGTCAGAATAGATTTAGCTAAGGAACGGAAGCAAAATGGCATAATGATGTTCTATGTCCTGTGTGGGTGAATACCAACCTATGCTTTTCACAGTTTCTTTGCTACATACACCTCATTTTCTCTAGCTGCAGAAGAAAGAATGGTGAAGTGACACAGGCATTCTTTTGTTTTTTCTTATAATAAAAAAATTTAATTGGGTCATGCTTATAATTTCAGAGGTTTAGTCCATTATTATCATTGAAAGAGGCCTGGCAGCATACAGAAGGACATGTTTCTGGCAAAGAAGATGAAAGTTCTACATCCTGATTCTTAGGCAGTATGTCTTCCTGTGATTGTGAGCCACTTGAGCATTTGAAGGCATATGAATCCTTTAAAAATACCTTGGCACAAAACTCATCCATTAACATTTTATTGAGTGACATTAGCCATTGACTGTCATTGCAATTGTCATTATTTATACTTCTAAGTCATTGCAAGACCTAGAAGTATAAATAAAGGACAGAGAAAAGATTTTTAAAAAGCAGGTGAAACAAAAATGATACTATAAGGTAACATTGGGCTATTCTGCTGGCATTTGCCACAAACTCTTAGGTGGCAAAAATTTAGGAGAACTGAATGCAAACTGCAACAAAAGATGGTAATTTCAGGTGGACCAACCCAAACAACAATGGAAATGTCGAGGTTAAGAGCAAGGATGGCCATAGGTTATTGCTGAGGTTAATGGTTATTTTCTTCTTTTTTTTCTGTATTAATTTTTTATTATTAGGTATTTATTTCACTTACATTTCTAATGCTATCCCAAAAGTCCCCCACACCCAATGCCCCCACCCACCCACACCCACCTCTTGGCCCTGGCTTTCCCCTGTACTGAGGCATATAAGATCTGCATGACCAATGGGCCTCTCTTTCCACTGATGGCCAACCAGGCCATCTTCTGATACATATGCAGCTAGAGACACGAGCTCTGGGGGGCGGGGTACTGGTTAGTTCATATTGTTGTTCCTCCTATAGGGTTGCAGATCCCCCAAGCTCCCTGGGTACTTCCTCCAGCTCCTCCATTGGGGGCCCTGTGATCCATCTAATAGCTGAGTGTGAGCATCCATTTCTGTGTTTGCAGGGCCCCAGCATAGTCTCACAAGAGAGAGCTATATCAGGGTCCTTTCAGCAAAATCTTGCTAGTGTATGCAATGGTGTCAGCATTTAGAGGCTGATTATGGCATGGATCCCCGGGTATGGCAGTCTCTAGATGGTCCATCCTTTCATCTCAGCTCCAAACTCTGTCTCTGTAGCTCCTTCCATGGGTGCCTTGCTCCCAATTCCAAGAAGGGGCAAAGTATCCACACCTTGGTCTTCGTTCTTCCCGAGCTTCATGTGTTTCACAAATTGTATCTTATATCTTGGGTATTCTTAAGTTTCTGGGCTAATATCCACTTATCAGTGAGTACATACCATGTGAGTTCTTTGTGATTGAGTTACGTCACTCAGGATGATGCCCTCCAGGTCAATCCATTTGCCTAGGAATTTCATAAATTCATTTTTTTTAATAGCTGAGTAGTACTCCATTGTGTAAATGTACCACATTTTCTGTATCCATTCCTCTGTTGAGGGGCATCTGGGTTCTTTCCAGCTTCTGGCTATTATAAATAAGGCTGCTATGAACATAGTGGAGCATGTGTCCTTCTTACCGGTTGGGACATCTTCTGGATATATGCCCAGGAGAGGTATTGCTGGATCCTCCAGTAGTACTATGTCCAATTTTCTGAGGAACCGCCAGACTGATTTCCAGAGTGGTTGTACAAACTTGCAATCCCACCAACAATGGAGGAGTGTTCCTCTTTCTCCACATCCTTGCCAGCATCTGCTGTCACCTGAATTTTTGATCTTAGCCATTCTGACTGGAGTGAAGTGGAATCTCAGGGTTGTTTTTGATTTGCATTTCCCTGATGATTAAGGATGTTGAACATTTTTTCAGGTGCTTCTCAGCCATTCGGTATTCCTCAGGTGACAATTCTTTGTTCAGCTCTGAGCCCCATTTTTTAATGGGGTTATTTGATTTTCTGGAGTCCACCTTCTTGAGTTCTTTATATATATTGGATATTAGTCCCCTATCCAATTTGGGATAGGTAAAGATCCTTTCCCAATCTGTTGGTGGCCTTTTTGTCTTATTGACAGTGTCTTTTGCTTTGCAGAAGCTTTGCAATTTTATGAGGTCCTATTTATAGATTCTGGATCTTGCTGTTCTATTCAGGAATTTTTCTTTTTGCCCATATCTTCCAGGCTTTCCCCCATTTTCTCCTCTATAAGTTTCAGTGTCTCTGGTTTTGTGTGGAGTTCCTTAATCCACTTAGATTTTACCTTACAACAAGGAGATAGGAATGGATCAATTCCCATTCTTCTGCATGATAACCACCAGTTGTGCCAGCACCATTTGTTTAAAATGCGGTCTTTTTTCCACTGGATGGTATTAGCTCCCTTGTCAAAGATCAAGTGACCATAGGTGTGTGGGTTCATTTCTGGGTCTTCAATTCTATTCCATTGGTCTACTTATCTGTCGCAATACCAATACTATGCAGTTTTTTATCACAATTGCTCTGTAGTAAAGCTTTAGGTCAGGCATGGTGATTCCACCAGAGGTTCTTTTATCTTTGAGAAGAGTTTTTGCTATCCTAGGTTTTTTGTTGTTCCAGATGAATTTGCAGATTGCCCTTTCCAATTCGTTGAAGAATTGAGTTGGAATTTTGATGGGGATTGCATTGAATCTGTAGATTGCTTTTGGCAAGATAGCCATTTTTACAATGTTGATCCTGCCAATCCATGAGCATGGGAGGTTTTTCCATCTTCTGAGATCTTCTTTAATTTCTTTCTTCAGGGACTTGAAGTTCTTGTCATACAGATCTTTCACTTCCTTAGTTTGAGTCACGCCAAGGTATTTTATATTGTTTGTGACTATTGAGAAGGGTGTTGTTTCCCTAATTTCCTTCTCTGCTTGTTTATCCTTTGTGTACAGAAAGGCCATTGACTTGCTTGAGTTAATTTTATATCCAGCTACTTCACCAAAGCTATTTATTAGGCTTAGGAGTTCTCTGGTGGAATTTTTAGGGTCATTTATGTATACTATCATATCATCTGCAAAAAGCGATATTTTAACTTCTTCTTTTCTGATTTGTATCCCCTTGATCTCCTTTTGTTGTCTAATTGCTCTGGCTAGGACTTCAAGTACAATGTTGAATAGGTAGGGAGAGAGTGGGCAGCCTTGTCTAGTCCCTGATTTTAGTGGGATTGCTTCCAGATTCTCACCATTTACTTTGATGTTGGCTACTGGTTTGCTGTATATTGCTTTTATCATGTTTAGGTATGGGCCTTGAATTCCTGATCTTTCCAAGACTTTTATCATGAATGGGTGTTGGATTGTGTCAAATGCTTTTTCAGCATCTAACGAGATGATCACGTGGTTTTTGTCTTTGAGTTTGTTTATATAATGGATTACATTGATGGATTTTCGTATATTGAACCATCCTTGCATCCCTGTGATGAATCCTACTAGGTCAGGATGGATGATTGTTTTGATGTGTTCTTGAATTCGGTTAGCGAGAACTTTATTGAGGATTTTTGCATCAATATTCATAAGGGAAATTGGTCTGAAGTTCTCTATTTTTGTTGGGTCTTTATGTGGTTTAGGTATCAGAGTAATTGTGGCTTCATAGAATGAGTTGGGTAGAGTACCTTCTGATTCTATTTTGCGGAATAGTTTGTGAAGAACTGGGATTAGTTCTTCTTTGAAGGTTTGATAGAACTCTGCACTAAACCCATCTGGTCCTGGGCTTTTCTTGGTTGGGAGACTATTAATGACTACTTCTATTTCTTGAGGGGATATGGGACTGTTTAGATCATTAACCTGATCTTGATTTAACTTTGGTACCTGGTATCTGTCTAGAAACTTCTCCATTTCATCCAGGATCTCCAGTTTTGTTGAGTATAGCCTTTTGTAGAATGATCTGATGGTGTTTTGGATTTCTTCAGGGTCTGTTGTTATGTCTCCCTTTTCATTTCTGATTCTGTTAATTAGAGTACTTTCCCTATGCCCTCTAGTGAGTCTGGCTAAGGGTTTATGTATCTTGTTGATTTTCTCAAAGAACCAGCTCCTCGATTGGTTGATTCTTTGAATTGTTCTTCTTGTTTCCACTTGGTTGATTTCACCCCTGAGTTTGATTATTTCTTGCCGTCTACTCCTCTTGGGTGAATTTGCTTCCTTTCGTTCTAGAGCTTTTAGGTGTGTTGTCAAGCTGCTAATATGTGCTCTCTCTAGTTTCTTTTTGGAGGCACTCAGAGCTATCAGTTTTCCTCTTAGAAATGCTTTCACTGTGTCCCATAAGTTTGGGTATGTTGTGGCTTCATTTTCATTAAACTCCAGAAAGTCCTTAATTTCTTTCTTTATTCCTTCCTTGACCAAGGTATCATTGAGAAGAGTGTTGTTTAGTTTCCACGTGTGTGTTGGCTTTCTATTATTTATTTTGTTATTGAAGATCAGTCTTAGTCCATGGTGATCTGATAGGGTGCATGGGACAATTTCAATATTTTTGTATATATTGAGGCTTGTTTTGTGACCAATTATGTGGTCAATTTTGGAGAAGGTACCGTGAGGTGCTGAGAAGAAGGTATATCCTTTTGTTTTAGGATAAAATGTTCTGTAGATATCTGTCAGATCCATTTGTTTCATAACCTCTGTTAGTTTCACTGTGTCCCTGTTTAGTTTCTGTTTCCATGATCTGTCCATTGGTGAAAGTGGTGTGTTGAAGTCTCCCACTATTATTGTGTGAGGTGCAATGTGTGCTTTGAGCTTTACTAAAGTATCTTTAATGAATGAGGCTGCCCTTGTATTTGGCGCATAGATATTCAGAATTGATAGTTCCTCTTGGAGGATTTTACCTTTGATGAGAATGAAGTGCCCTTCCTTGTCTTTTTTGATGACTTTGGGTTGGAAGGCAATCTTATCAGATATTATAATGACTACTCCAGCTTGTTTCTTCATACCATTTGCTTGGAAATTTGTTTTCCAGCCTTTCATTCTGAGGGAGTGTCTATCTTTTTCTCTGAGATGAGTTTCCTGTAAGCAGCAAAATGTTGGGTCCTGTTTCTGTAGCCAGCCTGTTAGTCTATGTCTTTTTATCGGGGAGTTGAGGCCATTGAATTTAAGAGATATTAGGGAGAAGTAATTGTTGCTTTCTTTTATTTTTGTTGTTAGAGTTGGTGTTCTGTTTTTGTGGCTGTCTTCTTTTAGGTTTGTTGAGGGATTACCTTCTTGTTTTCTATCACGTGGTTTCCGTCCTTGTATTGGTTTTTTTCTGTTATTATCCTTTGAAGTGCTGGATTCATGGAAAGATAATGTGTGAATTTGGTTTTATCTTGGAATACTTTGGGTTCTCCATCTATGGTAATTGAGAGTTTGGCTGGGTATAGTAGCCTGGGCTGGAAATTGTGTTCTCTTAGTTTCTGTATAACATCTGTCCAGGCCCTTCTGGCTTTCATAGTCTCTGGTGAAAAATCCGGTGTAATTCTGATAGGCTTGCCTTTATATGTTACTTGACCTTTTTCCCTTACTGCTTTTAGTATTCTATCTTTATTTAGTGCATTTGTTGTTCTGATTATTATGTGTCAGAAGGAATTTCTTTTCTGGTCTAGTCTATTTGGAGTTCTGTAAGCTTCTTGTATGTTCATGGGCATCTCTTTCTTTAGGTTTGGGAAGTTTTCTTCTATAATTTTGTTGAATATATTTGCTGGTCCTTTGAGTTGAAAATCTTCATTCTCATCTACTCCTATTATCCGTAGGTTTGGTCTTCTCATTTTGTCCTGGATTTCCTGCATATTTTGAGTTAGGATCTTTTTGGATTTTGTATTTTCTTTGATTTTTGTGCCGATGTTCTCCATGGAGTCTTCTGCACCTGAGATTCTCTCTTCCATCTCTTGTATTCTGTTGCTGATGCTCGTATCTATGGTTCCAGATTTCTTTCCTAGTGTTTCTATCTCCAGTGTTACCTCAATTTGGGTTTTCTTCATTGTTTCTACTTCCCTTTTTAGGTCTTGGATGGTTTTATTCAATTCCATCACCTGTTTGGTCTGGTTTTCCTGCAATTCTTTAATGGATTTTTGTGTTTCCTCTTTAATGTCTTCTACCTGTTTAGCAGTGTTCTCCTGCAATTCTTTAAGGGATTTTTGTGCTTCCTCTTTAATGTCTTCTACCTGTTTAGCAGTGTTCTCCTGCAATTCTTTAAGGGATTTTTGTACTTCCTCTTTAATGTCTTCTACCTGTTTACCAGTATTCTCCTGCAATTCTTTAAGGGATTTTTGTGCTTCCTCTTTAATGTCTTCTACCTGTTTACCAGTGTTCTTTTGTATTTCTTTAAGTGTGTTATTAAAGTCCTTCTTGATGTCCTCTACCATCATCGTGAGATATGCTTTTAGAACCGGGTCTAGCTTTTCCGGTGTGTTGGGGTGCCCTGGACTGGGCGAAGTTGGAGTGCTTGGTTCTGATGATGGTGAGAGGTCTTGGTTTCTGTTAGTAAGATTCTTACGTTTATCTTTCGCCATCTGGTAATCTCTGGGATTAGTTGTTATTGTTGTCACTGTTTAAAGATTGGAGCAGACTCTGTGTTCCACTCACCAGAAGTCTCAAAATCCTGTGGCGGGTGTCGTGGGTAGCTGGAGGGTGTCAGCAGACCCTGCACTCTAGCTACCCTGGTGCTCTTCAGACCGGAAGAGGCTTGTGGCCCTACTCAGGCTGGATTTCTGCCTTCCCAACCAAAGCAGTCTCAGGTCCCTTTTGATTGGACTGGAGCAGAAGCTGTGTTCCACTCACCAGCAGTCTCAAAATCCTGTGGCAGGTGTCTTGGGTAGCTGGCAAGTGTCAGCCGACCCTGCGCCCTAGCTACTCCGGTGCTGGTCTGACCGGAAGAGGCTTGTGTCCCTACTCAGGCCAGATTTCTGCCTCCCCCACCAAAGCAGTCTCAGGTCCCGTGTGATTGGACTGGAGCAGAAGCTGTGTTCCACTCACCAGAAGTCTCAAAATCCTGTGGCGGGGGTCTCGGGTAGCTGGCGGGTGTCAGCTGACCCTGCGCTCTAGCTACCCCGGTGCTGGTCAGACCGGAAGAGGCTTGTGGCTCTACTCAGGCCGGTTTTCTGCTTCCCTAACTAATGCAGTCTCCTTAAATGTTTTCTTATCAGAACATTGTAGTCAAAGTTATCAGCAAAATATTCAATTTCATATGTTCTTTGTTTAATGAAAGAGGTGACATATTTATAAAACATTGAGTATTTATTATAGATAACAGAAATTCCAATTGAAAATTCTTAATGTCAAGATGTATTGTGATTTTAAGGAATCCATTAGAAAATCTTTATTTTTCTTTCTTTCATTTTTTAAAGTCCTTGACCTTGTAGATTTGAAGTACAATATTCTCTTTGTACTCACTCTTGAGCATGTCATTAAACCCTGAATCCGAATCTCCAATTGCTTCGTTTTATCTTCTGTTTAATGTAGCTCTGAAAAAGCATATTAGATGTGACCCAGTGATTCCAGGTCATTGCAGGAAAGCAAACAAAGCTCCAGGGATTACATGCCAGAGCTCAACTATCTTCTCTGTTGCCTTGTAAGATAAGAAAAGTGGAGACCTGCAGGCATTCTCAGAAAGAATGTGACTTGAGGAAGAAGAGTGGTTTGGACAGAAGATTCTCAAAATTAGATCTGTATTAAACATTTGCTTGGTCAGAACAGACTTGCTCAAAGTATCATAGCAATACTAATTTCTATTTTCTAAGGAAATCAACATATCAAACAATTTTAATCTTATAGGAAGTTGATATAGAAAGCACACTGCTAAATAACTAAAGTAACTGAAAGACAAACAAACAAACAAAAACACAAAAAACCCGCTGTATTCCACCCTTGAAAAACTAAGAATCAGGACATATGATCACATAGAACATATTGGTATAACTTTATATTTGAAATATTTTGTATTTGTATTTCAAATGTGAAATAAGGTATATGTAATATACTTGCTTCAATTATTTAATTTAATATTTTAGTGTATTTTGCATTTAAGTTTTGGATTTTGGGGACAGGATCTTGCTATGTAGCCCAAGCCAGCCTGAACTCTCTAGGTAGAGGGAATTGTGTCACCTATCCCAGTCATATCAGTATTTACTTGAGAGCAGTTGACTCTGAATATTAATGATGAAATAGCCCTCCTTATCATTACTATTACAGTATGGACAGTAGGAATCATTAGGGGAAAATCATTGTCTATGTCTATTTATCTAGACTGATAATGTATGCCCAAACTCCCATGAGTCAAGACAAGAGCATTGTCACAAGTTTAAAGACAGCATAGTCTATCTAGTGAGTTCCAGGCCATCCTGATGTACATAGCAAGATCCATTCTTAAAAAGCCAAAACACCAAAAGAAAATAAGTAAAATATTGATTTGAATGATTGAAGGGTTACAACATATGAAAGTCATTTCATATTTGAACTAATTTGTATTTCAAAATGAAATTAAACTAATAGATTTTATATGATCATACAATCCTGATGATTAAAATATCACCAATGGATAGGCAATCCATTTCATATATCTTAGGTTTTTATTCTCAGATTAAAAAAACACACACACAAAGCAAAACAGCACCCATGAACTTTTCAATTTTCAGATAATTTCCTTAATTTTTATCTATATTCAGAGTGAACAGGATCTTGTTTTACCCAACAAGTATATTGCCCTGGAAAAATCATAGAGGGGCCTCATATTTCTGTCCCCTGTCATCTAGTCATAACAACTCTGTATTATCTGAATTTCCTTGACCTAATTCAGAATCCTTTTTAAATTTTTGAAAAGTCTCCCCCAAAGCATTACTGAGGTAGAGTTTATTGAAAACTTTAATAGAAACAAAGTTTGACTTGATTTTCACTCCTCATAGAAAACAACTTTCATCAGACATAATTTATTAATGCCATTTAAAACTCCTTTTTAAAAACACTGTCCACTCTATTTCATTATAGTTAGATTTTCTGCTCCCCCCTCCCCTCTCCCACATCTGAGGACATCATATTGTGAGTATACCTCTTTCTCAGAGACATTCAATTTTGCTCATCTTCCATGCCAAACATGTCTTACTCAAACCCAGCATGGTATTCAGGCAAAGGGCCCTCCAAGAGACAAGACCTGTATGATTTGTATGACAATCTCAGACCCATAGGGATCTCATCTTCTTTAGTAATAAGTTTGTCCAAGTGTTCTTTGCTAAAATAAGTATAATATCCTCCCTAAGAGAAACTCTGTTGAATGAAAATGTCTCAATTTTTTTTAATAAAACAGTCACTTTTCTTGACTGAACAATTCCAAGAGCCTTATAACTACGCAGTAAGAAATGCCATGGACTGTGACAACCCCAAAACATAACCATCAACTCCATGGAGATTTCTCTTTTAAAATAAACTCCAGAAAATCCTGGTATTAAAATATACATAGGCATATATATTTTGTCGTCTAGATCTTGTGTTTGCATAAATGACCTTTGATCAATGATCATCACTCTTCTACTACATACCAGAGATCGATTACTTATCCATTTTAGACAGGAAGCTTCAGAAAATTCTATACCTCATAAATTGATATCAAAGGCATCTAAGCCATTTAAAATGGTGGGTCAGCCAATGAGAGCTTATATCTGAAAAGTCTTTCTTATTGTATTCCACATAAAAGAATTTGTATTTGCCAATGCAGGTGTTAAAATGTAGCTTTAGGACTTAATAATGAAACTTAGAATATAATAATCATTAAAATGTGCTTTGGTTTCATGGGTGGAACTGATGTATATTTGATTTTCTAGTTGTGTGCTGTGATATGTTTTTACTTGCTAAGAGAAAGATTTGGTGTTCACAATCACAAGGCTTGATTGTATATATCCACTGGACAGTTGCCTAATCTGTTTGAGTGCTAACTCTTTTATTTGTAAAGGATAACAAATATGCTTTAAATTTTATGATGTGTTACATTATTTATGAAAGAGTTTACATATTGTAAAAGAGGCATCTTTGCCTGAGGAGACACAAACAAGCTTTCATTAAGCCAAGATAGTGCATTGACAACAGACCAAAGAAATAATTTCATTCAAGTCAAAATGATCAACCAAGGAATTGATTGTGATTATTGACAAGAACATGGATAACTCAAAGGGACTTTCATCATAGAATAGTCCTGTCAGCATGAGTAGAGCTTCATGAAAGCAACATCTCTGTAGTTCTCTGCCCAACTTGCTAGCAGCTCTTTCCAGCAATTCTGTTTTGTTACTGTGACTTTGAACAGGGCCTTGCGATATCACAGCTTCTGAGTTTTTCAGTGCCTTTATGTTTCATTCTTCCTACCTCTTCCTAGCCTCCCTTGGGGAGGATTGTTTCAACTCAAAAGAAACAGCTACAAAGCAGAAGACCTTTTATGGTACTATGGATTTTCACAAATACAGTGATCAGGAAATTACAGTTTGACTTTCACACTGCTTATTTAAAATATTTATTTGTTAAATTTTATTTATTACTTCTGGTGTTCCAATTCTCCATTTTAGTCTCAACTTAAGGTTTCCCCCTACCAGCCTCACAAATCATCTGTATTCAACACTCAATTGCTTTTCCTGGGTATTAATTTGATCTAAAATCTACAGTTAGCTTCAGGGTTATATTTTTTCATAGAATAAGCATCACTGCTTTTGCGCCTACAGAGGTGAGAGGTGTCCAATCCTGCCCCCATAATTGCTGTTATAAGTGATGGTGAGTCCATCTGATGTGAATACAGGGGCATGGGTGTTAGAAATAGGACTCAGATCTTCTTGAAGAGCAGAATGCGACCTGAAATTATGATCCATCTCTGTCAGTCCTTTAGTTTTGTTTTTAAAAGAACCCAATTTTTTTTTAGGCCCTTAAAAGAATTTGAGGAACTAAACATGGTCCCTACTGTGCCTAATGGGTATCAGTCCTTACTGATTTAATCTGTTTGAGAAGCTCCAACTTTTCATTTGTGGTACATTTTCTCAAGGACTGTAGGAAATATTTCCATCCATTCAGTCATTTCTCTTTGTTGCACAAATTCATCTCCTCTAATCTCTTTATAGACACAGTTCTTTTATTCCTTTATCATCTTGGTTTCACTCTATGGATGCTTCTGGGTTCTAGCCAAGGTATTGATGTTTCTTTTTTATTCATGGGAAAATATATAGGAGAGCCCCACCCCACAATAGAGGCCATATTAAACAAAATGATTTATGTCCACTTCAGATACATGAAACTTAACTTAGGCCTCTCTAAGAGCAGTGTGCTGTTTAATTTTTAGTCCTCCGAGTGATTGTTGGAGCATATATAATTTCTTCTGAACTCTTGCCCCTGGATTTTACTGCTTTCCAAATGTCATTGTTTCAGTTGTTCCTTTATTACTTCATGCAGAGACTGTTCCCAAATCAACAATAAATCAAACACTTAGCCACGGAGCTTGAACAGACCATTACCTGCCTCAGAAGTACAGCCTTGAAAAGAGAGAAGAAACTCTGCCCTTAAACTGTAAGAGAGCTCACACAGAGTGAAACGGGACATGTGACCCTTAACACCTTTCACTGGTATATTTTACTGGTAGTTATTTAACTTTAGACGTACAGCTTACATTCATCTAGGAGTTACTTATATTCATTTTTATTTTATTTACTGGTTTACATTTTAATTTTGTTGCTGTTTATTTAAGTCAAGGTATACTGGAACATTGTTTCTTTTTTTTCTGCAATAATCCTACTGAGAAATGAATCAAAGATTTAAAATGTTAATATAGTTTTTGATCTATATGATTCTTATTTTGCAGAATTTAATCTATGAAGATTTATGTTATCATTCTGCATTACAATATAAAATGAATTAACATAAATTAAGAAGAAAGTCAAAGAGAAAATATGGTAGCAAGTTGGAAGCAGGATCTTGTGATAGCATGTGCCATGAATTCACACACTCTCCCCAGAAGCAGGCTGTGATTTGATTTTAGCTCATGTTCTGGATTCATGGCAGCACAAACTATGCACACTTCATTTTCCTTTTAAAAAACCAAACAGTCATGAACAATACATACAGATAATATCAAATAATTTTTAAATAACTGGTTTCTTTAAAGGAATGAAACATAGTTATAGAAACAAATTACTCTGTGTTCCACATTCCCACCAGACATATCTGATTTCTCAGAAAGATAAGGAAATAGTCTATTTTAAATAGCCAAAAATTGCCATCTACAGTTTTCAAAAATCCTGGAGGCATTAAGTTGTGCACCACTGAACTCTAGAAGTCATATACACAGATCTCAGAGTAGAGAAAAATACAACAGGAAAGGAAGCAAGGAAAGGGTAAAGAACATTCTGCGAAGTGTAATCACATCACAGTTATTCTGAGATCCTACTTTTTTTCACATTCTTTACAGGTATTTTGTTATTGTTGTTATTTTTAAAGACCAAGTCCTAAAAGTAAGATTTTTGGGTTAAAATATATTATTGTTAAAAGCCCTTGAGGATTTTTTTTTTTTTTGATGATTAACCAACCAATTTTTAGTGTGTATAAATTGTCATTGTGACATATCCTACTAATTTGTGGACATAGTTGACTTTTTTACATTAATATGTTACTTCAGATTGTTTAACCACCCAGTTGAGGCCCTCGTGATGATTCTGTCACCTCCCAGGGTCACTGTCACAGTGTTAAGGAATTAGCAGTGGATGTCTTAAGTAAGGCAACACCACACATGTATTTGTTGTGATTCAGCAATTTGCTAAGAAAAATAGTACACTTTATTTTATATTTAGTTAACAATGTTATGGAGTATATTTTACATGTTCATTGAACATTTCCTCAGCTTTCTTTCATGAAATTTTTATTTACAGGTTTTTTAAAATTATCTTTTATCTTTTTTTAATAGTTCAGTTGTTATCCCTCTTCTGATCTGCCCTTCTACAGTTCCTCATCCCGTTCCTCCCCACACACCCCCATTCCCATCTCCAACAGGATATACCCACCTCACCCCAACCCACCAGACCTCCCAACTCCCTCAGGCCTCAAGTCTCTCAAGGGTTAGTTGCATCTTCTCTCACTGAGGTCAGACCAGGAAGTCCTCTGATGTGTATGTGTTAGGGGCCTCATATCAGCTAGTATATGCTGGCTAGATAGTGACTCAGTGTCTGAGAAATCTCAGAGATTCAGGTTCGTTGAGATTGCTTGTCTTCCTGTGGGGTAGCCTTCCTCCTCAGCTTCTTCTAGCCTTTTACTAATTCAATCACAGGGGTCCCCAACTTCAGACCATTGGATGGGTGTAAGTATCTGCCTCTGTCTCAGTCAGCTACTTGGAGGACAGCATGCTAGGCTCCTGTTTGTAAGTACATCATAAGATCAGTAATAGTGTCAGGCCTTGGGGCCTCCCCTTAAGATGAATTTGGGCCTGTTACAGGACCTCCTTTCCCTTAGGCTCTTCTCCATTTTTGTCTCTACAGTTCTTTCAGACAGGAACAATTCTGGATCAGAATTTTTAACTGTGGGATGGCAACCCTATCTCTCCACTTGATGCTCTGTCTTTCTACTGGAGGTGAACTCTATGAGTTCCCTCTCCTCACTGTTGGGCATTTCATCTAAGGTGCCTCCCTTTGAGACCCATGTCTCTGGTTCATTCTAGAGGGTCCCCCCACTTCCCACCTCCTAAAATTTTCTGTTTCCATTCTTTCTCCTGGCCTTCAAGACTTCCCACCTGTACCCCCCCCCCATACTTGATTAGGTTGCCCTGTCCCCTCTCCCATCCAGGTTCTTCCTTCTCTCTGACCCCATGATTGCTTTCTTCTCTCTCCCAAGTAGGATTAAGGTATTCTCACTTAGGCCCATCCACTTGTTAACCTTCTTTAGTTCTGTAGATTGTATCCTGGGTATTCTGTATGTTTTTGGCTAATAACTACATACTAATGAGTACATTTGATGCATGTCCTTTTGAATCTGAGTTACCTCACTCAGGATGATATTTTCTAGTTCCATCTATTTGCCTGCAACTTATGATGTCCTCGTTCTTACTAACTCAGTAGGATTCCATTGTGTAAATGGACCACCTTTTCTCTATCCACTCTTCTATTGTGGGACATATAGGTTGCTTCCAGCTTCTGGATATCACAATAATGCCACTATGAACATAGTGGAGCCCCTGTGGCATGGTGGAGCATCTTTTGAGTATATACCCAAGAGAGGTATGCCCAAGAAGTTGGGTCTTCAAGTAGATCTATTTCCAATTTTCTAAGGAACCTCCATATTGATTTCCAGAGTAATTGTACCAGTTTGCAATCCACAATCTCACCAGTGTTCCTCTTTCTCCACATTCTCACCAGCATCTGCTGTCACCTGATTTTTTGATCTTAGCCATTCTAATTGGTGTAAGGTAGAATAGCAGGGTCATTTTGATTTGCATTTCCCTGATGACTTCTTTTATAGTCTGTAAAATGTTTGTGCATATTCAAGCATGTCACTTCATTACACAGAGTCTATCTCAGTTTTTAAAACTTGAGATATTTGTGCTTTTACTAAACATTTTAGAAAACTACATCTGTGTCAAGACTATATTATCCACTGAAATATTTTCTGGATAGTATACATGACTTTTCATAATGATTCTTTTAATAGATATGCATACCTGCATTAAGAAATCCAAAAGTAATATAAAGATAAATATTTTCAATCAAGTGCTAAACATGAACTGATACAAATAATCCTTCTGGCTCAGGTCACCTGGGTAATAGGAACAAAGAGAACTTAGGCCCATATTAAATTAAGTAAATTTTGGTACAATAAAAAAACTGTTGGCAGAATGTGTCACTGTATCAACAGTTTTGATCTTGTAAATTAGCTTAATTTAGAATGTAAATAGCTAACATTAAGACCCAGGAGCATTAGACTTCTGTGTGTGTCGCGTATGTCTATATCTAAGCCTTCTCACCTTTAACATATAATATTCACATATGTAACAGGCTTATTTTCTAACCAGTGATAGTTTGTAGACCACCATAAAGCTCTTCCTACGCATAAATGCTACCACAAATTTTGAGTATACCTTGATTTTTCTACTAGTTAGCATTAACAAATAAATATTGAGATCTGCTGTCTCTCTCTCTCTCTCACTCTGTGTGTGTGTGTGTGTGTGTGTGTGCGTTTGTATGCATGTGTATATTTTGTGTGTATGTGTGTGTGTGTGTGTGTGTGTGTGTGTGTGTGTGTGTGTTAAGGTGAGGCATGGGAGGTATAGCATAGCATGCAGGTATATGTAGAACCAGAGGACAACTTCAGAACTATCAGGCCTTGACAGTTAACTTTGGTTCCTTACTGAGTTCCAGTCTCTGTCTCTTATCACCCTGTAGGATTAGATTTCAGACACATGCTATAGTGTTCAGACTTATTTGTGTTCTGGAGATCTGAACTCAGGATCTAACACTTGTATGACAAGCATTCATATTTTCAACCATCTTACTAGACTCCTCATACTAATATTAGACCACAACTACAAATGTTGACAGACAGGTTTGATGTAGGGATTTATAGATGTCAAAAATTTCTGTAATAGGTTATCTTGTTGCAATTAGGCTTACTTATCACAATGACTGATCTTTTTCCAACAAATAACTGGATGTCAGATCTAGTTCCTCACATCACTGACAAAATGGAAAATTATTCATTTTCTGTGAATAAGAAATTTACTAGTGAGTGGCTCCTTTTAAACTCATTCTATCAATTCTATAATGTCCTCAAAATATTGTTCTATAAAGGTATGAATAAGAGCAAAAATGAACTCAGTTTTTGTTGAGCTCTTATACGAGTGACATTTCTTCTTAAATCAGAGAAACATGCATTCCTAATTGAGAAACTGAATGGGGACATATCAACATTTTAGATTTAGTGGAAGAAACTATTATAGGTAGGGGTATTTCTTTCAATTGCCAATTGAAAGAAATGGATGTGAATGGACAGTTTCGATCAAAGGTTGTTTTGGCTGCTGAGGGATGTATAGAAGCTGGCTGAATCTTATTCTTTACTGAAGGAGATTAAAAACAGCAGAGCACAGCACAAATTAGGTAGCTTTGGACTGCAGTTTCAGAGAAATTCTAGAGTCTACATAAGATCAGCTGCAGAGTCCCCAAAACCCTGAATTCTGCATTCCTTTAATCTTTCTATCCAATAGTAGAATACTCAATGACATGAGAAGTATCTTTGTAAACAATAATGATTTGTCAGCTACATGATCATCTAGACCAGTCATTCTCAACCTTCCTAATACTGAGATGCTTTAATAGAGTTCCACCTCTTGTGGTAGTCCCCAGCCATAAATTTATTTTTGTTACTTCTTCATAACTGTAATTTTGCTGTTGTTGTTAATCATAATGGGAATACTTTTGAAGATAGAGGCTTGCTAATGATATAACAACATACAAGTTATGTACCACTGATAGACAAAAATCCTTTCCATTATCTTGCTCATCTGAGCAGCTGCTATTTTTTGGACCAGCTCTTAGTGGTGTAAGAGGCTGCTACACTTGCTGCAAGTCTTGCTAGATTGGTGGTGGTACCATCCATTAGATCAAGAAGAACAGGGTCATCAAAATAGAAGCATACTCTAGTAGCTCAGCTACCCCTCCAAGGGACTTATTCCAGGGCAATGGCCAGTCCAGTTTGTCCTACAACAACAGCATGTTTATGGAGAGCAACACAGAGAACCTTTGAGATACATAAATAAATCTCATCAGATCAGGCTCAGCTTTGTTTACTTCCTGTGGGAGAAAAGATATAAACTTAGTGTAAGAAAGAACACAACTGGGGAGATAATTGGCCCTCAGCAAAAATCTACTTTTATTTTGCTAAACAGACATAGTATCAGAGCTTCCTGCTAGATATTTATCTTTATACACATTTACATAGATTATTACAACACTCAATTCTTATCAGAAACTTCTTTCTGCAGTGAACAACATCTAATACAAATACTTTGGACTGGTCAAAGTTCTAGGGAATAAGTAACTGGAGTGTTCAGCCTGAATGAGACATCTTCATTGCACCCAGTTCCCCAAAACACTCAGGGAACATCTCAGAAGAGGGGGTAGAAAAATTATAAGAGCCAGACGATCAGGAGGACTGCTGCAAATAGTGTTTTATACACACAACAGGGCTGTTACACTCATGGACTCAAAACTTCTATGGCTACCTACAGAAGATCTTGTGAAGTTGGAAGTATATACTTCAAATTCCAACCATAATACCCATTAAACAGTAGCTCTACAATCCTCTTATCTCCATCCACTTGAAAATTACTATCTATTTTCATCTCCATTAAGTTTTCTCTTATCAATAGTTTATATGAATATAATCATTCAGGACTGGGGAGATCACTCATTAATTAAGAGCACTTTCTTGTCTTCCAGAGAGCCAGAATTCATTTCTCAGCATCCACATTAGGTGGCTCACAGACCACTATTAGATAGTCTGAGGAAATCTAATTCCTCTTTCTGGGGTTATCTCCATGTGCATATTCACACAGGGATATTTTAAGGTAAATATTTTAAAATCATATAGTATTTGCCCTTTTGTGGTGGTTTAAATCATTTTATGTGATATCATCAGTGTTTACCCACATTATAGCACATGTCAGACTTTCTTTTTAAAGCCAGGATAGCCTTTCATATATTTATATACCTCATTTGTCTTATCCATTAATTCATACAGAGAAACAATTTAGTTTCTATTGGCCATGGTAAAGGCTGTTTTGAATAGTCATTTTAAAAATCTCTTTGAAAGTTGGTAAGATAGATGAACAAAGTAAAATTACTTTCTGTGCAAGCCTAATGATGTGAATTGGATCTCAGTAAGAATACTGAAAAGAGAGAACAGAGTTCTGAAAGTTTTCCTCTGATGTCCCTACTAGTAGTTTATCTCTCACTCTATTCTCCTCATCTTCCTCTTCCTGTAACTCTCACTGATATATAAGAACATGCTTTTAACTTCTTTGGAATTGACAATAGTTATAGCTTAAAATTTATTAGGAAAAAACATACTATTTTTTTGCCATTATACTTTTAATCATTTCATTCTTTTAAAAATTGCTTCAGAAAGTTAAGATGCAGCACAACATCTGAAGCAAAAGATAACGTAATTCCCAGTCCAGGTATCCCAAACCTGGTATTGATTGGTAAGGGATATCTTGCTGGTATTCAAGAGTCAAGTCATTGTGAAGACTCAGGGACAGAGTCTTGTGGTTCAGGACCCTGACTTGCATCAAAACATACAAATTGGATACCTGGAGTAGAACTTGTAATTACACAGCTCTTTGGAAGTATATAAGGGCACCTCTTATAGCCCAAGAATTTGTCCCTAAATAATTTCAATGCTTATAATATTTGGTTAAGTTAGTAGGTACTTAAATTTACATTATTGTTTGAAAAAAGCTCAAATTCATGGAGATACCTTGAGACAAAACTCTGAATACCTTTAGGTAACTGCAAAATAATCATGGAGTAAGATAGGCTGTGGAAGAGTCCACAGGGAAGGAATGGACAGATCAATGAAATTGTGTTGAGGAAAGAAGTGATTGTTGAGTTTGATCACCCTTTTACGTGGTGGAAGGATGAGAAAAAGAGCACAACAGAAGAGTCAAACATAGGCAGATCTTGGAAACTGGATAGTTGTGAAGACAGCATAAGGAAGTAAGTTAGAAAGCAGAGGTAAAGACAGATATCAGACAGGAAAAAGATCCTAAATAAATGACAGTACTTGATGGTTCAAAAACTGAGAAGTTAAGGAGCAACCAAGGCAAAAAAATAAACACTAGGGTGATATCTAAAGTGAATTGTTCTCCTGTGTCTTTATTTTGACTTTGTTCTATCATGCAATGACAAATGCTATAGACCTACTTGGACTTTGGGAATGATGGTCCAGAGTGCTCTTCTAGGTAGTTGCCCACAACTACACGAATTGGGTTCCTGAAAGGGAGGCTGGGGATGCATGGGGGAAAAATGGCGAGAGAAATAATAAGACCAAGACAAAGATACTGATCAAGGTCCGAAGTTTACTTAAGAGTTTGAGCTTATATAGAGGGCAATCCCAACCCCCACCACACCACAATCTCGTTTCATCAGGATAGTGTCAGGATAACAGGTTTAGCCTCTCAACACATAGCAGAGTCTTGGAGGAAACGGCAGAGATGGCAGAACAATAGACCTATCTAGGTTGGAAGACTCCACCCTAGGTGGCCTAGCTCATAGTGGCAGGTCTAAGCCAGCCTGCTCAAGGCTGGGGGAGGCTAAAATTCCTCCCTAATTATATAATAAAAATTAGCTGGACTGGAACATAAAATTTACTCATGCTCCATGGTCCTGTCTGGAAATTATGGTGGCTGGTGGCTGTGCCTGTCTTAGGACTTTGATCTCATTGAACTTATTCTTATTCGACCTGGAGACTACATGTAGCTTGTTTGTGTTTATTTGCACAAACATGGCTCTATGGTATTATTGTGAATAAACCACAGCCTCTTGGCACATACCTTAGATTGAAATAAGTCATAGACCCAGTGGCCCATCCTTGACTGCTGGCCCTCATTGCACACCTTTTTCGCAATCAGACCAAAGTCATAATATGCACTCAATGCACCTCTTCATATCAATGAATTACTGCCATCTGTGCTTGCTGAAGTCAAGCCTGAATGGGAGGTAACTGAACTCCTTGAAATACAAAGCTTAAAGTTGAAAAGAAAAAGGAGTAAGGTTGTTTGTGAGGGAAGTCCAGGTACTCTATTCAGTTGCAAATTAGCAATGATCAAGCCCAAGCTCTGGCCTCCCAGTGTGGGGGAGGTGACTTTGAGAATCAACAGAAAAGCTGTTACTTCTCATGTAAATAGGCTATGTTCCAAGTTAACTCTGCTGGCTAATAAAGATTTTTAGCTATCTTCATAATAGGAATCTCTAATATTGGACTTATTTCTAGACCAGTCCATGACTGAATCAGAATAACTGATCATATTTAAGGAAAAAGAAGATTCATTATAACTCCTCCTTTTGAATAATTTTTCTAAGTCAGTTTCCACAGTCTCTAATGTTCTCTGTCCCATAAGGTTGAAAAGCTTGAAGCAAGGCAGCTTAGCTTGTCTAATCTGGGACAAAGTCAAGCAAAGGTGGGTCAAGAACATATACTCAATACAGCTATCTTGTCAGCATTGTCAGGGCCTTCAGCAAGTCCACAGGTCAGCCTGTCACAAGAATCATTCTGGCAGCTGGAAAAAAACACAAACATGGCCTCTTCCCCATATTAAATACCTGTTCAGGATCATGCCATATGCCAATAAGTGGATCCTTTTCATCTCAACTAGGCATGAGTATTCCTAGTTTTAAGATACTATAAGGCACTCAGAAAGTTCTTTGACATCCAAATTTTAAAATTTTAAAAATAAAAAGTATGATTTAAATAATGTGCATGGGGATATAATTCTTCTCCTTCTTTGTTTTTTAAGAAGATACAGTTTTTAAAGTTCCACAATATCTTGTCCTTGAGAATTATAAAAAAAATCTCAGTAACATGGATAACATTAAATTGTTGACAAAACATCTCAGATACTAGACTGTAATAGCCAGTTCCAATATCTGTTTTAATCTGATTTGGAACACCAAGCATAAAAAAATTAACATAGGCAATGACTAATGACACTTTTAGTTGCTTCTCTTATTAGAGCAGTTGCAACTAGAAAGCCTGAAAAGCTATCAATAGTCACATGTGCATATTTTATTTTATTTTTTTAAATCAGAAATATGAGTATCCATTTGCAATAATTGATTAAATGTAAGTCCTCAAGAATTAACACCATTATGTGGAACAGGTAGAAACTGAGGACACTGAGAACAAGTCTTTACAATTGACACTCATATTCTCAAAAATACCAAATTATTATCTCAAGCCATTACTATTTTGATGATGTAAAGAATGAGATTAATGGCCAATTATTCTTGTGTAAGGCCTATAATCTGCCTGGGATATAAATCTAGCATGGCATCACCTTAAGCGGTCTTGTCTAGGCAATCTAGAATGAGTTCTTAAATGTCCAATGACAGTTCTTTAAAAGAACAGCATTTTTCTTAACTTGAGTTGTATATGCATAAACAATTGCAAATTTGAGAATTCATAGTATATAAGAAACAAACAATTCTAAGCGATTGTAAGTCCTGATATATATGTGTGTATACACACACACCCCCAACCCCCCCATATATATATATATATATATATATATATATATATATATATATATATGTTAGTATACAAATTAAAGCTTGTTTTTTTTCAACAATTTAAAACACTGGCCACAGTACATAATTTAATTATCTGTGCCGAAACAAGTGGAAACTCAAAAGAATAAACATGTGATCCAATCACATATACTTTTCTCCCATAGAAGGGCTGTTTTTAATACAGTAGATGTATTCTTTATGGGATGCATGCATGCATAATTTACAGAAAGTACAAAAGCATGCATAGAAGCAATATTTAACAACTTATCTTTTTGGATTATGATTATCAATTTTACCTAAAAAGTTTGCTATGCAATAGGACAAGTATCAATATTCTGCAATAACCAATTTAATTGCTGCTTGGAACAAGGAACAGATGCCTCATCAGTTTTTTAAGGCACATTTTTGTTGTTGTTTTTCTAAAATACCTTCATTATTTTATCTTATAATTCTTTATTAGCACCACAGCAAAATAATAATAGGATGTTGAAACTTTACTTTGAGATGATAAAAGATGATTTTACATTAATGTTCTCTTTTACCAAAGAATTGCTGTGGGCACATTGAGTAACAATAAATAAAATAAGCAGCTAATATTTGATTACCATTGATTACAATTGAAAACAATTAATTATAAAAGCTTCCTCTACTTTCTACAAAGCCTTTTGTTTCTCACCAGTTAATTTATATCTCTCTTGATAACATCCAACAGGGGTTTAAGTCACCTTAAGACCTTAAGGTGAGGTCTTAGTCAATTAACATCTCCTGGAAGCTTTTGAAAATAATTTGAAGTAAGAAAATCATTTTTTCATTCTTAAATTTTCTATACCAGATTTTTTTTTTTAGGATAACTAAGACTCTAAGTATTAAAAAGATATTGCCTCTGAATCTTTTCTGGAGAAACAGCTACTCCCCAGAACTTTAAAGCTCATTGTGTGAGAGCAAAAATTTGAAGTAAATTTCCTTCAGAGGCATTTGCTAATAAATTACTTTCCATTTAAGAAACACTATATACTGAAAGATTCAAAGTCTTAGTTTCTTGTATTGAAGCAGAAACAGAAAAAAAAATTTTTTTTTATATAACATAAGGCTACTAGCCATACCAAGAGGCAAAACTTTCCAATGATCACAAGCTCACTGGAAGCAAACCCTTTACAACGCAAAGGAAAAAACAACCTTCCAAATCTATAATAATTCTATATGGAGTAGGTCAGCCATATTGTAAAACTTCTGTAAGTTCTACAGCCTCATTGACCTTTCATAAATCTAAAATTTAAACTTTATTTTGAACAACACCTGAACAAATCTGTAATAATGTTGCTTTAGCTTAAAAAAAAATTATTCCCCAGAGGCAAGGAGAGGTCAGGTCCCAAGAACTTCCCTAGGCAGGCTTTGTAAAACCAAAGCCACACAAGCCTCAGTGAGGTTCTTCTGAGCTTTGCATTAACTCAAATGTAAATATTTCTTAATCTGAGCATACTGCCTAAGTCCTGGCCCAAAGATTATTCCTCTTGCAGTGAGGGCAGATTCCATAATTTTTAAGTTTCTTTTACAATATTAGAATATCCATAACCTTTGGAAAGCAGAACTCAATTTTATGAAATTTATTTTCTTTAAAAATCAATACCAGAAACATCACTTTCATGTTACAAAGTTTGACTGCCAATTCATACGTTTGCATGGCAGTGCCAATTTTAATGCTTCATTAAAGAGACATTGTTTTAAATCTTATCTCTTATAAGTCTAGTTTCTGGGATAAGAACCATATAAAATATTATCCCAATTTAGAAGTATTCTTAGATGCCTAGTTTCCTGGGCAGTTCATGCTATGTGCAGTTGTTTAAAATGACTCCAACCCTGAGTTACCAGTGTTAAGCTAACGTTCTTGTTACCAATGTTATACCCTTTTAATCATACCCAATAACTTATAAGCCAATACTTATGACCAAGACATGCAGCACATATTTATACCTTTAAGACCCATCAGAAACCAAATGAAGTGGCTACACGAATCTTATAAATTTAGACAAATCAAAGAATTTTACTTTTTCTAGCTCTAATTTCAAGATAAAGAGCACTTTGTTATTTGCTGAACCCAATAATCACAATTGCAAAGAATTTTCTAGGAAAAAACAACTATCAGCTTATTTGTCTTAGAAGCTGCAGACTCCTTTTTTAAAAACAGTTTTTCAGCAGGACCTATCCTGCTGTGTGTGACTCCTGGCTAAGGTGTGGGGCAACTTAAATCAGCCTCTGCTGTGTAAACTGAGATTGAATCGAGAGATGGATATCCAGCAAATAAAGCTTTAACCATTTTTTCTTTTCAACATGAAACATAGAACAACAGTCATTCAGACAATGAAACAAACACAGACATGAATTAACAGGTGAACAGATTGGTGCACCAAACATAGACAATACAGAGAGGGTAGAGAACTTGATGTAACCAGAACTAAGGGTGTCTCCTGTAGGGGCCAGAGAGAAAGCAGGATGTCTCCCGATCTCCCTCTGTCCCTGGGAGACTTCTGAAATCCATTTTTCTTCTCTTTTGATCTCTCTCATGTCATTTGTATATCTAGCATTTCCCTATTTTTTTTATTTTACTCATTTTATTTTATTTTATTTTATTTTATTTTATTTTATTTTATTTTATTTTATTTTATTTTATTTTATTTTATTTTATTATTTTAAGCCCCACTCCTCTTGCCTGATGCAGTTCTTGACTGCGGACAAATGCCTGTTTAGAATTTTTCACTCCCATTTTCCACTATCAACCCCTAGCTGATATCCGTGCTCGCCAACCCTGACTCAGTCTAGTCTGTATCCTTTTCGCACCCTTGTGATCAATGGCCTTCACAAGATGACATCTGTAGCACTAATATTAATGCTATATGTTGCTTACTGTACAGGGATACATCTTCTTCTTCCTTTTCTCGTGGAGCTCCACCAAGACAGTGTTCCCTCAGTCTGTCCTTCCTTATTCAGGCTGCACTTTTGAGGCGCCACCTGTAGCCACCTGCAGCTACACGAACTGGGTTCTTGAAAGGGAGGCTGGGGATGCATGGAAGAAAATTGAAAGAGAAACAATGAGACCAAGACAAAGATACTGATCAAGGCCCAAAGTTTAGTTAAGAGTCTGAACTTATATAAGGTGGGATCCCGTCGCCCACCACACCAGGATCTCCTTTCGTAAGGATAGTGTCAAGAGAACAGATCCAGCCTCTCAGCAGGTAGTGGCATCTTGGAGGAAACAGAGGTGACAAAACAATAGACCTATCTAGGTTGGAAGACTCCCCCTTAGGTGGCCTAGCTCATAGTGGCAGGTCTGAGCCAGCCTCCTCAATGCTTGGGGAGGCTACACTTCTAGAATCTTCTCTCTTTTATTCTAAGGTTGGGGCTTAACCTAATGATACTCTGTTATGCTTACAAAGAGGAGCATGTCATCCTCTGCCAGGTTCCACTCAGCAGCTGACTCAAACAGATACAGACACCCACAGCCAATCATTGATTGGAACTTGGGAATTCTTATGGAAGAATAGGTGGGAGGATTGCAGGCACCAAAGAGGATAGGCACTACAAAGACCAACAGAGTCAACTAACCTGGACCTTTCAGGCAGTCAATGACTGAACCACCAACCAAAGAACATACACGGTCTGGACCTAGCTTTCCTCGCTCGTATGTAGCAGATGTGCAGCTTGTTCTTCATGTGGATCTTAAACAACTGTAGAGGGGGCTATCCCAAAAGCTGTTGCTTTTGTGATACATTCTGCTAGAAAGGCTGCCTTGTCTGGCTTCAGAAGGAGAGGAAGTACCTAGCCTCCCAGAGACTTGAAGTGCTGGGAGGTAGCATGGAATAACCAGGAGGACCCCACCCATTCAGAGGAGAAGGGGATGGGTTATGGGGGAAGGATTGTGGGAGAGGGTGACCAAGAGGGGGCAGTGAGCAGGATGTAAAGTGAATAATTAAAAAATAAATAAATTCAAGAGGAGAGTAGTTCAAAGGTTTCATTGCAGGAACATCATCACCAACACCCAAATATTTACTTTGTGTGTGTGTATGTGTGTATACTTTGTAGATTATATTTGTGTATTCCCCAAACAACATGGGTATACTTGTTCTAGGTAAATAGTTTTTCAATATCAGTATTATACTAAATTTCAATTTTACTACGTCCTCTTTGATTAACTCAAGGAATCTTTATATAGGCAATCAGCAGGCACTTTTCACCTTGATGGGTTTTTTTGTTTGTTTCTGTTTTGTTTTGTCTCTCCCTTTCATGCTCTGTTTTATGGATTTTCATTGCTCGTTAAATGTGTGATGGGAAGTAAGAAAAATACCCAAACTAAAATTAGTCACATTTCCTACTTGCTGGCAGTAGTGACAGGATTTACTAAAGCAGAAAATTGGAACTGGGAGCTAAAATTAAGTTTTGAATTATCAGAAGACTTCATTCATTCTTATTTTATTCTAACCATAGAGTATATTTTATTAAGTCAGAGGAAGTTTCCAGCCAGAATGAAGTCTAGTGCACAAATCTTTCCACTCAATGCTGAACAAGCATGATTTGTGTTTATACCTTAAACATTTAGGATAGAAGTCTTAATTTAAAATATGCTTTCCATAATTTCATCATTTATATGTTTTCCTATTAAACTAAAAATGTTTCAATTTAGTTTTGCAAATATATTTTTCATCAATTAAGACATTTTCAGAGCTAGCATACAGAGCATTCTTCAAAATGATAATCATTACAGAAATTAAGCAACTGTTTAAACATCCCTCAGATAGTATATTATTTCTAACTATAAAAAGCCTCTGATGTCCCTGTCCCTCAGTCAGAGACCTACAATTAGTTCAATGTATTCATTGTTCTTTCTGAAACTATTTTCCTACAAAAGGGTCTTTATGAGAAATTCAGAATATGGCTAATGAAAATTCAGTTAAAAAAAAGTATAAAACAAACAGCACCATATTGAAATGTGTAAGATGAACAAGTTTACTTATTTCACAGTACTGCCTTACTCAAAAAGGCATACACAGTGACTGTGACTCACAACTTCTTCCCTGAAAGAAAAGAGAAGAAAGTATGTACATAACACGTAAGGCCTGGTGGAGTCTTTCCTGTACTGCTTTACACATAGTGGTAATGGGATCAGCCTAAGTTAACATTTGAGAATAGCTCAGAACAAAATGATGAAGTAGGTGGCTTAATATAGCTAGAATAATTCTGCAAGATTGATAGAAGTCACACAAACATTAGGGAGCTGAGTGGTACATGCATTACATCTTCTGTTATGTGAATGTACTACCTTTGCAAACAGAGAGGGCAATTTACTATAACCAGCATGATTCTAAATGATTAAAGTAAGCCTTGGACCAGCTGCCTGGTTGGTGGTTCAGTGTCTCAGAGTTCCCAGGGGTTGGAGTTAGTTGAGACAACTGCTTGTCTTCCTATAGGGTCATCCTCCTCTACTGCTTCTTCCATCATTCCCATAATGCAACCATAGGGATCCCCAACGTCAGTCCAATGGTTGGGTGTACCCTATTGGGGGCAGGGGGAGGAGAAATGGGATAAGGAACTATGGGAGCAGCACTGGGAGGGGGGCAACAGCTGTACTGTGAATAAATAAAAAATACACTGCTTCTAAACTTTAAGTAAAAAAATAAAAATTTTCCTAAATGTAGGATAACAAAACAATAAAATAAAATAAAGTTGTAGAAATTAAAAAAAAAATCTGCAAATTTCTCTTTGAGGAAAAAAAGAGGAATACATAATTTTTATTAGATATTTTCTTTATTTACATTCAAATGTTATCCCCTTTCCTAGTTTCCCCTCCGAAAATCCCCTATCTCCTCCCCTTCCCCCTGCTCCCCAACCCACCCACTCCCATTCCTGGTCCTGGCATTCCCTTATACTGGGGCATACAACCTTCACTGGACCAAGGGCCACTCTTCCCATTGATGACCAACTAGACCATCCTCTGCTACAAATATAGCTAGAGCCACAAAGTTCTACCATGTGTTTTCTTTGATTGATGGTATAGTTCTAAGGAGCTCTGAGGGTACTGGTTAGTTCATATTGATGTTTGTTCTATGGGGCTTCAGTCCCTTCAGCTCCCTGGGTATTTCTCTGGCTTCTTCACGGGGGTCCTTGTGCTCCGTCCAATGGTTGACTATGAGTATTCACTTTTATATTTGCCAGGCACTGGCAGAGCCTCACAGGGGACAGCTATATCAGGCTCCTGTGAGCAGGCTTTTGTTGGCATCTGCCTAGTGTTTGGATTTGGTAGTTGTTTATGGGGTATATCCTCAAGTGGGGCTATCTCTAGATGGTCATTCCTTCAAGCTCTGCTCAAAAACTTGTTTCTGTAACTCCTTCCATGGGTATTTTGTTTCCCATTCTAAGAAGGATCGAAGTATCTACACTTTGTTACTCCTTCTTGAGTTTCATATGTTTTGCAAATTGTATCTTGAGTATTCTAAAGTTTTGGGCTAATATCTACTTATCAGTGTAAATGTACCACATTTTCTGTATCCATTTCTCTGTTGAGGGACATCTGGGTTCTTTCCAGCTTCTGGCCACTATAAATAAGGCTGCTATGAATGTAGTGGAGCATGTGTCCTGATTACAAGTTGGAACATCTTCTGGGTTTATGGGTAGTACTATGTCCAATTTTCTGAGGAACCGCCAGACTGATTTCCAGAGTGGTCGTACCAGCTTGCAATCCCACCAGCAATGGAGAAGTGTTCCTCTTTCTCCACATCCTTACCAGCATCTGCTGTCACCTGAATTTTTGATCTTAGCCATTCTGACTGGTGTGAGGTGGAATTTCAGGGCTGTTTTGATTTGCATTTCCCTGACTATTAAGGACTTTGAACACTTTTTTCAAGTTCTTCTCAGCAATTCAGTATTCCTCAGTTGAGAATTCATTTTTAGCTCTCTACCCCATTTTTATTAGGTTTCTTTGATTTATCTGGAGTCCAGCTTCTTGTGCTCTTTGTATATATTGTATATTAATCCCCTATCAGATTTAGGATTCGTAAAGATCCTTTCCAAATTTGTTGGTGGCCTTTTGTCTTATTGACAGTGTCTTGCCTTACAGAAGCTTTGCAATTTTATGAGGTCCCAATTGTCAATTCTTGATCTTACAGCACAAGCCATTGGTGTTCTGTTCAGGAATTTTTTTTCACTGTGCCCTTATCTTCGAGGATTTTCCCCACTTTCTCCTCTATAGATTTCAGAGTTTTTGGTTTTTTTTTTTTTTAAAGATTTATTTATTTATTATATGTAAGTACACTGTAGCTGTCTTCAGACACTCCAGAAGAGGACGCCAGATCTTGTTACGGATAGTTGTGAGCCACCATGTGGTTGCTGGGATTTGAACTCTGGACCTTTGGAAGAGCAGTCGGGTGCTCTTACCCACTGAGCCATCTCACCAGTCCCCAGAGTTTTTGGTTTTATGTGGAGTTTCTTGATCCACTTAGACTTGAGCTTTGTACAAGGAGATAAGAATGGATCAATTCACATTCTTCTACATGATAACCGCCAGTTGTGCCAACACCATTTGTTGAAAATGCTGTCTTTTTTTTCCTACTGGATGGTTTTAGCTCCTTTATCAAAGATCAAGTGACCAAAGATGTGTGGGTTCATTTCTGGGTCTTCAATTCTATTCCATTGATCTATCTGTCTGTCGCTGTACTAATACCATGCAGTTTTTTATCACAATTGCTCTGTAGTACAGCTTGAGGTCAGGCATGGTGATTCCACCAGAGTTTCTTTTATTGGTGAGAATAGTTTTTGCTAACCTAAGTTTTTTGTTATTCCAGATGAATTTGCAAATTGTCTTTTCTAACTCAGTGAAGAATTGAGTTGGAATTTTGATGGAGATTGCATTGATTCTATAGATTGCTTTTGGCAGGATAGCCATTTTAACTATATTAATCCTGCCAATCCATGGACATGGGAGATCTTTCCATCTTCTGAGATCTTCTTTGATTTCTTTCTTCAGATACTTGAAGTTCTTATCATACAGATCTTTGACTTCCATAGTTAGAGTCACACCCAGGTATTTCATATTATGTGTGACTATCGTGAAGGGTGTTGTTTCCCTAATTTCTTTCTCAGCCTGTTTATTCTGTGTATAGAGAAAGGCTACTGATTTGAGTTAACTATATATCCAGCTACTGCTCTGAAGCTGTTTATCAGGTTTAGGAGTTCCCTGGTGGAATGTTTAGGGTCACTTATATATACTATCCTATCATCTGCAAATAGTGATATTTTGACTTCTTCCTTTCCAATTTGTATCCCCTTGATCTCCTTTTATTGTCTAATTGCTCTGGCTAGGACTTCAAGTAGTATATTGAATAGGTAGGAAGAAAGTGGGCAGCCTTGTCTAGTCCCTGAGTTTAGTGGGATTGTTTCCAGCTTTTCTCCATTTAATTTGATGTTGGCTACTCGTTTGCTGTATATTGCTTTTATTATGTTTAGGTATGGGCCTTGAATTCCTGATCTTTCTAAGACTTTTGTCATGAAGGGGTGTCAGATTGTGTCAAATGCTTTCTCTGCATCTAAGGAGATGATCATGTGGTTTTTGTCTTTGAGTTTGTTTATATAGGGGATTACATTGATGGTTTTCCATATAGTTAGCCATCCCTGCATCTCTGGGATGAAACCTACTTGATCATGATGGATGATCGCTTTGACATGTTCTTGGATTTGGTTTGCAAGAATTTTATTGTGTATTTTTGCATCGATATTCATAAGGGAAATTGGTCTGCAGCTCTCTTTCTTTGTTGGGGTTTAAGTAGTTTAGGATCAGAGTAATTGTGGCTTCATAGAATGAGTTGGGTAGAGTACTTTCTGTTTATATTTTTTGAAATAGCTTGAGGATAATTGGAATTAGTTCTTCTTTGAAGGTCTTTTAAAACTCTGCACTAAACCCATCTGGTCCTGGACTCTTTTTGGTTGGGAGACTATTAATGACCGCTTCTATTTCTTTAGTGTACATAGGGCTGTTTAGATTGTTAATTTAAACCTGATTTTACTTTGTTACCTGGTATCTGTATAGAAAATTGTCCATTTCATCCAGGTTTTCCAGTTTTCTTGAGTATAGCCTTTTGTAGTAGGGTCTGATGATGTATTGGATATCCTCAGGTTCTGTTGTTAAGTCTCCCTTTTCATTTTTGATTTTGTTAGTTAGAATACTGTCCCTGTGCAGCCTGGCTAAGGGTTTATCTATCTTGTTGATTTTCTCAAAAAATCAGCTCCTGGTTTGGTTGTTTTTTTGTATAGTTCTTTTTGTTTCTACTTGGTTTATTTCAGCAGTTAGTTTATTATGAGGAGTGATTATTTCCTACTGTCTATTCTCATTGGGTGAATTTGATTCCTTTTGTTCTATAGCTTTTAGGTGTGCTGTCAAGTTGATAGTGTATGCTCTCTCTACTTTTTTTTTGGCAGAACTCAGAGTTATGAGTTTTCCTCTTAGGAATGCTATCATTTTGTCCCATAAGTTTGAGTATATCATTGCTTCATTATCATTAAACTCTAAAAAGTCTTTAATTTCCTTCTTCCTTGACCAAGGTATCATTGAGTAGAGTGGTGTTCAGCTTCCACGTCAACATTGGCTTTCTATTATTTATGTTGTTATTGAAAATCAGCCTTAGTCTGTGGTGATCTGATAGGATACATGGGATAATTTCAATATTTTTGTATCTGTTGAGGCCTGTTTTGTGACTGATTATATGGTCAGTTTTGGAGAAGGTACCATGAGGTGCTGAGAAGAAGGTACATCCTTTTGTTTTAAGGTAAAATGATCCATAGATATTTGTTGAATCCATTTGTTTCATAACTTCTGTTAGTTTCAATGTGTCTTTGTTTTGTTTCTGTTTCCAGGATCTGTCCATTGATGACAGTGGGATGTTAATGTCTCCCACTATTACTGTGTGCGGTGCAATGTGTGCTTTTAGCTTTACTAAAGTTTCTATAATGAATGTGGATGCCCTTACATTTGGAGCACAGCTATTCAGAATTAAGAGTTCATCTTGGAAGATTTTAACTTTGATGAGTATGAAGTGCCCCTCGTCTTTTTTGATAACTTTGGGTTTGAAGTCGATTTTATTCAATATTAGAATGGCTACTCCAGCTTGTTTCTTTGGACCGTTTGCTTGGAAAATTGTTTTCCATTCTTTTACTCTGAAGTAGTGTCTGTGTTTATGTAGCCAGTCTGTTAGTCTATGTCTTTTTATTGGGGAATTCAGTCCATTGATATTAAGAGATATTAAGGAAAAATAATTATTGCTTCCTGTTATTTTTGTTGTTAGAGTTGGGATTCTGTTCTTGCCCCTATCTTCTTTTAGGTGTGTTGAAGGATTACTTTCTTGCTTTTAGAGGGGTATAGTGTCCATCCTTGTGTTGAAGTTTTCCCTTTATTATCCTTTTAAGGGCTGGATTCATGGAAACATATTGTGTGAATTTGGTTTTGTCATGGTATACCTTGGTTTTTCCATTTATGGTAATTGAGAGTTTTGCTGGGTATAGTAGCTTGGGCTGGCATTTGTGTTCTCTTAGGGTCTGTATGACATCTGTCCAGGATCTTCTGGATTTCATAGTCTCTGGTGAGAAGTCTGGTTTAATTGAAATAGGTCTGCCTTTCTATGTTACTTGACCTTTTCCCCTTACTGCTTTTAATAGTCTGTCTTTATTTAGTGCATTTGTTGTTCTTATTATTATGTGTCGGGAGGAATTTCTTTTCTGGTCCAGTCTATTTGGAGTTCTGTAGGCTTCTTGTATGTTCATGGGCATCTCTTTCTTTAGGTTTGGGAAGTTTTCTTCTATAATTTTGTTGAAGAAATTTATGGGCCCTTTTAGTTGAAATTCTTCATTCTCATCTATACCTATTATCCTTAGGTTTGGTCTTCTCATTGTGTCCTGGATTTTCTGGATGTTTTGGGTTAGGATCTTTTTGCATTTTCCATTTTCTTTGATTGTTGTGTCCATGTTTTCTATGGAATCTTCTGCACCTGAGATTCTCTCTTCTATCTCTTGTATTCTGTTGCTGATGCTCACATCTATGGTTCCTGATTTCTTTCCTAGGATTTCTATCTCCAGAGTTGCCTCCCTTTGTGTTTTGTTTTTTTGTGTGTGTGTTGTTTTTTTTTTTTTTCTTTTACTGTTTCTACTTCCATTTTTTTAGATCCTGGATGGTTTTGATCAATTCTTTCACCTGTTTGATATTGTTTTCCTGTAATTCCTTGAGGGATTTTTGTGCTTCCTCTTTAAGGGCTTCTAGCTTTTTACCTGTGTTTTCCTGTATTTCATTCTGAAAGTCCTTTATCTTCATCATGAGAAGTGATTTTAGATCCACATCTTGCTTTTCTGGTGTGATGGTGTATCCAGAACTTGCTATGGTGGGATAATGTGGCTCTGATGATGCCCAATAACCTTGGTTTCTGTTGCTTTTGTTCTGAAGCTTGCCTCCTGCCATCTGATTATCTCAAGTGCTTCTTGCCTCAATTTATCTTATTGGAACCTGTCCTTCCTATAATCCCAGTTGATTCAAGATTCCTCAGAATCCAGCTTTCTCTATGACACTGTGATTCTGGGCTCCTGTGAACCTGAAATCCTAGGTGTGTCAGAGTTCTTGGCAGTCAAGCTTCCTCTGAGACCCTGAGCTCCTGGTGTGACCAAGTTCCTGTTATCCTAAGATCCTGGAATCCTAAGATCTTGGGCATGTTATAGTGCCTGGAAATGGTGTCTCCTCTGAGGACCATGGGGCTGTCTGGTGTGTTCAAAGCCAAATCAGAAGGAACCCAAGTCGCTTGTCAGGCAGGGCTCTTGTGTCCTTGCTCCTGCTGTCACAGGCACCCTAAAGAAAATAAAAGGGAGTAAGTTGAATGTTGTATGGTCTGAATAATCCCTAGGTAAGTTTGTTCTACATAAGGCTAATTATGATACAAGAGGGGAGGTCAAATCGTAGATCCTATGTCCAGGGTCCATGAAGCCCCCTGGTTTGTTTGATCAATGAATTCTTGGTGGCCACCTGTAACTTGTTAGGTTACTGCTATTTTTTGTGTCTGTATTGTTTATATCTCCCTTTAAGACAGTATGCTACTTTTCCCTGTGATGGAGAGGAATGTAAGCTGCCAAAAGAACCCCCATCTAAAGTGTATGTGAAATATTTTCCAAAAAACTCCTCAGATGGAGACAATTGTAATATTTGTTTCTCCCCAGGAAGACTACACTCTATGAGCCTGAGTGCCTTTCTTTTGAGGTGGAAGAACCACCTGATGGATCATTGGATTCTCAGGATCTGTCCATTGATGAAAGTGGGGTGCTAGTGTCTCCCACTATTACTGTGTGCGGTGCAATGTGTGCCTTTAGCTTTACTAAAGTTTCTTTAATGAATGTGGATGCCCTTATATTTGGAGCATAGATATTCAGAATTGAGAGTTCGTCTTGGAAGATTTTACCTTGATGAGTAAGAAGTGCCCCTCCTTGTCTTTTTTGATAACTTTGGGTTTTTCATTCTCAGGCAATCAGGGTAGACTAGCTCTTCTAGTCACTTCACATCACTTTCCTTATGTTGATTGTTGACTAATACTAGTCCTTTACCCACTGCCACAATTGCAAATTTGTGCTCTTGGGAGTCATGGCCCTCTTCTTGGCCTAGCTGGAAAGCTTCAGAACGCTCAGAGGATGAAAAGTACGCCAGCTTTGCTCTTCTCAGTTTGAGGAGGTAGACATTCTGTTTTCTTATGTTCTGACTGAATCAGTGTGAACTGATTCAGTGGATGGAGGAAATGGTTCTCACCAGAGGGGAGGACAGGAGACCTTCTATGTTACATCTGTTTCCTTTCCATTCTGTGGAGGTGCTTGGCCTAAACAGAGGCCAGTTAGGCTTTGTCTGAGCCTGTGAGACCATAGAATCTCCTTTTGTGGGAAGCTCCAGGACAGTTCCAGGCAAGAAGAAGAAAAGGTAGAAGAGGCTCCCTAACCCTATTTATGCTATATGCTCACTTCTCTGCCAATTTATATAATTGGAAAAGCCCAAGCTCTACTTTTTCTGAGAAGCTAGAGACCTTTATCAGCCTGTTGGAAACTGCATTCTAAACATACTAGTTGACTTGAGATGATTGCATATAGTCCTGGACATCTTGTTTATGACTAAGGAGTGAAATTGAATATGGCTGTAAAGTAGGAAGTTCTGTCTTGTGCCAGGTGGTGGGTCACTGCCTGATACAGAGGCCTGGATAGAATGGACCTTAGTATACATGCCACTGCCATTCAGTTGGTATTCTAATACCACTGAAGGTAAGAGGTGGTTGGACAGTTCTCATCAAATGTTATTGAAGAGCAGCAGCAAGAAAACATTCCATCTTTTGGAAAGATCTTATTCATGGGCCTGATGAATCACTTGCTGGCTTTGTAGAAAGGCTTATGAGACATAATGAGTATGTCTACTCCTGTAGACCCAGATGTGGCTGAAAAACCAGTGAACTACTAATATTGCCTTTGCCATGAACTCAGCCTCAGACATATTGAGAAAGCTCCAGAAATTAGAAATATTTGAAAAAAAGAGTAGGTCTCAAATTTTGAAAAATTTAAAAAACATTTTAATAGTGATTTATTTTATCCTATCAAGGTTTTACCAAAGTATGCCATCTTTGGTTTTAAGAAAGTAGGACATTACACCCTGAAAGAGATAAAATCTTTAAAATCCCACATAAAAGTTACTGCTTATTGAGAGCTGAAAATGCAACCTGTTCAGAAGAGATCTTAATCTAGAGACATCATAAGATAACCAAGATTTATTATTCACTTGTGATTTGGATAATACAATTATAAAAAATGAATGAAACTTAAAAATTATAAAATGTATGGAATGAATGTTTCTAAGAATCATTTAATAAAATATGAAACTTCATTTTTCTTTTTTCAGTTATTTATTTATTTTGACAAAATAAAATTGGATGATACAAAGCAAAAGCCATCACACTGAAGCTGAAAAAGAAAAGCTAATAGAAAAATAAAAGAGATACAAAAAGAGGCAAAAGAATCAGAAACCCAGTTCAATCACACTTCAGGACCCCACAAAAAACCTGAACTGAAAGCTATAGCTTGTATGCTGAGGACCTGGTGCAGAAAGGTATAGGCCATGTGGTTACTGCTTCAGTTTGCACCATTGATTTTGATGACCTTATAATTCTGATGTCCTCCATTCTCTCTTTCTTGCACTTCTCCTTATTCTTCCATAGGGTTCCCTGAGCTCTGAGAGGAGGGATTTAATGGAGACATGTCAATTAGAACTGTGTGTTTTAAGGCCTCTATCTCTCTACGTAATGTATTATCTTGCTATGAGTCTCTGTATTTTCCCCCATGTGCTACAGAAGGAAGCCACATCATATCAGAATATCATTTTTAGTTATCTTTTTTTTGTTTGTTTGATTGACTGGTTGATTTTGTTTTTGTCCAGTAATATTTGATTTTTATCCTAAGTCTCTGATTCTTGGTCACTCAAGCAGTGTCAAGTATAGGTTTCCTCTCATGGAATGAGCCTTAAGTTAATTCAGAAACCAGCTGTTTATTCACAAGAGGTTTGTTTCACCATTTCCCTAGCATATTTCACAGTTAAGAATGATTGTATTTCAAAGGTTTTGTAGTTGGGCTAGTGTTTACATTAGTCTTTTGATAGTTTACAGAGTGCTTTTCCATGTCTTAAACACTAGAACTTGGTGGTGAAGGTTCTATGTAAGCACCAACTCCACATCTCCAAGTTCAGTGAGTTGTATGGGTATTGTTTTTACAACGTGGGCTTGCTGGTAGTTTATGGAAAGCAACCTGTTGTCCTGGCAACACCCTGAGTTGTTTCAGAATTTCCATGAAACCTCTTCAGTCAACAACTCAATTGGATGAAACCTAGTCCTGACACTGAAATCTTCTTTTGTGACAAGAGATGGCCAGTATGGGACCATCTTCCTCATGATTTGGAGACCTCATTAGGATTACCTTCATATGTTGTAGGAACTTTCTTCTGCACCAGGTTTCCATTCTCCTTCTTAAATATACTCCTTAAATGCTACTCACTTCTAATTGTCTTTCATCTCATTCCCTCAATCATATCTCCTTTTCTCCTTTCCACCTGAACTTGCCTTTCACATGCCATATTCAGTGCACACATAAAATATATTCTATTTTCCCCTCACAGTGAGACCCATGTATCACCTCAGTCCTTTCCTCTATGCCTTACCTCTCTGAGCCTATGGATTGTAGATTGGTTATCAATTATTTAATACCTAATTGTAGGCTTAGTTTTTTGAAATCTACTTTTAATAAGGGTTCTAAAAAGCTTTAACCTTCCTTCTAGTCCACCACCCACCAGAAGTAGTAGAAAGAAAAGGTTAATACAGCAAAAGAGGATGTGGACCTGTTTAGAAATAGTTCTTTGGAGCAAATCCAATCTTTGTTGTCAGCATATCAGCAGGTTCAGTTCACACAAATCAGCAGTGGCAGCTCAATTTACTCACAAACAGCACAAACATCATTCAAGAATCAGCACTGGCAGGTTAATCCAGAAAATTCGGTGAGGCTCTGCCAATCAATTGAAGCACCAAGAAACCACTGGAACATTACCAGAAGTTCATTGATGGCATTTCTCTCTATGAAGTCAAGACAAGTGATGATCAGATAAGAATGGCAAGGCATACTAATACCACAGTGTTGTCCAGTGTCTGTTAGACTGTATTTATATCCTTTCAAAACATCATGTGTTCTCTCAAATGTCCACTCTAGCAAAACATCTCATGCCCCCTTTCCAGGATGCTTCCAGAAAAACACTATATGTCTCTTCTCAGCAAAACATTCTCCCATAAGTCTGCTTTAGGAAAAATAGCCTCTCATAAGACAGTTTCCAGAAAAACATAACATGATACAACTGAGTCTCCAAAGAAACCAGAAATTTCCACTTCAGCTAATATCTACATATAATAAATGCATACCATATTTATCTTTCTAGGTCTGGGTTATTTCACTCAGAATAATTTTTCTAGTTCTATCTATTTGCCTGAAAATTTGATCATGTCACTTCAATAGCTGAGACATACTCCATTGGGTAATATACCATATTTTCTTGATCTATTCTTCTGTTGAAGGATATCTAGGTTTTTTTTCTAATTACTGGATGTTATTATTAAAGTTGCTTTGAGCATAGTAAAGCAAATGTCATTTTGGTAGGATGAAGTATCCTTTGGATATATGCCCAAGAGTAGTATGGCTGGATCTTAATGGAGATTGATTCCCATCTTTATTAAAACTCAAAACTCACATTGAATCCCACACAATAATCATGGGAGATTTCAACACCTCCACTCTCACTGCTAGACAGGTCATTGAAACAGAATCCAAAGAGAGACACAGTGAAACTAAGAGAGGTTATGAACCAAATGGATTTAACAGATATCTACAAAACATTTCAATCTAAAACAAAAGAATACACCTTCTTCTCAGCACCTCATGGTACCTTCTCCATAATTGACCATATAATTGGTCACAAGACAACCCTCAACAGATACAAGAAAATTGAAATAATACCATGCATTCTATCAGACCACCATGGCCTAAGGCTGGTCTTCAATAACAGAAAAACTACAGAAAATCCACATACATGTGGAAACTGAATAACTCTTTACTCAGTGATAACTTGTAAGAAAGAAATTAAAGACTTGGTGGAATTTAATGAAAATATTAACATATCATACCCCAAACTATGGTACACAATAAAAGCAGTGCTAAGAGGAAAGTTCATAGCACTAAGTGTCCTGGGAAAGAAACAGGAGAGATTGTATACTAACAACTTAACAGCACACCTGAGAGACCTAGAACAAAAAGAAGCAAACTCACCCAATAGGAATAGAAGGCAGGAAATAGTCAAACTCAGGGCAGAAATTAACCCAATAGAAACACAGAAAACAATACAAAGAATCAGCAAAACCAAAAGCTGGTTCTTTGAAAAAAAATCAACAAGATAGATAAACTACTAGCCAAACTAACAAAAGGGCAAAGAGGCACTGTGATGGTTTGTATATTCTTGGACCAGGAAGTGGCACCATTTGGAGGTGTGACCTTGGAATAGGTGTGACCTGGTTGGAGTAGGTGTGTTACTGTGGGTGTGGGCATAAGATCCTCACCCTAGTTGCCTGGGAGTCAGTCTTCCTCTAGCAGCCTTTGGATAAAGATGTAGAGCTCTCAGCTTTGCCTGTGCCATGCCTGCCTGAATACTGCCATGCTCCCACCTTGATGATAATGGACTGAACCTCTGAACCTGTAAGCCAGCCCTAAATAAATGTTTTTTATAAGACTTTCCTTGGTCATGGTGTCTGTTCACAGCAGTAATAAAATCAGAAATGAAAAGGGAGACATAACAACAGGAAGAAATTCAATAAGTCATCAGATCCTACTATAAAAGTCTATACTCAACTAAACTGGAAAACCTGGATGAAATGGATGGTTTTCTAGACAGATGCTACATAACAAAGTTAAATCAAGAGCAGGTAAACTTTCTAAACATGCCTATATCAGACTAGGAAATAGAAGATGTCATTAAAAATCTCCCAACCAAAAAAAGCCTAGGGCCAGATGGATTTAATGCAGAATTCTACCACACCTTCAAAGAAGACCTGATACCAATTTTCCTCAAACTATTCCATAAAACAGAAACAGAAGGAATACTACCTAACTTATTCTATAAAGCCACAATTACCCTAATACCTAAACCACACATGGACCCAACCAAAAAAGAGAACTTCAGACCAATTTCACTTATGAATATAGATGCAAAAATACTCAATAAAATTCCTGCAAACTGCACCCAAGAACACATCAAAACCATCATTCAACATGATCAAGTAGGCTTCATCCCAAGGATGCAAGGTTAGTTTATTATACAAAATTCCATTAACGTAATCTACTATATAAACAAACTCAAAGGAAAAAAAAAACACATGGTCATCTCTTTATATGTTGAAAAAGCATTTGACAAAATATGACACCCCTTCATGTTAAAAGTTTTGAAGAAATCAGGAATTCAAGGCCCATAGCTAAACATAATAGAAGCAATTTACTGCAAACCAATAGTCAATATCAAATTAAATGGAGACATACTTAAAGCAACCCCACTAAAATAAGTGACAAATTCCACCAGAGGTTCTTTTTAGAAGAGTTTTTGCTATCCTAGGTTTTTTGTTATTCCAGATGAATTTGCAATCACCTGATATGTACTCACTCATAAGTGGATATTAGCCCAGAAACTTAGAATACCCAAGATATAAGATACAATTTGCTAAACACATGAAACTCAAGAAGAACAAAGACCAAAGTGTGGACACTTTGCCCCTTCTTAGAATTGGGAACAAAACACCCATGGAAGGAGTTACAGAGACAAAGTTTGGAGCTGATACAAAAGGATGGACCATCTAAAGACTGCCATATCCAGGGATCCATCCCGTAATTAGCCTCCAAACGATGATCACCATTGCATACACTAGCAAGATTTTGCTGAAAGGACCCTGATATAGCTGTCTCTTGTGAGACTATGCCGGGGCCTATCAAACACATAAGTGGATGCTCACAGTCAGCTATTGGATGGATCACAGGGCCCCCAGTGGAGGAGCTAGAGAAAGTACCCAAGGAGCTAAAGGGATCTGCAACCCTATAGGTGGAAGAACATTTTGAACTAACCAGTACCCCAGACAGAGCTCTTGACTCTTGCTGCATATGTGTATCAAAAGATGGCCTAGTCGACCATCACTGGAAAGAGAGGCCCATTGGACATGCAAACTTTATATGCTCCAGTACAGGGGAACGAAGAACTCCAGGGCCAAAAAGTGGGAGTAGGTGGGTAGGGGAGTTGGGGGGGAGGGTATGGAGGACTTTTTAGATAGCATTGGAAATGTAAATGAGGAAAATACCTAATAAAAAATTAAAAAAAAAAAGAAAAGAAAAGAAAAAAAAACTGGAAAGCTTCTGTTAGGCAAAGGACATACTTGATAAGACAAATCGGCAACCTACTGATTGAGGAAAAATCTTCACTAACCCCACACCTGACAGAGGGCTAATATCTAAAGTGTATAAAGAACTCAAGAAGTTAGTCAGCAAAAAACCAAACAACCCAATCAAAAAATGGGGCATAGAACTAATCCGACAATTCACAACTGAGGAATCTCAAATGGCTGAGAAACACCTAAAGAAATGTTCAAAGTCCTTGGTCATCAGAGATGCAAATCAAAACAACCCTGAGATTCTACCTTACATCAGTCAGAATAGCTAAGATCCAAACCTCAGGTGATATCACATGTAGGAGAAGATGTGGAGAAAGTGGAATTACTGGTGGAATTGCAAATAGAATTGCAAATTGGAAATAGATCTACCTAAAGACTTAGCTATACCATTCTTGGGAATATACCCAAAAAGATGCCGTACCATATCACAGGGTCACCAGTTCCACTATGTTCATAGTGGCCTTATTTGTGATAGCCAGTCTCTGGAAACAACCTAGAAGTCCCACAACAGAAGAATGGATACAGAAAATGTGGTTCATTTATACAATGGAAAACTACTCAGCTATTAAGAATGAGGAAGTACTGGCTTTTGCAGGCAAATGGATGGAACTAGAAAATCCCATCCTGAGTAAGGTAACTCAGACCCAAAAGGACATGCATATTATGTACTCACTTAAGTGGATATGAGCCAAAAGAAAAAAAGAAAAAAGAAAAAAAAATTTATACAGAATACACAAGATACAGTCCACATAATTCAAAAGGTTCAACAAGCCGAAGTACCCAAGTAAGGATGCCTCGGTCCCACTTAGGAGAGAGAAGAAAGCAATCACAAATTGGGAAGAACTTGGAAGGGAATGTGGACGGTGTAGGGGGACAGTGAGGGAGTAAAGTGAAATCTGATCTGATATTGGGTAAAGGAAAAGGACTGAAGCCCTGAGGGCCAGCAGAAAGAATGTAAACAGCTCAGGAAATAGGAGGTTGAGGGGGACCCCCAGAATGCACCAGAGACCTGAGAGGTGAGAGACTCCCAAGATGCATTTGGAGGGACCTTTGGTAAAATGCCAGACAGTAGAGAGAGGAACTTATAGAGCCCACCTCCAGCAGGAATACAGGGCATCAAGTGAGGGATGGAGTTGCCATACCACAGTCACACCTCTGACCCATAATTGTTTCTGTCTGAAAGAATTACAGGCATGGAAATGGAGAGGAGCCTGAGGAAAAGAAGGTTCAGTGACAGGCACAAAGTGGGATCCAGCTCAAGAGGAGGTCCCAAGGCCTCACACTATTACTGAAGTTATGGAATGCTCACAAAAAGGAGTCTATCATGACTGCCCTCCGAAAGACCCACAAGCACCGGAAAGAGTCAAATGCAGTTATTTGCACCCAACCAATGGACAGAAGCAGTTGATCCCCAATGTTGAACTAGGGAAGGCTGATAGAAGCTGAAGAGAAGGACAGTTTTGTAGGAGGACAAGCAGTCTTAATTAATCTGGACCCCCGGGATCTTTCAAAGACTGGACCACCAAACAGACAGCATACACCAGCTGATATGAGGTTCCAATACACATAGAATAGAAGACTTCCAGGTCTGTATTTATTCAGAAATGAAGCACCTAATCCCCAAGAGACTAGAGGCCCAGGGAGTTTAGAGGTCAGGTGGGGTGGGTGGTGGGAGCATCCACGTGGAGATGGGCTGGGGTGGCAAGGAGGTGTGGGATGTGGAGCAGTCAGAGGGTGGATAGAGAAGGGCAGGGAATGGAATATGGAGTATAAAAAATGAATTACAAATAGAATTCAACTCAAAAAATGTGGAATTAGAACAGAAACTAGAGAGGCAAGCTTTACCAACAAAATATAAGAGGTGGAAGAAAGAATCTTGGACACTGCAGATATGATAGAAAATGCAAAATGTAATTCTTTTTTTTTGTTTTTTGTTTTTTTTTGTTTTTTTTTTAAATTTTTAATATTTTTATTACATATTTTCCTCAATTACATTTCCAATGCTATCCCAAAAGTCCCCCATAGCGCCCCCCACTTCCCTACCCACCCATTCCCATTCTTTTGGCCCTGGCATTCCCCTATATTGGGGCATATAAAGTTTGCAAGTCCAATGGGCCTCTCTTTCCATTGATGGCCGACTAGGCCATCTTTCGATACATATGCAGCTAGAGACAAGAGCTCTGGGGTTCTGGTTAGTACATCCTCTTGTTCCAACATTAGGGTTGCAGATCCCTTTAGCTCCTTGGGTACTTTCTCTAGCTTCTCCATTGGGAGCCCTGTGATACATCCAATAGCTGACTGTGAACATCCACTCCTGTGTTTGCTAGGCCCCGGCATCGTCTCACAAGAGACAGCTATATTTGGGTCCTTTCAGCAAAATCTTGCTAGTGTATGCCATGGTGTCAGCATTTAGAAGCTGCTTATGGGATGGATCCCTGGATACGGCATTCTCTAAATGGTCCATCCTTTCATCACAGCTACGAACTTTGTCTCTGTAACTCCTTCCCTGGGTGTTTTGTTCCCAATTCTAAGAAGGTGCACAGTGTCCACACTTTGGTCTTCATTCTTCTTGAGTTTCATGCGTTTATCAAATTGTATCTTATATCTTGGGTATCCTAAGTTTTGGGCTAATATCCAGTTATCAGTTAATACATATTGTGTGAGTTCTTTTGTGATTGTGTTACTTCACTCAAGATGATGCCCTCGAGGTCCATCCATTTGGCTAGGAATTTCATAAATTCATTCTTTTAAATAGCTGAGTAGTACTCCATTGTGTAAATGTACCATAATTTCTGTATCCATTCCTCTGTTGAGGGACATCTGGGTTCTTTCCAGCTTCTGGCTATTATAAATAGGGCTGCTATGAACATAGTGGAGCATGTGTCCTTTTTACCGGTTGGGACATCTTCTGGATATATGCCTAGAAGAGGTATTGCTGGATCCTCCGGTAGTACTATGTCCAATTTTCTAAGGAACCGCCAGACTGATTTCCAGAGTGGTTGTACAAGCTTGCAATCCCACCAACAATGGAGGAGTGTTCCTCTTTCTCCACATCATCGCCAGCATCTGCTGTCACCTGAATTTTTTATCTTAGCCATTCTGACTGGTGTGAGGTGGAATCTCAGGGTTGTTTTGATTTGCATTTCCCTGATGATTAAAGATGTTGAACATTTTTTCAGGTGCTTCTCTGCCATTCGGTATTCCTCAGGTGAGAATTCTTTGTTCAGTTCTGAGCCCCATTTTTTAATGGGGTTATTTGACTTTCTGGAGTCCACCTTCTTGAGTTCCTTATATATATTGGATATTAGTCCCTTATCTAATTTAGGATAGGTGAAGATCCTTTCCCAATCTGTTGGTGGTTTTTTTGTCTTATTGATGGTGTCTTTAGCCTTGCAGAAGCTTTGCAGTTTCATGACGTCCCACTTGTCAATTCTCGATCTTACAGCACAAGCCATTACTGTTCTATTCAAGAATTTTTTCCCCTGTGCCCATATCTTCAAGGCTTTTCCCCACTTTCTCCTCTATAAGTTTCAGTGTCTCTGGTTTTATGTGAAGTTCCTTGATCCACTTAGACTTGACCTTAGTACAAGGAGATAGGAATGGATCAATTCACATTCTTCTACATGTTAACAACCAGTTGTACCAGCACCATTTGTTGAAAATGCTGTCTTTCTTCCACTAGATGGTTTTAGCTCCCTTGTCGAAGATCAAGTGACCGTAGCTGTGTGGGTTCATTTCTGGGTGTTCAATTCTATTCCATTGGTCTATTTGTCTGTCACTATACCAGTACCATGCAGTTTTTATCACAATTGCTCTGTAGTAAAGCTTTAGGTCCGGCATGGTGATTCCACCAGAGGTTCTTTTATCCTTGAGAAGAGTTTTTGCTATCCTAGGTTTTTTGTTATTCCAGATGAATTTGCAGATTGCAGTTTCTAATTCGTTGAAGAATTGATTTGGAATTTTGATGGGGATTGCATTGAATCTGTAGATTGCTTTTGGCAAGATAGCCATTTTTTCAATGTTGATCCTGCCAATCCATGAGCATGGGAGATCTTTCCATCTTCTGAGAACCTCTATAATTTCTTTCTTCAGAGACTTGAAGTTTTTATTATACAGTTCTTTCACTTCCTTAGTTAGAGTCACGCCAAGATATTTTATATTATTTGTGACTATTGAGAAGGGTGTTGTTTCCATAATTTCTTTCTCAGCCTGTTTATTCTTTGTGTAGAGAAAGGCCATCGATTTGTTTGAGTTAATTTTATATCCAGCTACTTCACCGAAGCTGTTTATCAGGCTTAGGAGTTCTCTGGTGGAATTTTTAGGGTCACTTATATATACTATCATATCATCTGCAAAGAGTGATATTTTGACTTCATCTTTTCCAATTTGTATCCCCTTGATCTCCATTTGTTGTCGAATTGCTCTGGCTAGGACTTCAAGTACAATGTTGAATAGGTATGGAGAAAGTGGACAGCCTTGTCTAGTCCCTGATTTTAGAGGGATTGCTTCAAGCTTCTCACCATTTCGTTTGATGTTGGCTACTGGTTTGCTGTAGATTGCTTTTATCATGTTTAGGTATGGGCCTTGAATTCCTGATCTTTCCAAGACTTTTATCATGAATGGGTGTTGGATTTTGTCAAATGCTTTTTCCGCATCTAACGAGATGACCATGTGGTTTTTGTCTTTGAGTTTGTTTATATACTGGATTACGTTGATGGATTTCCGTATATTGAACCATCCCTGCATCCCTGGGATGAAACCTACTTGGTCAGGATGGATGATTGTTTTGATGTGTTCTTGGATTCGGTTAGCAAGAACTTTATTGAGGATTTTTGCATCAATATTCATAAGGGATATTGGTTTGAAGTTTTCTATCTTTGTTGGGTCTTTTTGCGGTTTAGGTATCAGAGTAATTGTGGCTTCATAGAATGAGTTGGGTAGAGTACCTTCTGTTTCTATTTTGTGGAATAGTTTGTGAAGAACTGGGATTAGATCTTCTTTGAAGGTCTGATAGAACTCTGCACTAAACCCATCTGGTCCTGGGCTTTTTTTAGTTGGGAGACTATTAATGACTGTTTCTATTTCTTTGGGGGATATAGGGCTGTTTAGATCATTAACCTGATCTTGGTTCAACTTTGGTACCTGGTATCTGTCTAGGAACTTCTCCATTGCATCCAGGTTCTCCAGTTTTGTTGAGTATAGCCTTTGGTAGAAGGATCTGATGGTGTTTTGGATGTCTTCAGGATCTGTTGTTATGTCTCCTTTTTCATTTCTGATTTTGTTAATTAGGATGCTTTCCCTTTGTCCTCTAGTGAGTCTGGCTAAGGGTTTATCTATCCTGTTGATTTTCTCAAAGAACCAGCTCCTTGATTGGTTGATTCTTTGAATAGTTCTTCTTGTTTCCACTTGGTTGATTTCGCCCCTGAGTTTGATTATTTCCTGTTGTCTACTACTCTTGGGTGAATTTGCTTCCTTTTGTTCTAGTGCTTTTAGGTATGTTGTCAAGCTGCTAATGTGTGCTCTCTCTAGTTTCCTTTTGGAGGCACTCAGAGCTATGAGTTTTCCTCTTAGAAATGCTTTCATTGCGTCCCATAAGTTTGGGTATGTTGTGGCTTCATTTTCATTGAACTCTAAAAAGTCCTTAATTTCTTTCTTTATTCCTTGACCAAGGTATCATTGAGAAGAGTGTTGTTCAGTTTCCATGTGAAGGTTGGCTTTCTATTATTCATTTTGTTATTGAAGATCAGCCTTAGTCCATGGTGATCTGATAGGATGCATGGGACAATTTCAATATTTTTGTATCTGTTGAGGCCTGTTTTGTGACCAATTATGTGGTCGATTTTGGAGAAGGTACCATGAGGTGCTGAAAAGAAGGTATATCCTTTTGTTTTAGGATAGAATGTTCTGTAGATATCTGCCAGATCCATTTGATTCATAATTTCTGTTAGTTTCACTGTATCCCTGTTTAGTTTCTGTTTCCATGATCTGTCCATTGGTGAAAGTGGTGTGTTGAAGTCTCCCACTATTATTGTATGAGGTGCAATGTGTGCTTTGAGATTTACTAAAGTTTCTTTAATGAATGTGGCTGCCTTTGTATTTGGAGCATAGATATTCAGGATTGATAGTTCCTCTTGGAAAATTTTACCTTTGATGAGTATGAAGTGTCCCTCCCTGTCTTTTTTAATGACTTTGGGTTGAAAGTCAATCTTATCAGATATAAGAATGGCTACTCCAGCTTGTTTCTTCCTACCATTTGCTTGGAAAATTGTTTTCCAGCCTTTCATTCTGAGGTAGTGTCTATCTTTTTCTCTGAGACGAGTTTCCTGTAAGCAGCAAAATGTTGGGTCTTGTTTGTGTAGCCAGTTTGTTAGTCTATGTCTTTTTATCGGGGAGTTGAGTCCATTGATATTAAGAGATATTAAGGAAAAGTAATTGTTGTTTCCTGTTATTTTTGTTGTTAAAGTTGGCATTCTGTTCTTGTGGCTGTCTTCTTTTAGGTTTGTTGAGGGATTACCTTCTTGTTGTTTCTAGAGCATGGTTCCTGTCCTTGTATTGGTTTTTTTCTGTTATTATCCTTTGAAGGGCTGGATTCGTGGAGAGATAATGTGTGAATTTGGTTTTGTCATGGAATACTTTGGTTTCTCCATCTATGTTAATTGAGAGTTTGGCTGGGTATAGTAGCCTGGGCTGGAGTTTGTGTTCTTTTAGTGTCTGTATAACATCTGTCTAGGATTTTCTGGCTTTCATAGTCTCTGGTGAAAAATCTGGTGTAATTCTGATAGGCTTGCCTTTATATGTTACTTGGCCTTTTTCTCTTACTGCTTTTAGTATTCTATCTTTATTTAGAGCATTTGTTGTTCTGATTATTATGTGTCGGGAGGTATTTCTTTTCTGGTCCAGTCTATTTGGAGTTCTGTAGGCTTCTTGTATGTTCATGGGCATCTCTTTCTTTAGATTTGGGAAGTTTTCTTCTATAATTTTGTTGAAGATGTTTGCTGGTCCTTTGAGTTGAAAATCTTCATTCTCATCCAGTCCTATTATCTGTAGGTTTGGTCTTCTCATTGTGTCCTGTATTTCTTGGATGTTTTGAGTTAGGATCTTTTTGCATTTTACATTTTCCTTGATTGTTGTGCCGATGTTCTCTATGGAATCTTCTGCACCTGAGATTCTCTCTTCCATCTCTTGTTTCCTGTTATTTTTGTTGTTAAAGCATGTTGCTGATGCTGGTATCTATGGTTCCAGATTTCTTTCCTAGGGTTTCTATCTCCAGTGTTGCCTCATTTTGGGTTTTCTTTATTGTGTCTACTTCCCTTTTAAGTCTAGTATGGTTTTGTTCATTTCCATCATCTGTTTGGATGTGTTTTCCTGTTTTTCTGTAAGGACTTCTACCTGTTTGATTATGTTATCCTGTTTTTCTTTAAGGATTTGTAACTCTTTAGCAGTGTTCTCTTGCAATTCTTTAAGGGATTTTTGTGCTTCCTCTTTACTATCTTCTACCTGTTTACCAGTGTTCCTTTGTATTTCTTTAAGTGTGTTATTAAAGTCCTTCTTGAAGTCCTCTACCATCATCATGAGATATGCTTTTAGATCTGTGTCTAGCTTTTCCGGTGTGTTGGGGTGCCCTGGACTGGGCAAAGTGGGAGTGCTGGGTTCTGATGATGGTGAGTGGTCTTGGTTTCTGTTAGTAAGATTATTACGTTTACCTTTCGCCATCTGGTAATCTCTGGGGTTAGTTGTTGTCGTTGTCACTGTTTAAAGAGTGGAGCAGAAGCTGTGTTCCACTCACCAGCAGTCTCAAAATCCTGTGGCGGGGGTCGTGGGTAGCTGGCGGGTGTCAGCTGACCCTGTGCTCTAGCTACCCCGGTGCTAGTCTGGCTGGAAGAGGCCTGTGGTCCTACTCAGGCCGGTTTTCTGCTTCCCTAACTAATGCAGTCTCAGGTCCTGCGCGTTATTGGATTGGAGCAGAAGCTGTGTTCCACTCACCAGAAGTCTTAAGATCCTGTCGCAAAATGTAATTCTTTTCACACAAACATCCAAAAAAGCTGAGACACTATGAAAAGATAAAATCTAAGAATAATCAGAATAGAGAAAGGAGAAAAACAGGTCAAAGACCAAGAAATTATTTTCAAAAACCATAGAAGAAAACTTTCTTAACCTAAAGAAGAAAATACCTATAATGATACAAAAAGCATACAGAGCACCAAGTAGATATAACTAGAATATAGAATACCTTTATACATAAATAATCAAAACAGCAAATATGCAGAACAAATAAAGAATATTGAAAGCTACAGAGAAAAAAATACCAACTAACATATAAAGGCAGAACATCTCAATGGAGACTCTACAGGACAAAAACGCCTAGACAAATATGCTGCAGATACCAAAAGACCACAGAAGCTGTCCCAGACTACTATTTCTAACAATACTTTGAATCATCATAGATGGAAAAAAACATTCCATGATAAAATTATTATATTTAAGTAATATTGATCTAGAAATCTACTCTGCAGAGGGTGCTAGAAGGAAAACTTCAGCCAATAGTTAACCATATCCAAGAAAGTGCAGGAAATATATAATCCCAGACCAGCAAATCAAAAGAAGGGAGAACACACACACACACACACACGGAAATAAAAAATACCAGGAATCAACAATTATTGATCATTGATATCTCAGTTTCAAAGGCTCCAATTCACCAATAAAAAGACACAGATTAACAAAATGGATGCAAAAGCAGGTCCTATTCTTTAGCTGCATTCAAGCAACACACTTGAACATCAAAAATACACATTATCTAAACATAAAGGGTTAGAAAACAATATTCTAAACAAATGGACATAAGAAAAGTTTGTTTAGCCATTTTAATATTTACTTTTTTTTTTGATTTTTAATATTTTTATTACATATTTTCCTCAATTACATTTCCAATGCTATCCCAAAAGTCCCCCATAGCGCCCCCCACTTCCCTACCCACCCATTCCCATTCTTTTGGCCCTGGCATTCCCCTATATTGGGGCATATAAAGTTTGCAAGTCCAATGGGCCTCTCTTTCCAGTGATGGCCGGCTAGGCCATCTTTCGATACATATGCAGCTAGAGACAAGAGCTCCGGGGTTCTGGTTAATATTTACTTAAATAGACTTCGATCTAAAACTTATTACAAGAGATTGGGAAGGAAAAAAATCAAAGGAAAACTCCACAAATAGGATATTTCAGTTCTTTTCTATTTTTATTTCTTCTTCTTTTTTATTTATTTCTTCTCAAATTTTGGGAATCCTTGAAAAATATTTTTGCTTTTGTATATAGATTGTTCTGAGGAGTTCTGTCCCAATGGTGTGACACCCTCAGGCCCAAGGGTCTCTTCTCCCACTGCACAGACCATGTGAAACCTAAGAAGAAGGAAGACCAAAATGTGGATGCTTCAGTGCTTTTTAGAAGGGCGAGCAAAATACTCACAGGAGAAAAACAGAGAAACAAAGTGTGGAGTAGAGACCACTGGAAAGGCCATCCAGAAACTGCCCCACCTGAAGATCCATCCCATATACATCCACCAAACCAGGACATTATGGTAGATCCTGGGAAGTGCTTGCTGATGGAAGCTGATATGGCTGTCTCCTGAGAGATTCTGTCAGAGCACGACAGATACAGAGGCAGATGCTCGCAGCCAATCATTGGACTGACCTAGGAGGTCCCTGATGGAGGAGTTGGAGAAGGGACTGAAGCTGAGGAGGTCTGCACCCCCATGGAGGGAGCAACAGTGTCAACAGACCAGATCCCCAGGACCTCCAGGCCACTAGACCACCAACCAAAGAATACCCATGGTGCTGGGCACATATGTGGCAGCCTTGTTGGATATTTCAGTTCTTAACATCTATGCCCCAAACAAAAGGGCACCCATATTTGAAAAACACAAAAACAAAAATGAAAACAAAACAAAAACAATAAAAACCCAGCACTACAGCTTAAATCACATATTAGTGTTCACACACTAATAGAGACTTTAATATTCAACTTTCACCAATAGACAAACATCTAGACAAAAATTAAAAAGAGAAATGATAGAACTAACAGATAAACTGAATGAACCTAACAGATATTTACAGATATTTTACCAAAACACAAAAGAATATATATTCTTCTCTGTATCTCATGGAATTTTATCCAAAATTCACTGTATATTTGGATACAAATCAAGTCTTAACAGATATAAGGAAATTAAAATAACTGCCTGAATCCTATCAGACCACCATGGATTAAAGCTTTATATCAACAACTCCAGAAACAACAGAAAGCTTACAAAGTCATGGAAAGTGAACAATGCTCTACTGAATTTTAAAAAATAAACAAGGGTGGGTAGGTGGAGTCAAGACAGAAATAAGAAATAAATGAAAGGCTTTCTGGAATTAAATGAAAATGAATATACAATATATCCAAATTTATGGGACAAAATGAAAATAAAAGACAAGTTTATACCACTAAGAGCCTAAGTAATAATAATAATAATAATAATAATAATAATAATAATAATAATAATAAATTATAATAATAACCTAGAGAGATATCATACTAGGGGCTTAATAGCACACACGAAAGCTCTAAAAGAAAAAGAAGTCACACTTAAAAGTAGTAGATGATTAGAAATTATCAAACTCAGAGATGAAATTAATAAAATAGAAACAAAGGGAACAATATTAAAATATCAATGAAAAAAAAAAGAGTTGGTTGTTTGAAAAAAAGAATTAACAGATCCTTGTCCAAGTTAAATAAAAGGCAAATAATGAAGCCCCAAATTAACAAAATAAGAAATAAAAAGTGGGACATAAGAACAGGCACAGATGAAATTCAGAGAATCATAAGGACATTTAAAAACCTTTTCTCAACAAAATTGGAAAATCTAAAAGAAATGGATAATTTTCTTGATAGATACCACTTACCAAAGTTAAATCAAGAGCAAATAAATAATTTAAAGCGAACCATAACCCCAGTGAAACAGAAGCAGTCATTAAGTCTCCCAACCAAAAAAAAAAATTCAGGGCTATATGGTTTTAGTGTAGAACTTTACCTGACCTTCAAAGAAGAGGTCATACTCCTTAAATTAGTTCACAAAATATAATCAGAAGAAACATTGTCAATTTCATTCTATGTGGCCACAGTTACTCTGCTACAAAACCACACAAAAATCCAACAAAGAAAGAAAAATTACAAGGTAATTTCTCTTATGAATAGAGGTGAAAAAATATTCAATAAAACACTTGCAAATAGAATCCAAGAGAACATTAAAAAATCATTTATTCTGATCAAGTTGCCTTGATCCCAGAGAAGCAGGGTGGTTCAATATATGAAAATCAATAAGTATAATCCACTGTATAAACAAACTTAAAGGAAAAAAAACACATGGTAAAAAAGCCTTTGACAAAATCCAACACCCCTTCTTGATAAAATTCCTGAAGAGATTATAGATACAAGGGAAATACCTCAATAGAATAAATTCAGTTTCCAGAAAACCCATAACCAGCAGCAAATTAGATGCAGAGAAACTCAAAGCAATTCCATTAAAATCATAAACAAGTCAAGGTTGTCCACTCTCTCCATATCTTTCCAATATAGTATTTGATTTCTTAACTAGGACAATAAGGCAACTGAAGGAAACCAGGGGGATTCAAATTGGAAATAAAGAACTCAAAGTGTCTTAATTTACAGATGATATGATAGCAAATAAGTGATATAAGTGACCCTAAGAATTCTACTGGAGAATTTCTAAAGCTGATAAGCACATTCAGCAAAGTAGCTGAGTACAAAATTACTTACAAAAATCATTATCCCTCTTATGTACAAGACTAAGAAAGAAATCAGAGAAACACCACCATTCATAATAGCCTCAAATAATATAAAATACCTTGAGGTAACTCTAACCAAACAAGTGAAGGATTTGCCTGATAAAAAAATATAAAGTCTTTGAAGAAACAAATTGACGAAGTTCTCAGAATTTGGAAAGATCCCCCATGCCAATCGATCAACAGAACTGACATCACAAAACCAGCCATCTTATCAAAAGCAATTCACAGATTCAGGGCAATACCAATCAATATCCAGATATTGAAAGGTTAGTTTTCAACTTCATTTGGAAACAAAACAACCAATCAGACAATCAAAAAACACGATAGCTTAAACAATACTGAACAATAAAAGAACATTGGGAGATCTTACCATTCCTGATCTCAAATAGTAATACAAAAGTATAGAAATAAAAACATGGATTTGGCATTCAAACAGACCCACTGATCAGTGGAATTAAGTTGAAGACCCAGACATAAGTCCACACATCAATTGATTTTTGATAAAGAAGCCAGAAATACACTAGAAAAAAAGACAGCATCTTGAACAAATAAGTAGTGCCGGTCAAATTGAATGGTTATGTGTCGAAGAATCCAAATAGATTCATACCTCCTATTACACTACACAAAACTCAACTGCAAATGAATGAAAGACGTCAGCATAAAACCAGATATACTTAACCTGCTAGAAGAGACAGTGAGGAATAGCCTTGAACTTATTAGCATAGGAGAAGACTTTCTTAACAGAACATTGTTAACACTAGAACTAAGACCAGCAATTAATAAATAGGACTGCATGAAACTAAAAAGATTCCACAAGGTGAAGGATACTGTCATTGAGACAAAGCAGCAGTCTATAGACTGGGAAAGGGTTTCTTGATTTTTTTTTTCCAACTCCAAATCCAATGAAAGGCTACTATCCAAAAATATATAAATAAATCAAAAAACCATATATATATATATATATATATGTGTGAGTTTACTTCTTTTTGTTCTAGGTCTCTCAGGTGTGCTGTTAAGTTGTTAGTATACAATCTCTCCTGTTTCTTTCCCAGGACACTTAGTGCTATGAACTTTCCTCTTAGCACTGCTTTTATTGTGTACCATAGTTTGGGGTATGATATGTTAATATTTTCATTAAATTCCACCAAGTCTTTAATTTCTTTCTTACAAGTTATCACTGAGTAAAGAGTTATTCAGTTTCCACATGTATGTGGATTTTCTGTAGTTTTTCTGTTATTGAAGACCAGCCTTAGGCCATGGTGGTCTGATAGAATGCATGGTATTATTTCAATTTTCTTGTATCTGTTGAGGGTTGTCTTGTGACCAATTATATGGTCAATTATGGAGAAGGTACCATGAGGTGCTGAGAAGAAGGTGTATTCTTTTGTTTTAGATTGAAATGTTTTGTAGATATCTGTTAAATCCATTTGGTTCATAACCTCTCTTAGTTTCACTGTGTCTCTCTTTGGATTCTGTTTCAATGACCTGTCTAGCAGTGAGAGTGGAGGTGTTGAAATCTCCCATGATTATTGTGTGGGATTCAATGTGAGTTTTGAGTTTTAATAAAGTTTCTTTTAAGGGATTCATTCTTGTCAGAGCCAGCCCTGTACCATCTTGCGTGCAAACTCGGTGAAGGGTCTCAAAGTCCCCAGAGGACTCACCATACCACAGGTGCCCTAGCACACAGAGAACCTTGAGATCACTGGTGAGTGGAACTCAACATCTGTTCCAAAGAATCCCAGAAGGTCTTGTGCCAGCAGGAACAAGGACAAAGGAATCCCACCTGACCAGCAGCTGGGATTCCTTCTGGTGGCTACAGCCAACTTGGCAGGCCTTAGCACAACCAGGATCTTGGGATCTCTGAGACCAGTCTACCCAGGAGAGCACTTGGGTGGCAGCAGCAAGCAGAGATTCTTGGACAGGGTCCCTTCGAGTCTTAATCCTCAGCCAGGAGGCAGAGCAGAGACCTAGAACCCTGGGTACCTTCCTTGCCAGAGGAGAGTTGGCCTCCAGGGAGGGCTCTGAACCCAGGACTTGGGAGGTGGATCTGAGCTCCAGACTTCTGGGCATCTTCCCTGCGAGAGGAGAGCTTGCCTGCAGAGAGTGCTCTGACCACTGGGACTAAGGAGAGAGTTGGACTCCCAGGAGTGCTGACAGAGGCTAAGAGAATCACAGGAGGAAAAAGCTCCAGCCAGAGACAACTAGAACATCTAACACCAAAGATTACCAGATGACAAAAGGCAAATGTAGGAATCTTACTAACAGAAACCAAGACTACTCGGCATCATCAGAACGCAGCACTTCCTCCTCAGCCAGTCCTGGATACCCCAATGCACCCGAAAAGGAAGACTCAGATTTAAAATCATATCTCATGATGCTGGTAGAGGATTTTTAAAAGGAAATTAATAACTCACTTAAAGAAATACAGGAGAACACTGCTAAATAGGTAGAAGTCCTTAAAGAATTACAGGAAAACACTGCTAAACAGGTAGAAGTCCGTAAAGAGGAAATACAAAAATCCCTTAGAGAATTACAGGAAAACACAACCAAACAGGTGATGGAATTGAACAAAATCATCCAAGATCTAAAAAAATGGAAGTAGAAACAATAAAGAAAACCCAAAGTGAGACAACTCTGGAGATAGAAATCCCAGGAAAGAAATCAGGAACCATAGATGCGAGCATCAGGAACAGAATACAAGAGATGGAAGATAGAATCTCAGGTAGAGAAGATTCCATAGAGAACATGGACACAACAATCAAAGAAAATGCAAAATGCAAAAAGATCCTAACCCAAAACATCCAGGAAATCCAGGACATAATGAGAAGACCAAACCTAAGGATAACAGGTATAGATGAGAATGAAGAATTTCAACTAAAAGGGCCAGTAAATTTCTTCAACAAAATTATAGAAGAAAACTTCCCTAACCTAAAGAAAGAGATGTCCATGAACATACAAGAAGCCTACAGAACTCCAAATAAACTGGACCAGAAAAGAAATTCCTCCTGACATATAATAATCACAACAACAAATGCACTAAATAAAGATAGAATATTAAAAGCAGTAAGGGAAAAAGGTCAAGTAACATATAAAGGTAGGCCTATCAGAATTACACCAGATTTCTCACCAGAGACTATGAAAGCCAGAAGATCCTGGACAGATGTTATGCAGACCTTAGGAGAACACAAATGCCAGCCCAGGCTACTATACCCAACAAAACTCTCAATTACTGTAGATGGAGAAACCAAAGTATTCCATGACAAAACCAAATTCACACAATATCTTTCCACGTATCCAGCCCTTCAAATGATAATAAAGGGAAAACACCAACACAAGGATGGAAACTACACCCTAGAAAAAGCAAGAAAGTAATCCTTCAACAAAACTAAAAGAAGACAGCCTCAAGAACAGAATCCCAACTTTAACAACAAGAATAACAGGAAGCAACAGTTACTTTTCTTTAATTTCTCTTAACATCAATGGACTCAGTTCTCTAATAAAGAGACATAGACTAACAGATTAGCTAAACAAACAGGACCCAACATTTTGCTGAATACAGGAAACCAACCTCAAGGACAAAGACAGACACTACCTTGGAGTAAAAGGCTGGAAAATAATTTTCCAAGCAAATTTGTTCCGAAGAAACAAGCTGGAGTAGCCATTCTAATATCAAATAAAATCAACTTTCAACCTAAAGTTATCAAAAAAGATAAGGGGGGACACTTCATACTCATCAAAGGTAAAATCTATCAACAATAACTCTCAATTCTGAACATCTATGCTCCAAATGCAAGGCCATCAACATTCATAAAATAAAAACTTTACTAAAGCTCAAAGCACACATTGCACCACACACAATAATAATGGAAGACTTCAACACCTGACTCTCATCTGTTGTGAGCTGGCCAGCGGCTCACATGTCCAGGTTCACGCTTGGGAGGCAACTTGGAGCTGAAAGAAAAGAGGGAACCTAGGTGGGTTGAGAAATAATGGAACCAAGACATGCTAATCTGTTCAATGTTCAAATGTTTAATGGCGGACATGCTTTATAAAGGAGGGGGAGGCCCATTCCTGACAATTCATCCTTGGAGCCTAGAACCATCTGCAGAGATGACGTGCAGGATAGGGTGTAGTCTCTGGAATAGCTCTGGGGCGTCTCAGCAGATAGCAGTATCTTGAAGAGGAACAGTTACAGTGGCTGAACAATAGAGTAATCTAGGGAGGAAGGCTCCACCCTAGGTAATTTCCTTAGTGGCAGCAAAGTCAAGGTCTGTCTCAGCCTGTTACAGGCTTGTGGGAGGTTACAATCATCAATGGACAGATCATGGAAACAGAAACAAAACAGAGACACAGTGAAACTAACAGAAGTAGTGAAACTAATGGATTCAACAGATATCTATAGAACATTTTATCCTAAAACAAAAGGATATACCTTCTTCTCAGGCCCTCATGGTACATTCTCCAAAATTGACTATATAGTTGGTCATAAATCAGGACTCAACAGATACAATAATATTGAAATTTTGCCATGCATCCTATCAGATCACCATGGACTAAGGCTGATCTTCAATAACAACATAAATAATAGAAAGCCAACATTCATGTGAAAACTGAACAACACTCTACTCAATGATAACTTGGTCAAGAAAGAAATAAAGAAAGAAATTAAAGATGTTTTAGAGTTTAATGAAAATGAAGCCACAACATACCCAAATTTATGGGACACAAAGCAGTCCTAAGAGGAAACCTCATAGCTCAGAGTTCAGCCAAAAAGAAAGGAGAGAGAGCATACACTAGCAGCCTGAAAGCATACCTAAAAGCTCTAGAACTAAAGAAAGCAAATTCGCCCAAGAGGTGTAGACGGCAGGAAATAATCAAACTGAGAGCTGAAATCAATCATGTGGAAACAAGAAGAACTATAAAAAGAATCAACTAAACCAGAATATGGTTCTTTGAGAAAATCAACAAGATAGATAAACCCCTAGCCAGACTAACTAGAGGGCACAGGGACAGTATCCTAATTAACAACATCAGAAATGAAAGGGAGCCGTAACAACAGAGCCTGCAGAAATCCAAAGCATCATCAGATCCTACTACAAAAGTCTATACTCAAGAAAACTCGAAAACCTGAATGAAATGGAGAATTTCCTAGACAGTTACCGAGTACCAAAGTTAAATCAGGTTCAAATTAACAATCTAAACAGTCCCATTTTCCCTAAAGAAATAGAAGCAGTCATTAATAGTTTCCCAACCAAAAAATGCCCAGGACCAGATGGGTTTAGTGCAGAGTTCTAACAGACCTTCAAAGAAGACCTAATTCCAATTCTCCTTAAACTATTAAAAAAATTGAAACAGAAGGTACTCTACCCAATTCATTCTATGAAGCCACAGTTACTCTGATACCTAAACCACACAAAGATCCAACAACGAAAGAGAACTTAAGACCAATTTCCCTTATGAATATCAATGCAAAAATACTCAGTAAATGTCTTGCAAATGGAATCTGAGAACACAGCAAAATTATAATCCATCACGATCAAGTAGGCTTCATCTCTGGGATGCAGGGATAGTTTAATATATGGAAATCCATCAACGTAATCCACTATATAAACAAACTCAAAGATAAAAACCACATGATCCACAGGCCTCATCCGGCTGGATCAGCGCCGGGGTAGCGGGAGCGCAGGGTTGCCTGACACCCGCCAGCTACCCACGACCCCCGCCGCAGGATTTTGGGACTGCTGGTGAGTGGAACACAGCTTCAGCTCCAATCCAATTGCGCGGGACCTGAGACTGCATTAGTTAGGGAAGCAGAAACCAGCCTGAGTAGGGCCACAGGCCACATCCGGCCGGATCAGCGCCGGGGTAGCGGGAGCGCAGGGTTGCCTGACACCCGCCAGCTACCCACGACCCCCGCCGCAGGATTTTGGGACTGCTGGTGAGTGGAACACAGCTTCAGCTCCAATCCAATTGCGCGGGACCTGAGACTGCATTAGTTAGGGAAGCAGAAACCGGCCTGAGTAGGGCCACAGGCCACATCCGGCCGGATCAGCGCCGGGGTAGCGGGAGCGCAGGGTTGCCTGACACCCGCCAGCTACCCACGACTCCCGCCGCAGGATTTTGGGACTGCTGGTGAGTGGAACACAGCTTCTGCTCCAATCCAATTGCGCGGGACCTGAGACTGCATTAGTTAGGGAAGCAGAAACCGGCCTGAGTAGGGCCACAGGCCTCATCCGGCCAGATCAGCGCCGGGGTAGCGGGAGCGCAGGGTTGCCTGACACCCGCAAGCTACCCACGACCCCTGCCGCAGGATTTTGGGACTGCTGGTGACTGGAACACAGCTTCTGTTCCAGTCCAATCACGCGGGACCTGAGACTGCTCTGGTTGGGGAGAGAGAAATCCGGCCTACATAGGGCCACAACCCTCTACCGGTCAGAAAAGCACCGGGGCAGCTGGGGCGCAGGGTCTGCTGACACTCGCCAGCTACCCACAACACCCGCCACAGGATCTTAAGACTTCTGGTGAGTGGAGCACAGCTTCTGCTCCAATCCAATTGCGCGGGACCTGAGACTGCATTAGTTAGGGAAGCAGAAACCGGCCTGAGTAGGACCACAGGCCTCATCCAGCTGGATCAGCGCCGGGGTAGCGGGAGCGCAGGGTTGCCTGACACCTGCCAGCTACCCACGACCCCCGCCGCAGGATTTTGGGACTGCTGGTGAGTGGAACACAGCTTCAGCTCCAATCCAATTGCGCGGGACCTGAGACTGCATTAGTTAGGGAAGCAGAAACCGGCCTGAGTAGGGCCACAGGCCACATCCGGCCGGATCAGCGCCGGGGTAGCGGGAGCGCAGGGTTGCCTGACACCCGCCAGCTACCCACGACCCCCGCCGCAGGATTTTGGGACTGCTGGTGAGTGGAACACAGCTTCTGCTCCAATCCAATTGCGCGGGACCTGAGACTGCATTAGTTAGGGAAGCAGAAACCGGCCTGAGTAGGGCCACAGGCCTCATCCGGCCGGATCAGCGCTGGGGTAGCGGGAGCGCAGGGTTGCCTGACACCCGCCAGCTACCCACGACCCCCGCCGCAGGATTTTGGGACTGCTGGTGAGTGGAACACAGCTTCAGCTCCAATCCAATTGCGCGGGACCTGAGACTGCATTAGTTAGGGAAGCAGAAACCGGCCTGAGTAGGGCCACAGGCCACATCCGGCCGGATCAGCGCCGGGGTAGCGGGAGCGCAGGGTTGCCTGACACCCGCCAGCTACCCACGACTCCCGCCGCAGGATTTTGGGACTGCTGGTGAGTGGAACACAGCTTCTGCTCCAATCCAATTGCGCGGGACCTGAGACTGCATTAGTTAGGGAAGCAGAAACCGGCCTGAGTAGGGCCACAGGCCTCATCCGGCCAGATCAGCGCCGGGGTAGCGGGAGCGCAGGGTTGCCTGACACCCGCAAGCTACCCACGACCCCTGCCGCAGGATTTTGGGACTGCTGGTGACTGGAACACAGCTTCTGTTCCAGTCCAATCACGCGGGACCTGAGACTGCTCTGGTTGGGGAGAGAGAAATCCGGCCTACATAGGGCCACAACCCTCTACCGGTCAGAAAAGCACCGGGGCAGCTGGGGCGCAGGGTCTGCTGACACTCGCCAGCTACCCACAACACCCGCCACAGGATCTTAAGACTTCTGGTGAGTGGAGCACAGCTTCTGCTCCAATCCAATTGCGCGGGACCTGAGACTGCATTAGTTAGGGAAGCAGAAACCGGCCTGAGTAGGACCACAGGCCTCATCCAGCTGGATCAGCGCCGGGGTAGCGGGAGCGCAGGGTTGCCTGACACCTGCCAGCTACCCACGACCCCCGCCGCAGGATTTTGGGACTGCTGGTGAGTGGAACACAGCTTCAGCTCCAATCCAATTGCGCGGGACCTGAGACTGCATTAGTTAGGGAAGCAGAAACCGGCCTGAGTAGGGCCACAGGCCACATCCGGCCGGATCAGCGCCGGGGTAGCGGGAGCGCAGGGTTGCCTGACACCCGCCAGCTACCCACGACCCCCGCCGCAGGATTTTGGGACTGCTGGTGAGTGGAACACAGCTTCTGCTCCAATCCAATTGCGCGGGACCTGAGACTGCATTAGTTAGGGAAGCAGAAACCGGCCTGAGTAGGGCCACAGGCCTCATCCGGCCAGATCAGCACCGGGGTAGCGGGAGCGCAGGGTTGCCTGACACCCGCCAGCTACCCACGACCCCCGCCGCAGGATTTTGGGACTGCTGGTGAGTGGAACACAGCTTCTGCTCCAGTCCAATCACGCGGGACCTGAGACTGCTCTGGTTGGGGAGAGAGAAATCCGGCCTACATAGGGCCACAACCCTCTTCCGGTCAGAAAAGCACTGGGGCAGCTGGGGCGCAGGGTCTGCTGACACTTGCCAGCTACCCACAACACCCGCCACAGAATCTTAAGACTTCTGGTGAGTGGAGCACAGCTTCTGCTCCAATCCAATTGCATGCGGGACCAGAGACTGCATTAGTTAGGGAAGCAGAAAAACGGCCTGTGTAGGACCACAGGCCTCTTCCGGCTGGACCAGCACCGGGGTACCGTCAGCTACCCACGACCCCCGCCGCAGGATTTAGAGACTGCTGGTGAGTGGAACACAGCTTCTGCTCCAATCTTTAAACAGTGACAACGATAACAACTAACCCCAGAGATTACCAGATGGCGAAAGGTAAACGTAATAATCTTACTAACAGAAACCAAGACCACTCACCATCATCAGAACCCAGCACCCCCACTTTGCCCAGTCCAGGGCACCCCAACACACCGGAAAAGCTAGACACGGATTTAAAAGCATATCTCCTGATGATGATAGAGAACTTCAAGAAGGACTTTAATAACACACTTAAAGAAATGCAGGAGAACACTGCTAAACAGGCAGAAGACAATAAAGAGAAAGCACAAAAATCCCTTAAAGAATTGCAGGAGAACACTGCTAAAGAGTTACAAATCCTTAAAGAAAAACACGATAACATAATCAAACAGGTAGAAGTCCTTACAGAAAAACAGGAAAACACATCCAAACAGATGATGGAAATGAACAAAACCATACTAGACCTAAAAAGGGAAGTAGACACAATAAAGAAAACCCAAAAGGAGGCAACACTGGAGATAGAAACCCTAGGAAAGAAATCTGGAACCATAGATACGAGCATCAGCAACAGAATACAAGAGATGGAAGAGAGAATCTCAGGTGCAGAAGATTCCATAGAGAACATCGGCACAACAATCAAGGAAAATGTAAAATGCAAAAAGATCCTAACTCAAAACATCCAAGAAATACAGGACGCAATGAGAAGACCAAACCTACGGATAATAGGAGTGGATGAGAATGAAGATTTTCAACTCAAAGGACCAGCAAACATCTTCAACAAAATTATAGAAGAAAACTTCCCAAATCTAAAGAAAGAGATGCCCATGAACATACAAGAAGCCTACAGAACTCCAAATAGACTGGACCAGAAAAGAAATACCTCCCGACACATAATAATCAGAGCAACAAATGCTCTAAATAAAGATAGAATACTAAAAGCAGTAAGAGAAAAAGGCCAAGTAACATATAAAGGCAAGCCTATCAGAATTACACCAGATTTTTCACCAGAGACTATGAAAGCCAGAAGATCCTGGACGGATGTTATACAGACACTAAAAGAACACAAATTCCAGCCCAGGCTACTATACCCAGCCAAACTCTCAATTAACATAGATGGAGAAACCAAAGTATTCCACGACAAAACCAAATTCACACATTATCTCTCCACGAATCCAGCCCTTCAAAGGATAATAACAGAAAAAAACCAATACAAGGACAGGAACCACGCCCTAGAAACAACAAGAAGGTAATCCCTCAACAAACCTAAAAGAAGACAGCCACAAGAACAAAATGCCAACTTTAACAACAAAAATAACAGGAAACAACAATTACTTTTCCTTAATATCTCTTAATATCAATGGACTCAACTCCCCGATAAAAAGACATAGACTAACAAACTGGCTACACAAACAAGACCCAACATTTTGCTGCTTACAGGAAACTCATCTCAGAGAAAAGGATAGACACTACCTCAGAATGAAAGGCTGGAAAACAATTTTCCAAGCAAATGGCATGAAGAAACAAGCTGGAGTAGCCATTCTAATATCTGATAAGATTGACTTCCAACCCAAAGTCATTAAAAAAGACAGGGAGGGACACTTCATACTCATCAAAGGTAAAATCCTCCAAGAGGAACTATCAATCCTGAATATCTATGCTCCAAATACAAAGGCAGCCACATTCATTAAAGAAACTTTAGTAAAGCTCAAAGCACACATTGCACCTCATACAATAATAGTGGGAGACTTCAACACACCACTTTCACCAATGGACAGATCATGGAAACAGAAACTAAACAGGGACACAGTGAAACTAAGAGAAATTATGAATCAAATGGATCTGGCAGATATCTACATAACATTCTATCCTAAAACAAAAGGATATACCTTCTTCTCAGCACCTCATGGTACCTTCTCCAAAATTGACCACATAATTGGTCACAAAGCAGGCCTCAACAGATATAAAAATATTGAAATTGTCCCATGCATCCTATCAGATCACCATGGCCTAAGGCTGATCTTCAATAACAAAATAAATAATAGAAAGCCAACCTTCACGTGGAAACTGAACAACACTCTTCTCAATGATACCTTGGTCAAGGAAGGAATAAAGAAAGAAATTAAGGACTTTTTAGAGTTCAATGAAAATGAAGCCACAACATACCCAAACTTATGGGACGCAATGAAAGCATTTCTAAGAGGAAAACTCATAGCTCTGAGTGCCTCCAAAAGGAAACTAGAGAGAGCACACATTAGCAGCTTGACAACACACCTAAAAGCACTAGAACAAAAGGAAGGAAATTCACCCAAGAGGAGTAGACAGCAGGAAATAATCAAACTCAGGGGTGAAATCAACCAAGTGGAAACAAGAAAAACTATTCAAAGAATCAACCAATCAAGGAGCTGGTTCTTTGAGAAAATCAACAAGATAGATAAACCCTTAGCCAGACTCACTAGAGGGCACAGGGAAAGCATCCTAATTAACAAAATCAGAAATGAAAAAGGAGACATAACAACAGATCCTGAAGACATCCAAAACACCATCAGATCCTTCTACCAAAGGCTATACTCAACAAAACTGGAGAACCTGGATGAAATGGAGAAGTTCCTAGACAGATACCAGGTACCAAAGTTGAATCAAGATCAGGTTAATGATCTAAACAGCCCTATATCCCCCAAAGAAATAGAAGCAGTCATTAATAGTCTCCCAACTAAAAAAAGCCCAGGACCAGATGGGTTTAGTGCAGAGTTCTATCAGACCTTCAAAGAAGATCTAATCCCAGTTCTTCACAAACTATTCCACAAAATAGAAACAGAAGGTACTCTACCCAACTCATTCTATGAAGCCACAATTACTCTGATACCTAAACCACAAAAAGACCCAACAAAGATAGAAAACTTCAGACCAATATCCCTTATGAATATTGATGCAAAAATCCTCAATAAAGTTCTTGCTAACCGAATCCAAGAACACATCAAAACAATCATCCATCCTGACCAAGTAGGTTTCATCCCAGGGATGCAGGGATGGTTCAATATACGGAAATCCATCAACGTAATCCAGTATATAAACAAACTCAAAGACAAAAACCACATGATCATCTCGTTAGATGCGGAAAAAGCATTTGACAAGATCCAACACCCATTCATGATAAAAGTCTTGGAAAGATCAGGAATTCAAGGCCCATACCTAAACATGATAAAAGCAATCTACAGCAAACCAGTAGCCAACATCAAAGTAAATGGTGAGAAGCTTGAAGCAATCCCTCTAAAATCAGGGACTAGACAAGGCTGTCCACTTTCTCCATACCTATTCAACATTGTACTTGAAGTCCTAGCCAGAGCAATTCGACAACAAAAGGAGATCAAAGGGATACAAATTGGAAAAGATGAAGTCAAAATATCACTTTTTGCAGATGATATGATAGTATATATAAGTGACCCTAAAAATTCCACCAGAGAACTCCTAAGCCTGATAAACAGCTTCGGTGAAGTAGCTGGATATAAAATTAACTCAAACAAATCAATGGCCTTTCTCTACACAAAGAATAAACAGGCTGAGAAAGAAATTAGGGAAACAACACCCTTCTCAATAGTCACAAATAATATAAAATATCTTGGCGTGACTCTAACTAAGGAAGTGAAAGATCTGTATAATAAAAACTTCAAGTCTCTGAAGAAAGAAATTATAGAAGATCTCAGAAGATGGAAAGATCTCCCATGCTCATGGATTGGCAGGATCAACATTGTAAAAATGGCTATCTTGCCAAAAGCAATCTACAGATTCAATGCAATCCCCATCAAAATTCCAAATCAATTCTTCAACGAATTAGAAAGTGCAATCTGCAAATTCATCTGGAATAACAAAAAACCTAGGATAGCAAAAACTCTTCTCAAGGATAAAAGAACCTCTGGTGGAATCACCATGCCGGACCTAAAGCTCTACTACAGAGCAATTGTGATAAAAACTGCATGGTACTGGTATAGTGACAGACAAATAGACCAATGGAATAGAATTGAAGACCCAGAAATGAACCCACACACCTATGGTCACTTGATCTTCGACAAGGGAGCTAAAAACATCCAGTGGAAGAAAGACAGCATTTTCAACAAATGGTGCTGGCACAACTGGTTGTTAACATGTAGAAGAATGCGAATCGATCCATTCCTATCTCCTTGTACTAAGGTCAAGTCTAAGTGGATCAAGGAACTTCACATAAAACCAGAGACACTGAAACTTATAGAGGAGAAAGTGGGGAAAAGCCTTGAAGATATGGGCACAGGGGAAAAATTCCTGAATAGAACAGTAATGGCTTGTGCTGTAAGATCGAGAATTGACAAGTGGGACCTCATGAAACTACAAAGCTTCTGCAAGGCTAAAGACACCATCAATAAGACAAAAAAACCACCAACAGATTGGGAAAGGATCTTCACCTATCCTAAATCAGATAAGGGACTAATATCCAATATATATAAAGAACTCAAGAAGGTGGACTCCAGAATGTCAAATAACCCCATTAAACAATGGGGCTCAGAACTGAACAAAGAATTCTCTCCTGAGGAATACCGAATGGCAGAGAAGCACTTGAAAAAATGTTCAACATCCTTAATCATCAGGGAAATGCAAATCAAAACAACCCTGAGATTCCACCTCACACCAGTCAGAATGGCTAAGATAAAAAATTCAGGTGACAGCAGATGCTGGCGAGGATGTGGAGAAAGAGGAACACTCCTCCATTGTTGGTGGGATTGCAAGCTTGTACAACCACTCTGGAAATCAGTCTGGCGGTTCCTCAGAAAATTGGACATAGTACTACCGGAGGATCCAGCAATACCTCTCCTGGGCATATATCCAGAAGATGTCCCAACCGGTAAAAAGGACACATGCTCCACTATGTTCATAGCAGCCCTATTTATAATAGCCAGAAGCTGGAAAGGACCCATATGTCCCTCAACAGAGGAATGGATACAGAAATTATGGTACATTTACACAATGGAGTACTACTCAGCTATTAAAAAGAATGAATTTATGAAATTCCTAGCCAAATGGATGGACCTGGAGGGCATCATCTTGAGTGAAGTAACACAATCACAAAAGAACTCACACAATATGTATTCATTTTAAGTGGATATTAGCCCAAAACTTAGGATACCCAAGATATAAGATACAATTTGATAAACGCATGAAACTCAAGAAGAATGAAGACCAAAGTGTGGACACTGTGCACCTTCTTAGAATTGGGAACAAAACACCCAGGGAAGGAGTTACAGAGACAAAGTTCGTAGCTGTGATGAAAGGATGGACCATTTAGAGACTGCTGTATCCAGGGATCCGTCCCATAATCAGCTTCTAAATGCTGACACCATTGCATACACTAGCAAGATTTTGCTGAAAGGACCCAAATATAGCTGTCTCTTGTGAGACGATGCCGGGGCCTAGCAAACACAGGAGTGGATGTTCACAGTCAGCTATTGGATGTATCACAGGGCTCCCAATGGAGAAGCTAGAGAAAGTACCCAAGGAGCTAAAGGGATCTGCAACCCTATTGTTGGAACAACATGATGTACTAACCAGAACCCTGGAGCTCTTGTCTCTAGCTGCATATGTATCGAAAGATGGCCTAGTCGGCCATCAATGGAAAGAGAGGCCCATTGGACTTGCAAACTTTATATGCCCCAATATAGGGGAATGCCAGGGCCAAAAGAATGGGAATGGGTGGGTAGGGAAGTGGGGGGCGCTATGGGGGACTTTTGGGATAGTATTGGAAATGTAATTGAGGAAAATATGTAATAAAAATATATATAAAAAAAAAAACCCACATGATCATCTTGTTAGATGTTGAGAAAGTATTTGACAAAACCCAACACCCCTTCATGATAAAAGTCTGGGAAAATCAGTAATTCAAGTCCCATACCTAAACATAATAAAAACAATATACAGCAAATCAGCAGCCTACATCAAAGTAAATGGTGAGAAGCTGGAAGCAATCCCACTAAAATCAGGGACTAGACAAGGGTGCCCACTTTTCCCCTACCTATTCAATATAGTACTTGAAGAAAATAGAAATGGAGAAATGATGTAATTACATTATAATGTTAAATTAAAACAAATTAAATGTCAATGATAGTAAAACTCCCAAGCATAATTGGATGTAATATACAAGAGAAGAACAAATTAAAAAAAAAAACCCAAATCCCAAAATACTGAAACTCATCAAAACTATCTTCAACATGAGAAAATGCATTCCTAGACCCTAGACAAGTAAAAATTTGCAGAGTTCCGTGAACTGAACCTGTTCTTTTGTATGATGTTCTCTGATGTGGGAGAAGGTGGATATAGATGTTCCATCTAAGGTTGAGTACTCTTAGTAGCTTATGCTTAGTAGTTTGAAAAGTCATAAGACTCTCTGCCCTAACCACTACTGACAGAAATAAGAAACTTCTTTGACCAAGTTTGAGAGCAGCACAAATTAGACACAAACATAAGTATTTAGAAGTAGCTATTTAAACATTAGGGTCTCCTACTGTCTCTTAGGGCCTATGATCTCCCTGTCTAGGCTCTAATTTCCCCCTCATGTTTACAGTAGAATGCATGAATGCCTTCCTGTGGAATAACATGTCAGCTGCAGTCAAGAGGATAGTTTTGTTTCTGTCATAAACTGTCTTGCCACTATTGCACCATTTGTCACATTTTTGCATACCAGTCTGTATTACAGTGTGGGAAGCCTAGCCATGCTATTCTTCACCTTCCACCTTGCTCAAGACAGTCTTTTATCATCTCTGCTGCTTATATTAGGGTAGCTGAACCATGAGCCTCCATGGAGTGGTTTTTTTGTTGTTGTTGTTTTGTTTCTTTTTGTTTTTGTTTTTGTTTTGTCTTTGTCTCCTATTTTGTACTAAGAACACAGGGATTTCAGGTTCATATTACATGGGGTCTGGAGATTTTAATTTAGGTTTTGACATTTGTATGTCAAATGAATAAAGTGAATAAATATTCATTGATCCATCTCCCCAGGCTCAAGGCAGTGAAAGTTAATGGGATTAATTCTCTTAGTGATCTGCTGAAGATCACTTATAATTAATCAGTGAAGGTGTAGAATATGCACAGGGATGTTTTATTTGATCACCAAAATACCTTTATAAGGCAAGGCAACCCTCAAAAATCAGAAAGCTTGGATGACTCGCCCAAGTCTAGCTAAGGAGAACGCAGATGAAGGAGCCCCAATAAGTGAGAAGTATGGTGATGGAAGTAGACCTTTTTTTCTAACTCAAAAGACCACAGTAACTTCATGATGGAGAAAAGTCCCATAAATGTTTAGGAGATTCTTCACTCTTGAGAGTTAATTCTTAATCTTAACAACCACTCTCAGCCACTGGAAGTTGTAAATTACTTATTCTACATTTCACAACAGAGAAGTCAGTGTGAATCTGTGAATGTGGGGAGGGGAGCACTCAGACATCACTACTTGTTTGTTTGCCAGAGAATTTCTATATTGCTGACAGTGTTGAGGACATTCTGGGAGCTTCACTGTTGACTCATGTAGGGTGCCTCTTCAAACACTTTTCTTTTAAATTGTGTCTTAAATTAACTGTAAACAAGCATATTTTTCACCAGGCTTCTTCATATATCCTTAGTTTTTGGACAATCCACCACCTACTCTGTCTTTTCCGACATTCTCTTGCTCTGATCCTTGTTTAGATCTTCAGTCTCCGATATTTTTACCTTGGTTCTTTCATATGACATGTATTCTACAATCCACTTTGACTATATTTTTCCTTGATTTGTTGCTTTTTCATGCACACTTTATTTTTGTTAACCAATTTCCTTGGTCCTAGTTTCCCCATCCCCAACATTCTACAACTTGTTTAAACCTTCCTGCCCCTACTATTCTCTTGTCCTACTTTCATTTTACTTATATTTTACTCTTCCTCTTTCCTAAATGTTTCTTCCCTGCCCAATGACAAATGTATAGTTTCTTAGCTTCTGTATGTACTACAGTTTAAGCATATAAAACAAAATATTTAAAGCCAGAGCTTACATATGAGAGAACATCTGGTATTTATCTTTTGAGATCTGAATAACTACAGTCAATACAAATTTTTATTTACCTGAAAATTCTATGACTTCAGTTTTCTTTACAATTGGATAACAGTACATTGTGTATACGAATCACACTTTGACTTCTTGCCCATCAGTTCATCACATCTAGGTTGGTTCCATTTTTTAGCAATTCTCTATAATAATATCAAGTCCTATTTAGTATATGCTCAGGATATAGCTAGATCATATGGTTGTTTTATTATTGTTTTCAGAAACCTCCAGAATAGTTTCCAAATTGGCCTAATGACTGTGAACAATAATTCCCACCTTCTCATACTCACACCAACATTGTTGTCATTTGTGTTTCTAATTTGATACTGCATACTTTTGTTGTCTTCTAACCTCCAAAAGTGCATGTGGGGCATGTGCAATTTCAAGTGTACATACATATACAACATATAAATAAACAAATAAATGTGCTGTTCTTAATTTTTCTTGAAGCCCATGACTATCTTGGCTTCATCTTTCCTCCCAGATGCTGTCACTGTGCTGTACCCACTGAAAAGCTTTTAATCAACAATCAACTTAAAAATAGATACAATCCATTATAAGACCTTTTTTAAAAAAATACACTTTAAATATGTGCTAATTCTATGCTGTGGGCCAGATAGTGTGATGGAGCATCCTTGTCTCCATCATAGGCTTAAAAGCCATCTTATAGTAAAGACAAACTAGGGTCATTCCTGTTTATGATTAAATCTGTTTCTCAAGGATTAGGCTATGCTCCTTATGGCATAGAACTGTAATTACAAATGTTATTATGATTGCCTTGCTCTGTCTACCTTGTTATGACCTCTTTATTATGACCACCTTGTTACAATCTTGTGATGACCACCTTGTTTTGGTTACCTTGTGATAACAACATTGTTACTACCTGTTACTACCACCTTACAACCATGTCTTTGTATCAGTAAGTCATTATAGCCAACTTGTTATGCTTATGTTTTTCTCCTATAACCCTGACTTTTTGCCCATCAAATCTTCCTTTTGGAAACCCACAACTATGAGCTATAAAATTTACATCTTTATCACATCCAATACCGCTCTCTTGAACCTTGATTTTAGGTAAAGACAGCACATGTACAAGAACAAAAAACCTTGCTTTAATTACTTGTTTGCTTTAATTAATTTTGGACCATGGGTTTTCTTCCTTTCCTTTTCTCTCTCTTTCTTTCTTTCTTTCTTTCTTTCTTTCTTTCTTTCTTTCTTTCTTTCTTTCTTTCTTTCTTTCGATTAGTACACCAGGATAAGAAGTGTGAAAGTGCTCTCTTCATTCATTCATTCATTCATCCATTCATTCATTTGCTCCTCCCTCTCTCCCTCTCCTTTTTTTTTTTTTTTTTTTTTTTTTTTTTTTTTTGGTTTTTTCGAGACAGGGTTTCTCTGTGTAGCCCTAGCTGTCCTGGCACTCACTTTGTAGACCAGGCTGGCCTCGAACTCAGAAATCCGCCTGCCTCTGCCTCCCGAGTGCTGGGATTAAAGGCGTGCGCCACCACGCCCGGCTCCTCTCCCTCTCCTTTTATGTTTTTATTTTGACATTATGTCAGATCAGTGAAGATGGGTACCTTATTCATTCAGTGTCTACAATTCTAAAATGTAGGAAGTATCATTGGCACAGGTGTAGTTGCTTGCTTTTCCTCCACCTCATGTGGCTTCACTGATCCAGGGTCTCCATTATTCCAAGGCTATTGGGATTTAAACCTGGAAACTTTGGAGATATCTGACTGGTACTCGTTACAACGAATAATTGAAAATTGGTAGAATATCAGAGGGCATCTATGAACACTGCTTTTTACTTACCATAAATTGAATGTAGTTGGCAAGAAATCATTTTATGGAAGGTCCCTAGAACATTCACAGGCCAACATCCACCTAATCATTCCATGGTTTCTACCTCATTACTAGAATTTTGTCCAGACTAAAAAAATCTGTAAATATTAGTAAGTACATTTTATTGCAAAACAGATTGTGATTTCAAGAGAGAAAATGAGCATGAACAGATAAATGCTGTTTTGCAGTGTCCTAGTCCTAAATATTGTATTTTAGGAAAAGGGAAAGGAAATCCACAAATGGCAAAAAACAAATGCACTTAACTAGCATAACAACTCAAAAGCAAGCTTAACCATATAAGGTGTGCTATAACCAGGAAAAATGATATCAGGTAGGATCAATATTTTAAAATCATTTTGGTGACTTTTTTCCAAGAAAAAAAGCTGACTTATTCATTAAATAGTGTTTATGAAAACCATAACTTATCTGCCATTGTTCTGGTTCTGTAAGTGCAAGGCTTTCTGCTACCTTCATTTATCAAAGAGTGCTATCATGGTAATACAACTCTGACCCATTTTTGAAAAAATTCGTATCCTATCATGCTTGCTGACAGTCATCATTCGTGCATTAATGGAAAGTGCCCAACTTGTGGCTTTTGCCTTTATAAACCTCCTGATTTACTGATTTTCTTTAGACTTGTAGTCACAGGAATGCATGATTCCTGCTGTGTCTGTTGGGCTCAAAATAAAAATGTCAAATTCATAAAGAGCTCATCTCGGTTTCCTTTTCTTGGGTGACAATAGCCAAAGTACAATATCAACGTGGACAACAACATAGAAATTATAATTCAATATATCTGTTGATATAAATCAATATATCATCAATAAATTATATACATGTATACAGGTACATAAATATATATGTATGCATATAAGAAGAAAAAAGAAAAAGAAATGAAAGAAGAGAAGGGTTGGAAAGGGACATAAGAAGGGAGAGGAAAATAATGTTTAGATATTCTCTCTCTGAAAGGTAGATCTTTGAACTTAGGTTAGAATAAATCAGGGGACCTCTTTTGCAGAATAGCAAACTTATAGTAAATGATCAGAAGTTATGTCATTATACTCAGGACCTTCAAGTAGGGCCAAAGCAATAATAGCAGGTCACTGATGCTCATCTATGCATTGTGCTGTTAGTAACTTTTTGCTACATAAATAGGATGAAAAAAGGTATCCGATACTTATTGGGCATACTGACATATAATATTTCATAAGCTGTCCCTGTTAACTTCAATGTACATTTATAAACCTTTAAGTTCACATACCTAAAATATTCTCTCAAGTATTTCTTACTTAAGTAAGCCCTTAGAATTTTTCAGATAAGTTTCCTACACTAAACACTGTAATAATTCATGATTTAATTCTCTGAACTCTTTTGGGTTTTTTCATGGGAACCGAGCCTTTGATTCTACTGAGCCTTTTCCATTAAGAAAATAAGCTGATTCCTTTACTCAGTAGTTGCCATATTCACCACTGAGTTTCAGCATCAAATTCAATCTGGCTAGGAAGGCCTACTCTGCAGGCCTAGGGTAAGCTAAGCAGCTTCTTACTCTTCATCTGAAAGGTCCAGACCCATATGCACATAAACCTCCTGCTTGACAATTTGCACAGCAGCATGAATTTCTAGTTACAGAAGGATGGAGAACTTCTGGCTGTCCCCAGTAACTGGTGTTGAAGTTTCTACTTCATGTGAGATGAGTCTGAGACATCAGAAATAAAAATGTTTGGAAATGTTTAACTCTAATGTTGTCCAGGAAAAACTATAGATGAAACTGCTAAACTGTTAAGCAGGGACTGTGTTTGGTAAAGGAGGCAAGCTTTCTTGACTACCCACAGACTCAGTGAGGAGCTGTAATTAAGGAACTTTGCTTAATTTATTTTGTTATATAATGTCACTATCCTTTTTTGTAATGAACATACCAACTGATCACCTGAATTTTGGATGTTGAAAAAGACATAAAGGAAGGTAAGGAATTGATATGTGCTCAGTACTAGCATTGTGCCACACAGTCCCTTTCAGAAATGAGTCCACTGCGGCTCAGGCAAGTTAGCTCATTGCCATGTAAGCAACAGAGCCAAGTATCTAAGCATCAGTGTCCTAAAAAGTGTTAGAAAAATAATAATTTTTTTAAAAGTACAAGAAAAATATGTGTTCTCCTTTGGTGAGAAGACTAGACTGTAATAGAAATGTAACTGGAGTAGAAAAGGAGAGACAAGAGTTGTAAAGATGGGACCACCAAGAAGGGGCTAGAGTAGGCTGCCTACATAAGAGATGGACACTAGAGAAGTTGATCTAATTTCAGTGGTCCTATTTTGATGGCAGTAGCCATAGTAGTGGAGAAAAAGTATCTTACAGGAGAGTCTGCTTGAACAACCAGAGTATGGGTAGAACATGGCATATGCTAAATTAAAACAAGAAGCAGGAAATGAATGATGACAATGTTGTGAAGGAGGGAAAGCTGTAAGAATTCTAAATATGCACTAGTCCTAGAAAATTGGGGAAAAAAATCCCATTCACTTCTCATAAAAGAACTTCAAATTCAAACACAATACGACTGCTTTTTTTTATATTAATCATTCTATTCACTTATATCTCAAATAATATCCCCTTTCCCAGTTATCCCTCCACAAACCCCACATCACATAACTGCCCCCTCCCCCTTCCTTTTGCCTTTGTGATGGTGCTCCCCACTTACCCTCTCCCATCCCACCTTTCCAGCATCTCTCTACACTGGAGCATCAAACATCCACAGGACCAGTGCTTCCCCTCCCATTGATATCAGACAAGGCCATCCTCTGCTACACATGTATCTGGAGCCATGGATCCCTCCCTCCCTGTACACTCCTTGGTTGATGGTCTAGTCCCTGGAAGCACTGGGTGGTCTGGCCATTTGACATTGTACTTCCTATAGGGTTGCAATTCCCCTCTGCTCCTCTAGTCTGTCGACCAGCTCCATCCATCGGGGTCCCCAAGCTCAGTCTGATAGTTGACTCCAGGCATCCACATCTACATTGGTCAGTTGCTAGCAGAACCTCCCAAGAAATAGTCACACCATGTTCCTGTCAGCAAGTGCCTCTTGACAACAGCAATAGTGTTGGGGTTTGGTGTCAGCAGACAGGATGGATCTCCAGGTGGGTTAGTCCTTGGATGGCTTGTTACTCCAATTAAAATGCCTCTTATCAAAGAAAAGCCAAGGTGGGTGGTGGGGGCACACACCTTTAATCCCAGCATTTGGGAAGCAGAGGCAGGCGGATTTCTGAGTTCGAGGCCAGCCTGGTCTACAGAGTGAGTTCCAGGACAGCCAGGGTTACACAGAGAAACCCTGTCTCAAAAAAAAAAAAAAGAAAAGAAAAGAAGAAGGAAGAAAGAAAGAGAGAGAGAGAGAGAGAGAGAGAGAGAGAGAGAGAGAGAGAGAGAGAGAGAGAGAGAGAGAGAGGAAGGAAGGAAGGAAGGAAGGAAGGAAGGAAGGAAGGAAGGAAGGAAGGAAGGAAGGAAGGGAAAGAAAGAAAGAAAAGGAAAGAAAAAGAAAGAAAGAAAGAGAGAGAGAAAGAAAGAAGGAAGGAAAGAAAGAAAGAAAGAAAGAAAGAAAGGAAGGAAGGAAGGAAGGAAGGAAGGAAGGAAGGAAGGAAGGAAGGAAGGAAGGAAGGAAGAGAAAAGCCCTGGTTAGTGATAGGTTATTTCTCTGCCATTATAATGAGCCAGTTGAAGCCAGATTAGATTGTATTAAAGGCAAGTTTATTGGAAAGCTGTACTCAGGCCCCAAGAATCAAGGCCAGGGAATTCACCATGGGAAAGAGGGAGTAGGGTATGGTGAGAGAAAAAGAGAAAGAGGGAAAGGGGTGAGCATGGAGAGAGAGAAGAGAAGAGGAGGAAGAAGAAGGAGAAGAAGAAGAAGAAGAAGAAGAAGAAGAAGAAGAAGAAGAAGAAGAAGAAGAAGAAGAAGAAGAAGAGGAGGAGGAGGAGGAGGAGTAGGAGGAAGAGGAAGAGAAGGAGGAAGACGAGGAAGAAGAAAAGGAAGAGGAAGAGGAAGAAGAGGAGGAAGAGGAGGAGGACTACGATAAGGAGGAGGATGAGGAGGACAAGGAGGACAAGGAGGAGGAGGAGGACAAGGAGGAGGAGGAGGAGGAGGAGGAGGAGGAGGAGGAGGAGGAGGGAGAGACCAAAAATGCCTGGATTATATAGAGAAGTCTCTGGGGGAAGGGTAGCCTAGCCCCTGGGCTGGAAAGTTCAGGGTTGGGAGCAGGGTATACCAGGTAGGGAGTGAAGGATGCTGGGAAAACCTGGAAGCCAGGTTTTCTTTGGTCACAGGTCTGAATACAAACCAAAATATGAAAAATGGGGCTTGTATATTGTTGCAAATAAGAAATAATCCAGTCCTTGTGGTAAGCAGCACAGAGCTACCATCTGACACAGCAGTTTTACTACTGTGAATATGAAAGGAAATGAAATCAGTTTCTCAAAGAGAAATCTTTGCTCCCTTATTTATTTTAGCAAACTCACAATACTAATAACCAGGGAAATAAAGAAAGTGTGGTGTACAGACACATTCAGCCACGAAAAAACAAAATCTCTCATTTCCAACAATGTGATGGGAACAGAAAAGATTATATTAAATGAAGTGACTGAGATACAACCACAAATACCTCAGGTTGTCACATGTTGTGTCTGAAAATGTTAATTTCATAGAGATGAACTAGATTAGAAATCACTAGATGTTATGAAGGATAGAAACTTTTCGGAAGGACACAGGATGCGTGGATAGTGGGTATCAGCATACAAATATATAGTATAATGTTCTACAGCACAAAGTTCTACAGAATAATAAGGTGATGGCAGTTAACCAAAGTGTATTTACTTTATAATGGACTAAACACAGAGGACTTTGAAGCTTCCCAGCAGAAAGAAATAGATATTTGAAGATTTAGAAATGCTACTACATATATTCTGTTGGTGGCCTTCTTGTCTTATTGACAGTGTCTTTTGCCTTACTGAAGCTTTGCAATTTTATGAGGTCTCATTTGTCGATTCTCAATCTTACAGCACAAACCATTGCTGTTCTGTTCGGGAATTTTTCCATGGGAATTTTTCCACTGTGCCCATATCTGAGGCTTTTTCCCACTTTCTCCTCTATAATTTCAGAGTCTCTGATTTTACGTGGAGTTCTTTGATCCACTTAGACTTGAGCTTTGTACAAGGAGATAAGAATGGATTTTTCTACATGATAACAGCAAGTTGTGCCAGCACCATTTGTTGAAAATGCTGTCTTTTTTCCACTGGATAGTTTTAGCTCCCTTGTCAAAGATCAAGTGACCATAAGTGTGTGGGTTCATTTTTGGGTCTTCAATTCTATTCCATTGTTCTACCTGTCTGTTACTATACCAGTACCATGCAGTTTTTAATCACAATTGTTCTGTAGTAAAGCTTTAGGTTAGTCATGGTGATTCCCTCAGAGGTTCTTTTATTGTTGAGAAAAGTTTTTGCTATCCTAGGCATTTTGTTATTCCAGATGAATTTGCAAATGCTCTTTCTCACTCAGTGAAGAATTGAGTTGGAAATTTGATGGGGATTGCATTGAATCTGTAGATTGCTTTTGGCGGGATAGCCATTTTGACTATATTAATCCTGCCAATTCATGAGCATGGGAGATCTTTCCATCTTCTGAGATCTTCTTCAATTTCTTTCTTCAGAGACTTGACGTTCTTACCATACAGATCTTTCACTTCCTTAGTTAGAGTCACACCAAGATATTTTATATTATTTGTGACTAGTGTGAAGGGTGTTGTTTCCCTAATTTCTGTCTCAGTTCATTTATCCTTTGTGTAGATAAAGGCCAGTACCATTTTAATTTGTTTGAGTTAATTTTATATCCAGCTACTGCACTGAAGCTGTTTATCAGATTTAGGAGTTCCCTGGTGGAATTTTTAGGGTCAGTTATATATACTATCATATCATCTGCAAATAGTGATATTTTGACTTCTTCCTTTCCGATCTGTATCCCCTTGATCTCCTTTTATTTTCTAATTTCTCTGGCTAGGACTTAAAGTACTATATTAAATAGGTAGGGAGAGAGTGGCCAGCCTTGTCTAGCCCCTGATTTTAGTGGGATTGCTTCAAGTTTCTCTCCATTTAGTTTGATGTTGGCTACTGGTGTACTGTATATTGCTTTTATTACATTTAGGTATGTGCCTTGAAGTCCTGATCTTTCCAAGTCTTTTATCATGAATGGGTGTTGGATTTTGTCAAATGCTTTCTCAGCATCTAATGAGATGATTATGTGTTTTTTTTTCCTTTGAGTTTGTTTATATAGTGGATTACATTGATGGTTTTCCATATAGTATACCATCCCTGCATCTCTGGGATGAAGCCTACTTGGTCATGATGGATGATCATTTTGATGTGAGGATTTTATTGAGTATTTTTGCATCGATATTCATAAGGGAAATTGGTCTGAAGTTCTCTTTCTTTGTTGGGCCTTTGTATGGTTTAGGTATCAGAGTAATTGTGGCTTCATAGAATGAATTGGGTAGAGTACCTTCTGTTTCTATTTTGTGGAATTGTTCGAGAAGTATTGGAATTAGGTCCTCTTTGAAGATCTGATAGAACTCTGCACTAAACCCATCTGGTCCTGGGTTTTTTGTTTTTTTGTTTTTTGTTTTTTGTTTTTTGGTTGAGAGACTATTAATGACTGTTTCTATTTCTTTATGGGAAATAGGACTCTTTAGATTGTTAATCTAATCCTGATTTAACTTTGTTACCTGGTATCTGTCTAGAAAATTGTCCATTTTATCCATGTTTTCCAGTTGTGTTTAGTATAGGCCTTTGTAGTAGGATCTGATGATGTTTGGGATTCCCTCAGAATGTGTTGTTATGTCTTCCTTTTCCTTTCTGGTTTTGTTAATTAGGATAATGTCCCTGTGCCCTCTAGTTAGTCTGGCTAAGGGTTTACCTCTCTTGTTGGTTTTTACAAAGAATTAGCTCCTACTTTGGTTGATTCTTGGTATAGTTCTTTTTGTTCTATTTGGTTGATTTCAGCCCTGAGTTTGATTATTTCCTGCTTTCTATGCCTCTTGGGTGAATTTGCTTTTTTGTTGTTGTTATTGTTGTTGTTCTAGAGCTTTTAGGTGTGCTCTCAATCTTCTGGTGTATGCTCTCTCCAGATTCTTTTTGGAGGCACTCAGAGTTATAAGTTGTCCTCTTAGGTTTGCTTTCACAGTGTCCCATAAGTTTGGATATGTTGTGGCTTCATTTTCATTAAACTCTAAAAAGTCATAAATTTCTTTCTTTATGTCTTTCTTGACCAAGTTATCATTGAGTAGAGTGTTGTTCAGCTTCTACATGTATGTGGGCTTTCTATTATTTATGTTGTTATTGAAGATCAGCCTTAGTCCTTTGTGATCTGATAGGATGCATGGGATAATTTCAATATTTTTGTATCTATTGAGGTCTGTTTTGTGACTGGTTATATGGTCAATTTTGGAGAAGGTACCATGAGGTGCTGAGAAAAGGGTATATCCTTTTGTTTTAGAATAAAATATTTTATAGATAATGGTAAAATCTATTTGTTCATTACTTCTGTTAGTTTCACTGTGTCTCTGTTTTGTTTCTGTTTCCATGATCTGTCCATTGATGAGAGTCAGGTGTTGAAGTCTTCCATTATTATTGTGTGTGGTGCAATGTGTGCTTTGAGCTTTAGTAAAGTTTTTATTTTATGAATGTGGATGTCCTTGCATTTGGAGCATACATGTTCAGAGTTGAGAATTATTGTTGGTAGATTTTACCTTTGATGAGTATGAAGTGTCCCTCCTTATCTTTTTTGATAACTTTAGGTTGAAAGTCGATTTTATTCGATATTAGAATGGCTACTACAGCTTATTTCTTGGTACCATTTGCTTGGAAAATTATTTTCCAGCCTTTTATTCTGAGGCAGTGTCTGTCTTTGTCTCTGAGGTGGGTTTCATGAATGCAGCAAAATTTTGGGTCCTGGTTATGTAGCCAGTCTTTTAGTCTATGTCTTTTTATTGGGGAACAGAGTCCATTATATTAAGAGATATTAAGGAAAAGTAACTTATTTCCTTTTATTTTTGTTATTAGAGTTGGAATTTTGTTTTTGTGGCTATCTTCTTTTACATTTGTTGAAAGATTCCTTTCTTGCTTTTTCTGAGTGTAGTTTCCCTCCTTGTGTTGGAGTTGTCCCTTTATTAATGTTTGAAGGGCAGGGTTTGTGGAAAAAATATTGTGTGAATGTGGTTTTGTCATGGAATACCTTTGTTTCTCCCTCTATGGTAATTGAGAGTTTTGCTGGGTATAGTAGCCTGGACTGGCATTTGTGCTCTCTTAAGGTCTGTATGACATCTGACCAGGATTTTCTGGTTTTCATAGTCTCCAGGGAGAAGTCAGGTGTAATTCTGATAGGTCTGCCTTTATATGTTACTTGACCTTCTTCCCTTAGTGCTTTTAATATTTTTCTTTGTTTTGTATATATGATGTTTTGATTATTATGTGATGGGAGGAATTTCTTTTCTGGTCCAAACTATTTGGATTCTTGTATGTTCATGGGCATCTTTCTTTAGGTTGGGTAAGTTTTCCTCTATAATTTTGTTGAAGATATTTACTGTCCCTTTGAGTTGGAAATCTTCCTTCTCGCCTATACATATTATCCTTAGGTTTGGTCTTCTCATTGTGTCCTGGATTTTCTGGATATTTTGGGTTAGTATCTTTTTCCATTTCACATTTTCTTTGATTGTTGTGCCAATGTTTTCTATGATATTTTCTGCACCTGAGATTCTCTCTTCTATCTGTTGTATTCTGTTAATTATGCTTGCACCTATGGCTCCTGACTTCTTTCCTAGGTTTTCTATTTCTAGCATTGTCTCTCTTTGTGTTTTCTTTATTGTTTCTACTTTCATTTTTAGGTCTTGGATAGTTTTGTTCAATTCTTTCACGTGTTGGATGTGTTCTCCTATATTTCTTTAATGGAGTTATTTATGTCCTTCTTATTTCCTTCTCCACCATCGTCATGAGAAGTGACTTTAGATCCATATCTTACTTTTCTGGTATGATGGTGTATCCAGGACTTGCTATGGTGGGAGAGTTTGGTTCTGATGATGCCAAGTAACCTTGGTTTCTGTTGCTTCTGTTCTTATGCTTGTCTCCCACCATCTGATTATTTCAAGGGCTCCCTGTAATCCCAGTTGAGTCAGAACTTCTCAGAGTCCAGCTTTGTGATCCTATGATTCTGAGATCCTGTGATGCTGAGATTCTGGGTGTGTCAAAGTTCTTGGCAATGAAGCCTTCTCTGAGACCCTGAGATCCTGGCGTGCGAGCTTCTGGGATCCTGGGATCCTGGGGTCCTATGCTCCTGGGTGTGTTAGAGAACCTGGAAGTGGTATCTCCTCTGTGGAGCATGGTGCTGTCTGCTGAGTTCGAAACCAAGGTAGACCAGTGCCTACTGGAAGGAACCTGAGCCACTGGTTGGGTGGGGTTCCTGCATCTGTGCACCAACTGTCCCCAGGTACCCCTGGTTCTGTTGGAACAAATGTTGAATTCCACTCACCAGTGATCCCAAGATCCTGGCCATGCTAGAGTGCCTGTAGGGTGGAGAGTCCTCTGGAGACCATGGGACTGCCTGACAAGTTCGAGTCCAAGGTGGCCTGACGCTGACCAGAAGGTGATTTTTTTCTTCTTTGAGCAGGTAAAAGACAGTTGTATCTGGATAGGGTCATGTCTGCCTTGCTTCTGTACTTTCTCAGATATAATCTTTAGTACATGCTGGCAATTGTGTTTATATTGGTCTGTCCTGAGAAAGTTATGGCTAAGGGCTCTTCTGTGAATATTTAGTATGTGCTTAGTGCCATTCATTTGTAAGTTTTTCTGAACTCAATCAACCTTCCTTGGGTCATTGCTTTCTTTGTCACTTTTGTATATAAATGTACATTGAACCTGAAATAAAGTTATACAGTATTATATTGTAGTATGTGTCTTTTTTTTCCATTAACTTAATTATTTATTCATTTTACATCCTGATTGCTGCCCCCTTCCTGGTCCCCCTCATGCAGACCCTCCCTCCATTCCCCCTTTCCTTTTCCTCTGAAAGTGGGGACTGAGCTGCAAATATGTTACATATGTGCAGGGTCCTCAGTCTAGCCTGTGTATGTTCTTTGGTTGGTGGCTCAGTCTCTTAGCTTTTCTGGATGAACTGACAAAGGATAGGATTGAGCTGCATGTTAGGCTCCAGATGCATACAAACTGTCTAAAGGTCTCAGAGTGTCTCCCGGAAAAGAATCTTTTCTAGCAGACAGAGAGCTCACTTGCAGAAAATCAAAGTGAAATCCTCATGTAAGATTGGCTGAATTACAATAAAACTTCATGGTTGGAAAGACTAAATGAAAGTTTCTCTCAAGGAAAATAGTGAATCAAAACCAGTATTGCCTCCCTGAGTGAATTGCTATCATCAAGGACTTGAAAAATGTAGGAATGATAGTTCCCACCACATCATCCTTTACTCTTTTATCTAGCCAGTCCAGAAGACAAATGGATCATACTGAAACACAGTTAACTATTAAAACCACAATTAGGTAGTGGCTGATGGCGGCTGCTCTATGAGATGTGATATCCTTGCTTTAGCAAATCAACACATCTCCTGGTACATGTTGTGCAGTACCTAGCATATGCCTTTTCCCCATTCCTCTGCATAGAATACCAGAAGCAATTTGCTTTCAGTTGGCAAGGCCAGCAGTTTATCTTTACAGTTTTACTCAAGGATATATCATATCTTCAGCCCTATCTCATCCATTTTAGAAGGGATTTTGATCTTTTGTCTCTTCTGCAAAATATCACATTGGTACACTATATTGAGGACATTATGATGGTTGGATTAAAGGAACAGGAAGTAGCAACCACTTGGTCCACTGTCTTAGTTAGGGTTACTGTTGCTTGAGTAAACTCCATTACATAAACTAGTTTGGGAAAGAAGGGTTTATTTTACTTACTTCTATATTAAAGGCAGTTTAGGTCAGGAGCTCAATGAGGGCAGGAACCTGGAGTCTAGAGCTGATACAGAGGCCATGGAGGGGATTATTAGCTTGCTTCTCATAGTTTGTTTAGTATGTTTTCATACAGAATCCAGGTCCACCAGCCCAGGATTGGCTGCATCCACAATGGGCTGAGCTCCCCCCCATAAATCACTATTTAAGAAAATGCCCTGTAGACATCACCACAGCACAATCTTTGCAGATATTTCCTCAATTGAACTTCTTTCTCTCTGATAATTTTAGCTTATGCCAAGATGACATAACTATCTGGTAAAAATTCATTAGTAATCCTTTGTGCATCAGAGGGTGGGAACTAAATCTAACCATAATTCAAGGGCCTTATACCTCAGTAAAGTCCTTAGTTGTCCAGTGGTATGGGACTTGTAGAAATATAGTATTCCTTCTAAGGGGAAAGGATATACTATTGAACCCAGACCTTCTCACAACCAAGAAAGTATCACAACATTTAGTCGGTCTATTTGGAGTCTGGAGACAGAACAGTCTTCACTTGGACATGCTACTCTGATCTGTATACTAAGCAACTCACAAAGATGCTATTTTTGTGTGGGACTTGGAACAGGAAAAGGCTCTTCAACATATCCAGACCATCTACCATTTAGAGCATATGATCTAGGAGGCCCAATGATACTTGAGTGGCAGATAGGGGTGGTATTTGGAACCTTTTGCAGGCCCTAGTAGGTGAATCAGAGAAGAAATCTTTAGGATTTTGGAGCAAGGCTCTATTATCCTCTACAGACAACTAATTCTCTCTTTGAAAGGCAGCTTTTGGCCTGCTATTGGGACTTATTAGAAACAGAATATTTGACAATGAGCCACCAAGTTACAATGAAACCTGAGCTAACCATCATGAACTTGATGTTATCTGACTCACCAAGTCATAAAGTAGGATGTGCACAGCAGCAGTCTATTATCAAATGGAAGTGGCATATACATGACAGGGCCTAAGAAGATCCTGAAAGCCCACAAAAGTTACATGAAGTAGTTACCCAAATGCCTATGTTTGTTTTCTACTCCTATTACAATACTGTCTGGTGTCAATTCTGCACCTATGATCTCCTGGAGTATTCTCTATAATTGATTGTCTGAAGAAGAGAAGTCTAGGTCCTGGTTTACTGATGGTCCTACCCATTATTCAGGCAACACTTAGAAGTGGACAGTTATAGCATTAAAACATCTTTTCTTTGTTTATTTTATTTTTATTAGATATTTTCTTCATTTACATTTCAAATGCTATCCTCAAAGCCCCCTATATCCTCCTCCCATCCTGCTCCCAAGCCCACCCACTCCTGCTTCCTGGCCCTGGCATCCCCCTGTACTGGGGCATATGATCTTCACAAGACCAAGGGCCTCTCCTTCCAGTGATGGCTGACTAGGCCATCCTCTGCTACATATGCAACTAGAAACACAGCTCTGGGGGCAGGGGTTACTGGTTAGTTAATATCATTGCTGAAACAATCCAGAAAGACACCAGCAAAGGGAAATCTTCACAGTTTGAAGAACTTTGGGCAATACACATGCTTGTACATTTTGTTTGAAAGGAGAAAGGGACAGACTACAAACATTCACTGATTCATGGGTTGGATCCAATAAATTAACTGGATAGTCAGTGACTTGTGAAGAATATGATTGGCTAATTGATAAGAAAGATGTCTGGGAAATAAGTATGTGGTTAAATTTCTTCAAATGGGTGAAAAATGTGAAGATACTTTTGTTCCATGTAAATTCTCATCTAAATATAACTTCAGCTGAGAAGGAATTTAATCATCAAGTAGGTAGAATGGTTTGTAGATAGTAGGCCTCTTTACCCAGCCATTTCTGTCATTGTCCATAGGCCCATGAACAAAGTGGCTATAGTGGCAGAGATTGGAGTATACCTAGACTCAACAGAATTGATGTCCAGTGACCAAGGCTGACTTGGTTATGGCTTATGCTGAGTGCCAAATCTACCAACAGTAGACACAAACACTCAACCCTAAATATGGCATCTTTCCCTATGGTGATCAGCCAGTGACTTGGTGATAGGTTGACTACATTGAACCACTTTCCCCATGAAAAGGACAATGCTTTATCCTTACTGGAGTAAAAACTTACTTTGTTTATAGATTTGCCTTTCCTGTATATAATTGTGTTTTTGTTTGTTTGTTTTGGTTTTTTTGTTTTGTTTTGTTTTGGGTTTTTCTGTTTGGTTTTTTTTTTTTTTTTTTTTTTTTTTTTTTTTTTTTTTTTTTACCAAAACTACCAGCCATAGACTTACAAATGTTCTAGGAAAATTTTTGCATCCTATTTCTGAACCCTCAAATCCTGTTGGTTAGGGTGGGGATTGTTTTCTGAGTGGGGAGTCCTCCTGATAGGAGTCATAATACATATTTTATTGAACTGGAAGTTCATCTTTCCCAATGGGCTTTGAAAGGAATAACAGCATAAGGATAGGTGATGATTCAAATTACAATAGGGAAATTAGTATGCTATGCCACAATTGAGGTAAGAAATATTATATCTGGAATGCAGGATATCCTTTATAGCATCTCTTGGTTCTACCATGTTCTGTAATTAAAGTCAATGGAAACAACAGCCTAATATAGGTGGGATGACAAAGGACACAGACCTGTTAGGAGTAAAGGGTCACTGCTGCAAGAAAAGAGTGAAGACCTGAAGAAGTTCTTGCCAAGGATGAGGGAAATACAGAGTGGGTAGGAGAGGAAGGTAGTTATGAATACCAGTGAAGGCCATGGGAGCAGTTATAGAAAAGAGGTATGTAGTTGGCTGTATAAGTTATAGTGTTTCTGCTGTATTTTGTTAAGAATTAATTTGTACAGATATTTGTGTTCTCTTTCAATTTATTTATCATATGATAAAACATCAACTCAGCTCTTCCTGTCATAAAAGAACCGGGGTAGCTAGGGCGCAGGGTCGGCTGACACTCGCCAGCTACCCACAACACCCGCCACAGGATCTTAAGACTTCTGGTGAGTGGAACACAGCTTCTGCTCCAATCCAATTGCGCTCGGGACCTGAGACTGCATTAGTTAGGGAAGCAGAAACCGGCCTGAGTAGGGCCACAGGCCTCATCCAGCTGGACCAGCAGCGGGGTAGCTAGAGCGCAGGGTCAGCTGACACCCGCCAGCTACCCACGACCCCCGCCACAGGATTTTGAGACTGCTGGTGAGTGGAACACAGCTTCTGCTCCAATCTTTAAACACTGACAATGACAACAACTAACCCCAGAGATTACCAGATGGCGAAAGGTAAACGTAATAATCTTACTAACAGAAACCAAGACCACTCACCATCATCAGAACCCAGCACTCCCACTTTGCCCAGTCCAGGGCACCCCAACACACTGGAAAAGCTAGACACAGATCTAAAAGCATATCTCCTGATGATTGTAGAGGACTTCAAGAAGGACTTTAATAACACACTTAAAGAAATACAGGAGAACACTGCTAAACAGGTAGAAGACATTAAAGAGGAAGCACAAAAATCCCTTAAAGAATTGCAGGAGAACACTGCTAAAGAGTTACAAATCTCCCCAGCCGGAGGACAGTGATCTGCCCTGCAGGGAGCGCCATCTTGGCTCCGGGACTCCGCCAAACTTAGTCTGTACAGGTGAGACTGAGGACCACAGAGGCAGACAGCTTCTGGGACAGGCGGGAGCCACAGAGCCGCTGAGGCAGCACCCTTTTGGGGCCACAGACATCCGGCACCCTCCCAGCCGGAGGACAGTGATCTACCCTGCAGGGAGCGCCATCTTGGCTCTGGGACTCCGCCGAACTTAGTCTGTACAGGTGAGACTGAGGACCACAGAGGCAGACAGCTTCTGGAACAGGTGGGAACCACAAAGCCGCTGAGGCAGCACCCTTTTGGGGCCGCAGACATCTGGCACCCTCCCAGCCGGAGGACAGTGATCTGCCCTGCAGGGAGCGCCATCTTGGCTCCGGGACTCCGCAGAACTTAGTCTGTACAGGTTAGAGTGAGGACCACAGAGGCAGACAGCTTCTGCAACAGGCGGGAGCCACAGAGCCGCTGAGGCAGCACCCTTTTGGGGCCGCAGACATCCGGCACCCTCCCAGCTGGAAGACAGTGGTCTGCCCTGCACAGGAGCCCTCTGCCTCAGGAGCAGGGAGCACATCTTGGATCCAGGACTCCACTGAACTTAGGAAGTTAGTCTGCACAGCTGAGAGTGTGCACCACAGAAGCCTACAGCTTCTGTGACCTGCCAAAGCAACACAGAATCTGGGAAAGGTCCTGTTTTCCGCCTTCTTCTTCGGCCAGGAGGAGGTCCAAACGCCAGATATCTGTACACCTTCCCTTTAAGAGGAAAGCTTGTCAGCAGGGAGTGCTCTAACCACTGAAACTCAGAGGAGAGAGAGCCTGTCTCCCAGGTCTGCTGACAGACGATACTCAGAATCACCAGAAGAACAACCTCTGAACAGAGACAACTATAACAACTCCAGAGATTACCAGATGGCGAGAGGTAAACGTAAGAATCCTACTAACAGAAACCAAGACCACTCACCATCATCAGGACCCAGCACTCCCACTTCCCCCAGTCCAGAGCACCCCAACACACATGAAAAGCTAGACCTGGATTTAAAAGCATATCTCATGATGATGGTAGAGGACATCAAGAAGGACTTTAAAGAACTACAGGAGAACATGGCTAAAGAGTTACAAGTCCTTAAAGAAAAACAGGAAAACACAACCAAACTGGTAGAAGTCCTTAAAGAGAAACAGGAAAACCCATCCAATCAGATGATGGAAATGAACAAAACCATACTAGACCTAAAAAGGGAAGTAGACACAATAAAGAAAACCCAAAATGAGGCAACACTGGAGATAGAAACCCTAGGAAAGAAATCTGGAACCATAGATGCAAGCATCAGCAACAGAATACAAGACATAGAAGAGAGAATCTCAGGTGCAGAAGATACCATAGAGAACATCGGCACAACAATCAAGGAAAATGGAAAATGCAAAAAGATCCTAACTCAAAACATCCAGGAAATACAGGACAAAATGAGAAGACCAAACCTACGGATAATAGGAGTGGATGAGAATGAAGATTTTCAACTCAAAGGACCAGCAAACATCTTCAACAAAATTATAGAAGAAAACTTCCCAAATCTAAAGAAAGAGATGACCATGAACATACAAGAAGCCTACAGAACTCCAAATAGGTTGGACCAGAAAAGAAATACCTCCCGACACATAATAATCAGAACAACAAATGCACTAAATAAAGATAGAATACTAAAAGCAGTAAGAGAAAAAGGTCAAGTAACATATAAAGGCAAGCCTATCAGAATTACACCAGATTTTTCACCAGAGACTATGAAAGCCAGAAGATCCTGGACAGATGTTATACAGACACTAAAAGATCACAAATTCCAGCCCAGGCTACTATACCCAGCCAAACTCTCAATTAACATAGATGGAGAAACCAAAGTATTCCACGACAAAACCAAATTCACACATTATCTCTCCATGAATCCAGCCCTTCAAAGGATAATAACAGAAAAAAAACAATACAAGGACGGGAACCACGCCTTAGAAACAACAAGAAGGTAATCCCTCAACAAACCTAAAAGAAGACAGCCACAAGAACAGAATGCCAACTTTAACAACAAAAATAACAGGAAACAACAATTACTTTTCCTTAATATCTCTTAATATCAATGGACTCAACTCCCCGATAAAAAGACATAGACTAACAAACTGGCTACACAAACAAGACCCAACATTTTGCTGCTTGCAGGAAACTCATCTCAGAGAAAAAGATAGACACTACCTCAGAATGAAAGGCTGGAAAACAATTTTCCAAGCAAATGGTATGAAGAAACAAGCTGGAGTAGCCATTCTAATATCTGATAAGATTTACTTCCAACACAAAGTCATCAAAAAAGACAGGGAGGGGCACTTCATACTCATCAAAGGTAAAATCTTCCAAGAGGAACTATCAATCCTGAATATCTATGCTCCAAATACAAAGGCAGCCTCATTCATTAAAGAAACTTTAGTGAATCTCAAAGCACACATTGCACCTCATACAATAATAGTGGGAGACTTCAACACGCCACTTCCACCAATGGACAGATCATGGAAACAGAAACTAAACAGGGACACAGTGAAACTAACAGAAGTAATGGATCAAATGGATCTGGCAGATATCTACAGAACATTTTACCCTAAAACAAAAGGATACACCTTCTTCTCAGCACCTCATGGTACCTTCTCCAAAATTGACCACGTAATTGGGCACAAAACAGGACTCAACAGATACAAAAAATTGAAATTGTCCCATGCATCCTATCAGATCACCATGGACTAAGGCTGATCTTCAATAACAAAATAAATAATAGAAAGCCAACATTCACTTGGAAACTGAACAACACTCTTCTCAATGATACCTTGGTCAAGGAAGGAATAAAGAAAGAAATTAAGGACTTTTTAGAGTTCAATGAAAATGAAGCCACAACATACCCAAACTTATGGGACGCAATGAAAGCATTTCTAAGAGGAAAACTCATAGCTCTGAGTGCCTCCAAAAGGAAACTAGAGAGAGCACACATTAGCAGCTTGACATCATACCTAAAAGCACTAGAACAAAAGGAAGCAAATTCACCCAAGAGGAGTAGAAATAATCAAACTCAGGGGCGAAATCAACCAAGTGGAAACAAGAAGAACTATTCAAAGAATCAACCAATCAAGGAGCTGGTTCTTTGAGAAAATCAACAGGATAGATAAACCCTTAGCCAGACTCACTAGAGGACAAAGGGAAAGCATCCTAATTAACAAAATCAGAAATGAAAAAGGAGACATAACAACAGATCCTGAAGACATCCAAAACACCATCAGATCCTTCTACCAAAGGCTATACTCAACAAAACTGGAGAACCTGGATGAAATGGAGAAGTTCCTAGACAGATACCAGGTACCAAAGTTGAATCAAGATCAGGTTAATGATCTAAACAGCCCTATATCCCCCAAAGAAATAGAAGCAGTCATTAATAGTCTCCCAACTAAAAAAAGCCCAGGACCAGATGGGTTTAGTGCAGAGTTCTATCAGACCTTCATAGAAGATCTAATCCCAGTTCTTCACAAACTATTCCACAAAATAGAAACAGAAGGTACTCTTCCCAACTCATTCTATGAAGCCACAATTACTCTGATACCTAAACCACAAAAAGACCCAACAAAGATAGAAAACTTCAGACCAATATCCCTTATGAATATTGATGCAAAAATCCTCAATAAAGTTCTTGCTAACCGAATCCAAGAACACATCAAAACAATCATCCATCCTGACCAAGTAGGTTTCATCCCAGGGATGCAGGGATGGTTCAATATACGGAAATCCATCAATGTAATCCAGTATATAAACACACTCAAAGACAAAACCACATGGTCATCTCGTTAGATGAGTAAAAAGTATTTGACAAGATCCAACACCCATTCATGATAAAAGTCTTGGAAAGATCAGGAATTCAAGGCCCATACCTAAACATGATAAAAGCAATCTACAGCAAACCAGTAGCCAACATCAAAGTAAATGGTGAGAAGCTTGAAGCAATCTCTCTAAAATCATGGACTAGACAAGGCTGTACACTTTCTCCATACCTATTCAACATTGTACTTGAAGTCCTAGCCAGAGCAATTCGACAACAAAAGGAGATCAAAGGGATACAAATTGGAAAAGATGAAGTCAAAATATCACTCTTTGCAGATGATATGATAGTATATATAAGTGACCCTAAAATTCCACCAGAGAACTCCTAAGCCTGATAAACAGCTTCGGTGAAGTAGCTGGATATAAAATTAACTCAAACAAATCAATGGCCTTTCTCTACACAAAGAATAAACAGGCTGAGAAAGAAATTAGGGAAACAACACCCTTCCCAATAGTCACAAATAATATAAAATATCTTGGCGTGACTCTAACTAAGGAAGTGAAAGATCTGTATAATAAAAACTTCAAGTCTCTGAAGAAAGAAATTATAGAAGATCTCAGAAGATGGAAAGATCTCCCATGCTCATGGATTGGCAGGATCAACATTGTAAAAATGGCTATCTTGCCAAAAGCAATCTACAGATTCAATGCAATCCCCATCAAAATTCCAACTCAATTCTTCAACGAATTAGAAAGTGCAATCTGCAGATTCATCTGGAATAACAAAAAACCTAGGATAGCAAAAACTCTTCTCAAGGATAAAAGAACCTCTGGTGGAATTACCATGCCAGACCTAAAGCTTTACTACAGAGCAATTGTGATAAAAACTGCAGGGTACTGGTATAGTGACAGACAAATAGACCAATGGAATAGAATTGAAGACCCAGAAATGAACCCACACACCTACGGTCACTTGATCTTCGACAAGGAAGCTAAAAATATCCAGTGGAAGAAAGACAACATTTTCAACAAATGGTGCTGGCACAACTGGTTGTTAAAATGTAGAAGAATGCGAATCGATCCATTCCTATCTCCTTGTACTAAGGTCAATTCTAAGTGGATTAAGGAACTACACATAAAACCAGAGACACTGAAACTTATAGAGGAGAAAGTGGGGAGAAGCCTTGAATATATGGGCACAGGGGAAAAATTCCTGAATAGAACAGTAATGGCTTGTGCTGTAAGATCGAGAATTGACAAGTGGGACCTCATGAAACTGCAAAGCTTCTGCAAGGCTAAAGACACCATCAATAAGACAAAAAAACCACCAACAGATTGGGAAAGGATCTTCACCTATCCTAAATCAGATAAGGGACTAATATCCAATATATATAAAGAACTCAAGAAGGTGGACTCCAGAAAGTCAAATAACCCCATTAAAAATGGGACTCACAACTGAACAAAGAATTCTCACCTGAAGAATACCGAATGGCTGAGAAGCACCTGAAAAAATGTTCAACATCCTTAATCATCAGGGAAATGCAAATCAAAACAACCCTGAGATTCCACCTCACACCAGTCAGAATGGCTAAGATCAAAAATTCAGGTGACAGTAGATGCTGGCAAGGATGTGGAGAAAGAGGAACACTCCTCCATTGTTGGTGGGATTGCAAGCTTGTACAACCACTCTGGAAATCAGTCTGGAGGTTCCTCAGAAAATTGGACATAGTACTACCGGAGGATCCAGCAATACCTCTCCTGGGCATATATCCAGAAGATGTCCCAACCGGTAATAAAGATACATGCTCCACTATGTTCATAGCAGCCCTATTTATAATAGCCAGAAGCTGGAAAGAACCCAGATGTCCCTCAACAGAGTAATGGATACAGAAATTATGGTACATTTACACAATGGAGTACTACTCAGCTATTAAAAAGAATGAATTTATGAAATTCCTAGCCAAATGGATGGACCTGGAGGGCATCATCTTGAGTGAAGTAACACAATCACAAAGGAACTCACACAATATGTATTCACTGATAAGTGGATATTAGCCCAAAACTTAGGATACCCAAGATATAAGATACAATTTGCTAAACGCATGAAACTCAGGAAGAATGAAGACCAAAGTGTGGACACTGTGCCCCTTCTTAGAATTGGGAACAAAACACCCAGGGAAGGAGTTACAGAGACAAAGTTCGTAGCTGTGATGAAAGGATGTACCATTTAGTGACTGCCGTATCCAGGGATCCATCCCATAAGCAGCTTCTAAATGCTGACACCATGGCATACACTAGCAAGATTTTGCTGAAAGGACCCAAATATAGCTGTCTCTTGTGAGACGATGCCGGGGCCTAGCAAACACAGGAGTGGATGTTCACAGTCAGCAATTGGATGTATCACAGGGCTCCCAATGGAGAAGCTAGAGAAAGTACCCAAGGAGCTAAAGGGATCTGCAACCCTATTGTTGGAACAACAGGATGTACTAACCAGAACCCCGGAGCTCTTGTCTCTAGCTGCATATGTATCGAAAGATGGCCTAGTCGGCCATCAATGGAAAGAGAGGCCCATTGGACTTGCAAACTTTATATGCCCCAATATAGGGGAATGCCAGGGCCAAAAGAATGGGAATGGGTGGGTAGGGAAGTGGGGGGCGCTATGGGGGATTTTTGGGATACCATTGGAAATGTAATTGAGGAAAATATGTAATAAAAATATTAAAAATTTAAAATAAAAAAAAACATCAACTCATAGAATATAAATGATTATCATACTTAAGTTGGAGATACTAAAAGGATATCCCTCAAGAAACATTGCAAACCTTTCTAAATTTATAGTTGGTTTGTAGTTGTACAAGGGCTAGTTATATCATGCTAGGCATAACTATGACCAGGTTACATGTATAATGTGTTTGAAATTGTAATTGGGGTAGTAATACTGTGTTCAGGAATTATTATTACCTGATTATTATTTTAATGTAGAAATTAGTCATGATACAAAGAATTGTGATTTTATGTCAAGTTCAAAGGGGGTAGATTCGTGATGACTATTTCTTGATTGTCAACTTCACTACATTTGTAATTAATTCAGAAGAAAACCCACAAATAGAGGGAATAACAGTAAGAGATTTTTTTTTTTTTTTGCCTAAGTTAAAATAGGAAGATCTATTTCTAATTTGAATCTTGAGGCAGAAAGTCACACATCCTTAATCTGGATCTTTAGAAATGAAGACACACCTTTAACCTGGTCCATACCTTCTAGTGGTAACCTATATAAGGACATGGAAGAAGAAAGCTTTTGCTCTTTGCCTGTTACTCTTGCCTTGGTAGCAAGTCAATTCTTTCGATGGCATCAGAGCCTACTTCTTTGGGATTCCAACTTCTACTGAAGACCAGCTAAAACATTTAGCCTTGAGGACTGGGCAATTTCTGGTTTTTTGGATTTTCCATTCATAGCCAGCCATTGATGGATTAGCGGGACCAAAACTTGTAAGTCATTCTAATAAATCCATTTTCCATATGTACATACAAAGAGATCATTCTGTAAGTTTGGTTGCTGTACACTCTGGAGCAGTGGTTTATAACCTTCCTAATGCTGTAACTCTTGATACATTTCATCATGTTGTAGTAACACCCAGCCATAATTATGTTTGTTTCTACTTTTTAACTTAATGTTGCTAGAGTAATGAATGGTAATTTATATATGTGTGTGTTGTCTGATGGTTTTTAGTGACACCGGTAAAAGGGTCATTTGACTCCCAAAGGGCTTGCAGCCCACAGTTGGAGAATCACTGCTCTAGAATTTAGAGAATCCTGAATAATATAATACCTATACATCTTCTGCGAGGATCTTTTTAAGTATAAGCTATCACATGCAGTACCATGAAAATCAAGATTCTGATCTCCCTAGTAACTTGAAGCAACTACTGAATGGATATATTCCACCAAGAGTTCAGGATAATAACTTACTTCATATGTACACATGGAAGTCGACTTTTGATAAAAAGAAAAAAGGATTAATTCAGAGTGCCCTCTAACATAAGAACCTGAAGAAGGCTGTTTCTGGCATTCTACTCATCTTTTTCCTATTATGTTCTTTGCTTTATTTTTGTCTCTTGCCAAAGTATCCAAGAGAGCACATTAGAGACTTAAAAATTCCGTTAGTGATTTTTCATAATACAGTCCACATGACTTTAAACTCTAAAACACTTTGTAAAACCTTTAAGTTTTGAAGATGCAGAGGAGCATCATGAAAAGCAGATAGAAGAGAATAAAAAGTGTCTTCTTCTTCAATAGCTCTGTGTGTCTCAGCTTATAGTGACCATTATTGAGAAAATGTATAAGGCACAGTAGAGATCCATTTTATAGAAATTGCGTAAAGAAGTGGTTTCTGCTTAGTAGCAGGAGAAAAGGCAGGAATGAAGAGTATGATTGAAATACACCAAAGGCCATTGTGGTGAAGTATATGTGTTCTGTTTGTAAATGCTTTCAGTTGATAACCTTCTAAGAACCCTGTTTCTTTGTTTTTTGTTTGTTTGTTGTTTGTTTTTTGGGAGGTTCATATTTTCTATAGCTTAATGTTTGTGAAGAAAGAGAAAATCACCCTAAAGGGACCAATGCTCACAGGTGATCCACACAACTAGCTCTGAAGATGGAGGAAAATATCTTTTATTTTCTCACTAGTTTTTCTTTCAATATGGATGACATCATATATCCATTGCAAGAATTCTCTTGTTTTCTGACTTATTCCTGTTTATTTCCCCTGACAGCGTGTCTATATTCACTTCTGTTTCAACATTTTCATTTAATGTTCTTTTGTTTGGGTTCCCTATTTGTTTTTCAAGTTGGAGAAGGCTTAAGGAGGTTTTAAGCCATAGGTGACATGTTTATGAGATAAACACACTACTGTCCTTGATACCACAGTCTCTTCTTTCAGAAGAATGCCAATAGCTTATGTTGTGTGGTCCCTTTCCTTACTGTGTATTATGGCTTGTATATGTTTGGCCAAGGGAGTGGCACTATTAGACAGTGTGGCCTTGTTGAAGTAGGTGTGTCACTGGGTGTGGGCTTTAAGACCCTCATCCTAGCTGCCTGGAAGTCAGTATTCTGTTAGCAGCCTTCAAATGAAGATGTAAAACTCTCAGCTCCTTTACACCAGGCCTGCCTGGATCCTGCCATATTTCTGCCTTGATGATAATGGACTGAAGCTCTGAACCTGTAAGTCAGCCCCAACTAAATGTTCTTAAAAGAAATGCCTTGGTCATGGTGTCTGTTCACAGTAGTAAAACCCTAAGACACTTTGTCAAATAAATCTCAATGCTTTAGTTTAACATGGGCAGTGCTCAGGGAGAGAAACTTAAGCTCTTATCCCTGACCATCATGAAGAAGGAGAGGGAAATCCCTTCTTATCTAGGTCAATCATTCAAATGCAGTACAGATACTTCACCACCAGAGCATAAATGCTCACTAAAAGTGCAACTAGCAAAGTGTTCCCAATAACTGATGCTGAGAAGATGTGAAGTACATTATGCAAAACACACCATCTAGTTGAGGTGGCAAATAGCTGAACTGAGAAATTGATGACAGTGGCAGTAACCAATGACTTTTCAGAAAAGACTGAGATCCCAGTCACTTGGAGTTGCTATATGGGGTATTTCTTTCCTTTCTTAGAGTTTCAGTCTTATCTGATCAGTGGTATTCCTTACTTTTATCATATACTGCCTTTACAAATCTTCGTTCAATCACAGGTACTCAGTATCTGTTAAACACTATCATTAGAACAGAATTTTCATAAATTTGAACTCTATTTACAATTATGGGTAGTTATGCTAAGTATGGAAAATTAATAAATGCAAACAATAACATAACACACATTAAAAGATCAGTTCTACAGCATTTAATGTTTTTTTTCTCAATAATATAATCACATTACCTTTTCCTTAGGAGATGGTACCAGAAATAATATATTACTTTCTCAATAATATAATTACATTACCCTTTCTTTAGGAGATGTGTTTCTAAGCAGGTGGTGGTGGTACATGCCTTTAATCTCAGCACTGATGAGGAAGAGGCAGGTGGATCTCTGTGAGTTCAAGGTTAGCCTGTTCTACAGAGTGAGTTATGGGACAGTCAAGGCTACACAGAAAAGCTTTGTCTCAAAAAGCCAAAAAAGAAAATAAATAAATAAATAAATAAATAAATCAAAAACCAACTGACCAAGCAAATTAGCAAGTCATTTTCTTTTTTTCTCTCTTTTTCCAAGGGAAGTAGGTGGAAGGATTGTCCGCAACAGAGACACTGAATATAGGTAAAATACATGCTAAACAAATTATGAAAAAATAGTTTTGTGTGTGTGTGTGTGTGTGTGTGTGTGTGTGTGTGTGACAATGCTCTCCAAAGTCCATTGGCATGACTACAAAGGAAAAATGTCATACAAACTCTATTTTAATGCAGGAAAACATTACTGGTTTTATACATTTTATACAAGCAATGTTCAATAATAGTTCTAAATATAATATTTCACTATTATAGATTCTGCATTAGTAGAGAAAATAAAATTATTAATACAGATTTGGAGGTCAAGCTTTCCCAAATTAAATATGTCATAACAACACAGAAGATGCTCAGTAACCTGACCTTCCTGTTTCTAATGAAATCAAGTATAAGTGTTTTCTGTTACATTAACTGTCATGTAATTTTCTATGCTACTCTTTATAAGATGTGAAGATTCAACATTTTCTAGGAAGTGTTCTAATCATCCTTAAATTAAACCTTTAGTTTTTATACATAAAATGACATTTAGGGCTTCTGAAATGTGCTCCTTTGCTGACTAATAAGTGTGGTGAACATGAACTGGTTGAATAACTAATACAGAGTGCACAATACATTGAGTGTTTCTTTGAGTTTTGTTCATTCACTTTTATTTTATTTTTGTAAAGCAATACAAACACATCACTTGCTCTTCTGCAAATGAAAGTTTATTATTTTTACAAATTAATTTTGACATAAAATTATGCACATTTATTGGTTTTGTTGTCAGATGTATAGTTTGCAAATATTTTCTCTCATTCTATATGTTGTCTCTTCATTCACTTGATTAATTGAAATACGATATTTGAAATATTTTTAAGTCTGGATATAAGTTTCATATCTGGAACTTATATGAAAGTACAAGGCAAAAAAACAACTCCACAAAGCTGGACTCTGACCTCCATGTGGGCACACAATCATACTACTATAACTATTACTACTACTACTAGTAGTAGTAGTAAAAATATTTCAAATTTCATATTTCAATTAATCAAGTGAATGAAGAGACAACATATAGAATGAGAGAAAATATTTGCAAACTATACATCTGACAACAAAACCTATAAATGTGCATAATTTTATGTCAAAATTAATTTGTAAAAATAATAAACTTTCATTTGCAGAAGAGCAAGTGTTGTGTTTGTATTGCTTTACAAAAACAAAATAAAAGTGAATGAACAAAACTCAAACTAGTAGTAGTAGTAGTAGTAATTTTAATTTAAGAGTGTTTATTCTATAATCAATTGTGCTCATTTATATATTAAGTATTTGTCAAAACTACTCAACTTTCAAGTCTGCTGTGCAGAAATTTTGATGTAATTCTGTTTGTCTAATTTTGGGTATGATTTTCTTTAAGCATTTCTTCCCTAATGAATATATAGTGAATGAGATAAAATAAGTAAAAATCCAGATTATATCTTTCAAACAGCATCAGAAAGAATAACATGAGAAATAAGAATAAGAAAATAAGAATTCAATAAGAAAAGAAAGAATGTAAGAGGAACTTGTAAAGAAAACAATAAATAAAGTGAGAAACATGAAATATATGGAGTCTAAGAGATTGAAGTGGGCTGAGGAGAAGTATTGGTTCTTAAGTGTTGAATAATACAGGGTTGGAGAGATAGCTCAGTGGTTAAGAGCACCAACTGCTCTTCCAGAGGTCTTGAGTTCAATTCCCAGCAACCACATAGTGGCTCACAACCATCTGTGAGGGATCTGATGCCCTCTTCTTGTGTGTCTGAAGAAAGCAATGGTATACTCATTATACATAAAATAAATAAATAAATCTTAAAATAAAAAAAAGAGTTGAATAAGACAGTACAGACCTTTCCAAGAAAAATGCTACAGCACAAGAAAATATGGCCTAGAGTGGCACATAGTGAAGAGTTTGAGAGAAAGGGTATTTTTTTTTCTTTTCTTTTATTAGATATTTTCTTTATTTAAATTTCAAATGGTATCCCGAAAGTTCCCTATATCCTCCCCCCACCCTGCTCCCCTACCCACCCATTCCCACTTCTTGACCCTGGCATTCCCCTGTACTGGGGCATATAAAGTTTGCAATATCAAGGGGCCTTTCTTCCCAATGATGCCCGACTAGGCCATCTTCTGCTACATATGTAGCAGAAAGGGTATTTCTATTGGAAGTAGTTAGGCGATTAGAAGGGTTTTTGTTTGCTAAAAAGAGACTTCTCTGGGTATATAATGGATCGTTGGTAGATTTTCCAGCCAGTGAACATGAATGTGGCATGCGGGTGACAGTGGTATACAGAAGAGAGTCAGAAAGTATCTACGTGCATGAACATTTCAAGAAGGGATGTGCTTGGTCAGAGATTAGAGGCTATAATTAATCATTTAATGTATGTTATTAAGTTCCAGGGGTGATCACATCTAGAAATCTATATCTGTACCAGTTTTTTATAGATGATTAATGTAGTATTAGTTCTAATTAAAAGTCATGTGAGGAAGGATTGGAAACTATAAAGGTGCTACTACCATGAGGATTTTTCATTTCTATTTTGAGTTTGGCAGAGACAGACCAGTGAGTGTCACTATCAGTTCACCAAAAAGAAATGGAATTCAATTTCTTTTTCTCCCATATTTGATATCAAAGAACATGAAGAACAAAAAAGCAATACACTAGCTGGTGGCATTGGACAATTTTTAATTATTTATTTTGGTGACAAGTGCTACTGGCACCAACATGAGATGACTGTTCACAATCTCTCCATTGGTATGACCTGGCCTCACATGAGCCCTTCAAAAACCTCTCTTTCTTTCACCTTGAATATGCCAAATAAATTTGCTGTGTAAGCAATGAAATTGTACATTGAAACCTATGTGAAATGAAGAAGTAAGATATAGAAATAATCAAGAAAGAGAACAACAATACCCTATCTGTTCTAACTCTCCTAAAAGCTCAGTTCTTTTTCATTAACTCACTGTTTACACATTCTATGCTCAGAAACCATAAGAGAGGACCCCACCTTCTAACTTACAACAAATGGTTTCCAAATTCTTTATAATCTATAATCAAAAGACAAAGTATTTTTACCAATTATTTGTTCTTTGTTGACAGGTTTTCACTTGCTAGAGTATTATCAAGAATAACTTAAATATAAGCTGCTGGCTTGGGAGTTTTATAAAGTATGTATTATCTCTTGGATTTGGGGATTCTTTCCTGTTAACATTTCATGGCACTCTTCTGTGCTCTTCTAGCACAGTGTTCAATGGAGTACATGTCTCCAGTATACTGAGGAAGGAAACACCGAGCTTCATAGAACCTGAGGTCTCTGCCCTTCTTGGGAAGAAGATATGGTTCCATTTCTCCTTAAGAAGCTTTACATTTGCAGACACAGATGAAATTTCATCTGCTTTGCATCAGTGTAGTTTATAACTAGAAAACTTGGCAGTACATTTTGAAGTCCCATTATCAGTGTTTCCCCTTCAGAGGGGGAAATAATATATTAACAGCTTGCTTTTTGTTTATTTTGCCTTTGCTTAAAAAATAAAACACAGTGGTGCCCTGGCATTCTCTGCCCCTCGTTCAGAGGTTTATTCTGGGCTGTTTTCAATGGAGCATCTTTAGAATGACAGCCAGATGGGTCCTCCGGTCTTTGTGTACATTGCCAAGCAACCTGGAACTCTTGATCAGTACAAAAGGACTTGTGAAAATACTGAATTCACTTCCACAAAGACATTGGTGTATAAATAGGAAAACAATGTGATATACTTTAAAATTTTCCCCTTTGAGGATGTAGTTATCAGAAAAATATGTTCTCTCATTAGATATTCTTATACTAAAGAGGTTAAAAAAAAACAAAAACAACAAAAAAAGCAGGAGGTACTTGTTAGACCCTGGAAGTACAGTTATATTTTTATATTTGAGGGGTACAAAACAATTTACATGGGATATTGACATTCATGTGAAGGACTCCATCAAGACCACCTCAAGGCGGATCTATTTACTCATAATCTTTGTAAGGATAGGTATGCACATTTACAGAAGACACATGTCAGTTAATAGGTGTAGAAAGAAAAGAAAAAAAAGTGAAAAGAAAGCAAAGAGCCTGTCAGACAGTGCTTGAACTCTGATTGTTATTGATGCTACTTCTCTGATAACCCAAGGCCACCAAAAGAAGACTAAGCAGAGGGTGCTATTAGCACCTGTTTTCCCAGGACTGCATTTTCCAACATCAATCGTTTCCATTATATATGCAAAGAATCAAAAGCTGATCAATCATGTTGTCCATGTAAAATCTATTGAAGTTCTTAAAAAGTCCCCACCTAACTCTGACAAACGTTTCTTTGCTTTCATGTTTCATCTAGGTTTATTTATATTAAGCCAAACACTTAGATTTAGCTATTTTCTCTTTTAATGTTTTTTATGGGTAAAGAGAAATTCTTTGGCCACAGGTAGTCTGAATTGTTATATTTTATCATATTATAAGAAAAAGTTTTAAATATCTAAGTTTGTATTCCAAATTGGACTCTGATTCATTGAGAGATCTGTCTCAAACTTAATGTGGATTCACAGTTGAGTGAAGCCTTTGATGTGAATTTCAATAGCAATCTTTCAGGCAAGATATACTTACTTACAGTGGCACGACTATGACTATTATGGGTATGTTTATGGGAGTCATATATGGTATTATAAACCTGGTACACAAACAAAAACCCACAGAACTGTTTTATATCTTCAAATTAGTATGTGTACTATTTAATTTCTTTTTCTTTTTCTTTTTCTTTTCTTTTTTTTTTTTTTTTTTTTTTTTTTTTTTGGTTTTTTTGAGACAGGGTTTCTCTGTATAGCCCTGGCTGTCCTGGAACTCACTTTGTAGACCAGGCTGTCCTTGAACTCAGAAATCCGCCTGCCTCTGCCTCCCAAGTGCTGGGATTAAAGGCGTGTGCCACCATGCCCGGCTTCTATTTAATTTCAAATTATGCTTGGTTAAGGATGTTTTTGTTTTGGGGAATTTATTTATGTTCTAGACATTATAATCATTGTTGAAATAAGTTTCTTTCCCAGTGAAGAACTTGATCTGATGAAGTAGATAAATCACCTTATATTCATGATGCAGTGTAACATAAGCCACCTTATTGCTTATTCTGCTGGAAGCTCCTCAAAAATCCTATTTCAGAAGTTTGAGCAAACTTGAGATCACAAAGCTTCAAGACACTCCTCTCTGAAGGGTAATTGGATAAGTCACCTTTTCACAAAAGTGTAACTGGGTCTATTCACACACTTCATTTGGCCATTCTTAGGTAGGCAAATACCCTCCTCACACATACTTAGAAAGAACTTTCCTAACTAGAAACCTTCATTCTAAAATAAATGTTTTGAAAGTTGTGCCACCAGGGTTCCCAATGAAGGAGCTTGAGAAAGGACTCAAGGAGCTGAAGGAGTTTGAAGCCCCCTATATGAACTAATCAGTACCCCCAGAGTTCTCCGGGACTAAACCACCAACCAAAGAAACACATGGTGAGACTCATGGCTCTAGCTGCATTTGTAGCAGAGACCCCAGTATAGGAGAATGCCAGGGCCAGGAAGCAGGAGTGGGTGGGTTGGTGAGCAGGGGTAGAGGAGAGGGGATAGGGGGTTTTTGAAGGGGAAGCCAAGAAAGGGGATAACATTTGAAATGTAAATAAAGAAAATATTTAATAAAAAAGAAATAAAAGTTGTGCCACCAGCAACTTTTATTATTATATTTGACTAAAATAATCCTTTTTGCTTATACTGTAAGAAGAGAGAGAAACAAATATCTTCCCATGAAAGGTATCTCTGAGAGGATCAGATTAGAAAAGGATAGGATGTAGATGCTGAGTGAGATCTAGACCATCTCCTAAGTCGGGTGAATTTGAGCCACTGTGAATGTCTGTGGGTCTCATTTTCATCATGGAAAACTAAGGAACTGTGTTAGGAGCCATGAAAATTGTGCAGTGTAGTACCAACATTATAGCTTTGCAAGCCTGCAAGATAGCATGAACTTCAATATTTGATTTTGCTTTGAAACACCTCTCCCTAGTTCATATATTTAATCTTGCAACCCAAAGTACTCTACTTGCTGAGAATTGAATCATGGAGGTAAGTCTAATTAAGGGGAGCCTCCCCTTCTCATTCTGTGCATCAGGAGGGTAAATACCTGCTGGTCATTAGAGACTCTCCAGACTTGGTTAGTTCTTCAAAAACTAATTTGATCTGTGATACAGAGAATTTTAAGCAAACAACAAGAACAACAACAACAAAACAACAAACAAACAAAAACAAAACAAAACAAAACAAAACTGAGAATGAGTCTAAACCAACAGGGACAAAATGATAAGCAGCTTTATTAAGCAGATGAATAAAATATTGAACAAATTATACCTGTAAATTTTTTAAACAGTTGGCAATGCATTTGATTTTCTACATATACTTTCCCATTTTACTCTATCTTTTTTGGCATCTTCTTCATGAAGTCCTGATGACCTCTGCAGCACTGGGTCTCTAGAAAGGTCCATCTGAGCTTTTAGATTTGCTGAGGGTAGTGCAGATCCCAGCACACAGCTATTTGTCAGTCACTAGCCCTTGTAATTATCATCAGAGCTATCGGTGGAAAAGAGTTCTTTATTTCTCTTTTAGCTTGCTTTGGGAATATCTCTCCTGTCTCTCTTTTTTACTTGAAATTGTTGACAGTTGTTTCCTTATGTTCTTGTATTTTACATTTCTTCCTGCGTTTTTCCTCTAGTATAAGTAGGGAATAATCTATAAAATGAAGGGCCAGACTATACAAGTCTTCCAGTCCATTTGTGTAGGTGGTCATGGCAATGCGTGACAATTATTGCTCTTTTGATCTTTAGACTTCTGAAGAGGCTTCTGGCCACTCCAGTGATGTTCTGGTGATAAGGGACAAATTTTCAGACCATAGCAAAGCAAACAAAAGTTTATCAAAACAAAATTTGTCTATAACCATTTGATTATTTGAGAACTTCCTTACATCATACCAAAGCCCAGTAGTTTTTCTTTCTTTACTAGTATGTTTAGCTAATAAGGACACCCTAATTACTGAGTACTTATGCTTGGCCAAGAACTGTCCTAATTGCTTTTAATCATTTTTAAAACCATACTTTGATGAAGGGTCCATTTAAGTTTCACATATGAGACAAACTGGTTGAGAAAGTTTGAATAATTTGTCAAAGGTAAAATAACAGAATTTTGCACTGATATTAGCAGCCTGGTTCCAGAGTCTATGTCTGCAACCTTTTTGCAGCATCCCATCTTTCTTTTTTTGTTGTTGTTGTTTTTGTTTTTGTTTGTTTGTTTTTGTTTTGCCCAGCCCTCCCACATCCCATCTTTCTATAATTTATTCAAGACACACAGTTTGGAAGCTTGGTATGTGCTAGTGAGCCCTGGTGAAGGATGTGATTTAATTTCACCAAATAGCAAGAAGTTATCCAGACTATCTTTTAAAATAAAGCACTTGGCAGAAGCCCACTTTATTGGAGGTGGTTGATTTGTCTATCTGTTCTCTCACAGTGAAAGATGACAGATCTGCATCTCCACACTACATCCTGGTTTAATATGAGAAAAAAATTCTGCTTTGGAATGGGTACAGACACTTTAATTGAGTTCCATTTGAATAACAAGAAATATAAATGCAGAGATAATAAAAGGAGAAGTGGACCTTGTCTTTTTATAGGAAGGAAAATACGGACCCAGAGAGTTGGAGGTTGACACCTGAGCATAGTTTGCTAGTGATAGTATGGAATTAAAGTCACCAATTTCCTTTTTCAGAGCTCATTCTTCCTGTTACCTGTTGGAGACAAAGTATTTTTTTTTTAAATGCCACAAATGTGCTGCTGTCACAAGGCTTCCATATTTAAGAATGCTTTTTTCATGCTTCCTTTGTTTTCTGTTAATGACAACGCCAGAAAAGAAAAGTGATGAGGAACATCTATCTAGACCATCCCAGTTCTAGAAGGTAGATAGTTCTCATTCACTTCTGGGTCAGAAAGACCATACACAGAACCTAGGTGACAGAGGCCACGGAAAAGGCAGAAGCAAACTTGCCACCCCAGAGGGAGTAGCTCAATATGGCTGAACCCAGTCATAATCACTGTGCTTTCTGTGGAGAAATTCTTTTGGGTCAGAGAATCTTATCAGGTCCTTTAAATTGTCCATCTTTCTTGAATTTAATCTTGAGAGGAAGGTAACTCTCAGGATTCTAAAGCAGACAGACAAGTCATTCCATCCTTAGAGCCTGTGTGCTTTCTAAAGCACACCAAACCACTGGTGCTAAAGAATACTTTTTTAAAAATCATAAAATCCCATGGAATTATTTGGCTGTGGAAATTGGTTTTTTTTCTTCCTTTTTGTATTAAAACACAGTCAAATCTGGTGAGATAAAGACTCAAGTGTTTCCACAATAAATTTCATAACATAAAATGATGGAGTAGGGAGTATAGGAAGCTTTGAATGATTGACATTCTGAATACATGTGTGTTGTTGACACCAACACTGCTATGTGTCAACTGCTATGGCACTGCAGTACCATGCCAAGACTCCAACACTTCTGACCCATGGAAGGCTCCATCCTGGAGTCTCAGAGGGATGGCAAATCCTTCCTCAGTGGACTAAGAGCATCTTGACAGGGTGTACCAAGAAAATCTCCACCAAAGTTTTCCCTCCCTGATTTACTTAGGACCTGAAAATTGCTACAGTAGAGATGACTCCTACTGTAATAACTCTTCCCTGATCCAGTGGTATGCCATAAATTCTGCCTGTATATTTATTTGTATGTAATAACCCTGTATACTTATTCAGCTGTATCTAGTAGTAACCCCATTTCTCTGTTCAAATTCACATAACAAATATAGTGAGCTTATAGGGTGCAGAAGCGTCTCCAGCACAGAGCCCAGGCCACTTGATTCTAGCCCTTGGTGTGTGTATCTACCTGTCTTTGCTGTTCTACTCAGGTTCAAGTCCCAGGAGACTGTGTATGCATACAGCACTAATATCTGAATAGACTATACATTCATAAATATATACTGGGATTAAAGTTACTGAGCATGGAGGGATTGAAATGCACTTTCAACAATATTCTAATGCTACATCTTTTTATTCATTTCACTTCACTTGTGCTTCTTTTTGCTGAACTGTATTGCATTGATTAGCATTCTGAGATTCGTATTACTCTAAGCAAAGTAATTCTCCTGTTCCCTGAGCCTGGACCAGCATGGACCAGAACAGGACCACCACCCAAGACTATCAATCCATTGATGGCTCAGATTTTTCTCTTTTTAGAAATTTATCACAGAACCATAAGAAATCTACCAATTTGGGGACCAGTGGGTTGAGCTGAAATCCAAAGTACTAGTATGGCAGGTTAAGCTAACAACAAGCAGGTAATAATGGGGAGCCCAAATCTAGGAAATAAGGAAGGTCTTGCTATAAAAAGGTAGCTGAAAAACCATGTGGCTTCAGAAGAATGGAGGTAACAGTTTCTATACTCGGAGGAATATCAATTTCCTGCTCTTTTCTTGGAAATCATACTTCTTCCTTCGACTCTGTCAGCCAGCTAGAACAATCAGTTTCTGGAATCATGTTATCACCAATGTTGTCAGACAGGAATTACAGTTGGAATGCGACAATTGTATGCTTTAGATATTTGAAGGATCTTTGTTCTTCATTTTTCTGTACAAAATTTATACCAGTATAGAAAACCAAATTTATTATCAATATAGTTGATTTGAACTCTGTTCCCATCAGGGTGATCATTTCTTGCTCATCAGGCTTGAGAAAATGATGCTGTGAATTTAAATCTACAGAGAGAACTCATATTCATTAAATGATTCCAGAACTTGATGTAATTCTACACTAAAATACGTGCTACTCTTTTCAACATCGAGTTTTCTAAACACACAAGGGTGCAACACACACACAACGTAATTAAAGTAAGCAGCGCCACACAGTGGTGGGATATGGAAGAGCTTTTCAGAAGCTTCAGCATTGGTTAAAGGTATAGGATTGTTTCGTTTTCCCTTTCAAGAATTTACATGCAATGTGGTGTTATTTTCTGTGGAAACACAGATGTTTTAATGTTTTTTGATACTTCACTTCTTGACAAGAAAATTTGTTGGCTAAAGTGCAAACCTATTTACAGATGAAAATGTGAACAGCCAAAAAAATATACTTGTCATATTTTACCATGTGTGGTTATGGTTATTAAGACCAAATGCATTTCAAAAAATTTAGTGATTAAAAAAACACCATTGCCTGAGGCCTTTCCTTTGTATCCTCTGACAAAGAGAACATTTTATTACTAAATTTAATCTACTGAAAATCAAATTTTATAACACAAAAATTGGCTCAAACTAAAACATTGCTACATTTAAAAAAAATACTATTACAGAGAGTGCATTAGCTAAGTGAAAGTAAAATACAACTCTTATATTGTACATTCACCTGCAGGATGGCTTATAACTTAGTCCAAATATGAAGTATAAAACAGGTGTGAAACTCACTTTCACCAGGCTTCAGAGGCATGGCTTTCAGATCTTTGGCGTGTGAGGACCTTAATTTCTAGAATGTATTCCATCTGTGTCACAATCGGATTGTCATCTTTTCTGAGCAATGCTTGATCTTTTAATACTTTCTCTGATATTCTCAGTGAATAGCTTTCCCAGGTATCCCACCATAGATGAAGGGTTTTCAAGAGAACTCCAGCAGAATTGCTGGTATCTAAAGAGTAATTTGCTCATTATTTAACTTTTTAAGACTACTTGCCGAAGAAGAAACACGGTTAGCAAGAGAGCTGCAATATAACATGCTGTTTAAAAAGTCCATATTACTAATATTTGGAATGTCCAGAGAGCATCTGCAAAAGACTAACAGAACATAAAAGGAAAGATGGTCCTTACACAGCCCAAGTGATGTACAAGTGATGCCAGTCCCTGGGGTTCAGTATTTTAGTACTCTGGATATCTCCTCAACATAAGGATAGGAATGTCTTGTTATTAACTATTGTTTCTTATTTTCTCCATACTCTTTTTTAATATATTTTATTACATATTTTCCTCAATTACATATCCGATGCTATCCCAAAAGTCCCCCATACCCTCCCCCCACTCCCCCATTTCCCTACCCACGCATTCCCAATTTTTTTTTTTTTTTTTTTTTTTTGGCCCTGGCATTCCCCTGTACTGGGGCATATAAAGTTTGTGTGTCCAATGGGTCTCTCTTTCCAGTGATGGCCGACTAGGCCATCTTTTGATACATATGCAGCTAGAGTCAAGAGCTCCGGGGAACTGGTTGGTTCATAATGTTGTACCACCTATAGGGTTGCAGGTCCCTTTAGTTTCTTGGGTACTTTCTCCAGCTTCTCCATTGGGAGCCCTGTGATCGAGCCAAGAGCTGACTGTGAGCATCCACTTCTGTGTTTGCTAGGCCCCGGCATAGTCTCAAAAGAGACAGCTATATCAGGGTCCTTTCAGCAAAATCTTGCTAGTGTATGCAATGGTGTCAGCTTTTGGAAGCTGATTATGGGATGGATCCCTGGGTGTGGCAGTCTCTAGATGGTCCATCCTTTCGTCACAGCTCCAATCTTTGTTTCTGTAACTCCTTCCATGGATGTTTTGTTCCTAATTATAAGAAGGGGTACAGTGACCCCACTTTAGTCTTCATTCTTCTTGAGTTTCATGTGTTTAGCAGATTGTATTATATATCTTGGGTATCCTAAGTTTTGGGCTAATATCCACCTATCAGTGAGTACATATTGTGTGAGTTCCTTTGTGATTGTGTTACCTCACTCAGAATGATGCCTTCCAGATCCATCCATTTGCCTAGGAATTTCATAAATTCATTCTTTTTAATAGCTGAGTAGTACTCCATTGTGTAAATGTACCACATTTTCTGTATCCATTCCTCTGTTGAGGGGCATCTGGGTCCTTTCCAGCTTCTGGCTATTATAAATAAGGCTGCTATGAACATAGTGGAGCATGTGTCCTTTTTACCGGTTGGAACATCTTCTGGAACATCTGCCCAGGAGAGGTATTGCTGGATCCTCCGGTAGTTCTATGTCCAATTTTCTAAGAAACCGCCAGACTGATTTCCAGAGTGGTTGTACAAGCTTGCAATCCCACCAACAATGGAGGAGTGTTCCTCTTTCTCCACATCCTCGCCAGCATCTGCTGTCACCTGAATTTTTGATCTTAGCCATTCTGACTGGTGTGAGGTGGAATCTCAGGGTTGTTTTGATTTGCATTTCCCTAATGATTAAGGATAATGAACATTTTTTCAGGTGCTTCTCAGCCATTCGTTATTCCTCAGGTGAGAATTCTTTGTTTAGTTCTGAGCCCCATTTTTTAATGGGGTTATTTGATTTTCTGGAGTCCACCTTCTTGAGTTCTTTAAGCTTGTGGAGTGAGGTGGAATCTCAGGGTTGTTTTGATTTGCATTTCCCTAATGATTAAGGATAATGAACATTTTTTCAGGTGCTTCTCAGCCATTCGTTATTCCTCAGGTGAGAATTCTTTGTTTAGTTCTGAGCCCCATTTGTTAATGGGGTTATTTGATTTTCTGGAGTCCACCTTCTTGAGTTCTTTATATATATTGGATATTAGTCCCCTATCTGATTTAGGATAGGTGAAGATCCTTTCCCAATCTGTTGGTGGTCTTTTTGTCTTATTGATGGTGTCTTTTGCCCTGCAGAAGCTTTGCAGTTTCATGAGGTCCCATTTGTCAATTCTTGATCTTACCATGCAAGCCATTGCTGTTCTGTTCAGGAATTTTTCCCCTGTGCCCATATCTTCAAGGCTTTTCCCCACTTTCTCCTCTATAAGTTTCAGTGTCTCTGGTTTTATGTGAAGTTCCTTGATCCACTTAGATTTGACCTTAGTACAAGGAGATAGGAATGGATTGATTCGCATTCTTCTACATGATAACAACCAGTTGTGCCAGCACCATTTGTTGAAAATGCTGTCTTTCTTCCACTGGATGGTTTTAGCTCCCTTGTCGAAGATCAAGTGACCGTAGCTGTGTGGGTTCATTTCTGGGTCTTCAATTCTATTCCATTGGTCTACTTGTCTGTCACTGTACCAGTACCATGCAGTTTTTATCACAATTGCTCTGTAGTAAAGCTTAAGGTCAGGCATGGTGATTCAACCAGAGGTTCTTTTATCCTTGAGAAGAGTTTTTGCTAGCCTAGGGTTTTTGTTATTCCAGATGAATTTGCAGATTGCTCTTTCTAATTCGTTGAAGAATTGGAATTTTGATGGGGATTGCATTGAATATGTAGATTGCTTTTGGCAAGATAGCCATCTTTACAATGTTGATCCTGCCAATCCATGAGCATGGGAGATCTTTACATCTTCTGAGATCTTCTTTAATTTCTTTCGTCAGAGACTTGAAGTTTTTATCAAACAGATCTTTCACTTCCTTAGTTAGATTCACGCCAAGATATTTTATATTATTTGTGACTATTGAGAAGGGTGTTGTTTCCCTAATTTCTTTCTCAGCCTGTTTATTCTTTGTGTAGAGAAAGGCCATTGACTTGTTTGAGTTAATTTTATATCCAGCTACTTCACTGAAGCTGTTTATCAGGTTTAGGAGTTCTCTGGTGGAATTTTTAGGGTCACTTATATATAACTATCATATCATCTGCAAAAAGTGATATTTTGACTTCATCTTTTCCAATTTGTATCCCCTTGATCTCCTTTTGTTGTCGAATTGCTCTGGCTAGGACTTCAAGTACAATGTTGAATAGGAATGGAAAAAGTGGACAGCCTTGTCTAGTCCCTGATTTTAGAGGGATTGCTTCAAGCTTCTCACCATTTACTTTGATGTTGGCTACTGGTTTGCTGTAGATTGCTTTTATTATGCTTAAGTATGGGCATTGAATTCCTGATCTTTCCAAGACTTTTATCATGAATGGGTGTTGGATCTTGTCAAATGCTTTTTCCGCATCTAAGGAGATGACCATGTGGTTTTTGTCTTTGAGTTTGTCTATATAATGGATTACATTGATGGATTTCCATATATTAAACCATCCCTGCATCCCTGGAATAAAACCTACTTGGTCAGGATGGATGATTGCTTTAATGTGTTCTTGGATTCGGTTAGCAAGAATTTTGTTGAGGATTTTTGCATCTATATTCATAAGGGAAATTGGTCTGAAGTTCTCTATCTTTGTTGGATCTTTCTGTGGTTTAGGTATCAGAGTAATTGTGGCTTCATAAAATGAGTTGGGTAGAGTTCCTTCTACTTCAATTTTGTAGAATTGTTTGTGCAGAACTGGAATTAGATCTTCTTTGAAGGTCTGATAGAACTCTGCACTAAACCCATCTGATCCTGGGCTTTTTTTTGGTTGGGAAACTGTTAATGACTGCTTCTATTTCTTTGGGGGATATAGGGCTGTTTAGATCATTAACCTGATCTTGATTCAACTTTGGTACCTGGTATCTGTCTAGAAACTTGTCCATTTCATTCAGGTTTTCCAGTTTTGTTGAGTATAGCCTTTTGTAGAAGGATCTGATGGTGTTTTGGATTTCTTCAGGACCTGTTGTTATGTCTCCCTTTTCATTTCTGATTTTGTTAATTAGGATGTTGTACCTGTGCCCTCTAGTGAGTCTAGCTAAGGGTTTATCTATCTTGTTGATTTTCTTAAAGAAACAACTCCGTGTTTGGTTAATTCTTTGAATAGTTCTTCTTGTTTCCACTTGGTTGATTTCACCCCTGAGTTTGATTATTTCCTGTTGTCTACTCTTCTTGGGTGAATTTTCTTCTTTTTTTTTTCTAGAGCTTTTAGATGTGTTGTCAAGCTGTTAGTGTGTTCTTTCTCCAGTTTCTTTTTGTAGCCACTCAGAGCTATGAGTTTCCCTCTTAGAAATGCTTTCATTGTGTCCCATAGGTTTGGGTATGTTGTGGCTTCATTTTCATGAAACTCTAAAAAGTTTTTAATTTCTTTCTTTATTCCTTCCTTGACCAAGGTATTATTGAGAAGAGTGTTGTTCAGTTTCCATGCTAATGTTGGCTTTCCATTATTTATGTTGTTATTGAAGATCATTCTTAGTCCATGGTGGTCTGATAGGATGCATGGGACAATTTCAATATTTTTGTATCTGTTGAGGCCTGTTTTGTGACCAATTATATGGTCAATTTTGGAGAAGGTCCCATGAGGTGCTGAGAAGAAGGTATATCCTTTTGTTTTAGGATAAAATGTTCTGTAGATATCTGTTAAGTCCATTTGTCTCATAACTTCTGTTAGTTTCACTGTGTCCCTGTTTAGTTTCTGTTTCCACGATCTGTCCATTGATGAAAGTGGTGTGTTGATGTCACCCACTATTATTGTGTGAGGTGCAATGTGTGCTTTGAGCTTTACTAAAGTGTCTTTAATGAGTGTGGCTGCCCTTGCATTTGGGGCATAGATATTCAGAATTGAGAGTTCCTCTTGGAGGATTTTACCTTTGATGAGTGTGAAGTGTCCCTCCTTGTCTTTTTTGATAACTTTGGGTTGGAAGTCGATTTTATTCGATATTCGAATGTCTACTCCAGCTTGTTTCTTGAGGCCATTTGCTTGGAAAATTGTTTTCCAGACTTTTACTTAGAGGTAGTGTCTGTCTTTTTCCCTGAGATGGGTTTCCTGTAAGCAGCAGAATGTTGGGTCCTGTTTGTGTAGCCACTCTGTTAGTCTATGTCTTTTTATTGGGGAATTGAGTCCATTGATATTAAGAGATATTAAGGAAAAGTAATTGTTGCTTCCTTTTATTTTTGTTGTTAGAGTTGGCATTCTGTTCTTGTGGCTATCTTCTTTTTGGTTTGTTGAGGGATTACTTTCTTGCTTTTTCTAGGGCGTGATTTCCTTTCTTTTATTGGTTTTTTTCTGTTATTATCCTTTGAAGGGCTGGATTCGTGGAAAGATAATGTGTGAATTTGGTTTTGTCGTGGAATATAATTGAGAGTTTGGCCGGGTATAGTAGCCTGGGCTGGCATTTGTGTTCTCTTAGTGTCTGTAGAACATCTGTCCAGGCTTTTCTGGCTTTCATAGTCTCTGGTGAAAAGTCTGGTGTAATTCTGATAGGCTTGCCTTTATATGTTACTTGACCTTTCTCCCTTGCTGCTTTTAATATTCTATCTTTATTTAGTGCATTTGTCGTTCTGATTATTATGTGTCGGGAGGAATTTCTTTTCTGGTCCAGTCTATTTGGAGTTCTGTAGGCTTCTTGTATGTTCATGGGCATATCTTTCTTTAGGTTTGGGAAGTTTTCTTCTAAAATTTTGTTGAAGATATTTGCTGGCCCTTTAAGTTGAAAACCTTCATTCTCATCAACTCCTACTATCCGTAGGTTTGGTCTTCTAATTGTGTCCTGGATTTCCTGGATGTTTTGAGTTAGGATCCTTTTGCGTTTTGTATTTTCTTTGATTGTTGTGCTGAAGTTCTCTATGGACTCTTCTGCACCTGAGATTCTCTCTTCCATCTCTTGTATTATGTTGCTGATGCTCGCATCTATGGTTCCAGATTTCTTTCCTAGGGTTTCTATCTCCAGCGTTGCCTCACTTTGGGTTTTCTTTATTGTGTCTACTTCCCTTTTTAGGTCTAGTATAGTTTTGTTCATTTCCATCACCTGTTTAGATGTGTTTTCCTGTTTTTCTTTGAGGACTTCTACCTGTTTGGTTGTGTTTTCCTGTTTTTCTTTAAGGACTTGTAACTCTTTAGCAATGTTCTCCAGTATTTTTTTAAGTGAGTTATTAAAGTCCTTCTTGATGTCCTCTACCATCATCATGAGATATGCTTTTAAATCCGGGTCTAGCTTTTCGTTTGTGTTGGGGTGCCCAGGACTAGTTGGGGTGGGAGTGCTGCGTTCTGATGATGGTGAGTGCTCTTGATTTCTGTTAGTAGGATTCTTGCATTTGCCTTTAGCCATCTGGTAATCTCTGGGGCTGTGCAGAATACTCTGGGCGGGGTCCCGGCACCAAGATGTCTGTTGCTGATGCTCAGGCAAAGTGCTCCCTCTCTGCTCATACCCCTTTCCACTGGCTGGAAGGTGGCCGGATGTCAGGGGCCTGTGCAGAATACACTCGGCGGGGTCCTGGAACCAAGATGTCTGCTGCTGATGCACAGGCAAAGCGTTCCTGGTCCGGTCGGACCCCTAACCACTGGCCAGAAAAGTGGCCAGCTGTCTGGGGCCCGAAAAGGGGGCTGCCTTGAAGCTCTGTGGCTCCCGCCGTCCCAGAAGCTTTTAGCTTCTGTATTCCGTACTCTCACCTGTGCAGAATACACTCAGTTGGGTCCCGAAACCAGGATGGCAGGATGTCTGCTGCTGATGCTCAGGCTAGGTGCTCCCTCTCTGCTCAGACCCCTTTCCTCCGGCCGGAAGGTGGCTGGAAGTCTGGGGCCTGTGCAGAATACACCCGGCAGGGTCCCGGAACCTTCTCCATGCTCTTTTAAAAGAGAGGACATTGAAAATTTTTATTTTATTTTATTTTATTTTATTTTATTTTTATACATTTGGGTATTGTGCCTGAATGTGTGTTTGTGTACCACCTGGTTTCCTGGTATCTGAAGAGGCTGTAAGAGGGCATGGAATATCCTGGTAGTAGTTACAAGCAATTATGAACTGCTATGTGAATGTTGGAAATCAAACCCCAGGCCACTACAATATTAATAATTGTTCTAAGCTGCTGAGCCATCTCTCTCTAGCCCCAATTTCTCTATTCCTAATGATTTGGTATGTGTGTTCTCATTTGCTAAGGGCAGACCTTGCTCGAAACTAATCAGTACCAAAGTCTAGCAAAAGATGTTCCTACAAGATTGCCGTTTTTTATGTAAACAAAGCCAGAATCAGTGCCACATAAAACCCGCTTTCTAAACTGAACTCTTACACATGAGATACTGCCAAGTATCAGAAAACTAAGGAGTCCTGACTGCAGAAATGCTTCTGGCTATCTTCATTTGCTTCTCCTATGTATCTGTGTTTAAAATGCAAAATATTGCATCTTACCCATAAGTGCACTGTTCCTTTCCCTACTAAATGCTCATGATGTTTTCACAGGTGCTCCACATAGCTTGCCTATTACTTGTCAGAACTATATGACCCAGCGGGCAGAAAAATAAGAACCTAAAAAGAAGTGTATGAATGTTTTAACTGAATGTATGTCTGTGCATCGCATGGGTGCATGAAGGCCACAGTAGGGCATTGAATATTCCAGAACTGGAGTTACAAATAGTTGTGAGATACTGTGAGGGTGCTGGGAATCAAAGTAGTCTTCTGACTAGTCCCAGAGATGCTCTGCACCAATATCCATTTTTCACTCTCAGCCTTCTCCCACCCTCCCTTCCTCCACACCTGATCACCCATCCTCATACCCCTTCTCACTTCCTATTCTACCCAGTTCCCTCTCTCCATCCACCTCTGAGTGAGTCACAGATCCTCTCTTGGGCTCTCCATATTATCCAGTTTCTTGGGTCTTGGATTGTAGCATGGTTATCCTATTCTTTATGGCCAATGTCCACTTACAAGTGAGTACAAACCATATATGCCTATTTGGAGAAGTGAATGTTACCTCACTCAGGATGATATTGTCAATTTCCATCCATTTGCTTGCATATTTCATGATGACTTTGTTTTTAATAGCTGACTAGTATTCCATTTTGTGTGTGTGTATGTGTGTGTGTGTGTATGTGTGTGTGTGAAAGAGAGAGAGAGAGAATGAGAGAGAGTGTGAGTGTGTGTGTGTGTATCCCATTTTCTTTATCCATTCTTTAGTTTGAACACCATCTAGATTTTTTCCAGTTTCTGACTATTAGGAATAGAACTATTACGAATATAGTTGAGCAAGTATCCCTGAGGTATAATTGGTCATATTTTGGGTATATGCCCAGGAACAGTATTGCTGGGTATTGAGGTAGAACTAATCCAAATTTTCTGAGAAAACACCAAATTGATTTCTAAAGTGGTTGTAGTAGTTTGCACTCCCACCAGCAAAGGAGTAGTGTTTCCCTTGCTCCACATCCTCACCAGCATGTGCTGTTAATTTAGTTTTTCATCTCAGACATTCTGATGGGTATAACATAGAATCTCAGAGTCATTTTGATTTGCATTTCCCTAATTACTAAGGATGTTGAACATATCTTTAAGTGTCTCTTGGCCATTAGAAATTCTTGTGTTGAAAATTCTCTGTTTAGCTTGGCACCCTATTTTTAAATTGGATTAACTGGTTTGTTGATGTGTAATTTCTTGAGTTCCTTATATAGTTTGAATATTAGTCCTCTCTCAGATGTAGGGTTGGTGAAGAGCTTTTCCCATTCTGTCGTCTGTCATTTTGTCCTATTGATGGTGTTCTTAGCCTTGCAAAAGCTTTTTACGTTAATGAGGTGCCATTTATTAATTGTTGATCATAGTGCTTGAGTTATTGGTGTTCTGTTCAGGATTTTTTTCTCCTGTACCAATGAGTTCAAGGCAGTTCTCCACTTTCTCTTCTATTAAACTTGGCGTGTCTAGTTTTATGTTAAAAACTTTGATCCACCTGAACTTGAATTTTGTGCAGAGTAATAGATGTTGGTCTATTTCCATTCTTCTATGCAAACTTGGGAGGGGGTGTTCCAGGGAGTCTATGAAATCCCTACTAGTGTGTGGTGAGGGGAGGGAAATATTGAGACAGAAATGGCCACATCCTGTAGATAGGCAGGACTTCCAGTGGAAGAAGGGGGACATCAACCCATCCACCAAAACTTCAACCCCAAATTTGTCCTGTCTACATGATGCACAGCAATAAAGATGGAGAAGAGACTGAAGGCATGCCCAACCAATGACTGGCTCAACTTGAGACTTATCTCATGGGAGAGAACCAATCCCTGATATTATTTATGATACTCTGCTATGCTTGAAGACAGGAACTAGCATAACTATTTCCTCAGAGGCTTCATCTAGCAGTGAATGGAAATGGATACAGAGACCCACAGTTAAACATCAGGCAGAGCTCCAGGAGTCTTGTGGAGGAGCTTGAGATAGAATTTGAGTGAGAATAAATTTATAAAATTTAAATTTAGTAATTCTAAGCATCTCTTGTGGATAATACTTTGTTGGTATATTTAGTGCATCAATGTAATAAGGAAAAAACAAAACAAACAAGAAAGATTTCTGATTCTTAGATTTTCTTCTGCAACTTGAAAATTGTACCTGTTTTTCTTCTTTTGCCACAGCTAGACATGCTTGGCCACAGCTTTGATCCCAGCACTGAGGAGACAGAGACTGAACCAGCAACCAAAGAACAGGCAGAGGCTAGACCTAGCCTCCCCTATGTTTGTAGCAAATGTGCAGCTTGCTCTTCATGTGGGTTCCCTAACAAGTGGAGTGGGGGCTGTTTCTGACTTTGTTGCCTGGCACTGGATCCCGTTCCTCTACCTGGACTATCTAATTGGGCCTCAGTTGGAGAGGATGTGCTTCTTCCTGCTGGGGCTTAGTTGTCCCAAGGTGATGTCTCTAAAGACAAGAGGAGGGGTTAATGTGGAGAGGGATTTGTAAGGACTGGGCTGAGAGAATAGGAGGAGTGGGCTGCAAATGGTATTTAAAGTAAATAAAAAATAAGTTACAGGAACAAAATAAAATTATTCCTCTGGAAGAGCAGCCAGTGCTCTAAATTCCTGAGCCATCTCTCCAGCCTCCAAGAATATCTCTCAATGAGAGTCATTCCTGTAATTTTGTGTGTTATCAAACTTGATCAAAAATAGATTCTGGGTAAATATAGTCTAAAACAGTTCACTAATAATATAGTGCTCTGAATTCTATCTTTTAAAAAGCTGTACTTTTAACTTAATTTAGTGTCAAAAACAAAACAAAAGAAACAACCCCAAGCACATACAGAATCAATTAACTAGCCAAGGCATACACCTGCAGGTAATCAGCAGCTGTCACATTTACATATTTATCTCATTTGGTCTAATGTGCTTATGTTTTGACTGAATAATTAACATCAAGTTGGCTTCGTTCTTTTCATAGTTTGTGCTCAATTGACTCTGCTATTTCCTCTGTTGGTGTCCGAGTGCCCCAAGGCCCAGAACATTTCATTTGTACAACTATACACTGTTCTTGTCAGGTTACATTTAATTAAAGCACAGCAGTATTAATAGAAATATTATACATCAGAGGTGTAAGCCAACCTTTACTACATAATTACTTTGCAAACAAACAAAACAAAACAACAACAAAACCCACACTGTGGCAAAAGAAGAAAAACAGGTACAATTTTCAAGTTGCAGAAGAAAATCTGAGAATCAGAAATCTTTCTTGTTTGTTTTGTTTTTTCCTTATTACATTGATGCACTAAATATACCAACAAAGTATTATCCACAAGAGATGCTTAGAATTACTAAATTTAAATTTTATAAACATTAAACAGTTTCTGAAGCTAGACATGCTTGGCCACAGCTTTGATCCCAGCACTGAGGAGACAGAAGCAGACAGATGTCTACAAGTTCTAGGTCATCTTAGGCTACATAGTGAGTTCCCTGCCAACCAGAGCTGCATAATTCGAGTGTGTCTCAAAAAAGCAAAACCAAACAACAGAAATTCTGGTTTTTGAATATTGTACCTGAATGTGGTACATACATGCAGCTGTGTGTATATGTATATACCTGTGTGAATCATTGAAAGTTTGTATTGGCTGGTTTTGTGTGTCAACTTGACACAAGCTGGAGTTATCACAGAGAAAGGAGCCTCCCTTGAGGAAATTCCTCAATGAGATCCAGCTATAAGACATTTTCTCAATTAGTGATCAAGTGAGGAGGTCCAAGCCCATGTGGGCAGTACCAACCCTGGGCTGATAGTATTGGGTTCTATAAGAATGCAAGCTGAATGCAAGCTGAGGGAGCGAGGGGAAGCAAGCCAGTAAGCAGCACCCTACATGCCCTCTGCGCCAGCTCCTGCCTCCAAGTTCCTGTCCTGTGTGAGTTCCTGTCCCGACTTCCAGCCAGGACAGATGTGAGCTCAAGAGAATATAAGCTGTCTCAGGTGTTTATACTCACCCCTATGTCTCTGTGATGTCTGACAGGTTCAGGCCTCAAAAGAGAAGCCAGCTTCTGATTCTCTGATGACTGGAAGATGAATGAATGATCCTGAAAGTCAATGTGAGAGGACTGTAGGTCAAAGCAGGAGCATAATTCTCTTTCAGGATTTGAAAGGAGATTAAGAAGAGTGCATACAGTTCTTGCAAAGGAGCCAAACTCACTTTTCAGCACCCATATTGGACGGTTCACAGCTGCCTATAACTCTGCTCCATAGGATCCAATATTCTCCTCTTGCCTCTGAAGGCATCCACACTAATGTGCACCTCATTACACAAAGACACACAAGCACACATGATCAGAAATTAAGTAAATTGAAAAAAAAATTCCACTACACCTCTCTAAAGAAGTGTCTATGCATATATAATTTTAATAGTTGAATTAATCAAGTATTCTAAGCAAGGACTTATGTACAGGTAAGAATTATTTGATTTTTCCTATTTGATTTTTGGATCACCTAAATATTATTCCAGGGTTATACATAAGAAATTGGTGAAAAGAAACAATGGAGAACATACAATGATTGCAGTGTTCATCCTTGCTCTTCATTTTCACTTTCTTAAAGATCCCAAGTCTAATCTATGAGTTTTAAATGTCTGCTCAGGAGCATCTTTAGATTTGACAGGGTGGCTGTGCTGTGAACTCCAAACATTCCATTGACACCTGTAGAATACCAAGGTCTTAGCTGTTGTCTGTATGAAACCTGCTGAAAATACTGGCTTGGCTTTTTTTGTCAGGATCTGTATACCTACATTTTGTCTTAGCTTTCTGGAAAAACTTTGGCAAAATACTGATTTTTTTCCCTTCAACATTCTTATACATAAACAATGGCTACTATTTCTGAGTAGTCAAGGTGAGTTACAGCAACACTAGGTGGTGCTGTAGTTTGAAATAACAGATGAAAGACTAAAGATGTTTAAGATCATAAAACTTGTAGTATTTACTACAAAAAAAGGAGGAGGAGGAGGAGGAGAAGGAGAAGGAGGAGAAGGAAGAAGAAGAAGAAGAAGAAGAAGAAGAAGAAGAAGAAGAAGAAGAAGAAGAAGAAGAAGGAGGAGGAGGAGGAGGAGGAGGAGGAGGAGGAGGAGGAGGAGGAGGAGAGAGGAGGAGGAGGAGGAGGAGGAGGAGGAGGAGGAGAAGGAGAAGGAGAAGAGAGGAGGAGGAGGAGGAGGAGGAGGAGAAGAAGGAGAAGGAGAAGGAGAAGGAGAAGGAGAAGGAGGAGAAGGAGAAGGAATCAACCTTATGCAGTTAGTGATTCAACTTAATGAATCAGTATTTGTCCTAGTTAGGGTTTTACTGCTATGAACAGATACCTTGACCAAAGCAACTTTTACAAGGACAAAATTTGAATGGGGCTGTATAGTTTCAGAGGGTCAGTCCGTTATTGTCAAGGCAAGAGCATGGTAGCATCCAAGCAGGCATGGTGCAAGAGAAGCTGAGAGTTCTATATCTTCATCTGAAGGCTGCTTGTGAAAGAACTGGCTTCCAGGTAGCCAGGATGAGGGTCTTAAGTCCCCCCCCCAACAGTGACACACCTACTGCAATAGGGCCATGCCTCCTAATAATGCAACTTTCTGGGCCAAGAATATACAAACCATCACAAGGGCTTTCACATTTTCTCATTGTTTCTTGTTTTGTCCTGTTCTTCTGTAGTCTTGTGGAGGCTATCTCTTTTCTGAAAAGGAAACAGATAAGGAATAGATCAGGGAGAGAGGGGAGGTCATGGGGGATCTAAGAAGAGTGGAGGAAGAGGAAAATGTGGTTGGGATGTATTGTATGAAAGAAGAATCTATTTTCAATATAAAATTAAATAATAAAATAAAGCCTAATCATAAAATAAAATTGATTAAATAAAAACTTCACCTGAATAGTTATACTCATGTAATAAACAAAGGTAATGCACAGTAAATTGGAAACAAAGCATGTTCTTGTGTTCTAAAAAGGCAATGTAGTCTTCTTGAGTAGTCAGCCAAGCCCCATATTGACTTAGGAAATACCATCCTGCTATATGATTAGAAAACTAAATCATTAAAGCAACTAAGCAGGCTTTGTCAGTAATTTTACCAAGATCTTCTTTCCATAAAATATTATGGGATACACTCACTGCCTGATGAGTACCATTATTATGATATACATAGGCACAAATGTTAAAAATGAATTATTAAAATTTTGTCTTTGTTTTTATTTTAAAAACATCATATCTTTGAAGAAGGAAATTCTCATTGAATTACAATCAATTACCAAAGTAGGGGAGAGAAAAGTATCATTTTTTAAAGAAAAAAATATGTATATTTACCTGTGTGTGTATGTGTGATTGCATGCAAGTGCACGTGATAGAATCCACATCTCAGTGACTTAACACCAAACACACACACACACACATTCTAAGAAACCCTAATAAAGATCATAAAATAAAAATAATAAAGATGATTCCTGTCCTCAAAGGAGGTAATTTTGGAAAGGAAAGCTATGTACACCCAGAAAAAAAAATTCTGAATAGCAATTCAAAGCACACATCAAGAAGAAGTGAAATATAGGAGGAACTAAGCAAGGCCTTGCCTCCTATGAGACTGATGTATGCACAATAAAAATCACCCGACAGAGGCAACTTGAGATAAGCCTGCTGTCCTGGAAACAGATGACACCAGATGGTGTGACAGGGCAAGCCAATGGATAGAGAACAGCACATCATCAGAGCAGCTGGGGACCAATAGGATGTTGGGAGGGGGTTATAAAGGTTCACTTATTTTCTGTAATAAATGAGTTCTGCTTTTGCCACTTGCCTGACTCCCAGGGTCTGTGTCTTTGATCCTGTGCCTCCCTACCCCTGCCTCCAAAGGTCCTATTGGAGAAAACAACAAAATGTAATATATTTTCTTAAATTAATAGTCCAAAGTATAAAAATGGTTCAGAGAAAAAATATTAGTATATATAACCTTAAAAGAAGAGAGAGATGGAGAGAGAGAGAGAGAGAATGGGGAAAGGGGAAGAGTGATAGAGAAAAGGGAAGAGAGAGAAGTGGGAGAGAGGAGAGTGAGGTAGGAAAGAGACAAGGTGGGGAATCCAACAAAGCATGCAGAAGTTTGGAAGAAGGCAGTAGTAGTTTAGGGAGGAATGCACCTTGGATCCACATGAAAGACCCCCGGAGGGCAGACCCTCACTCAAGCCTCGGGACAGCCGCATACCCAAGAAGACACTGAGACCGAACTTAAGATGTAGAGAGTAAGATTTAATAAAGCAACAACAAGAAAGCACATAAAAAGCACATAAACCAGAGCTCTGGGGTCGAAACTCATACACCAGGCATGGTGTAGAGGAGAATCGACCTCGACCCAAATTTTTCACAGGCTTATATAGGAAAAAGCCAAGGGGGGAGCAGGGTAGGAAAAGTACAAGTTTGCGTAACTAAGGGGTTTTGCCAAGGGTTTTTCTAAGGGGCTTTCCAAGGGGCTTTACGTAACCAAGGGGTCGTGTCCTATACTTGGCTATGTTCTGAGGTGGTTCTTTTATCTCAAAAATGTTCTGGGGGTTGTTCCAGGAAGCCCCTATCTCAAAAATGTTCTTGGAACAGTCCTCAGTTGGGAGGGGGTCGGACTCTGAGTTGAAGAGTTCAGGAATGTACTCTGGGGTGAAGAGTTCAGGAGTGTTCCGGGAACAATCTCCAGATGGGAGGGGTAGGACTTTGAGTTGAAGAGTTCAGGTGGCCAGTAATTTTTCTCCTTCACACAGAGTTGCTCAGAGACCCAAAAATTCTTCTATTTACGTGTTGTATTTCCCTTCAGAGAATTATATTACCATAGCATATCTAGAGTAAATAAAACACATCTTAGTGGCTCAACACCAACAATTCTTATTCACATAGTTATGCTCTAGAATAGAGAATGGTCATAGAGGAGTCAGGGAAGGCAGGATATCTGCTCCAGACAAACATTTGAACAGTCTCTGTGGCCCCTACAAAATCACCAGCCAGCAGTTATTGCTTGAGAAAATTACAAGACTTTAGTTATTTTCTTAATCTTATTTTGCTGTTTTAGGGTTTCTTTGGCATTAAAATGCCTCTTCACAGTCTCTAGGCTAATTATTACTGTTAGTTCCCATGGCTGGTAAAATTATAATAAGACTCCTAAAATTTCCACCATAAGATAATCATGTTTTCTATTGTGGTATGCCACTGAGTTTAGGCAGAATGAGAATATAATGTGAATCTATGATCAGATCGTCATTAAATGATGATCAACAGAGAAATCATTAGGGTAGTTAGGACCTATTCATATAAGATCTTAAAAACTGAATTATCTCTGAAGAATGCAATTTCCTATAACAGAAATGCCACTGCTGGCTTTGATGATAGATAGCAAATTCTAGGAGCTGAAAACAGCTACCAGCCAACAGCCAATAAAGTTATGAGAACTTCAGTTCTACAACCTCAAGGAATTGAATTCTGCCAACTACCAGTGATGTGGGAAGTCGATCTGGAACCTTAGATAAAACCAATGCTATTTATATACTTAAAGTCAGGTAAGACTGTAGCAAAGAACTCTCTTATGCGATTCTCAGACTTTTGATCCTATGAAACTTTGAGACAGTAAATTCTGCTATAAGCTGATAAATTGATTGTGTTACAATAAAAAGCAAATAAAACTCCAGAGTTTCTCCCCTATTTCTCAAGTACAATTATCTTCCTCTCTCCTTCCTCCCTCCTCCCTTCCTTCCTCCTTCTCCCACTTTGGTATACTAGACAGTGGTTTTCTTAAAATGAAGTACAATTGGCAATGGCAGTGTGTATATTAATAGATAAAGTCTCAAATGATGTGCTAACAAAAGTGTGGTATGTTACTTGTATCTGATTTTCTCTTTGATCTAAGGGACAGCATCAGGTTTATGAAAGCCATAGTGTCTTTCATAAGACACTATGAAGGTAGTGTTCAACTGTCAGAAAAGAAAACAAAAACAAAAACAAAATCAGTGCACAGTTCTGCAAAATGTATCCAGAACCGAAATCCCAAGCATACTATAAAAAGGTCAGAGTCTCAAAAATGCACAAATTTATTTTTATGGCAATATTTAAAATAAGGTAGAATTTTATTACCTATATATTTTTACTTAATAATATCCTATATTTTCAAACAGCATTGCATGATTCCCACCATGAAAATGATTCATTTTGACATGATTTAAACACAAAACAGTAAGTCAGCAGGCTGATTGCTCTATTCTAAAACACTCAGGGGGTAAGCAGATAGCTTCTGGCCAATTTTAGTTCTTTTCAGTCTGCATTTGGTGATGTCTACATTGGGTAATATTTTCAGGATGCTAGATCATCCCATAATTGTCATCTTTCCTTTGGGTCAACTTCAACTTGAGCTCAACTTTGAGTAAAATGATTCATAAATTTTCCCTGCCCATTATAATCCTAGGCAGAGTTAGCATGACACATATCTGGCATTTGTGTTGGCACTCCCCAATCTGACACTATTCTCTTCTGCTATTTTTAGATCTGACCTCAGAACCCTTTACAACACAGCTCTTTGTGAATCTTCTGTGAATTAATTACATGTAGAATGCCAGAAGAAACTTGTATATTCATCCATATAATAATACTGTGAAAAGTTCCATTCCCCTAATTCTTGACGATTCTAAAAAGCACTAAAACACTAAGTATTTCTATACTATATTAAGGTTTCATAATTTTTATAACTTATGGAATTTGTACCTTGACAAGTTTATATATGTATAAAGTACATTCTACTGTTTGTAGTCTTCTACATATGCTCTAATATCCATCAAAGCTCTCTTGTCTGCTCTTTCCAATAAGCCAGTTTTCCACATTCATGTTTGTTTGTTTTTATTGTTTTTAGACCTATTGAGTTTTCCCACGATTGCTAGTGGCTGGGCATGATCAATGGAGCCTGATGTGCTTGCTCTTGAGTGGGGACATTCCAATGATGGTATTTGCCCCACCTCCTGAATGCATCTGTAGCAAATAGTTCAACAAAGAGGAGTAGGGTTTCATGAGTCATTCATTTATTTATTGTAGCTGTCCAGAAGCCATGGATGAACTGGGTTACCTGAAAGGGAGAGGCTGGAAATGAAAAAGGATGGGCAGGTGAAAGAATGATGAAGCCAAGATAAAGGTTTCTGATCAAGGCTCAAAGTTTAATTTTCTACTCTGTGTTTATATAGTTTATGTAGGGAAAACCCCACAGACCCATCCTTTGTTTCAGCTGGATTATCTTGCAAAGCAAGATCAGCAGGCAGTCTGCTTCTGCAGAAAACTGCAAGTGCAGAAGACTCCACCTAGTTGGGTAAGGTCAGTGGAAGACCAAATGTAGCAGCCAATTAAGATCTGTTTAGCCTGCTCAAGGTTAGGAAAATGGCTTTATTTATTTATTTATTTATTTATTTATTTATTTATTTATATTTTTTACATCCCAACTACTGCCCACCTCACTAAATCCCTCTCTCAGATTTTCTCTCCCTAATCCCTCCCATGTTCCTCTGACAAGATGCCCCCCACCCTGTGTCCCCCCAACCGTGTCAAATCAACTCTCTTCAGGGATAGAGTCATCCTCTCCCACTGAGGTTAATTAAGGCAGCCCTGCTGGGGGGACTGGATTCTTTTTTTTTTTTTTTTTTTTTCTATTTCTTTAAGTGTATACTTAATTTTTTTTAAATTTTTAATATTTTTATTACATATTTTCCTCAATTACATTTCCAATGCTATCCCAAAAGTCCCCCATAGCGCCCCCCACTTCCCTACCCACCCATTCCCATTCTTTTGGCCCTGGCATTCCCCTATATTGGGGCATATAAAGTTTGCAAGTCCAATGGGCCTCTCTTTCCATTGATAGCCGACTAGGTCATCTTTCGATACATATGCAGCTAGAGACAAGAGCTCCGGGGTCCTGGTTAGTACATCATGTTGTTCCAACAATAGGGTTGCAGATCCCTTTAGCTCCTTGGGTACTTTCTCTAGCTTCTCCATTGGGAGCCCTGTGATACATCCAATAGCTGACTGTGAACATCCACTCCTGTGTTTGCTAGGCCCCGGCATCGTCTCACAAGAGACAGCTATATTTGGGTCCTTTCAGCAAAATCTTGCTAGTGTATGCAATGGTGTCAGCGTTTAGAAGCTGCTTATGGAATGGATCCCTGGATACATCAGTCTCTAAATGGTCCATCCTTTCATCACAGCTACTAACTTTGTCTCTGTAACTCCTTCCATGGGTGTTTTGTTCCCAATTCTAAGAAGGTGCACAGTGTCCACACTTTGGTCTTCATTCTTCTTGAGTTTCATGCGTTTAGCAAATTGTATCTTATATCTTGGGTATCCTAAGTTTTGGGCTAATATCCACTTATCAGTGAATACATATTGTGTGAGTTCTTTTGTGATTGTGTTACTTCACTCAAGATGATGCCCTCCAGGTCATCCATTTGGCTAGGAATTTCATAAATTCATTCTTTTTAATAGCTGAGTAGTACTCCATTGTGTAAATGTACCATAATTTCTGTATCCATTCCTCTGTTGAGGGACAACTGGGTTCTTTCCAGCTTCTGGCTATTATAAATAGGGCTGCTATGAACATAGTGGAGCATGTGTCCTTTTTACCAGTTGGGACATCTTCTGGATATATGCCCAGGAGAGGTATTGCTGGATCCTCCGGTAGTACTATGTCCAATTTTCTGAGGAACCGCCAGACTGATTTCCAGAGTGGTTGTACAAGCTTGCAATCCCACCAACAATGGAGGAGTGTTCCTCTTTCTCCACATCCTCACCAGCATCTGCTGTCACCTGAATTTTTGATCTTAGCCATTCTGACTGGTGTGAGGTGGAATCTCAGGGTTGTTTTGATTTGCATTTCCCTGATGATTAAGGATGTTGAACATTTTTTCAGGTGTTTCTCTGCCATTCGGTATTCCTCAGGTGAGAATTCTTTGTTCAGTTCTGAGCCCCATTTTTAATGGGATTATTTGACTTTCTGGAGTCCACCTTCTTGAGTTCTTTATATATATTGGATATTAGTCCCTTATCTGATTTAGGATAGGTGAAGATCCTTTCCCAATCTGTTGGTGGTTTTTTTGCCTTATTGAAGGTGTCTTTAGCCTTGCAGAAGCTTTGTAGTTTCATGAGATCCCACTTGTCAATTCTCGATCTTACAGCACAAGCCATTACTGTTCTATTCAGGAATTTTTCCCCTGTGCCCATATCTTCAAGGCTTTTCCCCACTTTCTCCTCTATAAGTTTCAGTGTCTCTGGTTTTATGTGAAGTTCCTTGATCCACTTAGACTTGACCTTAGTACAAGGAGATAGGAATGGATCGATTCGCATTCTTCTACATGTTAACAACCAGTTGTGCCAGCACCATTTGTTGAAAATGCTGTCTTTCTTCCACTGGATGTTTTTAGCTCCCTTGTCGAAGATCAAGTAACAGTAGGTGTATGGGTTCATTTCTGGGTCTTCAATTCTATTCCATTGGTCTATTTGTCTGTCACTATACCAGTACCATGCAGATTTTTATCACAATTGCTCTGTAGTAGAGCTTTAGGTCCGGCATGGTGATTCCACCAGAGGTTCTTTTATCCTTGAGAAGAGTTTTTGCTATCCTAGGTTTTTTGTTATTCCAGATGAATTTGCAGATTGCACTTTCTAATTCGTTGAAGAATTGAGTTGGAATTTTGATGGGGATTGCATTGAATCTGTAGATTGCTTTTGGCAAGATAGCCATTTTTACAATGTTGATCCTGCAAATCCATGAGCATGGGAGATCTTTCCATCTTCTGAGATCTTCTATAATTTCTTTCTTCAGAGACTTGAAGTTTTTATTTTACAGATCTTTCACTTCCTTAGTTAGAGTCACGCCAAGATATTTAATATTATTTGTGACTATTGAGAAGGGTGTTGTTTCCCTAATTTCTTTCTCAGCCTGTTTATTCTTTGTGTAGAGAAAGGCCATTGATTTGTTTGAGTTAATTTTATATCCAGCTACTTCACCGAAGCTGTTTATCAGGCTTAGGAGTTCTCTGGTGGAAATTTTTAGGTTCACAGATATATACTATCATATCATCTGCAAAGAGTGATATTTTGACTTCATCTTTTCCAATTTGTATCCCTTTGATCTCCTTTTGTTGTCGAATTGCTCTGGCTAGGACTTCAAGTACAATGTTGAATAGGTATGGAGAAAGTGGACAGACTTGTCTAGTCCCTGATTTTAGAGGGATTGCTTCAAGCTTCTCACCATTTACTTTGATGTTGGCTACTGGTTTGCTGTAGATTGCTTTTATCATGTTTAGGTATGGGCCTTGAATTCCTGATCTTTCCAAGACTTTTATCATGAATGGGTGTTGGATCTTGTCAAATGCTTTCTCCGCATCTAACGAGATGACCATGTGGTTTTTGTCTTTGAGTTTGTTTATATACTGGATTACATTGATGGATTTCCGTATATTGAACCATCCCTGCATCCCTGGGATGAAACCTACTTGGTCAGGATGGATGATTGTTTTGATGTGTTCTTGGATTCGGTTAGCAAGAACTTTATTGAGGATTTTTGCATCAATATTCATAAGGGATATTGGTCTGAAGTTTTCTATCTTTGTTGGGTCTTTTTGTGGTTTAGGTATCAGAGTAATTGTGGCTTCATAGAATGAGTTGGGTAGAGTACCTTCAGTTTCTATTTTGTGGAATAGTTTGTGAAGAACTGGGATTAGATCTTCTTTGAAGGTCTGATAGAACTCTGCACTAAACCCATCTGGTCCTGGGCTTTTTTTAGTTGGGAGACTATTAATGACTGCTTCTATTTCTTTGGGGGATATAGGGCTGTTTAGATCATTAACCTGATCTTGATTCAACTTTGGTACCTGGTATCTGTCTAGGAACTTCTCCATTTCATCCAGGTTCTCCAGTTTTGTTGAGTATAGCCTTTGGTAGAAGGATCTGATGGTGTTTTGGATGTCTTCAGGATCTGTTGTTATGTCTCCTTTTTCATATCTGATTTTGTTAATTAGGATGCTTTCCCTGTGCCCTCTAGTGAGTCTGGCTAAGGGTTTATCTATCTTGTTGATTTTCTCAAAGAACCAGCTCCTTGATTGGTTGATTCTTTGAATAGTTTTTCTTGTTTCCACTTGGTTGATTTCACCCCTGAGTTTGATTATTTCCTGCTGTCTACTCCTCTTGGGTGAATTTGCTTCCTTTTGTTCTAGTGCTTTTAGGTGTGTTGTCAAGCTGCTAATGTGTGCTCTCTCTAGTTTCCTTTTGGAGGCACTCAGAGCTATGAGTTTTCCTCTTAGAAATGCTTTCATTGCGTCCCATAAGTTTGGGTATGTTGTGGCTTCATTTTCATTGAACTCTAAAAAATCCTTAATTTCTTTCTTTATTCCTTCCTTGACCAAGGTATCATTGAGAAGAGTGTTGTTCAGTTTCCACGTGAAGGTTGGCTTTCTATTATTTATTTTGTTATTGAAGATCAGCCTTAGTCCATGGTGATCTGATAGGATGCATGGGACAATTTCAATATTTTTGTATCTGTTGAGGCCTGTTTTGTGACCAATTATGTGGTCAATTTTGGAGAAGGTACCATGAGGTGCTGAGAAGAAGGTATATCCTTTTGTTTTAGGATAGAATGTTCTGTAGATATCTGCCAGATCCATTTGATTCATAATTTCTCTTAGTTTCTCTGTGTCCCTGTTTAGTTTCTGTTTCCATGATCTGTCCATTGGTGAAAGTGGTGTGTTGAAGTCTCCCACTATTATTGTATGAGGTGCAATGTGTGCTTTGAGATTTACTAAAGTTTCTTTAATGAATGTGGCTGCCTTTGTATTTGGAGCATAGATATTCAGGATTGATAGTTCCTCTTGGAGGATTTTACCTTTGATAAGTATGAAGTGTCCCTCCCTGTCTTTTTTAATGACTTTGGGTTGGAAGTCAATCTTATCAGATATTAGAATGGCTACTCCACCTTGTTTCTTCATACCATTTGCTTGGAAAATTGTTTTCCAGCCTTTCATTCTGAGGTAGTGTCTATCTTTTTCTCTGAGATGGGTTTCCTGTAAGCAGCAAAATGTTGGGTCTTGTTTGTGTAGCCAGTTTGTTAGTCTATGTCTTTTTATCGGGGAGTTGAGTCCATTGATATTAAGAGATATTAGGGAAAAGTAATTGTTGTTTCCTGTTATTTTTGTTGTTAAAGTTGGCATTTTGTTCTTGTGGCTGTCTTCTTTTAGGTTTGTTGAGGGATTACCTTCTTGTTGTTTCTAGGGCGTGGTTCCTGTCCTTGTATTGGTTTTTTTCTGTTATTATCCTTTGAAGGGCTGGATTCGTGGAGAGATAATGTGTGAATTTGGTTTTGTTGTGGAATACTTTGGTTTCTCCATCTATGTTAATTGAGAGTTTGGCTGGGTATAGTAGCCTGGGCTGGAATTTGTGTTCTTTTAGTGTCTGTATAACATCCGTCCAGGATCTTCTGGCTTTCATAGTCTCTGGTGAAAAATCTGGTGTAATTCTCATAGGCTTGCCTTTATATGTTACTTGGCCTTTTTCTCTTACTGCTTTTAGTATTCTATCTTTATTTAGAGCATTTGTTGTTCTGATTATTATGTGTCGGGAGGTATTTCTTTTCTGGTCCAGTCTATTTGGAGTTCTGTAGGCTTCTTGTATGTTCATGGGCATCTCTTTCTTTAGATTTGGGAAGTTTTCTTCTATAATTTTGTTGAAGATGTTTGCTGGTCCTTTGAGTTGAAAATCTTCATTCTCATCCACTCTTATTATCCGTAGGTTTGGTCTTCTCATTGTGTCCTGTATTTCTTGGATGTTTTGAGTTAGGATCTTTTTGCATTTTACATTTTCCTTGATTGTTGTGCGGATGTTCTGTATGGAATCTTCTGCACCTGAGATTCTCTCTTCCATCTCTTGTATTCTGTTGCTGATGCTGGTATCTATGGTTCCAGATTTCTTTCCTAGGGTTTCTATCTCCAGTGTTGCCTCATTTTGGGTTTTCTTTATTGTGTCTACTTCCCTTTTTAGGTCTAGTATGGTTTTGTTCATTTCCATTATCTGTTTGGATGTGTTTTCCTGTTTTTCATTAAGGACTTCTTCCTGTTTGATTAGGTTATCCTGTTTTTCTTTAAGGATTTGAAACTCTTTAACTGTGTTCTCCTGCAATTCTTTAAGGGATTTTTGTGCTTCCTCTTTAATGTCTTCTACCTGTTTACCAGTGTTCCTTTGTATTTCTTTAAGTGTGTTATTAAAGTCCTTCTTGAAGTCCTCTACCATCATCAGGAGATATGCTTTTAGATCCATGTCTAGCTTTTCCGGTGTGTTGGGGTGCCCTGGACTGGGCGAAGTGGGAGTGCTGGGTTCTGATGATGGTGAGTGGTCTAGTTTTCTGTTAGTAAGATTATTCCGTTTACCTTTCGCCATCTGGTAATCTCTGGGGTTAGTTGTTGTCGTTGTCACTGTTTAAAGATTGGAGCAGAAGCTGTGTTCCACTCACCAGCAGTCTCAAAATCCTGTGGCGGGGGTCGTGGGTAGCTGGCAGTACCCTGGTGCTGGTCCAGCTGGAAGAGGCCTGTGGTCCTACTCAGGCCGGTTTTCTGCTTCCCTAACTAATGCAGTCTCAGGTCCTGCGCTCAATTGGATTGGAGCAGAAGCTGTGTTCCACTCTCCAGAAGTCTTAAGATCCTGTGGCGGGTGTTGTGGGTAGCTGGCGAGTGTCAGCCGACCCTGCGCCCTAGCTACCCTGGTGCTTTTCTGACCGGAAGAGGCTTGTGGCCCTATGTAGGCCGGATTTCTCTCTCCCCAACCAGAGCAGTCTCAGGTCCCGCGTGATTGGACTGGAGCAGAAGCTGTGTTCCACTCACCAGCAGTCTCAAAATCCTGTGGCGGGGGTCGTGGGTAGCTGGTCGTCGGTCAGCCGACCGACCCTGGGCTCTAGCTACCCTGGTGCTGATCAGGCCGGATGAGGCCTGTGGCCCTACTACTGGGGACTGGATTCTACAGACAGGCAAAAGCTTTAGGAACAGCTCCCACTCCAAGTTGTTAGGGGAACTACATGGAGACCTGAATATATGGTACATGTGTGTGGAGCCTCTGTCCACCTCTGTATGCTCTTTGGTTGGTGACTCAGTCTGTTGGAACTCCTCAGGGTCCAGGTTAGTTGACTCCGCTGGTCATTCTGTGGCATTCCTATTCCCTTCAGGTCCTTCAATCCTTCTCCAGGCTCTTCCATAAGAGTCCCCAACTTCTGGGTCAAAAATTTTGAAGATAGTTTGGTGACACCATCCCTCCACTGGGGGCCTTGTCTATCTACTAGAGGTAGTCTCTTCAGGTTCTATCTCCCTACTATTGGGTATTTCAGCTAAGGTCATCTCAAGTGAGTCCTGTGAACTTCTCACATCACAAGTTTCTGGAACATTCTAGAGTTCCCCCTCCCCAATCCACAATCCCTGCAGCAGCATATTTCCATTCATTCTCATGACCCTCTGTGCTTCTTTCCTGTCTCTTCCCATGCTTGTTCCTCTCCCCCACCCCCACTTCCCTCTCACAACCATGGCCCTCCCTCCCTCTGCCTCCTGCGATTCTTTTCTTTTCTTCATTTTTTTTTATTCTTTAATCTTTTCTTTATAGTCCGGTCTACCCGCCTCTGACTGGCCCTCATCCCATACCTCCTCTCCATACTATCTCCAAGAGAATGTCCCCACCCACCTGGCCCCACCCCACCAGACCTCTCCACTCCCTGGGGCCTCAAGTCTCTCAAGGGTTAGGTGCATCTTCTCTCACTGAGGCCAGAACAGTCAGCCCTCTGCCGTATATGTGCCTCATATCAGCTGAATTATGCTTCCTGGTCAGTGACTCAGTGTCTGAGAGATCTTGGGGCTCCAGGTTAGGATAACTGGACCAACTCCATTGATGCTCAATTTCTTCTTTGAATACAAGAAAGAGGTGCTATCAGGAGCAGACAGGTCTCTAGTCAAATAATCTTTAATAAAGAAAAATCCATAAACATCATATTCTGTGTACTTCTGACACCTTTGAAGACTATTTATCTACCCAAAGAATCTCTGTACTGTTAAGTCTTGATTGCTCACTGCCAATTCTCATTGAACTATCTCAGAAACATCCTTTTAATGAATTCAACACTACAAGTATACTATCTGACCCTTAACTTGTATTGCTTAACCATCTAAAATGAGTTTATAATATCAGTTATAGAAGGACTGGGTATAAGCCTTGTATTCTTAAATGTGTTATATAGGCACAATACCTATATGAGAGTAACAATATTAATCATAATTTTATATCAATAAGAAATTCATACCAATGAGATCTTTAAATTTGTATCACATAAATTCTGTGCCAGTGTAGGAGATTATAACTTCAACTTTGTTTCAATTATAAAGATTTCTATCTGCCAGGCAGTGGTGGTGCATGCCTTTAATCCCAGCAGAGGCAGAGGCAGGCAGATTTCTGAGTTCAAGGCCAGCCTGGTCTACAGAGTGATTTCCAGGACAGCCAGGGCTATACAGAGAAACCCTGTCTTGAAAAAGCATAATAATAATAATAATAATTCAGGGTTCTGATCCAACACTGAAAGCCTCACCTCTGTGTTTTCTTTGCTTTTCTTACTTTTTGAATTTACTTTTAAATGTCAGGATTACTATTATTACTATTATTATATAATTATTATTTCCCACTAACTGGGGAAATTTTTTTATTAATTTTGCTTGTGTATCTGTATTTGTATCAATACATTTGCTGGAATGCAGGTGCTCAGGGAGGCCAGAGGCTTCCCTGGAGTGGGCAGTCATTACAGATAAATAATAAAAGTATAAATAAATAATAAACATAAAAATAAACACAAATATAACTTTCATGGAATAAAACAAACAAGCAAGGAATAGTACTGCTGGGTATCAAACCTATGAGGAAAGATAGGAGCTCTAGCCTAGGCAGCATAAAGCACTGTATAAAATGGGTGTGCTGGCCTGTGCCTGTAATCCTGGCACTCAGGAGATAGAAAGACAAGAATCAGGACATCTCCAGCAACATATCAAATAGTAACCAACCTGGGAAAATAGGGACCCACTAAAAATAAACATAAAAAAATAAAATAAAAAAATTTAAATCAACATGCAAATGTTTACAGCAAACCATTACAAAAAAGTATTCTTGGAAATAAAAATACAAATAGGAAACCAGAAGTGGTGGCACATGCCTCTAATCCCAGCACTCAAGAGACAGAGACAAGTCAATCTCTTGTCAATTTGAGGCCAACCAGGTCTACACTGAGAAACCCTGTCTTGAAAAACAAAACAAAACAAAACCTAAAAACAAACAAACAAAAAGTACAAACAGAAATTTTAGCTATTCCACTGCTGTTCTAATTTGGTCTGTTAGTTTTGTTTCACATAACTAGGAGGCTCATCAGACATAAGCCTGGGGAGGGACAGGGCAGGTCATAAAGAGTTTTTCTCTGCATAGAAGACACTGTTCTGGAACTTAGTTTATCCTTCACTGTCTCCCAGGGACTAGACTTCCATGCCCAACTTCCTTTTATTTCTTTAACTCCTTGAAGGCTTTGTGTTTGTATGTTTGTTAGTTCTAAATAACTTGTTCTGTTACTTTATTTTATTGTACATTAACCTCACCAAGATGGAAGCCACCATGTAGATGGCAGCCATCTAGGCTGCTGACCTCACCAAGATGGAAGCAACCATGTGACCTACTTTTCAAGGTCATTTTTTGTTCTCTGTTGATTAGCCTCTAGAAGACCAGAACTTAAACCCAGTTTGCATGGGCACAATTGTAAGGAGAAACTCAAAAATACTCAAAAGTCTCATAACATCCACAGCTATGGTTTTTTGCTTTTTTGTTTTTTTGCTTTTATGTTTTTTAAATGCCAGGTGAGTTGATCATTTTAATTTTAATTTCTATTATTATTTTTAATTAAAATGTATAATAAAGGATAAATAAAATTAGTCAATTTATCTCCTTCTGCATGCTAGGAAGACCTAATTAGTTTTGATTTATTGGAGATAGGCTTTCTCAGTGTAGAGTTCATAGTTAGACAGATAGACAGACAGACAGACAATAAAAGTGAGATTAAATAAATAGATAAAATAAATATAAACCTAAATGTAATTAATTATCTTGGAACTCATTATGTAGATCAGGTGTAAGAATGATACCCCAGGGGTTGGGGATTTAGCTCAGTGGTAGAGCGCTTGCCTAGCAAGCACAAGGCCCTGGGTTCTGTCCTCAGCTCTGGAAAAAAAAAAAGACAAGAATGATACCCCAGACTCAAATCGTATGCAAAACCAAAGCGCAATTATTTACACAGCACAATTTTCTGCATGCAGAGGTTTCCCCAATCAGGAACAGAGTCACCCAGTGGACTGTCAAGTCCAGCTATATTGTCAGTTGGGAACATTCCAGGGAGGGGTATGTGTCCTTTTACCTTGATAGGTTAGCACTATCTCTAGGAGTCTGGCTAATTCTATACATGGTTAGTGCTCTGGGGACCTTTCAGGGTGGTTGATTACTCATTCTATTTGCCTATTTTTCCTTCAGGCCAGATGACAAGGTGTCCTTGAATTGGCTGACTGTGGCTGTGTTTGGCAGACCACAGATTCTTGGACCCATGTTCTCATTTTTGGAAAACAGCAACTTATAACTACTTTACAATTACTAAGTTGCAGCCTGTCATGGAGTCAGCTTAGCCTGACCTTAGCCACTTCAAAGGCAGCTTTGACATCAGAGATTCCCCCATTGAATATGTGCTCTACTGTACTGAATCCAATGCTTCTAATGTTACATTCTCTCTCACATAAACACATACTTGTTTGTTTGTTGCATTCGTTTATTTTAGCAAGTATGGTCTAAAGCCTACACAAGCCCAGCCACAAGAAATAAATAAGTAAAAATCTCTGAAAAACAAGTATTGGGTGGGCACTCAATAGGCCATGAACACACACACACACACAGAGATAGATATATATATATATATATATAGAGAGAGAGAGAGAGAGAGAGACAGAGACAGAGAGAGACAGAGAGACAGAGAGACAGAGAGACAGACAGAGACAGAGACAGAGGCAGAGACAGACAGAGACAGAGAGGTGGAGGAGTGGGGGAGAAGGGGATAGAGGAAAGAGAGGTGAATGAAACAATTTCAATCTCCATGCATTTCTCCCTTCTCTGACTATGGAGGAGAGATTGAGGAAAGCTCAAGCAGTGGATACTGCAGAAGCCTGGAGAGTCAGAGACCAGAATGACCTACTACACCAATAGCTATTTTGCTGAGGGTAGATCCAGTCAGGGTCTGTCAACCCAGGGAGAATCAGGGTTCTTGTACTCAGGTGGACAAGGAGTTGGTGAATGACAAACAGACACGAACACAAGAGAGTGCTGAATCTGAGTGTAATTTCTCAAAGCAAGCACCAAACTTATATAGTCATTATAGAAGAAAACAGGGAAGTTAGGTGATACATCAGCCAAGATACATTGAGGTCATAATGACTCTTTACACAGAACTGAAAAATGCATACACAAAAGCTGCAAGAACCAGTCAGTTGTTACAACTGAGATAAAATCAGCCCTATCTTAAGTCAGCTTATTCTTAGGAGCCAGGTGCAAGGGCTTCATGCTCCAGGTAAAACAGCTTCATACCCTAGCCACAATTCTAGTCTATTGTATAACCCACCACCAGGGGTCCCTTAGTCAACACCTAATTGTGCTATTCTTCTGGGCTTTGTGAGGTTCCATTCTTGCTAACATTTCTGTGAATAACATGATACTCTAGTTCCTTTTTAAACCACAACCCAACTTCTTCCTAGACCATTGTAAATTCCTGCATATGGGGTGACTCAGCTGTTATTCTAAGTGCTTCTGGGGAACCTTCATTTATCAGAGGAGTCCACCAACTTTCTTCTATTTTGTAATGTAGTCTGCCATACATGACTGTAATGAGAATTCTAAGTTTACTTTGTTGAACTTGCCCTGAGATTTCTAACTCTTATCCAGTAAACTGCAATGCCTGATTTCTTTCACTCTCTCCTTCAACACTGGAGGCATTTTGTCTGAATAAGTGACATTCTCACAAAATTCCAAGCCCAAGGTCAGTTCAACAATTGAGTAGGATGTTGGGGTGCCAGGGGTGGCCAGGAAACAAAGTCCAATCTAATTTGGCTATTTGCCAAATCACCCCTTGGGGGCACTTATAATAAAACAATACTGAAAGAAAGTGTGCAAAACCCTTTACCTACACTTGCAATGACAAATCTGGACCACATCTGTGTTATGGGATGACAAGGATCTCCAGGAGACCAGTTTCCATGAAATTTTTTGCCTCAGGACTCCAGCCAAGCTTTTGGACTTGTCACTCAGACTCCACTGGAGTGAATGTGGCACTATTTCACTGAAGATATAGATACAGATGCTAAGGACTCTACCCATCCTAGCCTGCTAAAAGTAACGGCAGTGGCCATGGATCAGAGGCACAAGAAATTTACAATTCTAGTATGTTTTACTGTTGTTCTTCAGAATTTTTTGTTTTTGTTATTGTTGGTGGTTGTTTGTTTATTGTCATGTATTTCCAGGAAGTATGCATTCATTGATCTGTGTACATTAGAAATAATCAAGTCTTATCAAGTATTTTTACGTAAAAATGGGGAAAACAGCATGCACATGTAGTTTTTCCCCACTATTGTTTTTGTTTCATGTGCCTAGGAGGCTCCTCAGATATAATTCTGTAACACTAAAATGGATGACAGAAGCTTAATCAATAGCCTGTTTCTGCTCCTACCTATCATGTCTCTGTCTTTCATGGGTTCATGTCCCACCACCTACAGGGCAGGCAACAAGCAGCTCACAAACATCCACAACTCTAATTTCAACAGATCTGCCACCTTCATCTGTCTTCTGAATACATCAGAAATGCATAGGATAGATCGATAGATAGGCAGGCAACCTCCTCCCTCCTCATACAAAATAAATAATAAAGTCAGGTCATCGGGCAGGTTGGCCAGTGTTGGACTCCAGGACTGCATATACCATGGAACTGGTAGATTAGGGTCACAATTCAGGTTCCAGAGGTGAACTGTGACATTGAATTAAGACCCTATAGAGTTTTTATGCCTTAAATCTACAACCATCTGTGCCAAGTTATTCCATCAATCTGGATTTAGGGGTAGGGGAATTCCTTACAGATATATATCCTGCTCCCATTGCTTTGTGTGTTCAACTGTGGCAGGGAACTTGCCTTGTCTAAAATTCATGCCTTAATTCACCAACCAGAATGTCATTTACCCAGGTACATGACTCTTTCTGCCAAGTAGGAGGCCAGTTTCCAGGGAGGTCTTGGGAACTTAAATTTTACTCAACCCCTACTCAAAATTAAAATCTTATTCCAAATAGTTCCTTATATTGTTTCAAGTGTGTCTCTTATGTTGGGGTCCAGCCCAAGATCAAATTAAAAAAAAACATAAAAATTCATACATAGGTGCAGGAAATGCTGCTGGATATTTAGTTCAGGTCCAAGCTTATTGTGGGTAACTGTACAAAGCAGTTCTACTGATTTTTATCATGACTGATTTCCCAGGGCACAGAACCTAACAAAGCACGTAATCAACTTGGGCATGGGACAGTTTCCTAGAAACAGCAGAAACAACACATGATAGTGTTTCCTTATAATAATAGTACCAGCTCAAAATAGCAGGCTAGTCAGGTAACAGTTACCTACCTAGATCTTAACATTTTACCTAGGCCTTAACATTCCATCTAAGCCTTAGTGTTTCACCTAGACATTAACAGCCAGCAGCTTTGCCCTCTGAACCACCTCACTGCAATGGAAATTTTATATTGAATTGCTACTACACTATTGCTTTTTTTGCTCATCCTTTGATGATTCCTCTAGTTGTTTTTCATTTCCCATGCATGCATGCATACATGTATATATGGATGGATACCTTTTTCTGTATTCATTTATTTAGTAGAGGCAAAGTCTCTCTACATGGTGGCAAAACATACAAGGCAGATCATGCTGGCCTCTCACTCTTTCCTCTCCTACTACATCCCCGGTACTGAGATTAAAGGCATGCATCACCATGCCAACTTCTGAAGGTTCCAGCTTAACATTACAAACTCCATTTTGCTTTTAGATTCCTATTATGAATAACTTGCCCTCAGAGTGAACTCAGCTACTGGAAAAACTCCAACTTGTTCCAGGTAACAATCACAATTCTCCTGGTCAAGTAGCCACTCCACTCCTAGCAACAACCAATTAGTTCTTAAGGGAAAAGTACCTAATGTCTAAAGTAGATTGATTTAGCTAGCAGCCATTGTTCATACAAAGCTGAAATTATTAATAGCCAATAGAAGTACAGCAAGAAATTGTTAACTAACCATGTAATTACCAAGTTGAAATGTCTCTCACCCTGATACCATAATAAAAGGCAAGGCTGTTATCAGCACAGTACCTTGCACACAATCTGCTGTGCTGGAGAGGGCCTGAGCTCCAGATTAAATAAAGACTCTTTGCTTTTACAAGTGCATTGGACTCCTGGTGGATTTTGGTGGTCTATAGGAACCTTGTGATCTGAACATAACATCTCAGGGCTCCATTGATATCCCCATGACAGCCCTGACCAGGATCCTGACCATTGTGCCATTAACAGAAGACTGGATCCCCCTTGTTTTTTGGAAGAAACCCAACAGGTCTCACTCTCCACATCGCAAGTAGTCATCATCTCAATTTTGCTTTTCATATTGTATATTAATGGGCATTGTTTATCTGTGAACTTTGGTTGTTTGCTTATGGGATTTTTGTCTGTTTTATTGTACATTATTTTTATTTTTGAATTAAAAATAATGGGAAAGAGCAGACATGTACTCTGACACCCAGCCTGGGTTTAAGGAGTATGCTCCTGAAAATCCATCTGGGAGAACTTACTCATTCTCATTTGATTTCCAAATCTGCTGTGGTTCTGAGGTCTTCTATTCACAGGGAGGAAGAACACCCAAAACTGCTTTTTGATTTGTTAGTTTTTATTTAAATGGCAGTCAGTCTCCTTTTCTGTGGTGCACAGAGGAAGAGACTATCTGAAGCAAACTTTCTGTTTTGCTTTGGTTTTCCTGGGAACATTGCTCTTTGGTTGTCTATGTATATTTTGTTCATGGTATTTTATCCTCATGTATAAGTTATTGTTTGATTCCTAAGGATGGGGCAGACAGCCAGCTCCTCTCCCCTGGACTTAGTCTAGTTACATTTTAAGAATTTCAGGTGCCTGGTGGAGATCTAAGATTACCTATAAAATTGGAAAAGTTAAACATCTTTTAAGGTATCTTTAACTTTTGAACCATAGAACATCTGACTCCTGGGGACCATCAGGATCCAGGGACATGGAAATTCCACCCAACCAGTGGCATGGTTTCCTTCTAGTCTGAGCCTGTGCCTTGGGCAGACCTTGGGTGCAAACTCCACAGCCAATACCACAACACTCAGAGCAAGCTCTACTCCCAAGTGCTCTAACATGCCCAGGGTCACAGGATCACAGGATCAAAGGATCTCAGGAGCATGGTCACACCTGGGTCTCTGGGTCCTAGAGGCAGTGTGACTCCCAGGAGCTCTGACACACACAGTATCTCAGTATCACAAGATCCCAGAATCATAGTATCAAAGAGATAGCTGGACTCTGAGGAGCTCTGACATAACCAGGATCACAGAAAGGATAGACTCTTGTCAGACATAGTGGAGGCATGTAGCACTAGAGATAACTGGACAGTGGTAGGCAAGCTAAAGAAGATAAGCAACAGAAAACAAGGTTACTTGGCATCATCAAAACTCAATTCTCCTGCCATAGCAAGCCCTGGATATACCATCACACCAGAAAAGCAAGATTTGGACCTAAAATCACTTCTCAAGATGATGATAGAGGACTTTAAGAAGGGCATAACTCCCTTAAAGAAATACAGGAGAACACAGGTAAACAGGTAGAAGCCCTTAAAGAGACACAAAAATCCCTTAAAGAATTGCAGGAAAACACAATCAAATAGGTGAAGGAAATGAACAAAACCATCCACAATGTAAAACTAGAAAGGAAAACAAGAAATCACAAGGGAGGACAACCCTGGAGTTAGAAAATCTAGGAAAGACATCAGGAGTCATTGATGTAAGCACCACCAATAGAATACAAGAGATAGAAGAGAGAATCTCAGATACAGAAGATACCATAGAAAACATTGACACAATAGTCAAAGAAAATGCAAAAAGCTAAAAGCTCCTAACCCCAAACATCTAGGAAATCCAGGACTCAATGAGAAGACCAAACCTAAGGAAAATAGATATAAAAGAGAGTGAAGATTCTCAACTTAATGGGCCAGTAAATATTGTCAACAAAATTATAGAAAACTTCCCTAACCTAAAGAAAAAGATGTCCATAAACATACAAGAAGGCTACAGAACTCCAAATAGACTGGATCAGAAAAGAAATTCCTCCCATCCCATAATAATCAAGACACCAAATGCACTAAACAAAGAAAGAATATTAAAAGCAGTAAGGGGAAATGGTAAAATAATATATAAAGGCAGACCTATCAGAATTATACAAGATTTCTCACCAGAGGCTATGAAAGTCCAAAGATCCTGGGCAGATGTCATATAGTTCCTATGAGAACACAAATGTCAGCCCAGGCTGACATTTCAATTCCATGAAAAAACAAATTTATACATTATCTTTCCAGAAATCCAATCCTAATAAGGATAATAGATGGAAAACACCAACAAAAGGAGGGAAACTACACTCTAGAAAGGGCAAGAAAGTAATTTTTCAACAAACCCAAAAGAAGAAAGCTGCACAAGCATAATTATACCTCTAGCAACAAAAATAACAGAAAATTACAGTCACTTTTCCTTAATATCTCTTAAAATCAATGGATTCAATTCCCCAAGAAAAAGACATAGACTAACAAACTGAATACATAAATTGGACCCAGAATTTTGCTGTGTACAGAAAACATACCTCAGTGATAAAGACATACACTACCTCAGAGTAAAAGATTGAAAAACAAATTTCCAAGCAAATAGTCTCACAGAACAAGCTGAAGTAGCCATTCTCATATGAAATAAAATCAACTTTCAACCAAAAGTTATTAAAAAAAGATGAGGAAGGACACCTCATACTGGTCAAAGGAAATATCTACTAAGATGAACTCTCAATTCTTAACATGTATGCTCCAAATTCAAGGGCACCCATATTCATAAAAGAAACTTTAATAAAGCTAAAAGCACACATCACACCCCATACAATAATAGTGGAAGACTTCAACACCCTATTCCCATCAATGGACAGACCATGAAAACAGAAACTAAACAGAGACACAATGAAATTAACAGAAGTTATGAAACAAACAGATTTAACAGATATCTATAGAACATTTCATCCTAAAGCAAAAGAATGTACCTTTTGTTCAGCACCTCGTGGTACCTTATCCAAAATTGACCGTATAATTGGTCACAAAACAGGACTCAACAGATACAAGAAGATTGAAATAATCCCATGCATCCTATCATATCACCACTGACTAAGGCTAGTCTTCAATACCAACAAAAACAATGTAAAACACACATACACGTGGAAGCTGAACAACTCTCTACTCAATGATAACTTGGTCAATGAAGAAAGAAAGAAAGAAATTAAAGACTTTCTAGAATTTAATGAAAATGAAGACAAATCATACCAAAACTTATGGGACACAATGAAATCAATGAAAAGAGGAAAATTCATAGCTCTGGATGCTTCCAAAATGAAACTGGAGAGAGCTTACACTACCAGCTTGACAGAACACCTGCAGTCTCTAGAACAAAAAGTAGCAAATGCACCCAAGAGGATGGCAGAAAAGAATTAAACTCAGGGCTGAATTCAACCAAGTAGAAACAAAAAGAATTATACAAGATAGATAAGACCTTAGCCAGCCTAACGAGAGGGCACAGAGACAGTATCCAAATTAATAAAATCAGAAATGAAAAGGGAAACATAACAAACACCAGAAAACATGGAAATTAAAAAAAATCATCAGATCCTACTACAAAAGCTTATGCTCAACAAAATTGGAAAACCTGGATGAAATTGACAATTTTCTAGATAGATACCAGGTGCCAAAGGTAAAACAGGATCAAATAAACTATGTAAACAGTCCCGTAACCCCTAAAGGGGCTGAAAGGACCCTGATATAGCTGTCTCTTGTGAGAATGTGCCGAGGCCTAGCAAACACAGAAGTGGATGCTCACAGTCAGCTATTGGATGGATCACAGGGCCCCCAATGGAGGAGCTAGAGAAAGTACCCAAGGAGCTAAAGGGATCTGCAATCCTATAGGTGGAACAACAATATGAACTAACCAGTACCCACCCCTCACCCCCCGGAGCTTGTGTCTCTAGCTGCATATGAATCAGAAGATGACCTAGTCGGCCATCAGTGGAAAGAGAGGCCCATTGGTCGTGCAAATATGCCTCAGTACAGGGGAGCGACAGGGCCAAGAAGTGGGAGTGGGTGGGTGGGGGAGTAGGTGGGGAAGGGTGTGGGGGACTTTTGGGATAGCATTGGAAATGTAAATGAAATAAATACCCAATAAAAAAAAGAACATTAAAAAAAAAAGAAATAGAAGCAGTCATTAATAGTCTCCCAAGCAAAAAAGCAAAAAACAAAAACAAAAACAACAAAACAAAACAAAACAAAGCAAAAACAAAACAAACAAAAAACCAAAAAAACAGGACCAGATCGGTTTAGTGCAGAATTCTGTCGGACCTTCAATGAATACCTAATACCAATACTCTTCAAACTATTTCACAAAATAGAAACAGAAGGAACACTACCCAATTCATTCTATGAAGCCACACTTAAACTTGTACCTAAACCACACAAAGACACAACAATGAAAGAGTACTTCAGACCATTTTCCCTTATGAACATTGATACAAAAATACTCAATAAAGTTCTCGAAAATTGAATATAAGAACAAATCAAAATGGTCATTCACCACAATCAAGGAGGCTTCATCCCAGGGATGCAAGGATGACTCAATATACAGAAATCCATCAATGTAATCCAATACATAAACAAACTCAAAGGAAAAAAACTTTGATCGTTTCATTAGATGCTGAAAAAGCATTTGACAAAATTCAACATCCCTTCATGTTAAAAGTCTTGGAAAGATCCGGAATTCAAGGCCCATACCTAGACATAGAAAAAGCAATATACAACAAGCCAACATCAAACTAAATGGAGAGAACCTTGAAGCAATCCCACTAAAATCAGTGACTAGGCAAGGCTGCCCTCTCTCTCCCTATTTATTGAATATAATACTTGATGTTCTAGTGAGAGCAATTAGACAACAAAAGGAATGGTAAAATGGATACTAATTGGGAAGGAAGAAATCAAAATATCACTATTTGGAGATGACCCCTAAAACTCCACCAGTGAACTCCTACTGCTGACAAACAACTTCAGCAAAGTGGCCAGATATAAATATAGTATTGCAAAACTCTCAATAAACATAGATAGAGAAACCAAAATACTCCAGGACAAAAACCAAATTCAAACAATATCTATTTATAAATCCAGCCCTATAGAGGAGTCTAGAAGGAAAACTCCAACCCAAGGAGGGTAACTACACCAAAGAAAATGCAAGATATTAATCATCTCACAGTAAAGCCAGAAGGAGAGAATCACGTGCATATAATGCCACCTACAACAACAAACATAACAGGAAGTAACAATCATCTGTCTTTAATATCTCTGAATATCAATGGACTCAATTCCCCTATAAAAAGACACAAGCTAACAGACTGAATATGCAAATAGGATATAGCATTTTGCTACATACAAGAAATACACCTCAGTGACAAAGACAGATACTACCTCAGAGTAAAAGGCAGGTAAATATGGTACCCTGGGCTGGCATTTGTGTTCTCTTAGTCTGCATGACATCTGACCAGGCTCTTCTGGCTTTTGGTATCTCTGTTGAGAAGTGTGATGTAATTCTGATAGATCTGCCTTTTTTCGTTACCTGGCTTTTTCCCCTTGCAGCTTTTAATATTCTTTCTTTGTTCTGTGCATTTAGTGTTTTGATTATTATGTGAATAAAGAACTTTATTTTCTTGTCCAACTTACTTGGTGTTCTATAGGCTTCTTGTACATTTATGGCCATCACTTTCTTTCAGTTGGGGAAGGAGTTTTTGATAATTTTGTTGAAGTTTTCAAGTTTGTTGAGCTGGGAATATTTACTCTCTTCTATTTTTATTATTCTTAGATTTGGTCTTTTCATTGTGTCCAGGATTTCCTGGATGTTCTGGGTTAGAATTTTTTATGTTTTTATTTTCTTTGACACTTGTATCAATATCTTCTAAGATATCTTCTACACCTGAGATTCTCTCTTCTATCTCTTGTATTCTGTTGGTGATGCTTTCATCTGTAATTCCTGACCTATTTCCTAGGTTTTCCATTTCAAGGGTTGCCTCCATTTGTGTTTTCCTTATTTTTTCTAATTCTACCTTTAGACCTTGGACCACTTTGTTCAATTCCTTCATCTGTTTGATTGTGTTTTCCTGTATTTCTTTAAGGGATTTACTTGTTACCTCTGTAGGGGCTTCTACCTGTTTACATTTGTTTTCCTGTATTTCTTTCCATGAGTTATTTATATCCTTAAAAGACTATTATTTTCATGAGAGAGGATTTTAGGTAAGATTTCTGATTTTAAGGTTTGTTGGTGTATCCAGGGCTTGCTGTGATGGGAGAACTCGGTTCTGATGATGCCAAAGTATATCGGCTTCTGTTGCTTATGTTCTTGCACCTGCCTCTTGCCATCTGGTTATCCCTGGTGTTAGGTTTTTTGGTTGTTTCTGTCTGGTGTCTACCTCTTGTGTTTCTGGGTTGTTGCAGGTCTCCTGGTAGGCTTGTAGCGCTGGGTGTAGTAGACCTCCTGTGAGGCCTTCACAATGTGGGGTCTTCAGAGGGGCAGACAAGTTTCTGATCTGTTGCTTTGGCTACAGCAGATCTCCTGGGAGACCTTCAGACTCTTGGGTCTTCAGATGAGCAATCAGGCTGTTGCCCTATAGGTAGCTATTCTCCTGGGAGGCCTTTCAGACTATGGGATATGTTGTTGCCCTGTGTGAAGCAGAACTCCAGGTAGGCTTTCAGACTGGTAGGTCAGTTGCCCAGTTGCCCTGCATGTGGTGAAACTCCTTGGAAGCCTTCAGACTGCCCTGTCTTCACAGGAGTAGACAAGCTGGTGATCTCTTTTCACTTTTATTTAATTTATTTACTTCACCTTCCAATATCAGCCCCCCTCCCCTCCCAGTACCTCATCATACAGATCCTCCCCCCATTTTCCCCTCACCTTCTTTGTGTATCACCCCAGGCATATCAAGTTACTGCAGGACTAGGCACATCCTCTCCCTCTAAGGCCAGAGAATGTGCCCCAGTTAGGGGAATGGGATCCATAGGCAGGCAGGAGATTCAGGGACAGCACCACTCTAGCTGTTTGGCAACCCACATGAAGATCAAGCTGCACATCTGATACATATATGCGGGATGGGGAGCCAAGGTCTAGCCCATGCTTGTTCTTTTGTTAGAGGATCAGTCTCTGGAAGCCCTCGGGGGTCCAGGTTAGTTGACTTTGTTGGTCTTCCTGTAGAGTTTCTGTGCTCTTGGGGTCCCTTAGTCCTTCCACCAACTCTTCCACAAGATTTCTCAAGCTCCATCTAATTTTTGATTGTGGGTCTCTGCAAATGCTTCCATTTACTGCTGGGCAGAGACTTTCAGAGGACAGTTATGTAGGCTCCCATCTCCAGCAGTGAAAATTTGACCCAATGTACACTATAATTCATGTATGTTCTCTTGTGAAATAGACATCATATATGATAAGAAAGCAATTAACTATTCCCTTAAAGATATGCTATTAGTGTACAAGTAGGTAGATGCCTTCAGATAGGTATTATAGAACATAGATGACTTTTCTTTTTTTTTAATTGGGTATTTTCCTCATTTCCATTTCCAATGCTATCCCAAAAGTCCCCCATACCCTGCCCCCCCACTCTCCTACCCACCCACTCCCACTTTTTGGCCCTGGCATTTCCCTGTACTGGGGCATATAAAGTTTGCAAGTCCAGTGGGCCTCTCTTTCCAGTGATGGCCGACGAGGCCATCTTTTGATTCATATGCAGCTAGAGTCAAGAGCTCCGGGGTACTGATTAGTTCATAATATTGTTCCACCTATAAGGTTGCAGATCCCTTTAGCTCCTTGGGTACTTTATCTAGCTCCTCCATTGGGGCCCTGTGATCCATCCAATAGTTGACTGTGAGCATCCACTTCTGTGTTTGCTAGACCCCAGCATAGTCTCACAAGAGACAGCACGCCGGTAGGATTTGCTGAAGAAGGCAGAGGCAGGAGATGTCTTTTCTTTAACAGTCTACACAACATATTTGAGATTCTGAAGCTTTGAAAAGGAGAATGTCAGCTCATTTTCAGTTTGATTTCTCTGTGTTTTGCAATCAAGGTGTGTGGTGCTTCAGCAAGGGATTGTATTTGATGGTAGATCAAAAATAATATGGGGGGGTAATTATGACAACTCAGGGAATTGTCCCATTAATGGCTCTGAAACTTCCATTTAATAACCTGTTGCTGTTTAATCCATCTATGCAGGGTGACTCTATTACAACCCTTTAAAATTCTGTTTTTATTAGATTATAAAACAGCAGATTCCTATACAGATTTTGCATTGATCCTTCGTTTTTGTTCACCCACTCCATGGACTGATATTTACTATGAGAAGTTGAATCCAGGTTTTTAAACTTATCCATGTCACCAGACTGTTGGATTCCCATATTCACTCTGCAAGCAAAGACATCATCCTACCCCAAGAGAGGAAGCAAGGAGATCATGCCTTGCTTGAGACTGCATAGTGCTAAGTATTACTCTTCTGTCTTATATGGAAGATAGTGACATTCCTGCAGTGAGCACGCATGCCTGGAACATTGAGACTGAAACTGCAGTGTCAAATAAGGAGTTGTGGTCAGAAGAGAAAGATTGAGGAAGGAGAAATGATAAGGTTTAGATACAGAGTGTTGAGTAGGAGTGGGTGTCTTGTCTAGAAATGAGGAAGTTAGGGGAACTAAATAACAATCAATGAAAACACAATCCTGGCCAGCATGGGAGGGAGCAACTCTCATTGGGTCAGCTATTTCCTTTCTCTATCATTCAGTGCCACATCAAACAGCATCCTTACCAGAGGATGCATAGGTAGGGTTGCTGGAGGTTAGACATATCTTTGAAAATTATCAGCTAATCTAACCAGATTTTTTTATAACGACATGGGGTCAAACACTACGTTATAGAAACAGAAAGTAAGCTGATATACAAGGAAGGGAAGAACATAGCTTGAGATCAACATTTCTGTTGTCAATCAGTCCACTTTGAAAGGGGATGAATATTATCTGCATGGGCTACTGGTTGCTATCCTTCATGGGATGGATACAGTGTGGCTTCTAAATTGAAACTTATATCTACATATGACACAAATGCCAATGGAGGAAAGTAGGAGCTACCCGATTTTAGTGTCACTGTGGACAGCAGACAGTAAGATGAGCTATCACAGTACCCATCTGCAAAAAGAGCACAGGGCATATACTTACTTAGCACTTACTAAGTTAGGAGTTCTGACTAAACATGGTGGAAGTAGTCTCCCTGAAGTGTTCCTTCATGATACTATATCCAGGGATTGCACAGTGTTAGTCTTTTTCCTTGAACACAGCACCTTCTGCATTTAGAAACCTTAATTGTCAGTTGTTTTTCAACTCACAATTTTGCTGACCTTTACAATTTAGGCATAATGTATGAACCATCCATATATCAGATGGATGATATATATGATCAGAGCAGACAGTGTCCATTTAATTGGAACACTTACATGACTAAAAACCTATTGTACTCCAACTATGTTCTAAACTGTCAGAAAGTTAATGATTCCTGTGAAACTCACGAGGATTCTGACCCCATAACCATGGAGACTAATTAGTCTTACCAAAGTAAGACTAATAGTAGATGATCAGGATAATGCCGAGACTCATAGTTAAGATACTAACAACATTTAAGCTAGAATGGGCATTTGGGCATGTACAAACATTAACTCAAAATTATCCTTCACAAAACTCAGAAGAATTATGAACAATAAGATAGGAATACCAAAGAGGTAAGGGTGTTGATAAGATTATTCATACAGAAATGACATATTTTGCTAGGAAAAGGACAATGCATCTATAGCAGATTTTTCAAGAGTGGAATCAAATCATGAAAATACCATATTTCCTTCCATATAGTTCTGCAAGTTTCCTCTGTGTTCAACCATAACAACTGAAAAATCAGCCTCTCAGAGTGTCCCTTCTGTGATGCATCCTCCCAGCAGCATCAACCTGCATCTTCCCTCGCTGTTAGACACTGAGAACAAGGTATGGCATGACTTTTGCCCTTTGATGTCTGTGATTACACACAGATGACCTACACAAGGTTGGTCCCATATGGTGTAAAGACTCCTGGGCCATTGTCCCTGTGGAACAGAAGTCAGTTAAAATGTGGAGGGTAAAGCTTTACTGCAGGGATATAAACAGTGAATGTTGGCAATGTTTCTTTGCACAGCAGATCATCTTTTTATCTCAAAAATTAACAGACAGTGACTGGTTGGTGTATCTCTGTGAGTTCAAACTTGAGTTATATAGTGAGACTCTGTCTCAAAAAAAAAAAATCAGAAAACCTGAAAAGTTTATCACACACTTCTAATGAACCCTAATATAACCCAATTGGTTCACCAGCTGCCTTTGTGTAGAGTCGACAGAAATGAAGTTTTCTGTCGATGCTGCCCCATCATGTGTGAGTAAACATTGTTTACCTATCCCCAGGAAAAGTTCATGTAATATCCCCAAAGCATCTCAAGGGCTGAGTAGCCAACTGGCCATTAATTTGATCTGGTTGAAGGAATGAATGACAACCAAGAAGATGCTCTGAGAGAAAAACACCCTCCAGCTCTGAGCTTTTATAGGTGAAGGTACAGACTCAGGAAACAACCAGGTTTATTTTGCATTAGGTCCTAGTCACTTTGATTGGGACCATTCAGGCAGATATAGATGGGTACAATGAAGATGTTGTGCATGAAGAGATCACAGTCAGATTTGGGTGGTAGTGCCAGCAGAGGCAGATGAGGGAATAGGGTGAGTTTTAGAACTGTATGAGACTCAACCAGTTCTGTCTCAGCAGCCAAAACCAAAATTAAAGAACCACAAACAGGAAAAAACCACATATTCTGGGGCCCAGCCCACTACAGATCTGGAGAAAAAAACGAACCAGATGTCCCAGATCGGTTCCTCTTCCTCAGAGCCTGATAATATGACAGCCTCATGGCATGAAGAAGAAACCAGCCCATGTAGGCCATACACTCTTGCCTTTGGCAAGAAGACAAACTCTGCAATCTTTCAATGACTGGAACATGTCATGAGTCCCACACTCACAGCCCTGGTTTATCTTGGTGAGATGTAAAGTCTGGGAGGGAGAATTCTTGCCTGAGAGAGAATCTACATCACAACCATGCTTTGGCTCATCAGGATGTCTCATCAGCTCGGAAGTCATCTGAAAGTTGAGGGCCCGCTGAGCTTTCAGTGCAAACACTCACAGGCATCTCTCTTTCAGAATTGATCCTGGGCTCTGGGAATGCACTACTGTCTTCTTGGCTGTCCCAGATTGGAAATACTTGACAGGGTATGGGTGACAGTAGGTGTGGGCCATTGCTGGGGATGTCTAAAGCATACTGGCTCTGACCACTGGTATCTGAAGGAGATATCCTTGAACACAGCTGCTGATACTTGCAGGAGACTTCTCTAAACCCACAATCAAGTTAGTGCCAAGCAATGTGATAACCATTGGAAAACAGGTGACCATCTTCTGTAAGGGTCCTTACATGCCAAAGAATACCGTCTCCAGAAAGAAGGGCCTCAAGCTTACCTGATACCAGTAACCTTTCTAGAAACTGAGAACAAGGCCAAGTTCTCTATCTCACCGATTCAATAGAACAATGCAGGTCAATACTGGTGTTCCTATAAAAGCCCAACTAACATGTCTCAATAAAGTGACATCATGGAGCTTGTGGTGACAGGTAGAGATACCTTACCTATACTGAAGGATTTTTCTTGAGAAAAGGAGTATAGTCAATGGGGACTCCCTTTATCAAATCTGAGGGTAACAATGCTTCCCATATGAGTCCATATGAATTCACTTAACAGGCTTCTTCACTCTTTTAGGAGTTATTCTCGGCAAAGTCATGCTGTTTGCCCTTCCCAGCTATGTTGCGACTTCAGGGGAAAATATGACCCTTAAGTGTGCATCACAAGTGACATATAAAGGACTAATAAAGGAAGATGAGAAATTCTCCGTTGTAATGCCCTCATGAAAAACATACCCTACACTATGGGGAACACTTTTCACAGTGGGTCCTGTGATCTCCAACCAAAGGTAGAGGTTCACATGCTGTGGATATTACTTGAGTAACTCCTAGATGTGGTCAGAGCCCTGCAACCATTTAGATCTGTTGGTCTCAAGTAAGGAAGCCATTGCTTTCCCTTGAGTGACATTACATCTGACACAGGATCACAGAGAAGGGTGTGATGTGTGGTGGGTGATTGAGAACCAGGGATACAGAACCCAATATGTGATGCAAGTGGATATAAGGTGCAGAAATCAGGATTGATATTGACAGTGGAACCCAAGAGTTTTGTGAAATATGGAGGTGTTATATGTCCCTCTGCTATTGTAGATCAGTTTCAGTGTCATTGCAAGTGTAACCTTCTTTGAGCAACTTTCCTAACAGACACATTTGATGTTCTATTTTACAGGGACCCTTCAAAATCCCACACTCTGGGCTCATCCAGGTTTAATGATAACCTTCAGGAACCCTGTGACCATCTGGTGTGAGGGGGACCACAAAACCCAAACATATGTTCCATATAGAGAGGGAAGCCTAGAATCTTTGGACAGACTGATCCAAAAGGACCAAAACAATAAAGCAGGATTCACTATCCCATCTGTGCCACATCTGAATGCAGGGCAATATTTGTGTTACTCTCACACCTCTGTTGGGTAGTCAGAACCCAGTGACACCCTGGAGCTGGTGGTTACAGGTGAGAACATTCTCATGATTCTTATATTCAGATGTTACTCTCAAGGAAATACTGATATAACAGTACCTCCTACCACAGGCCAGCTAAACAATGTTGATTGTTTATGTTGATTTAATGTTTCATATGTATCTTTCCTAGGAGTCTATGAAAACCCCAACATTTTGGCCCTGCAAAACCCTGTTGTAAACTTAGGAGTGTTTGTGATCATTTCATGTACCTCAAATCAGATATTTAACTGGTACATTTATGGAACAATGATCAGAAAATCTACAGATCCTTTGGCTTACAATATCCATACTCTGGGGAGCTTCTAGGCAGTTTCTAAGTGGGTCCAGTAACCTCTGGACAAAGGTGGAGACTCAGATGCTATGACTATTATACAAATAATCCTCAGGTGTGGTCAGAAGCCACTGATACCTTAGAATTCCTGATCTCAGGTGAGGGAGCTAGAGAGTGTCTGTGGAATAACACTGCACCTGACACAGGTTCCCAGTGGAGACGCTGGTATGCAATGTGTCTGAGGACCCAAGGCTCCTGAGCCAATGGACACAGCATGCAGTCTGTGGCAGTTGTCATTCAGTAAATGGAGGATGAAATAATGAGAATGGAACCTGAGATGGTCAGGTTAGCAATGGGTCTTCCCGTGACAGTACCAGTCCTTTGGATATTCAGGGGTAAAGTCAACAGTCAGCACAATATGGTTGATCTTTACTTTAAGACCGTACAAAGTCTCACCTCTTACTCAGCTACTTCCTTTCAGGAAACCTCCAGAAACCCACCTTTTGGGCTGAGCCAGGTTCTGTGATCGAATCAAAGAACTCTATGACCATTTGGTGTGAAGGAACTATGGAAACACAAATATATTTCCTATATAAAGAAGGAAGCCACCTGAACCCCAAAAATATGTCAGACACTGAGACACCAACCAGGCAGCAGACACTAACTGATCTGAGGCTCCAACATAAACACAGCACAGGACTGCCTGATCTGGACTTAATGAAAGAGATTCACCTAACCCTTGAGAGACTTGAGACCCCAGGAAATGGGATGGCCTGTCAGGGTATGGAGCTCTATGGGGGTGTTGGCACATCCTCTTGGAGACAGGGAAGGAGAAATAGGATAAGGAACTGTTGGAGGGCAGAACAGGAGGGGGATAATGACTGGACTGTAAAAAAGATTAATGTTAATAAAAAAGAAAAGAAAAAATAAAATACAGAGAGAAATGGAAAAAAAAAAAAAAAAGGAAGCCCAGCATCCTGGCTCAGACAAATTCCAAAAGCATCCTAGTAACATGGCCAGGTTCTCTATAACATCCATGGAAAAACATAATGCAGGGGGGTTACATCACTGTCACTGTTATAATTTTGGTGGTGGTCATAGCACAGTGATGCACTGGAGCTGGTGATGACAGGTGAGAGGACACTTCCAAATTTCTGGGAAATTCCTTTAGGAAAGCTGGATGTTCACTGTGTGTGTCTCTTCCTCAAATCCCAGGAGAATTGAACAATGTTTACCATATATTCCACCTAACAGGCTTTCTATTCCCTTCTAGAAGTTTACTCCAGCAAAGTCACCCTGTCAGCCATTCTCAGCCCTGTGGTGACCTCAGGAACAATGTGACCCTTCCATGTGACTCACAACAAGCATATAACAGGTACAGGTGAATGAAAGAAGAGAATCTCTCCAGGGCTGCGTGTATACAGATTCCATACAGAAGGCCGTCCCCCGGACCAGTTCTCATTGGGCCCCATGACTCCTGACCAGAGAAGAAGGGTTCACATGCTATGGCTGTTACTTGAATTGCTCCCAGCTGTGGTCAGTGCCAAGTAATCAGCTAGAACTCTTCGTCTCAGGTAAGAAAATCCTAGCTTTCCATTTGAATGATATCACCATAGACCAAATATACCATTCCTTTCTTTGACAAGCCTGAAGACAGGGTAATACAACTCTTATTCTTACAACTTTGCTGGGAAGACAGAGTCAAGTCACAACCTGGAGCTGACAGTGATAGGTGACAATTCACTAAGGGTCATAATCCTTTCCTTTTCCCCCAGGAAATACTGTCCAAAGTTGTTCACCCACAGTCCTTCTGCTGGAGGCAATGAGAGCTTTTCCTCATTTAATAGCCTGCCTTTTTTTCTTTCCTAGGTGTCCACCATGGCAAACCTACTCTTTCAGCCTTTGCCAGTCCTGTGGTAACCTCAGGTGGGAATGTGACCCTCTATTGTGTCTAATCAAAAATATACAATTGATTCATTGTGACTGGGCAAGATCTGAAGTTCTCCAGGTCCCAGAAGGCACAGTTCAAACATGCTGGGAAGTACCAGGCTGTTCTCTGAGATCTCTATGGTGTCTAGTAAGAAGGGGCCTTTTAGATGTTATGGATACTATCAAAGTACTCCACATGTGTGGTCAGAGGCCAGTAACTTTTTGGTGATACATATTTCAGTTGATGACAACTTCTCTTTTATTTAGCTGTATTTTGATAGCCCAAGAAATTTTGTTATTAACTTTGCTGCTCCCAGTAGGTTTCTAGGGAATGAGTGGCTGAAGAAAGGTCTTGATTACTATGGCCCAAAGAAATATAGGCCATGTAATAGTCATAGCAGGATGAGAGGTAGAATGTATTGCAAGATGCAGCTGGATGACATGTTATCTCTCATTGTTCCAGGGTGGTCAAGGAAGGCCTCCCTGCTGAACCAGCAAGGCCATCTCCCGGCCCTTGGAGAGAACCCGATACTTTAGTGTTCCTCTGAGATCAGTTATGACAGATTTGCTCTCTCCAAAGAGGGTAGAAGTGACCTCCCACAGATCTCTGTTAGTCAGTTACAGACTGGACAATGTCATGCCAACTTCACCTTAGGTTCTGTGGATTTCTCTATTGGTGGCCAAAATAGATGCTATGGTACATCCTGATTTTCTTCTGAGTGGTCAGCCCCTAGTGTTCCTCAAGACACCCTGGTCACAGGTGAGGAAAAGTCATGAATTCAGTAGGGAACCAACTTTGCACAGGCTCAGCTGGGAGGAGACTTTGGATTGATCATTAAGATGATGATGAGCATCTCAGGGTGAGGTTAATATTCTCAGACATTTAAGAGATCTACAAATGATGGAGTGGGTGAGGGATTGTCTGTGAATATATAGACTAAATACTGAAATAGAATCTCAGAACTGTGACTGTTTCTCACTCATGTTTCTCTTTTCTAGGACATCCTCATATCACACACAATCTGTCAGTGCATCTAGGCACCAATGTGTCCTCAGGAGAGAATGTGACCCTTATCTGTCAATCGTCAATCCCAATGGACATCTTTCTGTTCAAGGAAGGTGCTGCCTACCCCTAAATGCACCAAAGATTAAAGTTCCAAGATCCACAATTTGAGGCAGAATTTTCCAAGTGCTGTGACCCTTGAGGGTATCTATATGTGCTCTGGTTTCAAAGTTCATCTCCTTACCTGTTGTCACATCCCAGTAATCCTGTAGAGATCAAGGAGTCAGGTGAGGTGATTCTGGCCTGTGTGATCTCAGAAGGTAACCCAGGATTCATGACCAAGAAAGTCATAGAAGTAAGTTTAGCCTAGAGAGGGTCATAAGAAGAGAGTTCATTATTCAGAGATTATGAAATAAACTGGCATTGGGAGAGAACTCTGAGGACAGTCCCGTTGTCCCCAGAGGATTCTTCACCTCCCACCCAGGTGCCCTAGCACACCCAGGATCTTAGGATCACTGGTGAGTGGAACACATTATCTATTCCAACACAATTGAGAGTGCCTGGGATCAGCAGGAGCAGGGACACAGGAGCTCCACCCGACCAGCAGCTCAGGTTCCTTCTGGTCAGCGCTGGTCTACCTTGGTTTCAAACACAGTGGACAGTCCCACAGTCCCCAGAGGAGGTACCACTTCCAGGCACTCTAACACTCCCAGGATCTTAGGATTCCAGAATTCCAGGAACCCAGGAGCTTGGTCACACCAGGATCTCAGAGGAAGCTTGACTGCCAAGAACTCTGACATACCCAGAATCTCAGGATCCCAGGATCCCAGAATCACAGGATCATAGAGAAAGCTGGACTCTGAGGAGTTCTGACTCAACCAGGATTACAGGAAAGACAGGCTCTAATCAGATATATTGAGGGCAGCAAGCACTTGAGATAATCAGATGGCAGGAGGCATTCATAAGAACAGAAGCAACAGAAACCAAGATTACTTGGCATCATCAGAACCAAAGTCTCCCACCCTAGCAAGTCCTGCATACACCATCACACCAGAAAAGCAAGATATGGATCTAAAGTCACCTCTCTTGAGGATGACGGAGAACTATAAGAAGGAAATGAATAACTCCCTTAAAGAAATACAGGAGGACACATCCAAACAGGTGAAAGAATTGAACAAAACTATCCAGGATATAAAAATGGAAGTAGAAACAATAAAGAAATCACACAGGGAGATCACTCGGGAAATAGAAAACCTAGAAAAGAAGTCAGGAACCATAGATGCAAGCTTAACCAACAGATACAAGAGAGAGAGAAGAATCAATCTCAGGTGCAAAAAATACCATAGAAAACATTGACACAATACTCAAAGAAAATGTGGAATGCAAAAAGATCCTAACCCAAAACATCCAGGAAATCCAGGACACAATGAGAAGGCCAAAACTAAGGATATTAGGTATAGACGAGAAGGAAGATTTCCAACTTAAAAGACCAGTAAATATCTTCAACAAAATTATAGAAGAAAACTTCCCCAACCTAAAGAAAGAGATGCCCATAAACATACAGGAAGTCTACAGAACACCAAATAGATTGGAGCAGAAAAAAAATTCTCCCATCACATAATAAACAAAACACCAAATATACAAAACAAAGAAAGAATATTAAAAGCAGTAAGGGAAAAAAGTCAAGTAACATAAAGGCAGACCTATCAGAATTATATCTGACTTCTCCCAGGAGACTAAGAAAGCCAGAAGATCCTGGGCAGATGTCATACAGACCCTAAGAGAACACAAATGCCAGCCCAGGCTACTATACCCAGCAAAACTCTCAATTACCATAGATGGTGAAAACAAGGTATTTCATGACAAAGCCAAATTTAGACAATATGTTTCCACAAATGCAGCCCTTCAAAGGATAATAAAGGTAAAAGTCAAAAACAAAGAGGGAAACTAAACTCAAGAAAAAGCAAGAAAGTAATTTTTCAATAAACATAAAGATAGCCAAATGAACAAAATTCCAACTCTAACCAAAAAAGTAACAGGAAGCAACAATTACTTTTCCTTAGTATCTCTTAACATCAGTGGACACAATTCCACAATAAAAAGACATAGAATAACAGACTAGACACATAGATAAGCCCCATCAATTTGCTGAATACAGGAAACACATTTCAGTAACAAGGACAAGCACTACCTCACAGTGAAAGGCTAGAAAAAATTTCCAAGCAAATGGTCCCAAGAAAAAAGCTGGAGTAGCCATTATAATATCAAATAAAATTGACTTCCAACCAAAAGTTATCAAAAAAAACCAAACCAAACCAAAACAAAACAAAACAAAAAACATTGGAAAAGGACTCTTCATACTTATCAAAGGAAAAATCTACCAAGATGAACTCTCAATTCTGAACATCTATGCCATAAATGCAAGGGCACCCATATATGTAAAGGAAAACTTGCTAAAGATCAAAGCACACATTTTACCCCACACAATAATAGTGGGGGACTTTAACACCTCACTCTCAACAAAGGACTGATCATGGAAACCAAAACTAAACAGAGATACAGTGAAACTAATGAAAGTTTTGAATCAAATAGATTTAACAGATATCTAAAGAACATTTCACCCTAAAACAAAAGAATATACTTTCTTCTCAGAACCTATGGTGCCTTCTCCAAAATTGACCATATAACCTGACAAAACACAAGCCCCAGGGATACAAATAGTTTGACTAATGGCATCCCTCCAGGGAGCATGAGTGCCTGAAACATTAAGAGAGAATCTGCAGTGTCAAATGAGGAACTTTGTTCAAAATAGAAATGTTGAGAAAGAAGAAGTGGTGAGTCTTAGATGCAGAGTGTTAAGGGGGAAGGGCTGACTCTTCTAGTAATGAGGAAGTCAGAAAACAATGAAAATACCAAGCAATGAAGGATCCATGCTGGGGGAGGCCTATGCTTCCTTTAGTGGAACAACTAGGTCTTGTGAACCTTACACCCAACCTCCTTCTCCTGGGACTTTCTGCCTTGTAATGGTCCTATTCACTTTCTAGTCAATCCAGGAAAAATGTGGTTCTTTGTAGGTCTTATTTCCTCTCTTACTTCTGACATTAAATTCTAAAACTTTTGTCCTAAAGTGTTCCCATTGCTGTCCCCTGGCAGCTGTGTTCCCTGGAAATTACGCTCTTTGACCTCTTGAACTACATACAGGTTTCTCACTGTACATGACCTCTTTAACTACATATAGCTTTCTCACTGTACACCATGTTTCCAGTTTTTAATGAGCTGTCACCTATTCTGAGGTTGAAAGTGGTGAGTCAGCTCTCATTAGGTGATTTTTGTTCCTGTAAACTATGGCGAATCCCCATTTGTCTAGATAATGCCATAAAACTACATGCTTCACCTATTTGATTGTTGGTGTTATTCTAACTTTGCTCTGTCATCAGCTCCATATCTAGCATGAATAGATGATTGTTCACAACTACCCAGAAATAGTTCTATACAAAGGTTTGACTTACTATTCATGTGATGAAATCTGGATTTCCTGAGTGGCTGTGTATAAAGGAGGGGAATTTAAGGTCACCCCTAAAGCAAGGATATCACATATATACTAATATCACCTGCCTATGTTACTAATGTAGCTCCCGGATATCCTGATGCATTCTAACTGAAGTATGTTGGTCCCAACCTCATTGACCACAGTGTAGTTTTCCCTTTCTGCACCTTTCAGCTCCTCTAGCATTCGGTGACACAGCAAGTAGCATCTTCACACGTAGATGAGCATGATGCTTGTGGCTGGACTTATCTCTTACAAAATTATTAACTAAGTTAATCAGTTTTTTGTACTGACACAGAATCAAGTATTAAATTATAAAATCAGAAAGTGAACTGATAGATATTGAGAGAAAATACAGCTTGAGATTGGTATATTGTTGTTGTTTGTGGGGCTGTCGGTGTGGGGGAAGGAGGGAAGTGAGAGAGAACCCGCCTATTGCCAGAGTTCTGGTGCTCTGGGCAGGCAGTCTCCAGAGGACTGCAGCATGCTTTCCTCACAGTCCCTGGTGGGTGTCAGGCTATGGGAAGCCATCGAATCCCAGTTTGGCAGGGGATAGATAAGGGGCAGCCCTAGGCACCAGGTTCCCAGCCTCTGGCATCCCACACTGGATACCATGGTGGAGCTGAGAACAGAATGGGGGCCCCAGGGAAGCACTGAGCCTGGGGCAGAAGGGAGGAGAGGACAGGGGGATAGGACTAGGACGCTGGATGGCACCCATAGGGGTGAGAGTCATTGGTCCAGTCCATGGCTAGAGGCCTTCCATCCAGAGGTTAGACTTGGCTCATTAGGGGAAAGCCTATCCCATCATTCAAGCACAGCGAGCCTTATTGATCAGAGACAATCTATGGTTTTAGAGCTTTATTGTAGAAAGGCACGGGGAAGGAGAGAAGGTAGAAAGAGACTGGCCATGGCCATGTTGGGGCAGGGGATGGGAGAGAGAGAAGGAGGGTTATAGAGTAAGAAAGGTGAAGACTTAAAGAGAGTGAAGAGAGGCCAAGCAGCCCCTCCTACAGTGGGTTGGGCTATCCTACTGTTGCCAGGTAACTGTGGGGGTGGAGTCTAGCCAGAATGCTAGAAGCTTAGAACATTATCTGCGTGACTGATAGTCACAGAATCATGGGGGCTCTGTGGTGTCAGGCATCTGGCTCTGGGAAAGTGGCTTGCTTTTCCATCCCTTGTAGAGTTCTCTACTGCGTCACTGGAGCAAGTCCCACCCAACCAAAATAGGCTGCCTATTACAGCCCCACAGTTGTTGTTGTTGTTGTTGATTAGTTGATGTTGTGATAGAGATCATATGTTGGATTCTCATCTCAGCATGAGCTACTATCTGATATCCTTCCAGGGATGGATACAGAGTGAGTTTCAAGCTGAAACTGATACTTAGACGAAGAGTATGTCTGTTTGTAAAAGTGGGAGTTAATCTATTTTAGTTTTACTGTGAACATCAGAGAGTAAGCAGAGCTATCTTCACAGCCACCTGCAAATAGAGCACAGGGCATACAGATATACTAAGACTCTTTTGGAGCCCTGACACTACCACATCCACCACCATGGTGGAGGAAATCTCCATGAAGTTATCCTTCATGACACTATGTCTAGGTACTGCAGTGTTAGCCTCTTTTCTTAAACTCAGAATCCTCTGAATTTTGAGAACTTTAATTTGCAGTTCTGTTTTACAGCTCCAGATTTTGCTGACCTTTGCAATTTTGACTCAATGTATGAACTGTTTGCAAATTATGATGGCTGAAAGGGACCCTTCAGTGATAACATTTATATTACCCAAACTTCTTGTATCCCAAGTATGTTATAAACAGTCTGAAAGTTAACCAGTCCTGTGCAACTTGAAGTCACAAGTACCTGTGAACCCATATCTATGATGAGAAATGAGGCTAATATTAGGCAATCAGGATGATGCTAAGGCTCATAATTAAGATACTAACAACATTTAAGCTGGAATGGGCATTTGAGGATGAACAGGCATTAAATCAAAATCAACCTTCATAAAGCTCAGAAGAATTCTGAACAAAAATAGGAAGTACAAAGCATTAAGGTTGTTTCTATGAAAATTGTGTGTATTAGTTATAAAAAAAGGCCAGTGTGTCTATAGGAGATTGTGCAGCAAAGTGAAATCAAATCCAGAGGCATGTTTTCTTTCCCATCTCCTTCTATGTCTCTTCTATGTTCTCCAGGAGAACTGAAGGATCAGTTTATCAGCACGTCTCCTGTATTATGAGTTCTTCCAGCATCAACCTGCTCTTCCTTTTGTGGAACACTGCTCTTCAGGTATGGCATTACTCCTGCCATATTGAAGTCTCAGTAGCTGTGATTACAGAGATGTGACCTACCTACAGAAAACAGGTCCCATCATTATTCCTTAATGCTTTAGAGGTTCTTGGGGCAAATGTTCTCCCAGCACAACTATAGCTTTTTAAAAGATGCATGACAACACTTTTATGCAGTGATAGAACCATTCAAAAATTGCCAATATTATTTTACATAATGGAACACACTCATAACATATGAGGTAACATAATGTTACCTCAACCCTTGGCTGGTTGGTAGATTACTATGAGTTCAAATCAGTCAGACCTACATGATGACTTCCAGTAGAACAAGAGCTACAGAGTAGGTCTCTGTCTCAAATCACAAAAAACAAAACAAAACAAAACAAACAAACAAACAAAAACAAACATTGACCACACACTTCTAAGGAGAACAAATGTAACTTGTTGGTTCATTAACTAGATTTGTGTGGAGTCTTATCTTTGTTTCTGTCACTGGTGTCTCATCTTGGGTGAGTAGGCACTGTTCATGTATACCAAGGATTTGTACATCAAACATCCCCTAAGCATCTCAAGGGTCAGGATGCCAACTGGTCATTAGTGTGGTCTGATTGAAGGAGAACCAAGAAGAAGCTCTGTGAGTAACAACCAATTCTGAGCCCCCTCAGATGAAAGTGCTGGCTCAGAATGACACCAGTTTCACCAGTTTTTTTGTTTTTGATTTTTGTTTTGTTTTGTTTGTTTGTTTTTTACATTAAGTCCATAGTGACTGGGCCCATTCAAACAGATGTAGATGCATACAGTGGAAACTGTCTGCATGAAGAGACCACAGTCAGATTTAGAATTGTAATACCAGCAGAAGGCAATAAGAAGGATGGTAAATTTGAGGTATGCATGAGATTCAACAGACTTTGTCTCAGAAACCAAAAACCAAAACTAAGAAACTAAAAGGAGACAGAAGCCACATATTCTGGAGCCAAAATCAGAGTAGAACAGGGGAACAAGGGCGTGGTTCCCACAAGATCAGTTCCCCTTCTCCAGTGGCTGATAGTACCGCATCCAGATGACACAAAGAAGAACACAGACTGTTTAGATAATATACTTTGTGTCTGTCAATTTGGCAAGAAAACAAATTATCTGCACATTTGCGGCAAGTGGAAGATGCCATGATCCCCATTCTCATAGCCCTGCTTGTATCTTGGTGAGGTGTGAAGGTTGGGACGGGAGCAATTGCTAAACACTGTGTGGATATCCATGATCTGGAACAGATGGCTCAGAGACCTAAGGTAGAATAAAACATGTCTGACAAAAAGTGTCAGTGAAATGATTGATAACCTAATAATATTCTCTTATACTCAGATTAGTGCCTAGCCCAATCATCATCAGGGAGGCTTCCGCCAGCAACTGATGGGAGCAGATATAGAGACACAGAGCCAATAATAAGGTGGAACTCAGAGATCTTTGTAAAGGAGGAGGAGAAGGGGGAGGAGGAGAAGGAAGAGGAAGAGGAACGGTTATTAGGACAAGACAAATCAAGAACCCCAGAAAACTGTGGTCCATGGAATCAACTAAGCAGATCTCATAGGGGTTCATAATTTGAACCTGAAACCACAGAGCCTGCATTGATTTTAATTAGGTCTTCTGTATCCAGGCTATGGTTAAATTAAGGTTTTTGTTAGTCTCCTAACAGTGTGCATAGGGGATGTCTCTCAGAGTTTTGCTGATTTGTGGGACCCTTTTTTTTCTACTGGGTTGCTTTGTCAAGCCTTGATGTGATGGTTTATGCCTAGTCTTTTCTCTCTTTTTTCCTTAACACATCTTGACTGCCCTTTCTCCTCCATCCTTTATCTGGAATCTCTTTACCAGATAACTTCGCCTTCTCCCATTTCAACTTCTTCTGTGTCTCCCCTTACAAAAGAACAACTCTCCCAGGGATAGCAACCAAATATGGCAAAACAAGGTAGATTAAGACCATGTATATATTCTCACATCTAGGCTGGATGAGACAGCCCAGTCTAAGTATGAAGGAAAGTGTCCCAAAGGCAGGGAAAATATTCAGACATAGCCCTTGACCCCAATGTTAGAAATCCCACAAGATTACCAACCTACACAACCATAGCATATATGCAGAGGACCTAGGTCAGACCCATAAAGGATCCCTGATTTCTGTGTGCCTACTTGAGTCAGTTGATTATGTTTTATTTATTCTTTGGGAATTCACATCAGGAACCTCAATCATACTTGTTTTCCAGTCCTTCCATATCTGCCTCCCCCCTTTAGTAAACTTTCCTCCCAAATAAAATAAAATAAAATAAAACAAAATAACTCCCCATCCACAAGTCCAATTTATGTCATCTGTATACTCAATGGAGCAGGGGGCCAAACTCTCCCTGGTCTGCCCTTAAATAGAACTGACAAGAAGCCATCCACTGTGGTGAGATAACCTCACCCTCCTTATCACACTTTGTTTGATGGCCATTTTACTACGTCAAGGCCAGGCTATCCTAACACAACCGAAGCACTAAATAAATAAATAAATAAATAAATAAATAAATAGCTCTAAATCCAATCTTATAAAGATTATAGAGGCTTTTAAAGAGGAAATGAATGAATCCTTTAAAGAAACACAGGAAAATAAAACCAAACAGGTGGAAGTTTTTAAAGAGGAAACAAATAATTCCTTAAAGACTTACAGGAAAATATAATTAAAGAGGTGAAGGAAATAAGTAAAACTGTGCAAGACACAAAAGTAGAAATAAAAGCAATAAAAACAAAAAACAAAACAAACAAACAAACAAAAAACCCCTCAAACTGAGGGAATCCTGAGGATGAAAAACCCAGGGACAAGAATAGGAGCAAGAGATGCCAGCATTATCAACAGAATACAAAATACGGGAGAGAGAAAAAGTAGACTAGAAGAAACTGATGAATTAGTCAAAGAAAATGTTAAATCTAAAACTTTCCTAACATAAAACATCTAGGAAATCTGGGATACCATAAAAGGATCTAACCTAAAAATAATAGGTGTAGAAGTAGAGAAGAGTCCCAGCCCCAAAGTCTAGAAATTATTATCAATAAAATCATAGAAAAAATACTTTCCCAACCTAAAGAAAGTGATGCCTATAAATACACAAGAAGCTTATAGAACAACAACTAGACTGGACCAGTAAAGAAAATCTCTCTACCACATAGTAATCCAAGCACAAAACTACAGAACAAAAAAAGAATATTAAAAGCAGCAATGGGAAAAGGCCAGATAATGGACAAAGGCAGACCTATCAGCATTACACCTGACTTCACAGCAGAGGCTCTAAATGGTAGAAGGGCCTGGGCAGAGATCTTGTAAACTCTAAAATAGACAAACAAACAAACAAACAAACACCTCACAGTTGCCAATCTTGGCTACTATAATACTATAACCAGTAAAACTCTCAATCACCATAGATGGAGAAAACAAGATATTTCAAGACAAATCCAAATTCAAACAATATTAATCCACAAGATCATGTGTGGGGAGGGTCAGGAAGGTGGCCAGATGAGAATGAATAGAAAACTGCAACTGACAGGCTTGGCAAGGTAGGAGTCATCTCTAGTACCAGATAGAGACATGAAATAAGCGAGGTACCTAAGAATCAATGAGGGGGGTGTCCTTAGATGTGACTCACAGCATGATCATATAGGACCTAAGTAGGCCACCTCCTGTAGCCAGGTAGAAGCCTCAGTGGAGCAATAGTGACACCAACCCACCCACAAAACTTTTAACCTCAAATTTATCCTGTCTATAAGAAATGCAGTGAAGGAGGATGCAACAGAAAGTGAGGGAACAGTCAACCAATAACCAGCCAATTTGAGACCCATCCCATGGACAAGCACCAATCCCTGACACTATTAGTGATAGTCTGTTATGCTTGCAGACAGGAGCATGTTGTTCTCTGAGAGGTTCCACCTACCGGCTGACTCGGACAGATGCAGAAACACACAGCCAAACAGTGGATGGAGCTTGGGGACTCTTATGGAAGAACAAGAGGAAGATTTGCAGACCCTGAAGGGCATAGGGACTCCACAGGAACACCAACAGAATCAACTATTGGGGCCTTGGGGCTCTCATAGACCAACCAAAGAACGTACATGGGCTATATCTAGGCCTTCCTGCACATATGTAACAGATATACAGCTTGGACTTCATGTGGGTTCTGTACAACTGAAGAGGGAGGCTATCCCAACAGTTATTGTCTGTATTTGGGCTATGTTCTTCTACAAGGGCTTCCCTGTCTGGACTTAGTGGGATAGGATGTGCCTAGCCTCTCAGAAATGTGGCAGGGTCAGGGAATATCCAGGGGGTTCCCCACATGTTCAGAGGAGAAGCAGAGTGGGAATAGGAGGAAGAATTTTAGAAGGGGATGACTGGGAGGGGGCAGTGAGTAGAATACAAATTGAAGAAGTAAAAATTAATTAATTAATTAAAATTATTTTATTGAAAAAGAAAATACCAAGACAAATGTGGCAAGACCTTTGAAGTTTTGTTAATTCTAGTAGTTAAATTGACAACTGAAAATAGCCATCTAGATCATAGGTTCTGATAACTGACAGCTACAGCCTGCTTTCTGGCTTGTCTCCAAAACGAAACATTCCCTCAGTGCTATTTCAGGGTATGGCAAAGTCTGTCCTATCTCTCCTTTTATCCCTGGATTAATTTCTCTATTAAGGTATCTAATTCTATCTCTATTAAGGCTCCTAATTTTATTTCAAGTTATAACCTAGTGGTCTGGGGAATATAAGCAAGGAAGAGAGATTATTAAGAAAGGCAAGTAGGGGGTGAAGAGTTGGCTCAGTGGTTAAGAGCAATGGCTGCTTTTCCAGAGGACCTAAGTTCAATTCCCAGTACCACATGGCAGGTCACAACTATCTGTAATTCACCTCCAAGGATCTGACAGCATCAGACAAATATGCATGCAGAAAAGTACAAATGCACCTAAAATAAAAGTAAGTAGATTATTTATAATTAAAGAAAAGTCAAATGATGATAATAATCGAGAAAACAGAGTGCTATGTTCAATTCAGAACAGAAAGGAATGCTGACCATAGTTGACCTTGTCCTTCTTTAACTCTAACAACTTCTAATAAAGCCAGGTACTCCTGCACACAACTGAATCCCTGCCCCTCTCATCACCTTGGAACTGTGTCATAGACAAAAGTCTATGGGCACAAGTAGTATTGATTAAAGCAGTAATAAATAGGGTCTATTACAGTAATAGTGCTTCTGTTCACTCCAACTCTGTGTAGTCCCCCATACTAATCATCCTTCTTCCCCCTGCTATACTCCAAATTCATATGGATTTGTGTACTCATGAGTCTACTACATGATGTCTTCAAGATTGTGTGCTTAACTCTGAGTATCTTTTAATGACCACTGAAACCACCTTCAGGAAACTTGTAACATTGTTGCATGTTGTTTAAGATAAAGTGGTCAGATTTTACAAAACTGTACTAAAATTTGAGTGATTACTGTGTCATATTAATACTTCCAATGTTATAGACATTTTCTAGCTTGGTTCTGTATCTATCCTGTGAGTCTCTTGTTAATTAGATAGAAGACCGAGTCCTAGAAGGCTTCCAGGAGGACTGAGATCTTTCTCCTCTACAAACTAAACTGGCCAAATAAGCCTTTGAGGAAAATGCACAGTGGGCCCTCATCTTACAAATAGTACCAAGCAGCCTACACTTTCCCCTCTTACATTGGGTGGAATTTACAAGTATGGTATAGATCACAACTTAATTGATTTTCTCATTGAAAAAAAAAAAGAAAAAGGTATCTCTTTTCAAATATTCTGGCTCTTTTAGCTCTCACCTTTCTTATTATCATCTCTAGCCCTCCTTCTCTCCCTCCCTTCCCCCTTCTCTCCACGTGACCATGGCCAGCCTTTCCCTTTCTTTTACCTTCTCTCTTTCTCTCTGCCTTTTTACTTTTTTTACCTTTTAAGCTCTAAAACCATAAAAAGAGTCTCTGTACAGTGCCTTATACAGAGAGATGCATAGAGTAGAAACTCCAGTTGCTCTACTCTAGATCAAATGTAACCTGCAATGCAAGAGTTTTGTAAAACTTATTATAGATACAGAAATCAACACTGTTCGTGTCTGAATAATTGTATCACATGGAAATATTGGAAATGTTATTAATAAACATTTATCAAATCAGGTAAGAAAGCAATTAAATACAATGACAATTCTTGCTGTTTCATGCTACAGGTTGGGCCCAAGCAGGACACAAATATTTTCACTTGTTCAATCAACAATATTAGGAGGCACAATGACCTCACATTTGATTTAGATAACTGAAATTAACTTACTTACTTTTTTTTTTTTTTTTTTTTTTTTGGTTTTTTGAGACAGGGTTCCTCTGTATAGCCCTGGTTGTCCTGGAACTCACTTTGTAGAGCAGGCTGGCCTCTAACTCAGAAATCCGCCTGCCTCTGCCTCCCCAGTGCTGGGATTAAAGGCATGTGCCACCATGCCAGGCTTCACTTAATTTCAAATGCCAAGATAAACATTAAAATTCTTATCATCTCACTCCAGAAGACTGAATGGACACCATGTTCTTTAAAGTGCTTAGCGTCTTATTGAGACCTCACTATATTTACTATAAAGGAATGGAAATATCTCTATAAACACAGGGGCTATAATCAAGATGAGGTAATGTTTAAGTTTATATAACATAACTAATCATATTTACTATCAAATACATTTACCATGCCACCTACAAAATATCTTCCTCCATACCATCTTCATTATTCATGATACTTTTAAGGAAACAAATTTCAAGTCCTTGTGTGTTCATGATACTCTAGGATGATCATCTCTGCCTCATGAAGTAGTTGTTCCTCCTAAAAGAGTCAATAAACTACACCTATCCAGCCCAGAATTCCGTTCACATTTGTAACCACATTACAACTCATGACCCATCATACATCTCAGACTTTCCTTCACTCACGGTTTGTTCTTGAGACTCATGCTAACCTTAGACTAATTGTGTGATATCTTCTCACTATTCCCATTTGCGTCTAACAGCAGATAATTCTACAAAGTAGAGAATATTTATACTTTGCTCCACTTTTTCCGACTTTACCACAGTGAACTGCTCATTTATTTCTTAAATGGAAAGTGATGAGGGTCAATGAGTGTGGAAGAGAAGAGTGTGTACACCAAGCCAATGAAGCACAGGAACTGAGTAAGGAGAGGTAAAAAGGAGATGATGTCATTCTGAACAACAGGCCTTGTGTAAATGCTTCACGCATTTTTTAATTTAGAAAAATGCCAGTTAATCCCCTCATTTAAAGGCTTCTCTCAACCAGATTTTGACAAAATACACATCTAATTCCAAAAGAAAAATTTAATACAAGAGATTTTAGAAAATAAAGCATATTTGTTTAAAAATTCTATTGTGTAAACCATAAAGTAACAGGGGAGTCGGGATAACACATGCTCAGATTTCTGGGATGCTTGTACCCACATGCTCAATACATAGGGTTGTAGCAGCCAAAGAGACATTTTCAGGGTGGTTGGAAATTACTGACCAGAACCTTAACTCCCCTGAAAGTCCCTGATCTCAGGTTGTTTTCCCAGGTGTTTGGCAACCCTGTGCTCCTGTGCAAACCATTGGCATGTGTCTTATACCCCAGTTCTTGCTGGGTCTTCCCAATCTGTCCTACTGATGAAAAAGAAAAACAAACAACAAACAAACAAACAAACAAAAAACATTCTGGTAGGGACAGAGCTGAGCAGGTTGCAGGTGTCGGAAAGAAAGGTGGTGAGCAGATGTCTTCAGGGTGGGGGAACATGGACCCAGTGAGAAATGGACCCAAGGCAGCCACCCCATCCAGTGCCTACACTTTATACTTCAGATGCATAATGGAGACCATGCATCACAGCAACAGGGCCTGAACTTTTGGCACAGAAATATTAGATAAAATATACAGTCCTACAGTTGTGAAAAGTTAGCAAAACCAACCTAAACAGCAAACATTTAACACTATCCTTAGTAAAACAGTGCACCATAGTTTCAAGAATGTTTGTTACAATAGACCCTTAAGAAGGGCATCTCTACAAGCTTGTTGGTAGGCATGAATGAATGTGTCTTTATAGTAGAAAGAAGAAGCTAAAGAGTCATAGGCAAAATGGAAAAAGAAAAGTGTGTGTCCCAGATACCTCTCTGAGTCCTCTGCTGTAGGTAATGTGGTCATGCTATACCACATGACTGAAAAAGAAAAAGGGCTATATTGGCAGGTTTCCTCCAAGGGAAGATGGAAGGTATAGATGGAAAAATGCTCATGGTTTCTAGATTTTACTAGAGAATATTTGGTTCTTCTCAATTTGAAGGTAAAAGTACTATAAGTAAATTTCTAGCCTGTGGGCATCATGAAGGCAAGTTTTGGTGTGTGTGGCTAGCACAGCCATTCATAAGATCCAACGTTAAGGCACGTGGGGCCAAAAGCAGTACTCTGTGCAGGACTAAAATATTGTGCTTCTCTCTCAGATCTAATGCTCATTTCTGTCTGGGAGGTTACCCTGGAGCTCATGTGTAAACATATACTCTATTGACATCTGTGATTGAAGATAAAATTCATTCTATATTTCCTGCTGTCTCAGTTTGCAGTTTTCCCTCCCACCCATGTTACAGTTTTGGAATTAGATGTTTTATTAATCCTTTTATGGTTAAGAGGAAAGAGACAATGAAAATTCATTGTCTACACTTACCCCCTCCCCCCTGGAGCACACCCATACTAAGTGATCATATGGTAGACAAGCAGTCAGTAGATTCAACAAAATATCTCTCCAAGGATTCATTTATTCTAGTTCTTGTGTTGCTCTACACTTATTAACTATTCTTACATTTTAAAATTATTTATACATTTCACTTGTTTTTTAATTTACAACATGAATAATATTTTCTGGGATACAGAGTGGTATATTACAGATATACATTGTAAGGAATAAGGAATAATTCAAGATGATATATCTCCCAACACATATACAAAACATTAGGTTTGTGAATTGAACACTTAATTGCTTTATAGGTGTTACTGTACATAACATGTGACACGTTGAACAATATATCTCTGAAGAGAGTTCTTCCTGAGGAGTGAAACTTTATCGTCTCGGTGCAATTCCTTCCTCAGCTCACAGCCCTCACATCTGTCACCTTTTCCCTGCTTCTAAGTGTTTGACAACTTTAGGGTCCACACAAAAGATTTTCTCTGCAGAAGTCCTATTATCCATCAACTCTTCAAATAATTATCCTGAAGTCATGTTTTAGGAATAAATATATTTTATTATTGAGATTTTTTTGTTTCATTTATTTCAGGCATTACCATCTGTATGTCAAAACAACAGACTCAGTTTTAATGTGTGTTTTAGGTTTTCATTGTCTTCTATCATAATTCTAATTATTTTACATACACTATTATTTTGTTTGTTAGGGTTCTTATTTACTTCATTAGCTTCATATAATCATCATATCAAATTCATACATATATATACATACTCATGAACAGAAAAACTCATCATGTGTCAATTACTAATTTGTGAGTATGTAAAAACTTTCTTTGACAAAATATTTATCCTCTTAATTATATATCTTCTTGCCATTTTTATGCTTTTGGAAACATTCTCCTCTTCTGTGTGCAGAAAAATCCAACCAGCAGCATAAAAATGTAAAATAAGACTTAAAATATATAGTCCCTTTTACTTTGTTTTCACATTACTCTGCACTACAATACCAGATATCACATGTGTCATACTTTCTCGTTTTCTGCTGAGGAATGGAACAGAAATTGGGTCTGAGAGTAAAACTCCTCTGTGAAGAATCAGGATGTCAGAGGTGCAGGGTGGTGCAGCACACATGACACACACATACACACACACACACACACAGAGAGAGAGAGAGAAAGAGAGAGAGAGAGAGAGAGAGAGAGAGAGAGAGAGAGAGAGAGAGAGAGAGAGAGAGAGAGAGAGAGAGAACAGAGAATGTGATAGGGGAGAGTGAAAAGTAAAATACGTGTTTAAAACATAAAGATCTTTATCCCCAGGATATGTGTTCTAAAAGATGTGTCTTTTCTCTGAGGCAACTTGAGAGACATGAGTGTTTATCCAGTCATCTGCTCTTAGGAAATTGCAGAAGTTTCCCTTCTCATAATATCTATGATGTAGAAAACCCATGACAGGAAGGACCTGCCCTCAAGATGACAACTGCATATCTGATGTTACAGGACATTTGTCAGACTGGCCCAAGAGAACAGGTACAAACATTGCCAGGACTCACCATAATCGCCATGCTCATAGTGCTGCTATACCTTGGTGAGATATAATGAGGGGGAGTAGATGCTTGCATTTGTAAGGGAACCTATTCAACAGCCAGGTTTAATTTCACATGGACATTCTAGGGGATCACCTCAGGCTCTCAATGTGAAAAAGCTCTGAGAAAAAAAATTTTTTTTCCAGGTCTTATTTTGGAACCCAGGACTGCAGTACAGGCAGGTGAGTGTTTCCAGCCATCCCAGGATTTGACTCTTCACTCTGATGATACAACCTCTAATCTACTTTCTAGTGTGTCAATTCCTCAAAATGGTGATGGGGGATTGACATTTATGGGCTAATGTCTTGTTCCATGGGTGTGTTCTGTGCTAAGATCTAGTGTCTGAAGAAAGATGTTCTGGGCCTTTGATTTCTTCACAGGACACCTCCCAAAGCCCATCATCTTGGCTGAGCCAGGCTCTGTGATCGCTGCACATACATCTGTGATTATCTGGTGCTGGGGTTCCTGGGAGGCCCAGTATTATCATCTGTATAGAGAGCAAAGTTTAAATCCTTGGGACACTGCAGTCCCTCTGGAAACCAGGAATAAGGCCAAGTTCAACATTCAAAGCATGACAATTTTGTATGCAGGCATATATAAGTGTTACTATCAGAGTGCTGCTGGCTTCTCAGAGCACAGTGATGCCATGGAGCTGGTGATGACAGGTGAGAGGACATCAGGGAACTATGTATGGGCTCTCTCCTAAGAAGGAGGTCTATTTTCCAGGAGCTCTTCTCTCAGAGTCCAATCTTGGAGAACAGTGTGGGTAACTCATATTCATTTCACACACTGCCCCTTGTATTCTAGGAGCATATGAAAATCCCAGCCTGTCAGTCTATCCCAGCTCTAATGTGACCTCTGGAGTTTCCATATCCTTTAAGTGCAGCTCATCCATAGTATTTGGCAGATTCATTCTGATCCAGGAAGGAAAGCATGGCCTCTCGTGGACCCTGGACTCACAGCATCAGGCCAATCAGCCAACCCATGCTACTTTTGTTCTGGATGCTGTTACTCCCAAACACAATGGAACATTCAGATGCTATGGCTTTTTTAGAAATGAACCACAGGTGTGGTCAAAACCAAGTAACTCCCTAGACCTCATCATCTCAGGTAAGCACCTTCCACCCATAATCACTTAGTGTGTTGGTTCACTCTAGTCATTTTCCTAAGATGATCTTTGGCTTAGAATTAGAGGGAGGGAGCACTGTGGTTAAAAATACTGTTCAGTTCAAACGACATTCACCCATTGATATAGGAGTTGCAGTCAGAATCCCCTGGTCCAAATGCCTTTTTCCTTGACTCATTGTAATTTAGCAGAGGCCATTGAGAGAGACACACAGTTGAAGTGATCAGAAAATGTCTCTCTACTAGTTGTATTCCTATTTTTGTTGTAACAACACCATGCTATAAATAAAGTAACTTAGTGAAAAAAGGATTGATTTCAACTAATTTTGCATGGAGCATCAAGAAGGTAATGAAATGTAGGCATGCAAGCAAGAATTGAAGTAGGGATCTTAAAGGAGCACTGCTCACAAGTTTTCTTGACAGTGCCTTGCAGTATTGCTTTCTTACACCATCAAGATCTAACCACTTAGGGTTAGAATAAGCCAAAGTGGTCTGGTATCTTGTAAATCAATCAATCAGGAAAATATTTCCATAGACATAGATGTATTTTCTCTGTTGCAGCTGCCTCTTTCCAGGTTATTCTAGCTTGTATCAAGTTAGCAAAAATCTAATGAGAACCATCTTCAGTGGCAGACACTGCCTATTTTCCTCTTATTTTTATTTCCTCAAATCATGTGCCCAGGCTCATGTTAATAACTGGACACTGGAGACTTTTAGTACATGTGTTGCCCAGACTTAGTGTGGCAGTTCTGAGTCCCTCAGAGTCTCTAGCCTTTCCATATGTTCAATGATAAACTTTGTATAGGATTGATGAGATAAGCTGTGATCTTCACAGAGATCCAAGAACTCAGAGTAACAAAACCTTGTCTGCAACAGGGTGATATCCTTTTGAAATTAGTGTCCAGATTGAGATAGAAAAAACAGGACATAATAAAGTGTTGTGAACTCTAATGTTCATCTCTCCATCAACCTCTGGCAGAAACCAAGGATCAGCCCTGTACACCCACTGAAGATGGTAAGTGAGAGCTCTTCTAGCAGGTGGGTATAACAATAGTTGAGATCATTATGAATTGGTGAATACTTCTCTGAAGTTTAGATAGTAGGTTATCTGGACTTATTTGCGATTTAGATGCTATGTTCCTTACATTGCTTAGTGCTCAGTATCTCTCTCTACCTAAAGTTCAGGTCCTCCTTTTCAAGACGTTCTGATGGCTTGGGTTCCTGAAATTTCTGATAAACTTTCTTCCTAGGCTTCAGCTCCCTGAACAAATTTTGTTGAATAATAACGGTAGATAAAGGTGTTCTTTTGATATTCAGACAGGAAGAAAACTGACTTATTCTGAGTCTTTTTCCTGATGTCTGCTAGTGTAAAGAAACAGGTTTGCCAATACCTTCAATTTAATTCCAGTGCTTTCCTTGGCTGTGATATCCTAGGTGAGGAAGGAGGCCCATCCGTTGAATTCCAGTTCTGAAATGGCCATATCTCCTTTGCTACAAGGATGGTGACACAGGATAGGGGGTATACTGGCACAGACTTAAAGACAATGCTAGACAGTGACCTACTTTCATGCTCAAATAGCTTATGAACTGTATGTAGTGAGGACAAGTCTGGAAGTCAAATACTAAGTTCAAACTGGTTCAGAGGCTACTAAGTTCAGCATCTCATCAGGCTTTTTATATTCATTCTAAATGACATGGGTCAAATGAACTTGTCTCTGTGAGCTTTAATATTCTCACCTATAACTGACTGGGTAAACCATATAATTACACATTGAAAGATTGTGACATTGGAGGCCATGAATGAGCTAAACATAAAATAGGTGCTAGGTAAACATTATCTTTCTCTCATGCCTGATGTCAACTGTGCCTAAGGACTGGAAACATACCAGAAGATTTTGATTGGAGTACTGGTGACATTCCTCCTGCTTTTCATCCTCCTGCTTTTTCTCATCCTCATCGGATACCAATGTCATCACAAAAAGAAGGCTAGTAAGTAGAGCATGAGTGGCTTGCATGTCTGGAGGTGTTGGGCAGAGAAAACATGTAGTCTCAAGACATGTATAAATTTCAGAGATAGTGCAATATTTCTGATCTCCTAGAGTATTTGCATAGTCATAGGAAGGAAATTAACAGTCCCTTTCTTCCTCTTAATGATTCTATTGTTGGAGCTTTCTCATCCTCCTAGCTGATGCTTTTTCAATTCATGCAGCTCAAAGAGAGGCCTACTTACAAGTGCTTTCAGCAGCACCAGACCCAACACACAGAGATAGACACCACCAGAAGAGATAATTCTTGTCAATAGACACAGACTCTCAGCTGCCATAGACCTCACTTCTATCTGATTATCCCTGTCTTCACAAGTCTAGCCTAGAGGCTACCATCAATGAAAAACACCTGTGTGAGAATAAGAGGGTCCTGGGGAGTATATGCACTAGACCTCAGTATCAGAGGTCTGATGGGGAGTGTCGTGGGTCAGCTCTTGGAGGAAAAGAACCCTTATGATGGATCTGGGGATGTGACCACGTTCTCTGATCCTCTGTCTCTTTACGGGACAAGGAAATGGATTTGAGTCGAAGAGATCCCAGAGCTTCTGGCCAAGAATTGACTCTGTTCTTCTAACATGACACATGCTTCTTTGAAGAACACACAATCTGAGAACAATGCAGAGCTGAACAGTTGGTGATACTCCTGCCCCATTCACACTGATAATAGCAATATTTTGCACCAGTAAGAACCACACATGGCCCCTTCATCTGGAAGAGATTGACTCTGTGATTGCTCCTTCTTGCCTTCCTTATGACTGTGTGAACATTATCTCCAGCCTCTTTTCTGTATGTTTGTTATCTGTCTGTTGCTTATCATCAGGTGCCTAATGTCTCAGAAAGGACACATGAGTCAATGAGCCCTAACACCTCCACCACCACCACCACCACTACCACCACCACCACCACCACAACTCCCCAATCCACCTGTACTCATTCACCCTGTTATCCACAGATAATTCCTTTTGTATAAGTTTGAGGATGATTTTATTAGGGATTAAAGAAAAATGTAGCACAGGCAATCAGTTAATCCTAGCAGCTGCTAGGTGGAGAAAGAAAATGAAGAAACAAAATTAGGGGGAAATCACATTGTTTGAGTAGAGCTAGGATGAAGAGAAACTATGTGATAGGAAGAACCAACAAAGCCGGGAGATGAGATTTAAAGAAAGAGTGAGGACTCACAAAGTGTTGAGGAAAAGTGTGTTTTAAACAGATATACAAAAATAACTGAAGTTATGAAATAACTCAGAATAGTAGGCATATTCACAAAGCTGTGTGGCTGCAGCCCTACAAGTGACAGCTGAGATCATCCCTTCCCTCTGGCTGTTCATAGACTGTGAACAAAGCAAAGAACAAAACTCCTCACCCACTCCAAGCTCACCTCAAGGCTAGAAAATGAGATGTGTATAACTGAAGAAAGTGGTGTGGAAAATGAAACAGAAAATACATAGTGTTTGAGGCACACAGGCCTGTTGTGAATCATAAGAGAAGACTCTGAGTAAGTTCATTCTGAGGATAACCATAAATGGAGAGGTCCACACAGACATCTAATGAACTAGTGCACATAGGCAGAAAATACAGCAGATATGGTCCTCAGACATGAAAATGGGAATCAGTGTGACAATAACAGGCTGGAACTATGAGAAGGAAGCTTCCAGACTCCCCAAGTTCTGCAAGCCCCAGCAGAAATGATGTAATGTGATAAATTTCCAAAAGGATCTCTCTGGCTGAAGGAGATACTGGATGGAACCATGGGTCACTTTATCCACCTCATTGTCTCCTTGCTGCAGAACCCACAAAATGAAGACCCCCAGGGAATTGTGTATGCCCAGGTAAAATCCTCCAGGCTTCAGAAGGTAGGAATTAATTTTTCCCCACTGTCAGAAACCTTTCCCCTCAGGTTCATTCCAGCCCCATCAGTTACTAACACTAAACACCTTCTTCCAACTCTATCCAACCCCAGGACACTGCTTCCAAAGAGACCCAGGATGTAACCTATGCCCAGTTGTGTATCAGGACACAGGAACAGAACAACAGCTGAAACCAGCAAGCAGCCAACACAGAAAGAAGACCCAGACCCCACATTCCATGAATGAAAACTAGGGATTTTCTGATAATTGATCCCAGTGGACTCTGTTTAATTAATTCAAGCCATCATGAATACCTCATGTGTTATCAGTAGCTTCTCAGAATTTTGGGATTATACTTTATTCTTTGTTCAGAGATAACAAATGTCCTTACATTTTGTAAATAAAGCCAAATCCTCCTCAATCTACAATTCATCTAATGAGAATAAAATGAAATGTGATATTGTGAATTGAATGACAATGTAACCCGGGCACACTAATCAATGAAACTCGAATTTTTAGAACCATGAATAAATGTATAAGCAAAGAAAATGTCTTCAAAATCAATGGCCTCATCTATTATAATGATAATATAGAATTAAAAAAAAAACAAAAAACAAAAAACAAACTATCCCAGATGAAGGCACAGGGGAGGAAACGGTGATATAAGCGCAGCCTTTTACTCTTTTTTTACATTTTAAGATCTAAAACCATAAAAAAGAGTCTCTGTACAGTGCCTTATACAGAGAGATATAGAGAGTAGAAACTCCAGTTGCTGTACTCTAGATCAAATGTAACCTGCAATGCAAGAGTTTTGTAAAACTTATTATAGATACATAAATCAACACTGTTCATGTCTGAATAAATGTATCACATGGAAATATTGGAAATGTTATTAATAAACATTTATCAAATCAGGTAAGAAAGCAATTAAATACAATGACAATTCTTGCTGTTTCATGCTACAGTCTGGGACCAAGCAGGACACAAATATTTTCACTTGTTCAATCAACCATATTAGGAGGCATGATGGCCTCATATTTGATTTAGATAACTGAAATTAACGGGTATTTACTTACTTCCTTTTTTTTTTTTTTTTTTTTTGGTTTTTCGTGACAGGGTTTCTCTGTGTAGCCCTGGTTGTCCTGGAACTCACTTTATAGACCAGGCTGGCCTCGAACTCAGAAATCCGCCTGCCTCTGCCTCCCAAGTGCTGGGATTAAAGGCATGTGCTACCATGCCAGGCTTCACTTAATTTCAAATGCCAAGATAAACATTAAAATTCTTATCATCTCACTCCAGAAGACTGAATGGACACCATGTTCTTTAAAGTGCTTAGCGTCTTATTGAGACCTCACTATATTTACTATAAAGGAATGGAAATATCTCTATAAACACAGGGGCTATAATCAAGATGAGGTAATGTTTAAGTTTATATAACATAACTAATCATATTTACTATCAAATACATTTACCATACCACCTCCAAAATATCTTCTTACATGCCATCTTCATTATTCATGATACGTTTAAGGAAATGAATTTCAAGTCCTTGTGTGTTCATGATACTCTAGGATGATCATCTCTGCCTCATGAAGTACTTGTTCCTCCTAAAAGAGTCAATAAACTACACCTATCCAGCCCAGAATTCCGTTCACATTTGTAACCACATTACAACTCATGACCCATCATTCTTCTCAGGCTTTCCTTCCCTCACAGTTTGTTCTTGAGACTCATGCTAACCTTAGACTAATTTGTGTGTTATCTTCTCACTATTCCCATTTGCCTCTAACAGCAGATACTTCTACAAAGTAGAGAATATTTATACTTTGCTCTACTTTTTCGGACTTTGCCACAATGGACTACTCATTTATTTCTTAAATGGAAATGATAAGGGTCAATGAATGTGGAAGAGAAGAGTGAGTATACCAAGCCAATGAAGCACAGGAACTGAGTAAGGAGAGGTAAAACGGAGATGATGTCATTCTCAACAACAGGCGTTGTGTAAATGCTTCACCTATTTTTAATTTAGAAAAATGCCAGTTAATCCCCTCATTTAAAAGGGTTCTCTCGCCCTTCTGGTCCGACCAGCACCAGGGTAGCTAGGGCGCAGAGTCGGCTGACACCCGCAAGCTACCCAGGACAACAGCCAAGGGATCTTAAGACTTCTGGTGAGGGAGCGCCATCTTGGCTCCGGGACTCCGCCGAACTTAGTCTGTACAGGTTAGAGTGAGGACCACAGAGGCAGACAGCTTCTGGGACAGGCGGGAGCCACAGAGCCTCTGAGGCAGCACCCTTTTGGGGCCGCAGACTTCCGGCACCCTCCCAGCTGGAGGACAGTGACCTGCCCTGCAGGGAGCGCCATCTTGGCTCCGGGACTCCGCCGAACTTAGTCTGTACAGGTCAGAGTGAGGACCACAGAGGCAGACAGCTTCTGGGATAGGCGGGAGCCACAGAGCCGCTGAGGCAGCACCCTTTTGGGGCCGCAGACATCCGGAACCCTCACAGCCGGAGGACAGTGACCTGCCCTGCAGGGAGCGCCATCTTGGCGCCGGGACTCCGCCGAACTTAGTCTGTACAGGTAAGACTGAGGACCACAGAGGCAGACAGCTTCTGGGACAGGCGGGAGCCACAGAGCCGCTGAGGCAGCACCATTTTGGGGCCACAGACATCCGGCACCCTCCTAGCTGGAAGACAGTGGTCTGCACTGCACAGGAGCCCTCTGCCTCAGGAGCAGGGAGCACATCTTGGATCCAGGACTCCACTGAACTTAGGAACTTAGTCTGCACAGCTGAGAGTGTGCACCACAGAAGTCTACAGCTTCTGTGACCTGCCAAAGCAACACAGCATCTGGGAAAGGTCCTGTTTTCCGCCTTCTTCTTCTGCCAGGAGGAGGTCCAAACGCCAGATATCTGTACACCTTCCCTTTAAGAGGAAAGCTTGTCAGCAGGAAGTGCTCTAACCACTGAAACTCAGAGGAGAGAGCCTGTCTCCCAGGTCTGCTGACAGAGGATACTCAGAATCACCAGAAGAACAACCTCTGAACAGAGACAACTATAACAACTCCAGAGATTACCAGATGGCGAGAGGTAAAGGTAAGAATCTTACTAACAGAAACCAAGACCACTCACCATCATCAGGACCCAGCACTCCCACTTCGCCCAGTCCAGGGCACCCCAACACACCTGAAAAACTAGACCTGGATTTAAAAGCATATCTCATGATGATGGTAGAGGACATCAAGAAGGACTTTAAAGAACTACAGGAGAACATGGCTAAAGAGTTACAAGTCCTTAAAGAAAAACAGGAAAACACAACCAAACTGGTAGAAGTCCTTAAAGAGAAACAGGAAAACACATCCAATCAGATGATGGAAATGAACAAAACCATACTAGACCTAAAAAGGGAAGTAGACACAATAAAGAAAACCCAAAATGAGGCAACACTGGAGATAGAAACCCTAGGAAAGAAATCTGGAACCATAGATGCAAGCATCAGCAACAGAATACAAGAGATGGAAGAGAGAATCTCAGGTGCAGAAGATTCCATACAGAACATCAGCACAACAATCAAGGAAAATGGAAAATGCAAAAAGATCCTAACTCAAAACATCCAGGAAATCCAGGACACAATGAGAAGACCAAACCTACGGATAATAGGAGTGGATGAGAATGAAGATTTTCAACTCAAAGGACCAGCAAACATCTTCAACAAAATTATAGAAGAAAACTTCCCAAATCTAAAGAAAGAGATGCCCATGAACATACAAGAAGCCTACAGAACTCCAAATAGGCTGGACCAGAAAAGAAATACCTCCCGACACATAATAATCAGAACAACAAATGCACTAAATAAAGATAGAATACTAAAAGCAGTAAGAGAAAAAGGCCAAGTAACATATAAAGGCAAGCCTATCAGAATTACACCAGATTTTTCACCAGAGACTATGAAAGCCAGAAGATCCTGGACAGATGTTATACAGACACTAAAAGATCACAAATTCCAGCCCAGGCTACTATACCCAGCCAAACTCTCAATTAACATAGATGGAGAAACCAAAGTATTCCACGACAAAACCAAATTCACACATTATCTCTCCAGGAATCCAGCCCTTCAAAGGATAATAACAGAAAAAAACCAATACAAGGACAGGAACCACGCCCTAGAAACAACAAGAAGGTAATCCCTCAACAAACCTAAAAGAAGACAGCCACAAGAACAGAATGCCAACTTTAACAACAAAAATAACAGGAAACAACAATTACTTTTCCTTAATATCTCTTAATATCAATGGACTCAACTCCCCGATAAAAAGACATAGACTAACAAACTGGCTACACAAACAAGACCCAACATTTTGCTGCTTACAAGAAACTCATCTCAGAGAAAAAGATAGACACTACCTCAGAATGAAAGGCTGGAAAACAATTTTCCAAGCAAATGGTCTGAAGAAACAAGCTGGAGTAGCCATTCTAATATCAGATAAGATTGACTTCCAACCCAAAGTCATCAAAAAAGACAGGGAGGGGCACTTCATACTCATCAAAGGTAAAATCCTCCAAGAGGAACTATCAATCCTGAATATCTATGCTCCAAATACAAAGGCAGCCTCATTCATTAAAGAAACTTTAGTAAATCTCAAAGCACACATTGCACCTCATACAATAATAGTGGGAGACTTCAACACACCACTTTCACCAATGGACAGATCATGGAAACAGAAACTAAACAGGGACACAGTGAAACTAACAGAAGTTATGGATCAAATGGATCTGGCAGATATCTACAGAACATTTTACCCTAAAACAAAAGGATACACCTTCTTCTCAGCACCTCATGGTACCTTCTCCAAAATTGACCACGTAATTGGGCACAAAACAGGACTCAAGAGATACAAAAACATTGAAATTGTCCCATGCATCCTATCAGATCACCATGGACTAAGGCTGATCATCAATAACAAAATAAATAATAGAAAGCCAACATTCACGTGGAAACTGAACAACACTCTTCTCAATGATACCTTGGTCAAGGAAGGAATAAAGAAAGAAATCAAGGACTTTTTAGAGTTCAACGAAAATGAAGCCACAACATACCCAAACTTATGGGACGCAATGAAAGCATTTCTAAGGGGAAAACTCATAGCTCTGAGTGCCCCCAAAAAGAAACTAGAAAGAGCACACATTAGCAACTTGACAACACACCTAAAAGCACTAGAACAAAAGGAAGCAAATTCACCCAAGAGGAGTAGACGGCAGGAAATAATCAAACTCAGGGGCGAAATCAATCAAGTGGAAACAAGAAGAACTATTCAAAGAATCAACCAATCAAGGACCTGGTTCTTTGAGAAAATCAACAAGATAGATAAACCCTTAGCCAGACTAACTAGAGGGCACAGGGAAAGTATTCTAATTAACAAAATCAGAAATGAAAAAGGAGACATAACAACAGATCCTGAAGACATCCAAAACACCATCAGATCCTTCTACCAAAGGCTATACTCAACAAAACTGGAGAACCTGGATGAAATGGAGAAGTTCCTAGACAGATACCAGGTACCAAAGTTGTACCAAGATCAGGTTAATGATCTAAACAACCCTATATCCCCCAAAGAAATAGAAGCAGTCATTAATAGTCTCCCAACCAAAAAAAAGCCCAGGACCAGATGGGTTTAGTGCAGAGTTCTATCAGACCTTCAAAGATCTAATCCCAGTTCTTCACAAACTATTCCACAAAATAGAAACAGAAGGTACTCTACCCAACTCATTCTATGAAGCCACAATTACTCTGATACCTAAAACACAAAAAGACCCAACAAAGATAGAAAACTTCAGACCAATATCCCTTATGAATATTGATGCAAAAATACTCAATAAAGTTCTTGCTAACAGAATCCAAGAACATATCAAAACAATCATCCATCCTGACCAAGTAGGTTTCATCCCGGGGATGCAGGGATGGTTCAATATACGGAAATCCATCAACGTAATCAAGTATATAAACAAACTCAAAGACAAAAACCACATGGTCATCTCGTTAGATGCAGAAAAAGCATTTGACAAGATCCAACACCCATTCATGATAAAAGTCTTGGAAAGATCAGGAATTCAAGGCCCATACCTAAACATGATAAAAGCAATATACAGCAAACCAGTAGCCAACATCAAAGTAAATGGTGAGAAGCTTGAAGCAATCCCTCTAAAATCAGGGACTAGACAAGGCTGTCCACTTTCTCCATACCTATTCAACATAGTACTTGAAGTCCTAGCCAGAGCAATTCGACAACAAAAGGAGATCAAAGGGATACAAATTGGAAAAGATGAAGTCAAAATATCACTTTTTGCAGATGATATGATAGTATATATAAGTGACCCTAAAAATTCCACCAGAGAACTCCTAAACATGATGAACAGCTTCGGTGAAGTAGCTGGATATAAAATTAACTCAAACAAATCAATGGCCTTTCTCTACTCAAAGAATAAACAGGCTGAGAAAGAAATTAGGGAAACAACACCTTTCTCAATAGTCACAAATAATATTAAATATCTTGGCGTGACTTTAACTAAGGAAGTGAAAGATCTGTATAATAAGAACTTCAAGTCTCTGAAGAAAGAAATTATAGAAGATCTCAGAAGATGGAAAGATCTTCCATGCTCATGGATTGGCAGGATCAACATTTTAAAAATGGCTATCTTGCCAAAAGCAATCTACAGATTCAATGCAATCCCCATCAAAATTCCAACTCAATTCTTCAACGAATTAGAAAGTGCAATCTGCAAATTCATCTGGAATAACAAAAAACCTAGGATAGCAAAAACTCTTCTCAAGGATGAAAGAACCTCTGGTGGAATCACCATGCCAGACCTAAAGCTGTACTACTGAGCAATTGTGATAAAAACTGCATGGTACTGGTATAGTGACAGACAAATAGACCAATGGAATAGAATTGAAGACCCAGAAATGAACCCACACACCTACGGTCACTTGATCTTCGACAAGGGAGCTAAAAACATCCAGTGGAAGAAAGACAGCATTTTCAACAAATGGTGCTGGCACAACTGGTTGTTATCATGTAGAAGAATGCGAATTGATCCATTCCTATCTCCTTGTATTAAGGTCAAGTCTAAGTGGATCAAGGAACTTCACATAAAACCAGAGACACTGAAACTTATAGAGGAGAAAGTGGGGAAAAGCCTTGAAGATATGGGCACAGGGGAAAAATTCTTGAATAGAACAGCAATGGCTTGTGCTGTAAGATCGAGAATTGACAAGTGGGACCTCATGAAACTGCAAAGCTTCTGCAAGGCAAAAGACACCATCAATAAGACAAAAAAACCACCAACAGATTGGGAAAGGATATTTACCTATACTAAATCAGATAAGGGTCTAATATCCAATATATATAAGGAACTCAAGAAGGTGGACTCCAGAAAGTCAAATAACCCCATTAAAAAATGGGGCTCAGAATTGAACAAAGAATTCTCACCTGAAGAATACCAAATGGCAGAGAAGCACCTGAAAAAATGTTCAACATCCTTAATCATCAGGGAAATGCAAATCAAAACAACCCTGAGATTCCACCTCACACCAGCCAGAATGGCTAAGATCAAAAATTCAGGTGACAGCAGATGCTGGCGGGGATGTGGAGAAAGAGGAACACTCCTCCATTGTTGGTGGGATTGCAAGCTTGTACAACCACTCTGGAAATCAGTCTGGCGGTTCCTCAGAAAATTGGACATAGTACTACCGGAGGATCCCGCAATACCTCTTCTGGGCATATATCCAGAAGATGTCCCAACCGGTAAGAAGGACACATGCTCCACTATGTTCATAGCAGCCCTATTTATAATAGCCAGAAGCTGGAAAGAACCCAGATGTCCCTCAACAGAGGAATGGATACAGAAATTATGGTACATTTACACAATGGAGTACTACTCAGCTATTAAAAGGAATGAATTTATGAAATTCTTAGCCAAATGGATGGACCTGGAGGGCATCATCTTGAGTGAGGTAACACAATCACAAAGGAACTCACACAATATGTATTCACTGATAAGTGGATATTAGCCCAAAACTTAGGATACCCAAGATATAAGATACAATTTGCTAAACGCATGAAACTCAAGAAGAATGAAGACCAAAATGTGGACACTCTGCCCTTTCTTAGAATTGGGAACAAATCACCCAGGGAAGGAGTTACAGAGACAAAGTTCGGAGCTGTGATGAAAGGATGGACCATCTAGAGACTGCCGTATCCAGGGTTCTATCCCATAATCAGCTTCTAAACGCTGACACCATTGCATACACTAGCAAGATTTTGCTGAAAGGACCCAAAGATAGCTGTCTCTTGTGAGACTATGCAGGGGCCTAGCAAACACAGGAGTGGATGCTCACAGTCAGCTATTGGATGGATCACAGGGCTCCCAATGGAGAAGCTAGAGAAAGTACCCAAGGAGCTAAAGGGATCTGCAACCCTATAGTTGGAACAACATGATGAACTAACCAGTACCCCGGAGCTCTTGTCTCTAGCTGCATATGTATTGAAAGATGGCCTAGTCGGCCATCACTGGAAAGAGAGGCCCATTGGACTTGCAAACTTTATATGCCCCAATATAGGGGAATGCCAGGGCCAAAAGAATGGGAATGGGAGGGTAGGGAAGTGGGGGGCAGTATGGGAGACTTTTGGGATAGCATTGGAAATGTAATTGAGGAAAATATGTAATAAAAAAAAAAAAGACTTCTGGTGAGTGAAACACAGTGTCGGCTCCAATCTCTAAACAGAGACAACTATAACAACTAACTCCAGAGATTACCAGATGGTGAAAGGTAAACGTAATAATCTTACTAACAAAAAACAAGACCACTCACCATCACCAGAACCTAGCACTCCCACTTCACCCATTCCAGGACAACCCAACACACCAGAAAAGCTAGACCCTGATCTAAAAGCATATCACATGATGATGGTAGAGGACATCAAGAAGAACTTTAATAACACACTTAAAGAAATACAGGAGAACACTGCTAAACAGGTAGAGGACATTAAAGAGAAAGCAAAAAAACCCTTAAAGAAGTGCAGGAGAACACTACTAAACAGGTAGAAGACATTAAAGAGGAAGCACAAAAATCCCTTAAAGAATTGCAGGAAAACCAGACCAAACAGGTGATGGAATTGAATATAATCATCCAAGACCTAAAAAGGGAAGTAGACACAATAAAGAAAACCCAAAGTGAGGCAACACTGGAGATAGAAACCCTAGGAAAGAAATCTGGAACCATAGATTCGAGAATCAGCAACAGAATACAAGAGATGGAAGAGAGAATCTCAGGTGCAGAAGACTCCATAGAGAACATCGGCATAACAATCAAAGAAAATACAAAATTCAAAAATATCCTAACTCAAAACATCCAGGAAATCCAGGACACAATGAGAAGACCAAACCTATGGATAATAGGAGTAGATGAGAATGAAGATTTCCAAGTCAAACGACCAGCAAATATCTTCAACAAAATTATACAAGAAAACTTCCCAAACCTAAAGTAAGAGATGCCCATGAACATACAAGAAGCCTACAGAACTCCAAATAGACTGGACCAGAAAAGAAATTCCTTCTGACACATAATAATCAAAACAACAAATGCACTAAATAAAGATAGAATACTAAAAGCAATAAGGGGAAAAGGTCAAGTAACATATAAAGGCAAGCCTATCAGAATTACACAGGGTTGTTCACCAGAGACTATGAAAACCAGAAGGGCCTGGACAGAAGTTATACAGAAACTAAGAGAACATAAATTCCAGCCCAGGCTACTATACCCAGCCAAACTCTCAACTACCATAGATGGAGAAACCAAAGTATTCCACGACAAAACCAAATTCACACATTATCTTTCAACGAATCCAGCCCTTCAAAGGATAATAACAGAAAAAAAACAATACAAGGACGGAAACCACATCCTAGAAAAAGCAAGAAGGTAATCCCTCAAAGAACCTAAAAGAAGACTGCCACAAGAACAGAATGCCAAATCTAACAACAAAATAAAAGGAAGCAACAATTACTTCTCCCTAATATCTCTGAATATCAATGGACTCAACTCCCCAATAAAAAGACATAGACTAACAGACTGGCTACAAAAACAGGACCCAACATTTTGCTGCTTACAGGAAACTCATCACAGAGAAAAAGATAGACACTATCTCAGAATGAAAGGCTGGAAAACAATGTTCCAAGCAAATGGTAGGAAGAAACAAGCTGGAGTAGCCATCCTAATATCTAATAAAATCAACTTCCAACCCAAAGTCATCAAAAAAGACAATGAAGGGCACTTCATACTCATCAAAGGTAAAATCCTCCAAGAGGAGCTATCAATTCTGAATATCTATGCTCCGAATACAAGGGCAGCCACATTCATTAAAGATACTTTAGTAAAGCTCAAAGCACACATTGCACCTCACACAATAATAGTGGGAGACTTCAACATACCACTTTCACCAATGTACAGATCAGGGAAGCAGAAACTAAACAGAGACACAGTGAAACTAACAGAGGTTATGAAACAAATGGATCTGACAGATATCTACAGAGCATTTTACCCTAAAACAAAAGGATATACCTTCTTCTCAGCACCTCACGGTACCTTCTCCAAAATTGACCATATAATTGGTCACAAAACAAGCAATTCGACAACAAAAGGAGATCAAGGGGATACAAATTGGAAAAGATGAAGTTAAAATATCACTCTTTGCAGATGATATGATAGTATACATTAGTGACACTAAAAATTCCACCAGAGAACTCCTAAGCCTGATAAACAGCTTCAATGAAGTAGCTATATATTAAATTAACTCAAGCAACTCAATGGCCTTTCTGTACACAAAGAATAAATAGGCTGAGAAGGAAATTAGGGAAACAACACCTTTCTCAATAGTCACAACAAACAATATAAAATAACTTGGTGTGACTCTAACTAAGGAAGTGAAAGATCTGTATGACAAGAACTTCAAGTCTCTGAAGAAAAAAATTAAAGAAAATCTCAGAAGATGGAAAGATCTCCCATGCTCATGGATTGGCAGGATCAACATTGTAAAAATGGCTATCTTACCAAAGCAATCTACAAATTCAATACAATCCCCATCAAAATTCCAATTCAATTCTTCAAGGAATTAGAAAGGGCAATCTGCAAATTCATCTGGAACAACAAAAAACCTAGGATAGCAAAAACTCTTTTCAAGGATAAAAGATCCTCTGGTGGAAGGATACCTGACCTAAAGCTGTACTACTGAGCAACTGTGATAAAAACTGCATGGTACTGGTATAACGACAGACAAGTAGAACAATGGAACAGAATTGAAGACCCTGAGATGAACCCACACACTTATGGTCACTTGATCTTCGACAAGGGAGCTAAAACCATCCAGTGGAAAAAAGACAGCATTTTCAACAAATGGTGCTGGCACAACTGGCAGTTATCATGTAGAAGAATGCAAATTGATCCATTCCTATCTTCTTGTACTAAGGTTAAATCTAAGTGGATTAAGGAACTCCACATAAAACCAGAAACACTGAAACTTATACAGGATAAAGTAGGGAAAAGCCTCGAAGATATAGGTACAGGGGAAAAATTCCTGAATAGAACAGCAAAGGCTTGTGCTGTAAGATCGAAAATCAATAAATGGGACCTCATAAAGTTGTAAAGCTTCTGCAAGGCAAAAGACACCGTCAACAAGACAAAAAGACCACCAACAGATTGGGAAAGGATCTTTACCTATCCTAAATCAGATAGAGGACTAATATCCAATATATATAAAGAACTCAAGAAGGTGGACTCCAGAAAATCAAATAACCACATTAAAAAATGGGGCTCAGAACTGAACAAAGAATTCTCACCTGAGGAATACTGAATGGCAGAGAAGCACCTGAAAAAGTGTTCAACATCCTTAATCATCAGGGAAATGCAAATCAAAACAACCCTGAGATTCCACCTCACACCAGTCAGAATGGCTAAGATCAAAAATTCAGGTGACAGCAGATGCTGGCGAGGTTGTGGAGAAAGAGGAACACTCCTCCATTGTTGGTGGGATTGCAAGCTTGTACAACCACTCTGGAAATCAGTTTGGCAGTTCCTCAGAAAATTGGACATAATACTACCAGAGGATCCAGCAATACCTCTCCTGGGCATATATCCAGAAGATGTTCCAACCGGTAAGAAGGACACATGCTACACTATGTTCATAGCAGCCTTATTTATAATAGCCAGAAGCTGGAAGAACCCAGATGCCCCTCAAGATAGGAATGGATACAGAAAATGTGGTACATTTACACAATGGAGTACTGCTCAGCTATTAAAAGGAATGAATTTATGAAATACCTAGGCAAATGGATGGACCTGGAGGGCATCATCCTGAGTGAGGTAACACAATCACAAAGGAACTCACACAATATGTACTCACTGATAAGTGGATATTAGCCCAAAAACTTAGGATACCCAAGATATAAGATACAATTTGTTAACCACATGAAACTCAAGAAGAAGGAAGACCAAAGTGTGGACACTGTGCCCCTTCTTAGAATTGGGAACAAAACACCCATGGAAAGAGTTACAGAGATAAAGTTTGGAGCTGTGATGAAAGGATGGACCATCTAAAGACTGCCATATCCAGGGATCCATCCCATAATCAGCTTCCAAAAGCAGACACCATTGCATACACTAGCAAGATTTTGCTGAAAGGACCCAGATATAGCTGTCTCTTGCGAGACAATGCCAGGGTCTAGCAAACACAGAAGTGGAGGCTCACAGCCAGCTATTGAATGGATCACAGGGCCCTCAATGGAGGAGCTAGAGAAAGTACCCAAGGAGCTAAAGGGAACTGCAACCCTATAGGTGGAACAACATTATGAACTAACCAGTACCGCAGAGCTCCTGACTCTAGCTGCATATGTATCAAAAGATGGGCTAGTTGGTCATCACTGGAAAGAGAGGCCCATAGGACTTGCAAACTTTATATGGCCCAATACAGGGGAATGCCAGGGCCAAAATGTGGGAGTGGGTGGGTAGAGGAGTGGGGGGGGGGTGTGTTGGGAACTTTTTGGATAGCATTGGAAATGTAAATGACGATAATAACTAATAAAAAAATTAATTAAAAAAAAGGCTTCTCTCAACCAGATTTTGACAAAATACACATTTAATTCCAAAAGAAAAATTTAATACAAGAGATTTTAGAAAATAAAGCATATTTGTTTAAAAATTCTATTGTGTAAACCGTAAAGTAACAGGGGAGTCGGGATAACACATGCTCAGATTTCTGGGATGCTTGTAACCACATGCTCAATACATAGGGTTGTCACAGCCAAAGAGACCTTTTCAGGGTGGTTGGAAATTACTGACCAGAACCTTAACTCCCCTGAAAGTCCCTGATCTCAGGTTGTTTTCCCAGGTGTTTGGCAACCCTGTGCTCCTGTGCAAACCTTTGGCATGTGTCTTATATCCCAGTTCTTGCTGGGTCTTCCCAATCTGTCCTACTGATGAAAAAGAAAAACAAACAACAAACAAACAAACAAACAAACAAACCTTCTGGTAGGGACAGAGCTGAGCAGGTGGCAGAAAGAAAGGTGGAGAGCAGATGTCTTCAGGGTGGGGGAACATGGACCCAGTGAGAAATGGACCCAAGGCAGCCACCCCATCCAGTGCCTACACTTTATACTTCAGATGCATAATGGATTCCATGCATCACAGCAACAGGGCCTGAACTTTTGGCGCAGAAATATTAGATAAAATATACAGTCCTACAGTTGTGAAAAGTTAGCAAAACCAACCTAAACAGCAAACATTTAACACTATCCTTAGTAAAACAGTGCACCATAGTTTCAAGAATGTTTGTTACAATAGACCCTTAAGAAGGGCATCTCTACAAGCTTGTTGGTAGGCATGAATGAATGTGTCTTTATGGTAGAAAGAAGAAGCTAAAGAGTCATAGGCAAAATGGAAAAAGAAAGGTGTGTGTCCCAGATACCTCTCTGAGTCCTCTGCTATAGGTAATGTGGTCATGCTATACCACATGACTGAAAAAGAAAAAGGGCCATACTGGTAGGTTTCCTCCAAGGGAAGATGGAAGGTATAGATGGAAAAATGCTCATGGTTTCCAGATTTTACTAGAGAATATTTGGTTCTTCTCAATTTGAAGCTAAAAGTACTATAAGTAAATTTCTAGCCTGTGGGCATCATGAAGGCAAGTTTTGGTGTGTGTGGCTAGCACAGCCATTCATAAGATCCAACGTTAAGGCACGTGGGGCCAAAAGCAGTACTCTGTGCAGGACTAAAATATTGTGCTTCTCTCTCAGATCTAATGCTCATTTCTGTCTGGGAGGTTACCCTGGAGCTCCTGTGTAAACATTTACTCTATTGACATCTATGACTGAAGATGAAATTCATTCTATATTTCCTGCTGTCTCAGTTTGCAGTTTTCCCTCCCACCCATGTTACAGTTTTGGAATTAGATGTTTTATTAATCCTTTTATGGTTAAGAGGAAAGAGACAATGAGAGTTCATTGTCTACACTTACCCCCTGGAGCACACCCATACTAACTGATCATGTGGTAGACATGCAGTCAGTAGATTCAACAAAATATCTCTCCAAGGATTCATTTATTCTAGTTCTTGTGTTGCTCTACACTTTTATTAACTATTCTTATATTTTAACATTATTTATACATTTCACTTGTTTTTTAAGTTACAACATGAATATTTTCTGGGATACAGAGTGGGTATATTACAGATATACATTGTAAGGAATAAGGAATAATTCAAGATGATATATCTCCCAACACATATACAAAACATTAGGTTTGTGAATTGAACACTTAATTGCTTTATAGGTGTAGTGGCTATTCTTGGTTGTCAACTTGACTATATTTGGAATGAACTACAATCCAGAATTGGAAGGCTCACCAGTGACCCTTATCTGGAGGCTTGGAGATCCTTATCTGGATCTTGGTATGGAGATCTTGAGACATAGTGGCTATGGATTCCAGAAGATTAAATCTCCGAGTTTAAGGAGATTTAATCTGGGCTACACCTTTCATCTGGGATTAAAGGTGTGGTGGAACACACCTTTAATCTGGGCTACACCTTCTGCTGGAGACAATATAAGGACATTGGAAAAAGGGAGTCTAGCTCTTGCTCCTTCGCCTGCTTGCTGTGTGAGACTGAGTAACTGCTAGATCCTTGGACTTCCATTCACAGCTGCGACTGAACCATTGTTGGGAATTGGGCTGCCGACTGTAAGTCATCAATAAATTCTTTTACTATATAGAGACTATCCATAAGTTCTGTGACTCTAGAGAACCCTGACTAATACAGAAAGTTGGTACCAGAAGTGGGGTTGTAATGCTGCAGCTGTCCACTTCTGGGTGGTGCCTGCATAACGTGCAGAGCCATCAGTAAACCAGGCCCTAGTCTTTTCCTCTTCGGTCAGTTGATCATAGGGAACACCCCATGAGGCTATAGGCGCATGCTTGGCAGCAGATGGCATTGTAACAGGAGTAGAAACCATAGGCATTTGAGCAACTTCTTCATGTAACTTGCTTGTGCCTTCAGGACCTGCTCTGGCCCGATCACGTATATACCACTTCCATTTGATAATAGACTGCTGCTGTGCGTGTCCCACTTTATGACTTGCAGGGTCTGATAGTACCCAGCTCATAATGGGTAATTCAGGTCGCATAGTAACTTGGTGTCCTATTGTCAAACGTTCAGTTTCCACTAAGGCCCAATAGCAGGCCAAGAGCTGTTTTTCAAAGGGAGAATAGTTGTCTGCAGATGATGGTAGAGCTTTGCTCCAAAATCCCAAAGGTCTTTTCTGTGATTCACCTACAGGGGCCTGCCAGAGGCTCCAAACAGCATCTCTATCAGCCACAGACACCTCAAGTACCATCGGGTCTGCTGAGTCATATGGTCCAAGTGGTAGAGCAGCCTGCACAGCAGCCTGGACCTGTTGAAGGGCCTTCTCCTGTTCCAGGCCCCACACAAAGCTAGCAGCTTTCCGAGTCACTTGGTAAATAGGCCTAAGTAACACACCCAAGTGAGGGATGTGTTGTCTCCAGAATCCAAATAGCCCCACTAAACGTTGTGCTTCTTTCTTGGTTGTAGGAGGGGCCAGGTGCAATAACTTATCTTTCACCTTAGAAGGAATATCTCTGCATGCCCCACACCACTGGACTCCTAAGAATTTCACTGAGGTAGATGGTCCTTGAATTTTGGTTGGATTTATTTCCCATCCTCTGATACGCATATGTGTTACCAATGAGTCCAAAGTGGTTGCTACTTCCTGCTCACTTGGTCCAATCAGCATAATGTCATTAATATGAATGCCCCATTGTAAATTTACAAATGCGTTTGCGATTGTACGAGGGATAGTTATATCATGTTAGGCGTATTCACAACCTTGTTATTGTTTCATGTAAACATGGGATATTATTTGTGTCAAGTTGACAAGGGGTGGATTGTAGTGGCTATTCTTGGTTGTCAACTTGACTATATTTGGAATGAACTACAATCCAGAATTGGAAGGCTCACCAGTGACCCTTATCTGGAGGCTTGGAGATCCTTATCTGGATCTTGGTATGGAGATCTTGAGACATAGTGGCTATGGATTCCAGAAGATTAAATCTCCGAGTTTAAGGAGATTTAATCTGGGCTACACCTTTCATCTGGGATTAAAGGTGTGGTGGAACACACCTTTAATCTGGGCTACACCTTCTGCTGGAGACAATATAAGGACATTGGAAAAAGGGAGTCTAGCTCTTGCTCCTTCGCCTGCTTGCTGTGTGAGACTGAGTAACTGCTAGATCCTTGGACTTCCATTCACAGCTGCGACTGAACCATTGTTGGGAATTGGGCTGCCGACTGTAAGTCATCAATAAATTCTTTTACTATATAGAGACTATCCATAAGTTCTGTGACTCTAGAGAACCCTGACTAATACAATAGGTGTTACTGTACATAACATGTGGCACATTGAACAATACATCTCAGAAGAAAGTTCTTCCTGAAGAGTGAAACTTTATCGTCTCGGTGCAATTCCTTCCTCAGCTCACAGCCCTCACATCTGTCATCTTTTCCCTGCTTCTAAGTGTTTGGCATCTTTAGGGTCCACACAAAAGATTTTCTCTGCAGAAGTCCTATTTTCCATTCAACTCTTCAAATAATTATCCTGAAGTCATGTTTTAGGAATAAAGATATTTTATTATTGAGATTTTTTTGTTTCATTTATTTCAGGCATTACCACCTGTATGTCAAAACAACAGACTCAGTTTTACTGAGTGTTTTAGGTTTTCACTGTCTTCTATCATAATTCTAATTATTTTACATATACTATTATTTTGTTTGTTAGGGTTCTTATTTACTTCATTAGCTTCATATAATCATCATATCAAATTCATACATATATATATACATATTCATGAACAGAAAAACTCATCATGTGTCAATTACTAGTTTGTGAGTATGTAAAAACTTTCTTTGACAAAATATTTATCCTCTTAATTATATATCTTCTTGCCATTTTTATGCTTTTGGAAACATTCTCCTCTTCTGTGTGCAGAAAAATCCAACCAGCAGCATAAAAATGTACAATAAGACTTAAAATATATAGTCACTTTTACTTTGTTTTCACATTACTCTGCACTACAATCCCACATATCACATGTGTCATACTTTCTCTTTTTATGCTGAGGAATGAAACAGAAATTGGGTCTGAGAGTAAAACTCCTCTGTGAAGAATCAGAATGTCAGAGGTGCAGCATGGTGCAGCACACATAACCCACACACACATACACACACACACACACAGACACACAGAGAGAGAGAAAGAGAGAGAGAGAGAGAGAGACAGAGACAGAGACAGAGACAGAGACAGAGACAGAGACAGAGACAGAGACAGAGACAGAGAGACAGAGAATATGATACAGGAGAGTAAAAAGTAAAATAAATGTTTAAAATATAAAGATCTTTAACTCCAGGATATGTGTTCTAAAGGATGTGTCTTTTCTCTGAGGCAACTTGAGAGACATGAGTGTTTACCCAGTCATCTGCTCTTAGGAAATTACAGAAGTTTCCCTTCTCATAATAGCTATGATGTAGAAAACCCATGACAGGAAGGACCTGCCCTCAAGATGACAACTGCATATCTGATGTTACCGGACATTTGTCAGACTGGCCCAAGAGAACAGCTACGAACATTGCCAGGACTCACCGGATCGCCATGCTCACAGTGCTGCTATTCCTTGGTGAGATATAATGAGGGGGAGTAGATGCTTGCATTTGTAAGGGAACCTATTCAACAGCCAGGTTTAATTCCACATGGACATCCTAGGGGATCAACTCAGGTTCTCAATGTGAAAAAGCTCTCATAAAAAGGGGTTTTTTTTCCAGGTCTTATTCTGGAACCCAGGACTAGAGTACAGGCAGGTGAGTGTCTCCAGCCATCCCAGGATTTGATTCTTCACTCTGATGATACAACCTCTAATCTACTTTCTAGTGTGTCAATTCCTCAAAATGGTGATGGGGGATTGACATTTATGGGCTAATGTCTTGTTCCATGGGTGTGTTCTTTGCTAAGATCTAGTGTCTGAAGGAAGATGTTCTGGGCCTTTGATTTCTTCACAGGACACCTCCCAAAGCCCATCATCTTGGCTGAGCCAGGCTCTGTGATTGCTGCACATACATCTGTGATTATCTGGTGTCAGGGTTCCTGGGAGGCCCAGTATTATCATCTGTATAAAGAGCAAAGTGTAACTCCTTGGGACACTCAAGTCCCTCTGGAAACCAGGAATAAGGCCAAGTTCAACATTCCAAGCATGACAACTTGGTATGCAGGCATATATAAGTGTTACTATCAGAGTGTTGTTGGCTTCTCAGAGCACAGTGATGCAATGGAGCTGGTGATGACAGGTGAGAGGACATCAGGGAACCATGTACGGGCTCTCTCCTCAGAAGGAGGTCTATTTTCCAGGAGCTCTTCTCTCAGAGTCCAATCCTGGAGGACAATGTGTGTAACTCATGTTCATTTCACACACTGCCCCTTGTATTCTAGGAGTATATGAAAATCCCAGCCTTTCAGTCTATCCCAGCCCTAATGTGACCTCTGGAGTTTCCATATCCTTTAAGTGCAGCTCATCCATAGTATTTGGCAGATTCATTCTGATCCAGGAAGGAAAGCATGGCCTCTCGTGGACCCTGGACTCACAGCATCAGGCCAATCAGCCAACCCATGCTACTTTTGTTCTGGATGCTGTTACTCCCAAACACAATGGAACATTCAGATGCTATGGCTTTTTTAGAAATGAACCACAGGTGTGGTCAAAACCAAGTAACTCCCTAGACCTCATCATCTCAGGTAAGCACCTTCCACCCATAATCACTTAGTGTGTTGGGTCACTTGGGTCTTTTTCCTAAGATGATCTATGGCTTAGAATAAGAGGGAGGGAGCACTGTGGTTAAAAATACTGTTCAATTCAAAAGACATTCACCCTTTGATACAGGAGTTGCAGTCAGATTCCCTGGTCCAAATGCCTTTTTCCTTGACTCATTGTAATTTAGCAAAGGCCGTTGAGAGAGACACACAGTTGATGAAGTGATCAGATAATTTCTCTGTACTAGTTATATTCCTATTTTTGTTGTAACAAAACCATGATATAAATAAAGTAACAGTGATAAAAGGATTGATTTCATCTAATTTTGCATGGAGCATCAAGAAAGTAATTAAATGTAGGCATGCAAGCAAGAATTGAAGTAGGGATCTTAAAGGAGCACTGCTCACAAGTTTTCTTGACAGTGCCTTGCAGTATTGCTTTATTACACCATCAAGATCTAACCACTTAGGGTTAGAATAAGCCACAGGGGTCTGGGATCTTGTAAATCAATCAATCAGGAAAATATTTCCATAGACATAGATGTATTTTCTCTGTTGCAGCTGCCTCTTTCCAGGTTATTCTAGCTTGTATCAAGTTAGCAAAAATCTAATGAGAACCATCTTCAGTGGCAGACACTGCCTATTTTCCTCTTATTTTTATTTCCTCAAATCATGTGCCCAGGCTCATGTTAATAACTGGACACTGGAGACTTTTAGTACATGTGTTGCCCAGACTAAGTGTGGCAGTTCTGAGTCCCTCAGAGTCTCTATCCTTTCCAAATGTTCAATGATAAACTTTGTATAGGATTGATGGTATGAGTTGTGATCTTCACAGAGATCCAAGAACTCGGAGTCTCTTGGCTAGGTGACGAAGGAGGCCCATCCGTTGAATTCCAGTTCTGAAATAACCATATCTCCTTTGCCACAAGGATGGGGACACAGGGTACAGAGTATACTGACTGGCACAGACTCAAAGCCAATGCTAGAAAGTCACCTACTTCCATGCTCAAATAGCTTATGAACTGTATGTAGTAAGGACAAGTCTGGAAGGCAAATATTAAGTTCAAACTGGTTTAGAGGCTACTAAGTTCAGCATCTCATCTGGCTTTTTATATTCATTCTAAATGACCTGGGCCAAATGAACTTGTCTCTGTGAGCCTTAATATTCTCACCTATAACTGACTGGGTAAAACATACAATTACACATTGAATGATTGTGACATTGGAGGCCATGAATGAGCTAAGCATAAAATAGGTGCTAGGTAAACATTATCTTTCTCTCATGCCTGATGTCAACTGTGCCTAAGGACTGGAAACATACCAAAAGATTTTGATTGGAGTCCTGGTGTCATTCCTTCTGCTTTTCTTCCTCCTGCTTTTTCTCATCCTCATCGGATACCAGTGTCATCACAAAAAGAAGGCTAGTAAGTAGAGCATGAGTGCCTTGCATGTCTGGAGGTGTTGGGCAGAGAAAACATGTAGTCTCAAGACATGTATAAATTTCAGAGATAGTGCAATATTTTCCATGTCCTAGAGTATTTGTAACAGTCATAAGAAGGAATTTAACAGTCCCTTTCTTCCTCTTAAAGTTTCTATTGTTGGAGCTTTCCCATCCTCCTTGCTGATGCTTTTTCAATTCATGCAGCTCAAAGAGAGGCCAACTTACAAGTGCTTTCAGCAGCACCAGACCCAACACACAGAGATAGACACCACCAGGAGAGATAATTCTTGTCAATAGACACAGCCTCTCAGCTGCCATAGACCTCACTTCCATCTGATTATCCCTGTCCTCACAGCTCTAGCCCAGAGGCTACCATCAATGAAAAACACCTGTGTGAGAATAAGAGGGCCCCAGGGACTATATGCACTAGACCTCAGTATCAGAGGTCTGATGGGGAGTGTGGTGGGTCAGCTCTTGGAGGAAAAGAACCCTTATGATGGATCTGGAGATGTGACCACATTCTCTGATCCTCTTTCTCCTTACGGGACAAGGAAGTGGTTATGAGTCGAAGAGATCCCAGAGCTTCTGGCCAAGAACTGACTCTGTTCTTCTAACATGACAGATGCTTCTGTGAAGAACACACAATCTGAGGACAATGCAGAGCTGAACAGTTGGGTGAGACTCCTGCCCCATTCACACTGATAAGAGCAGTACTTTGTGCCAGTAAGAACCACACATGGCCCCTCCATCTGGAAGAGTTTGACTCTGTGATTGCTCCTTCTTGCCTTCCTTATGACTGTGTGAACCTTCTCTCCATCCTCTTTTCTGGATGTTTGTTATCTGTTTGTTGCTTAGCATCAGGTGCCTAATGTCTCAGAAAGGACACATGAGTCAATGAGCCCTAACACCACCACCACCACCACCACCACCACCACCAACACCACCACCAACACCACCACCACCACTCCCCAATCCACCTGTACTCATTCTCCCTGTTATCCAAAGATAATTCCTTTTGTATAAGTTTGAGGATGATTTTATTAGGGTTTAAAGAAAAATATAGCACAGTCAATCAGTTAATCTTAGCAGCTGCCAAGTGGAGAAAGAGAAAATGAAGAAACAAAATTGGGGGGAAATCACATTGTTTGCGTAGAGCTAGGATGAAGAGAAACTATGTGATAGGAAGAACCAACAAAGCAGGGAGATGATATTTAAAGAAAGAGTGAGGAATCACAAAGTATTGAGGAAAAGTGTGTTTTAAACAGATATAACTAACTAAAAATAACTAAAGTTACAAAATAACTCAGAATAGTAGGCATATTCATAAAGCTGTATGGCTGCAGCCCTACAAGTGACAGCTGAGATCATCTCTTCCTTGTGGCTCTTCATAGGACTGTGAACAAAGCAAAGAACAGAACTCCTCACCCACTCCAAGCTCACCTCAAGGCTAGAAAATGAGATGTGTATAACTGAAGAAAGTGGTGTGGAAAATGAAACAGAAAATACATAGTGTTTGAGGCACACAGGGCTGTTATTAATCATAAGAGAAGACTCTGAGTAAGTTCATTCTGAGGATAACCATAAATGGAGAGGTCCACACAGACATTTAATGAACCAGTGCACATAGGCAGAAAATACAGCAGATACAGTCCTCAGACATGAAAATGGGAATCAGTGTGACAATAACAGGCTGGAACTATGAGAAGGAAGCTTCCAGACTCCCCAAGTTCTGCAAGCCCCAGCAGAAATGATGTAATGTGATAAATTTCCGAAAGGATCTCTCTGGCTGAAGGAGATACTGGATGGAACCAGGAGTCACTTTATCCACCTCATTGTCTCCTTGCTGCAGAACCCACAAAATGAAGACCCCCAGGGAATTGTGTATGCCCAGGTAAAACCCTCCAGGCTTCAGAAGGTAGGAATTAATTTTTCCCCACTGTCAGGAACCTTTCCCCTCAGGTTCATTCCAGCCCCATAAGTTACTAACACTAAACACCTTCTTCCAACCCTATCCAACCCCAGGATACTGCATCCAAAGAGACCCAGGGTGTAACCTATGCCCAGTTGTGCATCAGGACACAGGAACAGAACAACAGCTGAATCCAGGAAGCAGCCAACACAGAAAGAAGACCCAGACCCCACATTCCATGAATGAAAACTAGGGATTTTCTGATATTTGATCCCAGTGGACTCTGTTTAATTAATTTGAGCCATCATGAATACCTCATGTGTCATCAGAAGCTTCTCAGAATTTTGGGAATATACTTTATTCTTTGTTCAGAGATAACAAATGTCCTTACATTTTGTAAATAAAGCCAAATCCTCCTCAATCAACAATTCCTCTAATGAGAAACAAATAAAATGAGATATTGTGAATTGAATGACAATGTAACCAGGGCACACTAATCAATGAAACTCGAATTTTTAGAACCATGAATAAATGTATGAGCAAAGAAATTGTCTCCAAAATCAATGGCCTCATCTATTATAATGAGAATATAGAATGTTTAAAAAAAAAAAAACTATCCCAGATGAAGGCACAGGGGAGGAAAGGGTGATATAAGAGAAGTCACTGGCCCTGCATGATGGCAAGTCATCCCAGACAAGTAGAAGACCTGGAATCAACACCCTACCGGACATATGAGAAAGATCCTGTCTCAAATTAAATTGACCCACAGCCACCACATATGGCCAGGACTAATTAGACTTATTTTTTTTTTAAGGCAAGAAGTTGGGAGAAGAAGCTGTTAAGGTATATTTAGGCAGTGCTGCAGGGGAGCTAAGGGTTAAATATAATCATAATTTATTGTATAAATGTATGAACTTCTCAAGAATAAAGGAAAAACATTACATGGGCATCTCTAGTGACTAGGGGAGGCTTGGGATAGAGGAGGATATAAGGAATCTATGGAGGAGACCTTAGCTGAGATTCCTACCAGAAGAGGATATAGAGACTTAAGTGGCTTCCTCCTAAAGCAAGGCAGGACTTACAGAGGAGGCAGGGGGACATCAACCCACCCACAGGACCTTCAACCCAAAATTTGTCTTGCCTCCAAACATGTAAGGGATAAAGATGGAGCACAGCCAACCAATGACTGCCCCGATTTGAGTTCCATCCCATGGGTAAGAGCCACTCCTAACACTATTAATGATACTCTGCTATGCTTGTAGACAGGAACCTGGCATAACTGTCTCCTGAGAGGATTCGTTCAGTAGCAGATGGAGGCAGATGTAGAGACCCACAGCAAAACACAAGGTGGAGCTTTAGGAGTCTTATGGAAGAGTGTGGGTTATAAGTGAGCAAGCCTCAGGGGTCAAGTACACCACAATACATACAGAATCAAGTGACCTGGGACCATTGTGGTTCATAGAGCCTTGAACACCAACCAGGGAGCATGCAGTAGCTGGACTTACACCCACTACATATTGGCAGCCAATGTGCAGCTTGGTCTTCATGTGGGTCCTTTAACAATTTTAGCTGGTGCTGGCTCAATCACTGTTCCCTGTCATTGGACCTCAGTGGAAAAGGAGGTACCTAGTCCTGCTGGGACTAGATGTCCCAGGGTAGGGTGATATCCAAGGGCCCTCACATTCTTTGAGGAGAAGGAATGGGATAATGGTGGGGAGGGATTTGTAAGGGTGTGACAGGGAGAAGGGGAGGGAGAAAGACTCTGATCAGGATGTAAGGTGAATAAAAAGTAATAAATTCCCCGGAGCTCTTGTCTCTAGCTGCATATGTATCAAAACATGACCTAGTTGGCCATCACTGGAAAGAGAGGCCCATTGGACTTGCAAACTTTATATGCCCCAATATAGGAGAATGCCAGGGCCAAAAGAATGGGAATGGGTGGGTAGGGAAGGGGGGTTATGGGGGACTTTTGGGATAGCATTGGAAATGTAATTGAGGAAAATATGTAATAAAAAATATTTTTAAAAAAGTAATAAATTATTGGGAAAACCGAAATAAATAAATAAAGTAAGGATGCAGATACAGCTTAATGGTAAAGTTCTTATTTATCACTTGCATAACCCTGAAGTTCATTACTACCTAGGAGTGGGAGATGGAAAGGAACAGGGAGAGAGAGAGGGAGAGGAAACGGAAGAGGGAGAGGGAGAGAGAGAGGGACAGGGACTGGAGAGAGATAGGGACAGGAAGAGCTACCAAGTTGGTGGTGCTGCTCACATACCCTTGGATGGATGGCCTTCAACTGGAGTATGATCAACTTACCAGGCATCACATCCTTAAAGAAAACTGACTTTCCCTCTCACTGCAATTATCAGTTGCAAATATCAGAAGCTCCAACAGGATGTAGGCTCCATGCCCATTTCCTCTCTCTGTGCCGGGATTTAGTCTTGCCCTTGTTGTCCTAAACCCTGTGGGTTCAAAATTGCGGCTATTCTGCTATATTGAGAAAACACTGTTTCCTTATAGTCATCTACTGTCTTTTATATCTTTCTGTCTCCTCTTCTGCAATGATCCCTGAGCTGTGGGTCGAAGGGTGTAATTTTCCCTTCCCTAGCACTTATCAATTGCCAACAGGATTAGATGTGAGGCCTTGTGAGGCTCTTCCCCCCTCTCTATGCTGTAGTACTGACTGGTTTCACTTTGTGTAGACCTTGTGCCAGTGACTCCCAGCTACTGTGAGTTAATTGGTGCAATATTCCAGTTATGTCCATAAGACACTATTTCACAGCAACATTTTAACCCCCTATTTCTTACAATCCTTCCCTGTCTTCCACAATGTATTCTGGGCCTTCTGAGGAAGAGCATGTGATGTGCTGTAAAGGACAAAGAGATATTCTCTCTAAGGACCACAAGTCACTTATTCTCTGCATTTTGACCAGTTGTGCATCTCTGTATTCACCACCATATGCTGCATAAAGGATGCTTTGTTAGGAGCTATGAGAGTTGTACTCCTTTAAGGGTGTAAGGATAAGTATTTGGAAGGCAGTTTAATATTATGTCCTTTTAGTAAAATAATGTTAGGGCTAATGGAATCTCAGACACGAGCTTTTAGCCAAATTACAGTATTAGGCTGGGGTCCTCTCATACGGAACAGGTCTTAAGTCTAATTAGAAATCTGTTGGCTAACCCCCATAACACCCGTGCTACTCCTGTACTAATAGTCATATTGTGTCAGACCGATCATTATTGTATTGAGATCCCTGATAGGTGAGATTCTTTATTCCTCTCCCAAACAACCTGTGCAGCACCTCTCAGCCTTATGAAACATGGCCAGCACAGAGGATACTCCCAGGTAGATACCTGGTTGATGTCTCCATGTTTTATAATCAAAGTATTTGGTGTCTTCAACAATAAAATCTTTCAATTGGTTCTACAGTGTAATTAAGAATAATTGTAATAACTTGCATGTTTTGGGTGTCTCTTGTTCTCTCTGACCAGTAATGAGAAAGAGGATATCTCACAACTGACACTGGGCCTTTCTGCTTAGTCTCCCATGGCTTCAAAAGGAGAGTTATCTTTTTGCATAGAGTAAAAAAGATTAAACTTTATAGGTGTGTGTGTGTGTGTGTGTGTGTGTGAGAGAGAGAGAGAGACAGACAGACAGACAGACAGAGACAGAGACAAAGAGATGTGCATGTTTGTGTTATAAATGTTTCCACGAAGTTTATTCTCCTTTAAACATAACTATATCATTTCTCCATTATCTTTCCTCCCCATGAATTCTGCCATATATCCCTCCATCCTCTCTTTTAAGTCATGCCTCTGACATTAGCTTTTTTTTTCCTTTTTTTCTTTTTTAGGATTTTCTTTTTTTTATTAGATATTTTCTTTATTTGCATTTCTTGTTTGTTTGTTTGTTTTGTTTTCTTTCCTTTTATTACGTATTTTCCTCAATTAAATTTCCAATGCTATCCCAAAAGTCCCCCATACCCTCCCCCCCACTCCCCTACCCACCCATTCCCACTTTTTGGCCCTGGCGTTCCCCTGTACTGGGGCATATAAAGTTTGCATGTCCAATGGGCCTCTCTTTCCAGTGATGGCCTACTAGGCCATCTTTTGATGCATATGCGGCTAGAGTCAAGAGCTCCGGGGTACTGGTTAGTTCATAATGTTGTTGCACCTACAGGGTTGCAGATCCCATTAGCTCCTTGGATACTTTCTCTAGCTCCTCCATTGGGGGCCCTGTGATCCATCCAATAGTTGACTGTGAGCATCCACTTATGTGTTTGTTAGGCCCCGGCCGGCCTAATCTCACAATAGACAGCTATATCAGGGTCCTTTCAGCAAACGCTTGCTAGTGTATGCAATGGTGTCGTCGTTGGGAGGCTAATTATGGGATGGATCCCTGGATATGGCAGTCTCTAGATGGTCCATCCTTATTTACATTTCAAATGTTATCCTTTTTCCTGGTTTCCCCTCTGAAAACCCCCTATATTCTCCTCCTCCCCCCTGCTCACCAACCCACCCACTCCCACTTCCTGCTCCGGGCATTCCCCTACACTGGGGCATAGAGCCTTCACAGCACCAAGGGCGTCTCCTCCCACTGATGACCAAGTAGGCCATTCTCTGCTACATTTGCAGCTGGATCCATGAGTCCCACCATATGTACTCTTTGGTTGGTAGTTTAGTCCCTGGGAGCTCTGGGGGGTACTGGTTAGTTTATACTGTTATTCCTCCTATGGGGCTGCAAACCCCTTCAGCTCTTTGGGTCCTTTTTCTAGCTCCTTCTGTGCTCAACAAGTGCTTGATGACAGAAGCCTGTTATAGCTGTCTCCTGAGAGGCTCCACCAGTGCCTGACAAATACAGAGGTGGATGCTCTCAGCTTACATGCTAATGTCTCTCTATATAATCTCTCTCTCTCTTTCTCTCTCTCTCTCTCTCTCTCTCTCTCATTCTCTCATAGGGTAACTATGATTAAACTTCATAGATGTGTCTGTGTGTGATTAAACCTTTTTCTTTTTTCTTTTTCTGCAACTTTTTTTTTAATTATCCTGAAGTTTGTAATAATGGCTTCTAAAAGGATTAGAACTTCAATATTGCATTTGTAAATGAGTTGCAATAGGTAAAATACCTTAAACAAAAGTAGAAATATGCATACATAGTAAATTGTAACAAACATAAACTTAAATTTGTATTAATATACAAAGTCCATACCAAATGTAAACTATTTTATTTATTAAAGCTCTTTGCTCTAAAAGTAGATTCAATAATCTATACTTTATCTGATCATTCTGATATCTCCCCTTTTTTTCTTTTTATTCTTTCTTCCCACTTTTCCCGAACATTAGATAGGAAAGAAAGAAGTGCAGAGGAAAGAAAAAAGAAAGAGGAAAAGAAATCTTTAAATCTAAGCTCCCTTATTTTGTTTCCTCCTTGACTAATACCAATAAGAGTTCATCTCCTGAATGAAAACAATCCACCCCACTTTCCGAAAATCAGGTATCATTCTCTTGATACTGCTTTCTGCTATTTGGGGCATCAAGTTTTTGAGGGTTCCCCAAAAAACTGGGATATTGATCAGTGTTAGGAAAGCTAGCTGTAACATTTGTTGTCCAGTTTCTGTGTGCTGTGGAAGTTCAGGGCTTAACCTCAGTCCTGGCTAGAATAGTCTGTGAAGCTGGAAGTTCCATTTAGCAGCATAAATGTTTTTGTTTTTGTTTTTGTTTTTGATGCAGTTTTTCTGAAAAAACAATAGCTGAAGCAGTCTGTGAGGTTGAATCACCTGGGCAATTTGTCTTCTTTGGTTTATGGTCCTTTTATTCTGAAAAAGCATAAACTTTCAACGGTAATACACATTTCTGCATATATGTATGGAATGTGCAGTGTGCACAGTTCAGTTAAAGATGAGTCTTTGCTCTATGTTCAAAGCAGGAAAAAAGGCATCAAACTTTTTAAGTCAGTTTGGACTATGTATCCAAATTGTAATATAAATTCCTATCCATGCTGTTTGAAAGTATAGCATGATAAGACTTGAGAAATCTGTAGCCAACAAGAGTTACTGCCTATGCAGAGACACTTTCATGTCTCTGAGCTGTTCCCCTGCAGAGGGATCAGCATTCATGTTTCCTGTATTTTTCTTGGTTTCTTCCTTCATAGATGCAGCCTACATCTTCAGGTGGTCTTCCCTTGTCATATATAATTTTTATTAATTTTTATGGGATTCAAAGCTATTCTTTTCATGTTGAAACAAAGACAAAACCTCTCCTCCAAGGTAACATGAGTTATCACATATTCGTGCTGATATAATTTAGTAGTCCTTTCTAATATCTAGTGCTTTTCAAAAGTTGTGTTATCCATTTCATTGACATTTAAAAAATGTAAAGTCAATAGAGCATTATTTAAACTTTCTTCAAGAGATCCCATATTACCCTTCTGATCTATATGCATTTCCGTTAAAGCCTTGTTAGCTCTCCCTACAGTTGCTTGTTCTGTAGGATTACGAGATATTTCAATAACATGTTTTATGTAATAAATGTCTAAAATACTGTTGTATTCTAATGGATACATATGTTGAAGCATTGCCAGCTTCAATCCATAAAAGTATCTCCAAGATAGTCATCATCTCTATAAATTTACAGTCTTAGAATCAACTGTTTTAGAACTCAAGGCAGAAGCATATTGGAATCCTGAATATATGTCAATTTTATGACATATCAACACATGTGCATATTTTAAATTTTAAAAACCTACAAAATAAAATGTCCAAGCTCTTATTTGACATGGTCCTAAAGTATATACCCTGTGTGTTCTTTTATGACTGTTACCTCACTAAGGATATTTTCTAGTTCCATCCATTTACCCACAGATTTAATGACATCATTGTTTTTAATAGCTGAGTTGTATTCCAGTTTTTATCACTACTTCTCTGTAGTACAACTTGAGGTCAGGGATGGTGATTCCCCCGAAGTTCTTTTATTGTTGATAATAGTTGTTGTTGTCCTGGATTTTGTTATTCCAAATGAACATTCAAATATCTCTTTCTAACTCTATGAAGAATTGAATTGGAATTTTGATGGAGATTGCATTGAATCTCTAGATTGCTTTTGCCAAGATGACGATTTTTACTATATTAATCCTGCTAATCCATGAACATGGGAGGTCTTTCCATCTTCTGAGATCTTCTTCCATTTTTTTCTTCAGAGACTTGAAGTTCTTGTCAAACAGGTCTTTTCACTTGCTTAGTCAGAGTCTCACCAAGGTATTTTATATTATTTGCGACTATTGTGAAAGGCATCATTTCCCTAATTTCTTTCTCAAAATAATTTATTTTTTAGTTTTAAGTTTTTCAAAACAGGGTTTCTCTGTGTAGCCCTGGCTGCCCTGGAACTCACACTGCAGACCAGGCAGGCCTCAAACTCAGAAATCTACCTGCCTCTGCCTCCCAAGTGCTGGAATTAAAGGCATGTGCCACCACTGCCCAGCTCCCCTAATTTGTTTCTTCTCCTGTTTATCGTTTGAGTAGAGGGAGACTACTGATAGGTGTGACTTAATTATATATATCCAGCCACTTTACTGAAGTTATCAGGTATAGAAGTTCTCTGGTGGAATTTTGGGGGTCGCTTATGTATACTATCATATCATCTGAAAATAATGATATTTTGACTTCTCCATTTTTAATTTGTATCCCTTTGGCCTCCTTTTTTTGTAGAACTTCAAGTACTATGTTGAAGACATAGGGAGGGAGTGGGCAGCCTTGTCTAATCCCTGATTTTAGTGGGATTGCTTCAAGTTTCTCTCCATTTAACTTGATGTTGGCTACTGGTTTGCTGTAGATTGCTTTTACTATGGGCCGTGGATTCCTAATCTTTTCAAGACTTTTAACATGAAGGAAATGCAAGGATGGGGGCATGAAGCAGATATTGAGGGAATGGCCAACCAATATTCAGCCCAACTTGAGACCCATCACACGGGCAAGCACCACTCCCTGACACTATTAACAATACTCTGCTTTGCTTGTAGACAGGAGTCTAGTATGGCTATCCTCTGAGAGGCTCCAACCCGCAGCTGATACAGACAGATACAGATACCCACAACCAAACAGTGGATGGAGCTTGGGGACTCTTATGGAAGCATAAAAGGAAGGATTGTGAGCCAAAAGAGGATAAGAATTCCACAGGAAGACCAACAGAATCAACTAACCTCAACCCTTGGGGCTTTCAAACAGAGTTATCACCAATCAAAAAGCATACATGGGCTGGACCCCACACATATGTAGCAGATGTGCAGCTTGGTCTTTGTTTGGGTCCTGAAAAACAGGAGGGGAGGGCTATTCCCAAAAGCTGTTGCCCTGTATGTAGGATATGTTTTTCTAGCTTGGTTGCTTTGTCTGGCCTCAGCAGGATAGAATTTACTTAACCTCACAGAGACTTAAAGTGCCAGGGTGGGGAGATACCCAGCAATCCACCACCTGCTTAGAGGAGAATGGGAGGGAGTATTTAAGGAAGAATTGTGGGAGGGGGTGATTGGGAGGGGGCAGTGAGCAGGATGTAATGTGGATGGGTAAAAATAAATTAAACAAATAAGATCATCACGAAATTTGCAAGTACATGCATGTAAATACAAAAAAAAATATCCTGATTGGTGTAACACAGATCAGAGAAAACAATGTGATATATTACATATATGTAGATATTAGCTGTTAAAAGGTAATAGAGCTACAATCTGTAGATCAAAAGTTTCTGTATAAATTAAGGCAATAGAATGCACAATTTGCATCACATTGGGAAAGAGAAATATAATAGATAGATATTGATAAATAGATGAGCTTTAAGGAGGATCAAGTAGGGTACAGTAGGGGGGTAGGGCAATGGATGGAATATGGAGTGAGGTAGCTAAACTTATAAACCATTTTAGGTGTAATATGAAAACCTAATACAGTGAAAGTTTCCTAAAATATATACAAAGATGTAGGTGATATAATGAAATTGTCAAATAACTAGGGATGCAGAATATAACAGGACATGTCTTGTCAAGAACCAGAAGTGGATTCCATCTAAATGTGATGTGAGCTATAGGAATAGCTAAAATTCCCAGGCTTTTGCCAAGACTATAGGTTCTTCTTAAAAATTAAAATCAGCATCATAGACAACAACAACACAATTCACTGAGCATTGAGAGTTGAACTGGTGATTTCATAAAGCCTTGACTCCAAAGTACTAGTCTCTTTGGTATTGGAACATACTTTGCACACTATCAAAAGAGAAAATAAAAAAATCAACCAAGCCACACATATATTATTCTACATTGATGTTCTGCCTACAAGACATGCTAGGGCAATGGTGGAACAAAGTGTAACTAGCCAATGTCTGATTTGACTTAAAACCCCCTCTGTGGAATGGAATCCATAAATGATACCACGGGAGTGACCAAGAACTTGAGACAAGAGAGCCTAGAGGACCTATCTCTGTTAAAAATCCTCAATACTAATTCTCTTATCTTGACAACAATTATACTTGGTCCAAAATATCATGAAGAGAACTCATAAAGAGATGTCTGGCATGGAGTTTATCATGTTCCTGTAATACCCAGAACATAGAAAGTAACAAGAAGGTTCAAGAGACACTGACAACAAGCCAATGGGAAAATACTGTGCTGCTACTACAGCCAGATAAGTGGGAAATGGACAAAGAAAAAATGGAAGAGTCTGTGTGCAGAGTTTTCAAGGGTACAGACAAGGACACTGAGGAGACAGAAAGAACGGGCTAAGGGAGGGAATACAATAGGTATTCAGGATAGAGATAGTACAGTTGGTTTTACATGCACAATCTTTTTTTTCTTTTTTTTTAATTTTTAATATTTTTATTACATATTTTCCTCAGTTACATTTCCAATGCTATCCCAAAAGTCCCCCATAGTGCCCCCCACTTCACTACCCACCCATTCCCATTCTTTTGGCCCTGGAATTCCCCTATATTGGGGCATATAAAGTTTGCAAGTCCAATGGGCCTCTCTTTCCAGTGATGGCCGACTAGGCCATCTTTTGATACATATGCAGCTAGAGACAAGAGCTCCGGGGTTCTGGTTAGTACATCCTGTTGTTCCAACAATAGGGTTGCAGATCCCTTTAGCTCCTTGGGTACTTTCTCTAGCTTCTCCATTGGGAGCCCTGTGATACATCCAATAGCTGACTGTGAACATCCACTCCTGTGTTTGCTAGGCCCCGGCATCGTCTCACAAGAGACAGCTATAATAGCCAGAAGCTGGAAAGAACCCAGATGTCCCTCAACAGAGGAATGGATACAGAAATTATGGTACATTTACACAATGGAGTACTACTCAGCTATTAAAAAGAATGAATTTATGAAATTCCTAGCCAAATGGATGGACCTCGAGGGCATCATCTTGAGTGAAGTAACACAATCACAAAAGAACTCACACAATATGTATTCACTGATAAGTGGATATTAGCCCAAAACTTAGGATACCCAAGATATAAGATACAATTTGCTAAACGCATGAAACTCAAGAAGAATGAAGACCAAAGTGTGGACACTGTGCCCCTTCTTAGAATTGGGAACAAAACACCCAAGGAAGGAGTTACAGAGACAAAGTTCGTAGCTGTGATGAAAGGATGGACCATTTAGAGACTGCCGTATCCAGGGATCCATCCCATAAGCAGCTTCTAAACGCTGACACCATTGCATACACTAGCAAGATTTTGCTGAAAGGACCCAAATGCACAATCTTTTTAATCCTAGTAATCTACAAAAAGCCTTTCCTCATGACCCTACAAACACCCTTGGTAAATTAAGAGAGAATGTGCCCCTGGAGTATCATTGAAGGATTACGTTTGATGCCTTCATTTTGATTCCCTAAAGAAAGGAAATATTCGATGACTATCTTCAGATTTCTGCAGAATCTCGTCTTTGGGGGTAGGAGGCATTCGACGCCAACTTCTCAATAGGTCCTGTGACAGCTGACTGTGCTGAGACTGCCAATGCGATGATTCTGATCATCAAACCCCATAGGAGTGGTCAAGTACAGTGACACCATTGACATCAAAATCACAAGTAAGAGAGTGTAGACCTGATAATCATTCTCTTTCTGATGCAGAACAGATACATAGATATATACACTAGAAGTCCTGAGATGTGAGGAAGATGAAGATGGGAAACATAGAGAAAGGCAGCCATGGTGAGTATTTTGCAGACAAACAATGTAAAATGTAAATACAAAAATGGACTATTGGTCACATAGACCATCAAAGAAACAGTGAGGTGACTGGAGACATAAAGAGTAGAGATAAAGAGAAAGGGGTGACTCAGCGAGCTTGACATAAATCAAAGAAAGTGAAGTCAATCTAATATTCAGAGGCCCAGACAGTTCAAACTTTTTTATGATTTCTACTTCTACAAGAAATCTTCTAGAAGAGCTAGACATACTGTGTGCATGACCTGAGCTCCAGTGCTAAGTGGGGTTGATTCTTGATGAAGAGGCCTTGGTAGAAGATGGCACCCATAGATTTTCTGTCTACTTTGAGAGTTCTTCCTTTCTTGTAATTGACCTATTACTCAACACAGAATACTATGACCCTGGGTAATTAAGTACAGCAGCAATAACTGGCTGCACTATACATCTGCAAACTGTTTTAAATCCATGAAAAACAATATTCAAACACACTATGATGGCAAAAAAAGGACTCTTCCAATAATAACCAGATAAGAATAAAGCAGAAGCCGGGCGTGGTGGCGCACGCCTTTAATCCCAGCACTCGGGAGGCAGAGGCAGGCGGATTTCTGAGTTCGAGGCCAGCCTGGTCTACAAAGTGAGTTCCAGGACAGCCAGAGCTATACAGAGAAACCCTGTCTCGAAAAACCAAAAAAAAAAAAAAAAAAAAAAAGAATAAAGCAGAAATGTGGATACTGATATATATATATGTATATATATACATATATATATATCAAGGGGAACTTAGAGACAAGTTCAGAGATGGAAAGGACTGAGAAAATTGTAATATGGCATGTGTGGAATGAAAAAATACAAAAAGTCAGAAAGCTGAGTGGAAGAACTAAAAGTGGAGATGAAGAAATAATGATAGATGTTAGATATTTCAAAGCAGAGCTGGGGAATCCTGTGATAGACTACACTGGACAAGTACATACACTAAGAGGAACAAGAGAAAGAAGACCATCATGGCTCCTGTTCAAGGGCAAAAAAAAAACAAAAAACAAAAAACCCCACATTCATAGAATATTCTGTGCTCTGAAAAGAGATATCAATGAACAGACATGTAAAAAAGATTAGATATAACTTAGTAAATTATAATGAATTTCAAAAACATGGAGTAAAATGTTAGAATAAAGGAGTGATATAAGGAAGTCAGTATGATTATCTACAAGGTGAGCATAGGGAGAAAAGAGGGGGAGATGGGGGACATGAAGAAAGAGATAGGAAGATGGAGATCACAAAAATGTAAGCAGAGGGAGTAATACTGAGGAGTGAATGAACATAGGTAAGGACTGGCCTTCTAACTTTCAACCCTCTTTTTTCAAGTTTATATAAGAAACATCCTCTGTCAGACTGATGGGCCCTGTAGGAATGTCAGGAGAGAACATGGCCTTGCCCTGCTTCAGTTACTATCAGATTGATATGTCCCATCTGACCATGAAAGATGCATCTCAGCTACAAGGACTGACTGCAGTGAAGAACAACAGAGGTACATTGGAGACCAGTTTTCTTCTTGGTACTATAATCCATGTTGAGACCTATAGATACCATGGCTCTGTCAGTACTGTTTTTATGCATAGTCATCCCAGGGTGGCCATTTATACTTCCTGCCGCAAGAAGGAAAGCCTTATATATACCTTGTGTCTTGTGACTAACAAAATTCTAAAGTTATGTCTGAGAAGTATCCTACCAACGAGAGAGAGAAAGTATAATAGAGAGCTACAGAGAAGAACTTCTGAGAGTGAGATATATATATACACATATATGCTCCGGGTCCTCCGAGCTGGCGGCAACACGAACAACATGGACACCAAGTCGGGTTCACCCAACAACATCTTTACTTCAGGCTTTTTCCCTTACAGCTCTCTTCTCCAGCAGCCTCTTCTTCTATTCCTTCCTTCTTTCTTGCAGCTTTACTTACAACTCTCTCTTACAACAGTTTCTCTTACTACCACTAGCTTCTACTTAGAGCAAGGGCTAAAAAACCTCCTATTACAACAGCTTCTCTTACTACTACTTCTACTCACAGCAAGGGCTAAAAACAACTCCTCACTACTCGCACTGACTGACCTCATCTAGGTCCACCTCACCTCATCCAATCAGAATTCACAAACGCTCCAGGCATGAGCTCGGGTCATTCACAGATAGGCTGACAGGTCCGGATCACAAGGAACAGTCCAGCCTGGCAGGCAGCCCACACATGCAGCCTCACTGCGCATGCTCAGGCAAGGCAGTAAACAACTTGGCCCTTGCGGCCACACCCATTTCCCGCATATATATATACATATATATATATATATATATGAATATATTATTTATATAAAGAATGGACTTGCACATATATATGTATATATGTGTATATATACATATATAAGTGTATATATACCCATACACAATGACAATAATAATAACCAAACAAAAAAGAAGCTATTAATTTAAGAAGGGGGTTATGGTAAAGCATGAGGGAATGGTACCTGGAACAGGCTGCAGAGAGGAAAGAAAAAATGAAATACATATCAGTAAATCCCATATAAAAGCTTGAAAAAATGGAGCTTGAGAATGATTATCAGGTTACAAAATGTAGATATGGGGTCTCCTAAACACTCATCATTTTCCTTGGTCATCACACTGGAATAAGTTTAGGCAGACATAGAAATGGGTCAGGACCAACTATAATAGATAAGGTTGGAATCAGTCTGGGCAGGTCAGAGATAATCTCCCCAGAGTATTCCTATTGTCTCATCATATAACTAATATCAAAACTCAAAAGACAGTAGATGCTGGCAATTATGTAGAGAAAGGCGATCACTCCCCCATTGCTGGTGCGATTACAAACTTGTACCAGTATTCTAGAAATCAATTTGGAAGTTCCTCAGAAAATTGGAAATAGTTCTACATGAAGCCCAGAAGCTCAGAATACCCAAGATACAATTCACAGACCATATAAAGCTCCATATAAAGGAAAAACAAAATGTGGATGCTTCAGTCCTTTTTAGAAGGGGAAACAAAATACTTTCGGGAGGTAAAGGGTAGTAGGAAATTAGGAGGAAGAGAGGAGGAGGAGGGGAAAAGAGGGGCAGGATCAGGTTTGGGAGGAGATGGGGGATATGTACAGAGTGTCAGGAAATTGCGCAGGTATGTAGCAATGAGGGGATGGGGAACTGAAAGTGTCCACCAGAAAGTCCCAGAAGCCAGGAAAGCAAGAGGTTCCCAGGACTCAACAGGGATGAGATTAGCTGAAATACTAAACAAAGAGGAGGGAGAACCTATAGAGACCATATCCAGAGGTTAGACAATGCCCCCAGTTACGAGATGGGGCCACCCACTCATTTCCAAATTTCTAACTAGAATAGCTCCAGTCTAAAGGAAATAAGGGGACAAAATGTGGAGGGGATCCATCCCATATACAGACACCAAACCCAGTGACTATTGTGCCTAAAAGTTCTTGGTGACAGGAGTCTGATATATCTGTCTCCTAAGATGTTCTGCCAGAGCCTGACAAATACAGAAGTGGATGCTCACAGACAACCATTGGACTGAGCACAGAATCCCCAAATAGAGAAGTTAGAGAAAGGTCTGAAGGGGCTGAAAGTGTTTGCACTCCATAGAAAATATAACAATAGCAACTAATCAGACACCCCTCCCAGAGCTCCCAGGGACTGAACCACCAACCAAAGAGTACACATGGAAGGACCCATGGCTCCATCTGCATATGTAGCAGAGGATGGCATTATCTGGCATCAATGGGAGGAGAGGTGCTTGATCCTGTGAAGGCTCAGTTTCCCAGTGTAGGGGAATGCCAGGGCAGTGAGATAGGAGCAGGTGAGTGGGAAGGGGAGTTCACTCATATAAGCAGGGGAGGGGAGTATGATAGGGAGTTCTGGAGGGAAAACTGGGAAAGGGGATAACATTTGAAATGTATTTTTATTGGATACATAAACATCCAATTAAAAATCTCAGAATCCAAATTTAAAAGAAAAAAAATAAAAGACCCAGCTATACTGCTCCTAGGCCTATACCCAAAAGACTCTCTACCATATCCCAAGGATATGTAGTCCACTTTGTTCATAGCAACCTTTTTCATAATATACAAAAACTGGAAGGAAGCTAGATGTCCCTCAAACGATAATTGATACATAAAATATGATTCATTTTACACAATGGAATACTAATCAGCTATTGAAAACAAGGACGTTATAAACTTTGCAAGTAAATGAATGCAACTAAAAATCATCATCCTGACTGAGATACTCTGGACTCAAAATTATATGCCTGTTACGTACTCACTAATAAGTGGATATTAGCCAAAAAGCCCAGAAAACGCATGGTATATCTCTGAACCTATGAAGCAGGAATGCCCAAGTGAGGAAGATTCAATCATACTTAGAAGGGGGAACAAAATAATCATGAGAGGTCAAGGGAGGGAAGAACCTGGGTGGGAATAAGAGCGAGGGAGAGGAAAGAGGTTAAGATCAGGTATGGGAAGAAACAGAAAAGAGGCCCTGAGGGGCAGAAGAATGAATGGAAACATGCCATTGCCAGGGGTGTGGGTGGGTGTGGACCTCTAGAAAGTCCTGGAGACCTGGGATGAGGGAGGGTCCTAGGACCAATATGGGTGATCTTAGCCACAATATCCAACAGTGGGAGAATAGGGACTCTGAAGAGACCACCTCCAGTAGTCAGACTGGACCCCCAGTGGAGGGATGAGGACATCAACCTACCTACAAAACTTTCAACCCCAAATTGCACCTGTTGGAAGGAAGTGCAGAGAAGAGACTGACCAACCAGTGACCAGCCTATTTGGAATCCATCCCCTGAGCAGGCACCACTCCCTGACATTATTACTGATGCTATGCTGTGCTTGCAGATAGGAGCCTAGAATGGCTGTTCTCTTAGAAGTTTGTACTGCAACTGATTGAGATAGATGTAGATACTCACAGCCAACATTGTCTGGAGGTCTAGGACCTGTATGAAAGAGTTAGGGGAAGGATTGAAGGAACTGAAGCAGATGGCAGCCCCATAGGGAGACCTACAATGTCAACTAACCTTGACCCCTGAGAGCTCCCAAAGACTTAGCCACCAACCAAAAGCATACACAGGCTGGTCTGCAGTCACTGGCACATGTGTAGCAGAGGGCTGTCTTGTCTGACCTCAGTGGGAGATAATGCACCAAATTATGAGGAGAGGTGATGGGGAGATAGATGTGGGAGACAACCTTCTCAGAAATACAGGGGAGTGGGAAGAACTCTGTAAGGGGGAACTGAGAGGAGGCAGCATTTGGAATGTAAAATAAATAAATAAATAAATAAATAAATAAATAAATAAATAAATGGTGCACAGATAAAAATAGAGAATTCTCAACAGACAAATACTAAAAGGCTGAGCAGTGCTTATAAAAAATATTCAGTATCTTTAGCCAACAGAGAAATGCAAATCAAAACGATTCAGAGATTTCATCTTACACTAGTCAAAGTGACTAAGATTAAAAATATAAACAACATCTCATACTGGTAAGGATGTGGAGCAAGGAGAACACTTTCACTGCCGGTGGGAGTGCAAACTTACACAGCTGCTTGGGAAGTCTATTTGGCAGTGTTTCATAGAATTAAGAATCAATCTACCTCAAGACTCAGCTATATCCACTCCAGGGCCTATACCCAAAGGATACTCCACTGTACCACAAGGACATTTGCTCAACTATGTTAATAGTGGCTCTGTTCATAATAGCCAGAAGCTGGAAACAATCTAGATGTCCCTGAACTGAAGAATGGATAAAGAAGTTTTTTTTGTTTTGTTTTGGTTTTTGTTTTTTTGTTTGTTTGTTTTTACAATGGAGTATTTCTCAGCTGTTAGAAACAATGACATCATGAAATTTGAAAGCAAATGGATTGAATTAGAGATGAGGATGCTCACAACAAACCACCAGACTGAGCACAGGGACCCCAAGGAAGGAGTTAGGGGAAGGAGTGAAGGAGCTAAAGGGGCCTTATCTGGCATCAATGGGAGGTGAGGGTCTTGGTCCTTTGAAGGCTTGATGATCCAGGGTAGAAGAATGCTAGGGCAGTGAGGTACGAGAGGATTGGTAGATGGGTACCTCATAGAAGCAGGTAAGGGGGAGTGGGGTAGGGAGTTGCAGAGGATAAACCAGGAAAGGAGATAACATTTGAAATGTAAATAAATAAAATATCCAATTAAAAAAGAGTAAAAGAAAGAAAGAAAGGAAAGGAAAGGCCATAATGTGTGAGATAACCCAGACCGAGGAAGAAAAATGGTATGTACTCACTTACAAGTGGACATTAGCCTTAAAGTAAAGGGTAAGCATGCTAGAATCCATAGATCCGGAATGTTACACAGCACGCAGGGCTCAGGGAAGAATGCATGAGGTGCACTGTGAAGGATATATATAAAATAGAAATTGAAGGCAGACTGGGCAACGGTTCTGGTCAGTGTTATGGGTGGGAACAGGAGGGATCTGGTTAGGGAACATGGAGGGAGATGGGACTGAGAGACTACTGGTATCAGGGTCCATCTCTGGAACAAGCTAGTAAGTCAGTGCAATGGAGACTCCCAAGAATCTGTGAGAGTGACCCCAACTAAGACTCCTACTAATGGAGGACAAGGAGTCTGAAGTGCTGTCTCCTGTGACCAGGCAAGTCTTTTAGTGAAGACGTTGGGACACAAAGCCAGCCACAAAATCTCCAATGTATAATTTGCCCCACATACAAGATATGGCACAGTGAAGATGGCAAGGAAATTGTGCAATAATATAAAGCACACTTGAGTATCTCTAACATAGCAAGTGGAAGACTTATGTGATAAAAACATCAAGTAGTCAAAGAAATGTTAAATGATGGAAAGATCAAATGCTCATGGATTGGTAGTAGTAACAGTAAAAAATGGACATCCTACCAATAGTAATGCACACTCAATGCAATCCCCATCCAAATTCCATTACAATCTGCATAAATCATAAAAAGACAATTTTAGCTTCATGTGAAAACAGAAAAAAAAAAAAAAACAGGATAGCTAAAAACATCCAGAATTCCTGATTTTAAGTTTTATTTCTGGGTCTGGCTTAATTCTAGTTCAAACTTTCTGCCTGTTTGTTTTGTGATGATACCTCTTAATGGTCTAATACTTCACTGTGTAAATAATCAATGTTTTCCTTTTCATTCTTCTGTTGAGAAACATATATGTTGTATCCAAAGTCTAGCTATGATGAACAGAACAAGGGTGAGCATGTATGTGCTAGTGGATATGTGGTAGGATGAACAGTCCTTTGGGTACATGCCTGAGAACAATATAACTGTGTCCTGCTCTATAACAATTCCCATCTTCCTGAGGAATAACACACTAAATTCCATAGTTGCTGTACAAGTTTTCACTCCCACCAGCAATAGGTGAATGTTTACTTCATTTTTGCTTTGTAGTCAGGATGAACTGTTACTTGGTTTATTGACCTATAGCTCTCATGCACAACTATAGTAATAAACACAGCATGGTATTGATACAAATATAGACAGGTTGGAATCAAATAGAAAACACTGGCACAATTCCAGCTATACACATCTGATCTTTGATAATGAAGCCAGAAACACATAATGGAAAAAAAGTCTTTAAAAAATAGTACTGGTCAAACTGAATGGCTGCGTGGTCTACAAGCTGGCTTTCTGAACAGAACATCATTATTCCAGGCACTAAGATCAACAATAAATAAATAAGATCTCATGAAACTGAGGAGCCTCAGCAAGTAAATACACACTGTCATTCAGACAATGTTGCAGTCTGCAAAATGGGAAACAATTATTACCACCTCCACTTAGCCCAAGCATATAAAGAACTCATAAAAGTAGATATGAAAGAAAAAATAACTCTAGCATAAAATGGTTTACAGACATAAGCAGGATTCTCAAAAGAGTTAGTTCAAATAGCTGAAAAACACTAAACACATGTCAATATACTTATCAATCAGGGAAATGAAAATCAGTTACTTAATAAGATTTCCTCTTAGAAGTGTCACAATGGCTAAGATGAATAAATAACAAGTGACAGCTCATTCTCACAAGGAAGTGAATCTAAGGAAACTCTCAACCATTTTTGGTAGGGGTGAAAACTTGTACAGCCACTGTGGAAATTAGTGTGTTATTCCTCAGGAAAATGGGAAACAATATACCACAAAATACAATTATATCATGCCTGGGATATACACAAAGGATATTTCATCCTACCAAAGAGATATTAGCACAAACCTATTTACTGCTGTTCTGTTCATCATAGCTACAATTTGTAAACAGTACATATGTTCCTCAACAAAAAGAGTTGATAAAGAAAATGTTTACACAATGAAATATTGCTAGACCATTATATAGGGGGCATCCCAAAATACACAGGTAAATGGATGGTACAGAAAAAAAATCATTCTAAGTGAAACAACCCAAACCCAGAAAGACAGGTATGGTATGCATTTGCTTATATGTGGACATTAGCTCTTTAGTAAATGAGGCAAAACTAAAATTCATGAATCTCCAGAGGGTAGGTATAGACTAGAGGAGCAGTGGCAGATATGTGTATGTGTGTGTGTGTGTGTGTGTGTGTGTGTGTGTGTGTGTGTGTGTGTGTGTTGCTATGAACAATAGATAGAATAAGAAGTATTGGATAAATGGAGGGGGCTAAACCTGAAGGTTCAAGTGGGGAGGGAGATGGAAGGGAAAATATGGGGAGATATTTGGGGAGAGGTGGCTAAAAATAAGGGCCATTTAAGGGGCAGTATGGAAAACTAGTGGAGTAGTAGCTTCCTAAAATACATAATATATGAAGGTAATGTAAATAAAATGACCTAATATTGGAGAAGACAGATTTCTAACAGGCTATCTCTTCTCACAAAAATAAGTTTGGAGTCCTAAGAACAGGTTACATCTTAACAGAGATGGCGTCCACACTGGTCCCATGGAGATCTCTAAACAACTCAGGCTGTCACCAAGACTGTGCCACTCTCCAGCAACTGACAGCAAGGTCCTATTGCAAAAGACAACTCAACACACTGAAAATGGAAAATTGGATCTGCCGACTACACAGAGAATTCACACCAGTGCACAAACATATTCACTGCTGTTCTGTTCGTCATAACTACAATTTGTAAACAAATACATACATTCCTCAACAAAAAGAGTTGATAAAGAAAATATTTACACAATGAAATATTACTAGACCATTATATAGTGAGGCATCACAAAATACACAGGTAAATGGCATCTGGCATCTTTGATAAAAAAAAGTTACTTTGCATGCCACCAAAAGAGAAACATAAGCACCAACGCAGCCACAAAGTCTTCAATCTACATTGGAGTCATGCCTACAATATCTGCAAGGTCAGTGGCAGCAAAAGGTTGTGAGAGTAACCAACCGAAATCACAGCTGAATTAAAGCCCACTCCATAAGACAGAACCTGTCCTCAACAGCACTTGGGTGGCCGAGAACCAGACACAAGGTATCCTAGGGTCCTAGTGTAAAAAAACATTGTACTTTAAAAGCTGAAAAGTAGCAATAAAAATGACTCCTAATGACATTCTTTATATGCACATAAGTAAGTACTTGAGCATTCATTCCTAAACAGATCCCTTCCTCAAACCCACCCCCTTACAGCTCAGTGAACCCAGAGGTAAAGGAGGCAAAAAGGGTCTACGAGCCTGAGGCAATGGAGATCAAAACATGAACAAGATTCTCTAAATCACTGGTTCTCAGCTTTTCTAATGCTGGGACCCTTTATCACATTTCATCATCTTATGGTGAACCCCCCAACCATAAAATTATTTTTGTTGCTATTTCATAACTGTAGTTTTGATACTGTCATAGATTATAAGGTAATTCTCTGTTATGCAGGATATCTGATATGTGACTCATGTGGAAATGTCATGTGTCCCCCAAAGAGGTAGTGACCCAGAGGGTGAGAACCATTGCTATGAAAACATGATTAAAGCTCACAGGAACTCACAGAGACAGGAGAGCAGCGTGCACAGAGCCTGCAGGTGTTTTGGTGTTGTGTGTGTGTGTTGTGCATGTGTGTGTGTGCATGTGTTTGTTGCATGTGCATGTGTGTGCGTGTGTGTGTCCGTGTGTGTTTGTATGTGTGTGTATGTGAGTGTGTATGCGTGAGATTGTGTGTGTATGAGTGTGTATAAAACAAATTCCAATTTAGGTATTTTAATGGGATTCATGTGTATACAAATGAATGGATGTTTGATTCTCGTGCCTTCTCTAAAGATCTTTTTCTACTTTTACTTTGTCTCATCCAAATCTGATCTGATAGTATTTGTTTTCTCTTCCTATATTTTATTTTGTCATTATTTAATAATATCCCTTAGAAGCCTGTTTTTTTTTTTTTCCTAAAGAAATGTAGAAATGGAGTGGATCCACATGGGGAGGAACTGTGAGTAGCAGGGCAAAGGGAAACCATAATCTCGATCTATTCTATGAGGAAAAACTTATGGTAACAAAAAAGAAACTGCTAATAAAAAAAATACAAATGGTATCGTCAATACGGAAATTCGCAAACCTCTCCTTGAAGCAACAATGGAGCTCTGGAGTATTATTTGTGTTCTAAGTAAATTTATTATGTACTACTAATGGGTATACTATGAGAGAGGGTTTGTTAGGGGTTGGATACTTGCCACAACTTAGGTGTGGACCATTTTGTGCAGTCAGTATTTATCTTCCAGCTTTAAATCAGTTCCTGTGATAGATCTCCAATTACAAGTCTTAAGTGGCAAGGTTTTCAGTCACTAAGCCATCTCCCCAATAGCAAGTAATTATTTCAAAATTAAATAATGGGGACATATTCAACCATTTATCTTCAGAAAAATTACCAAAAATGTATTGCTTATGCTTAGGCATTCCTAAAGATGAATGGTTAAGGCCCTGTTAGTCTCTTAATTAACAGCACACACAATAAACCTAAGAGGCATTAGTGGTATCCATATATTTGTGGTAGATAAAAGCTCTCTAATTGGACTTAATATTGGCTCAACCTCAAGGAAACAATTCCTAGCTCTGGAAATCTATCCAAATATTCAGGGCTAGTGACACCATTGCTCTTGGAAAAATCTACAACTGTGAGTTTACAAAATAGAATAATTCTCAAATTCATTACAAATATCAAAATATTTATGCTTTTACTCATAGATAAGTTTAAACACTATTCCCATAAAAAAAAAAAAAAGGAAAACAACATTCTATTCACCACAGACAAGCACATTACAAAAACTGAAACCTGTAAAAGTAAAGAACAGTGATCATGTGAAGCCCGGGTCCAGGGCATCCGTCTGGATCTAACACTCTTTTGCAACTAATGCTCCAGAGATCATCATGCAATAAGGGGAAGAAGGATTCTAAGAACCAGAGGAACAGGAAGTGTGGTGTGAGATTGCATCTCCTAGAAATGTGGTCATCTCTATAATATAGACATATAAATAACATTATACAAATTAAGCAGACTTCATTTACATATTTAGAACTATAAACCTAGATAGGTAAACTTAATTAAAAATAAAAGTGAATTTGAGAGAGAACAAAACAGGTACATGGATGGAGTACTACTCAGCTATTAAAAAGAATGAGTTTATGAAATTCCTAGGCAAATGGATGGACCTGGAGGGCATCATCCTGAGTGAGGTAACCCAATCACAAAGGAACTCACACAATATGTACTCATTAATAAGTGGATATTAGCCCAGAAACTTAGGATAACCAAGATATAAAATACAATTTGCTAAATGCATTAAACTCAAGAAGAACGAAGACCAAAGGGTGGACACCTTGCCCCTTCTTAGAATTGGGAACAAAACACCCATGGAAGGAGTTACAGAGACAAAGTTTGGAGCTGTAACCGAAGGATGGACCATCTAGAGACTGCCATATCCGGGGATCCATTCCATAATCAGCTTCCAAACACTGACACCATTGCATCCACTAGCAAGATTTTGCTGAAAAGACCCAGATAGAGCTGTCTCTTGTGAGACTATGCCAGGGCCTAGCAAACACAGAAGTGGAGGCTCACAGTCAGCTGTTGGATGGATCACAGGGCCCCCAAAGGAGGAGCTAGAGAAAGTACCCAAGGAGCTAAAGGGATCTGCAATCCTATAGGTGGAACAACAATATGAACTAACTAGTATCCCTCTGGAGCTCGTGTCTCTAGCTGCATATGAATCAGAAAATGGCCTAGTCAGCCATCACTGGAAAGAGAGGCCCATTGGACTTGCAAACTTTATATGCCCCAGTACAGGGGAATGCCAGGGCCAAAAAGTGGGAGAGGGTGGGTAGGGGAGTGGGGGGGTGTAGGGTATGGGGGACTTTTGGGATAGCATTGGAAATGTAAATGATGAAAATACCCAATAAAAATATTTTAAAAAACAAAACAACAACAACAACAAAGACTGTTTCTTTATTTTCTTTTTTTTTTAATATTTTTATTAGGTATTTTCCTCAATTACATTTCCAATGCTATCCCAAAAGTCCCCCATACCCCCCCCACTCCCCTACCCACCCATTCCCACTTTTTGGCCCTAGCATTCCCCTGTACTGGGGCATATAAAGTTTGCAAGTCCAATGGGCCTCTCTTTCCAGTGATGGCCGACTAGGCCATCTTTTGATACATATGCAGCTAGAGTCAAGAGCTCCGGGGTACTGGCTAGTTCATAATGTTGTTGCACCTATAGGGTTGCAGATCTCTTTAGCTCCTTGGATACTTTCTCTAGCTCCTCCATTGGGGGCCCTGTGATCCATCCAATAGCTGATTGTGAGCATCCACTTCTGTGTTTGCTAGGACCTGGCATAGTCTCACAAGAGACAGCTATATCAGGGTCCTTTCAGCAAAATCTTGCTAGTGTATGCCATGGTGTCATCGTTTGGAGGCTGATTATGGGATGAATCCCTGGATATGGCAGTCTCTAGATGGTCCATCCTTTTGTCTCAGCTCCAAACTTTGTCTCTGTAATTCCTTCCATGGGTGTTTTGTTCCCAATTCTAAGAAGGGGCAACGTTTTCTTTATTTACATTTCAAATGTCATCCCCTATCTTAGTTTCCCCTGAAAATCCTCTATCCCCTCCCCCCTCCCCCTGCTCCCCAACCCACCCACTCCCATTCCTGGTCCTAGCATTCCCCCTATATTGGGGCATAGAGCATTCACAGGACCAAGGTCCTCTCCTCCCATTGATGACTGACTAGGCCATCCTCTGCTACAAATATAGCTAGATCCACGAATTGCACCATGTGTTTTCTTTGATTGGTGGTATAGTTCCAAGGCACTCTGGGGGTACTGGTTAGTTCATACTGATGTTCCTCCTATAGAGCTTCAGTCCACTTCAGCTCCCTGGGTATTTCTCTGGCTCCTTCATTGGGGATTTTGTGCTCCATCCAATGGATGACTGTGAGTATCCACTTCTGTATTTGCCAGGCACTGGCAGAGCCTCACACAAGACAGCTATATCAGGCTCCTTTCAGCAGGCTCTTGTTGGCATCTGCCTAGTGTCTGGGTTTGTTGGTTGTTTATGGGGTGGATCCCCAAGTGGGGCAGTCTCTGGATGGTCATTCCTTCAGGCTCTGCTCTGAATTTTGTCTCTGTAATTCCTCCCATGGGTTTTTGTTCCCCATTCTAAGGAGGAACAAAGTATCCATACTTTGGTCTTCCTTCTTCTTGAGTTTCATGTGTTTTGCAAATTGTATCTTGGGTATTCTAAGTTTCTGGACTAATATCCACTTATCAGTGACTGCATATCAAATGACTTCTTTTGTGATTGGGTTACCTCACTAAGGATGATATCCTCCAGATACATCCATTTGTCCAAGAATTTCATAAATCCATTGTTTTTAATAGCTGAGTAGTACTCCATTGTGTAAATGTACCAAATTTTCTGTATCTATTCTTCTGTTGAGGGGCATCTGGGTTCTTTCCAGTTTCCGGCTTTTATAAATAAGGCTGCTATGAACATAGTGGAGCATGTGTCCTTATTACAAGTTGGAACATCTTCTGGGTATATGCCCAGGATAGGTATTGCTGGATCTTCCGGTAGTACTATGTCCAATTTTCTGAGGAACTGCCAGACTGGTTTCCAGAGTCGTTGAAATGATTTCCAGCTTGAAATCCCACCAGCAATAGAGGAGTATTCCTCTTTCTCCATATCCTCGTCAGCATCTGTTGTTACCTGAATTTTTGATCTTAGCCATTCTGACTGGTGTGAGGTGGAATCTCAGGGTTGCTTTGATTTGCATTTCCCTGATGATTAAGAATGTTGAACATTTTTTCAGGTGTTTCTCAGCCATTCGGTATTCCTCAGTTGAGAATTCTTTGTTTAGCTCTGAGCCCCATTATTTTAATGAGGTTATTTGATTTTCTGGAGTCCAGCTTCTTGAGTTCTTTGTATATATTGGATATTGGTCCCCTCTCAGATTTAGGATTGGTAAAGATCCTTTCCCAATCTGTTGGTAGCGTTTTTGTCATATTGATGGTGTCTTTTGCCTTGCAGAAGCTTTGCAATTTTATGAGGTCCTGTCTGTCAATTCTCGATCTTACAGAACAAGCCATTGCTGTTTTGTTCAGAAATTTTTCCACTGTGGCCTTATCTTTGAGGCTTTTCCCCACTTTCTACTCTATAAGTTTCAGAGCCTCTGGTTTTACGTGGAGTTCCTTGATCCACTTAATAGACGAATTTCAGTTTCTTTGGTTATCTGACAGAATTTTAAATCACTTCTAACCATACCATGGCATTATTTCCTATTCTAGTTTATAACTGTCTTCTTTTAAAATTATAATTTTATAATATAAATCTGATTATTTATAATGATTTTGCTATGTGTAGCTTAGCTTTGATAAGCTCCATTCTTCACAACTCTATAAACTTTATTTGATGAAACAATTACAATGGCTACTACTACCCAATGTTCCTGATAAGTAATAAAACACTGGGTTTACAGGGGGTTAGATTAATTCTCACAGCACTATGGGGAAAAATTATCACCCCCACTGTGATGGTTTGTATATCCTTGGACCAGGGAGTGGCACCATCTGAAGGTGTGGCCTTGTTGGAATAGGTGTGACATGGTTGGAATGGGTGTGTCACTGTGGGTTGGGTATAAGATCCTCACCCTAGTTGCCTGGAAGTCAGTCTTCCACTAGCAGCCTTTGGATGAAGACATAGAACTCTCAGCTACTCCTGTGCCATGCCTGCCTGGATACTGCCATCCTCCCACCTTGATGATAATGGACTGAACCTCTGAACCTGTAAGCCAGCCCCAATTAAATGTTGTTTTTTATAAGACTTGCCTTGGTCATGGTGTCTGTTCACAGCAGTAAAACCCTAACTAAGACACCCACCTTTTACAGATTAGTAATTTAAGTCCCACAGATAGAGAATGCCCAAATTGGAATTTAACTCTATTCATTTTGATTTCCAAGCTCTTAAACTATCATACTACTGTTATAATTAGACATATTTCAAAAAGTAGTCCTCAAAAAAATCTATATATAAAGGAATTTTTCTTTCACCATTAAGTGTTTCTAGTTCTGCATCATGTTTATTACATTTATGGAGATGAAAGTAAATATTACCTCATAAGTACAATTAATGACTTAGAATAACTAGATATTGTTTATAAGGATCATTAAAATCCAACTGTTAGGATAATATCACTTTATAATAATATTATTACTAATAATCTTCCTGGTTTCCAAAACCCAGTACAGGTCCTAAATCTATGAGTCTAAAATCTAAGAACTTTTTAAGCTTGCAAGAAGTTCTGATCTCAGAGAATATTCTTGCATACCAGCTTTATGGTAAGTATTTTTAAAATTAAAAAAAAAAAACTTTACTCCCTAACAACTTACCTTCTTCATGTACTGACTGTGAGGTAATTGTCTAGTCTCACTAGGTGCAAGGCCCTGTACCTTTCTCCGTGTTGTTTTTAAGCAAACATAAGCTGGATGTCACTGATTCCTGTCATTCCTCTCACAGAGAGAAAATAAGCAAGAAAGTAAATACCCATGTATGTTCCTGTTGCAGAAAGTGGCAGAGCAAGGATTTAGATTCAGGCTATACTATCTAAGTCAAACCCTTATCATTCTCTATGAAAATTTCAATAATCACAACTTCTCTTTCTTTTGCAGTGCAGGGTATCAAACTAAGGACCTTGCACATATAAGGCAAAAATGATCACAATTCTACTGTTCCAAAGTATTATGAAACAGAGGGCAAACAAACTAAAATGGTATTAAATATTCAAGGGGTACAGACTGTATAAATAAAATACCTACTGAATGCTTTCTTACAACATAAAAATTTATGAATTTATTCTCATTCATGGACCTAATTCATAATAGTATTTTCATGCTTTCAAAATTAAGTGACCTTCAGGTTAAAACAGCCAAGAATTAATAGCTATGGTGTGCTTACAAACATGGACCTATCATGACTGCCCAACAAGCAGCTGAGTCATTTGCAGTTACTTACATCTAATCAATGGACAGAAGCTGGTGACCCCTATGGTTGAATTAGGGGAAAGCTTGAAGAAACTGAGGAGGAGGACAGCCCTATAGGAAGACCAGCAGTCTCAACTACCCTGGACCTCCAAAATCTCTCAGACACTGAGCCACCTGACATGTTAGAATGATGGGTCTCATCTCAACAGCAGACTAAACCAAGACAGTTCCATGTGGAAGAGGTTTTATTGGGGCAGAGAGAGAGAGAGAGAGAGAGAGAGAGAGAGAGAGAGAGAGAGAGAGATTGAGAGAGAGAGTGAGAAGGTGGCAGGAGAAAGAGAAGAGGGGGAGAGAGAGTGAGAGAGGGGCATTCTCCTTATTTATATAAAAAATGATGTAATGCAGGTAAAGGTGGGAGGTGAGCCAAGTGGATGCTGGGAATATGGTGCCTGTTACCTTGGCAACTGGTCTACAGGTTGCAGGTCGTGCTGTTGCCTACCTGATGTCATAGGTTTTGGGAGGTCCTGATGCCAACATACCTCGCTTCTTGTTATTATAAGGAGAAAGAAAATGTGAGGGGGAAACCGAAGGTGAAAAGGGAACGAGAGCTTCATGTCTCGTAAACTGCTTCCTGCTATCCGGGGCATCGATCATTTTGGGGTGTAGCTGGCTTTCACTTGGTAAATGTTTGTATCAGGTTCCTCAGTGGATAGCAGTTCTTCTGTATGCAGTGGCTGGTAATCCTGTAACAGGAGCTGATTAATAGTTTGGTTGGAAGATTTTTGTATTTGTCATTGAAGGAATATAGAAACAAGATTAATGAGGCAAGGAGCAAATAACACCAGGAAGATGACTAGGAAAGGTGTTACAGAAGGGAGTATTCACTTCCATATAGGATTTTCAAAATTCCCAGAACAGGAGGTCTCACGGTCTCTGAAGTTCTTGATGTCTGACTGTAGCTTCTGGATTTTCTCACTATCCTGGATTGGTTGATGTAGAAACAGAATTCTTCTTAGAGGAACAGGCAAAGACCACCTTCCTTAGCTGTCAGGACATCTAGCCCCTGAAGCACCATGGCTGCCAAAGAATCCATCTGTTTCTGGATAGAAAGCACAGTTTCAGTCATTTCTTGAAGATCACTTTTAAACTGGGAAGTGAATGCATTATATTGAGTAATAGAAGTTGTTATCTGTACAATTCCAGTACCAGCACCTATGGCTATTCCCATAGTGACCAAGAGTGACACAACTTGAACTACCCTCTTATGCTGAGCCGCTATTATATCTACAGCTGGGATTGGCAGGGGCTCATTTCTCTGGATTAGTCCCAGTTCAGGGAAAAGGAAAAGGAGTACCAATGTGCAAACTTCTGACCAACTGGCCGGTAGCTGATGATATGCCTGAGTGCTAAAGAAAATTGACATGTTCGGGACTGCAGGGCATTGTGGCAGAGATGATATATCAAGGGTTATGGTTTTACTGCAGTCTAGGAGCTCAGTGTTCCTACAGAACACGTCCCAGAGGTCTTAAAACAGTTTCCCATGCCAAGGAGAGGGATAGAAGTAAGGTATGGAGTCATGGCAACATTGGACTCAGGGCAGCTGACAAAAGGGTGAGGTAAGATTACTTGGCAATATCACCAGAATCACTGTAAGTGACAATACTGAGTTAGTTCCAGGGGGGACACATAACCAGCAATCTTTAAAGCATCCAGGCCTGGTGACATTAAGGAGTTGGTGTGCTGAGGTCAAGGTCTGAAGCAAAAGGCAAAATGACAAGTTAGTGCCATTTATGAGGGGTGACATCTAAGAGGTAAGGACCTCGGAGGAGTGTTTGATTATCTCTCCTACTTTCCCAATATGTAGGGTTTGGGCAATTGAGGTATATTTTCTTTAGATATGGATGGTGCTTATTGGGGAACTGAGCTGATCTTTTTTTTTTTTTTTTTTTGGCTTTCGAGACAGGGTTTCTTTGTATAGCCCTGGCTGTCCTGGAACTCACTTTGTAGACCAGGCTAGCCTCGAACTCAGAAATCCACCTGCCTCTGCCTCCCAAGTGCTGGGATTAAAGGCATGCACCACCACACCCTGCTCTGAGCTGATTTTTACAGTAGAGGGAGAGACAGAGATAATAAGTAAGAAGCCAGTGCCTGACCAAATAGGTGTGGGCTGTCCCAGAATCTCTAAGGTAAAACAGTCCAGGTAAGTTGGGTAGAAAAGAGGGTATCAGGATTTGTCCAGGTAAAGGCAAATATGTTCTGTGACTGGGCATCTAGAGGGGTAAAGAAAAATGCATCCTTGAGATCTAGGACTGAGAAATGGGAAGTTCCCGAGGCAATAGTGTAAAGAAGTGTGTCAGGGTTAGCCACACCATGATGGAGAGATAGCACAGCAGAATTAATGCACCTGAGGTCTTGAACCAGGCGATAGGTACCATTAGGTTTCTTAACTGCTAGTACAGGGATGTTAAAGGGGGAAAAAGTAGGGAGAACTTTTTTCTCAAGAGGTCAAAAATGATAAGTCCCCTGAGGCTCTGGAGTGAGAAAGGGTATTGAGCTTGGGTTATGCAACTGGTAGAGTCCAGTAATTGGATGAAAACAGGAGAATGGTGTTTAGCAAGAGAGGTTCTAGCTGGGTGTGGTGGCGCACGCCTTTAATCCCAGCACTCCGGAGGCAGAGGCAGGTGGATTTCTGAGTTCGAGGCCAACCTGGTCTACTGAGTGAGTTCCAGGACAGCCAGAGATACATTGAGAAACCCTGTCTCAAATAAACCAAAAAAAAAAAAAAAGAGAGAGAGAGAGAGGTTCTGGATGTCCCAGACTCAGGGATCTACCTGAGAAGCTGGTAAAGTGTTAGTACGTTGGTTGTCTAAAAAGGGAGCAGAGAAACTGTTGGCAAGCTTGGGTTTAGGCGAATGTGAGGAACAATGGAAATAGATGTTCCCAGCCTGGCTAGCAGATCCTTTCCTAATAACGGGACAGGACATGTTGGCACAACCAAAAAGGAATGGGTAAGAGGTACATCCCTAAAAATGCAGCTAAGTGGTGGGGTCTTGGTGAGGGAAGTAAGGCTGTCTTCCTACCCCGAGAAGTTGATCCCCAAAACTACGTCAGGAACAAGTAAGTGGCTCCAGTGTCCAAGACAAAGGAGATGGGCCACCCACATACCATGATCTACCCAGGGCTCCTTGCTAGTGATGGCAGTGGTCAGGTCAGGGGATTTCGGGCCTCTTCAGTCAGCCATAGCCAAGACTAGGAGATCAGTTGGAGGGTTATCTGGGGGTGATGTCCCTCTGTTCTGTATCACATGAGGGAAATTGACAGCCCAATGTCCCTCTTGATGGCACCTAGGGCATAGCCCTCTTGGCACGCAGAAGTTAGGGAAAGCTTTAGCACAATGACTCTGTTGACCGAATTTATAGCAGGTACCTAGTGGTCTCTGAATCTTAGAAGACCATGAGTCTGGGGCAGTAGCTGGGGCTGGTGGGATAGCCTTCACCAGCATATGGTATTTTTGTTTGTAGACTTTCTCATCTCTCCCATGGAACACTTTGAAGGCCATCATAAGACTTCTGCCTGTGGAGTTAGGGGTCTGATTTCTAGCTTTTTAAGTTTAGCTCTTAAGTTGGGTAGCTCTGGGAGAAGAAATAGGTCATCAGAAGTTGCTTCCTTCTGGGTTTTCAGGGTCCAGATTGGTATGCTGCAATAAAGCCTTTGTGAGGCGTTCTAAAAATTGAGATGGATCTTCCTGCTTATCCTGGACAACCTCTTGGGAGATTTTCAAAATTTACTGGCTTTAAGACTGCCTTTCTTAGGCCCACCAAAAGGCATGTCTCTGGCTAAAATACCACCTGTGGAATTATAATCCCATCAAGGATCCTGGTCAGGCACTGTCTCCAATCCAATTGGATATACTCTATCTGTTTGATGAATTTCATCTGCAGGCATTCTCACTTGCTCCCAAACTCACCTGCATTCCTCAGAAAGTAAGTGATTAATACGTATCATATGTATATCATGGAAAGTCAAGTTGTAAGACTGAGTAATGTATAGAAACTCTTTAATAAAGGTGGAGGACATACAGGTATAAGAACCCAGTCTCTTTTCTATCTGAGAAAGTTCACTCAGTGAGAAAGGAACATGTACGCTGACAAGGCAATTCCCAGCAATTTCTCTTATAGGAAGAACTGTTGCTGGGTCAGATTTCCCTGGGGGGAGGAGGACATGGGGGTTGGCTGTGGCTTAAGAGTGAGTGATAGGCAGGGTGAAGTTAGGTGCCAATGTAGAACATTTCGAGCGACCTGCAGCTGGCACAGAAGGGGAGTTAGAGGTAGCCGACTCTGGGGTGTCCCGGTGAGGGGAAACTAAGGCAGCAGTTTGGGTTTTCTATGGCATGGAAACAGGTCTGCAGCAGAAAGGAGGTGGTTTGTTAGCTGGATCTAGCATTATGGAATCATCTGGCAAAGGCTAACAGGAGTTTCATGGCTAACAGGAGTTGGGTTGGAGAACAAGAAGAACACATGGAAGGAATGGAGCGAAGATAGATGAAGGCTTTAATATAGATAATCTCCTTCCATTTACCAGTTCACTGACAGTATGTATCAAGATCCCTTAAAATAATTGGATCTAGGGTACCATTAACTACCTATTTCGAGCCATTATCTAGCTGGTACTGAATCCAGACCTTATTGAAGAGGTATATTAATTTTGATGCCTTCAAGGCAAGCGTTAGCTTCGAAGATTTGAGATTTTCTAGGAAACACCCTAGTGGGGTGTATGGAGGTATGTTCGAAGACAGCGATTTACCCATTTGGGAGGGTTAATGTATTATTCCTACCAGTGTCCTGAGAACCGTCCAGTAATCAAAAAGAAAAAGAAAGAAAGAAAGAAAGAAAGAAAGAAAGAAAGAAAGAAGAAAGAGAGAGAGAGAGAGAAAGAAAGAAAGGAGGGAGGGAGGGAGGGAGGGAGGGAGGGAGGGAGAGAGAGAGAGAGAAAGAAAGAAAGAAAGAAAGAAAGAAAGAAAGAAAGAAAGAAAGAAAGAAAGAAAGAAAGAAAGGAAGGAAGGAAGGAAGGAAGGAGGGAAGGAGGGAGGGAGGAAGGAAGGAAGGAAGGAAGGAAGGGAGGGAGGGAGGGAGGGAGGGAGGGAGGGAGGGAGAGAGAGAGAGAAAGAAAGAAAGAAAGAAAGAAAGAAAGAAAGAAAGAAAGAAAGAAAGAAAGAAGGGAGGGAGGGAGGGAGGGAGGGAGGGAGAGAGAGAGAGAGAGAGAGAGAGAGAGAGAGAGAGAGAGAGAGAGAGAAGGAAAGAAAGAAAGAAAGAAAGAAAGAAAGAAAGAAAGAAAGAAAGAAAGAAAGAAAGAAAGAAAGAGGGAGGGAGGGAGGGAGGGAGGGAGAGAGAGAGAGAGAGAGAGAGAGAGAGAGAGAGAGAGAGAGAGAGAGAGAGAGAGAGAGAGAAGAAAATCAGCCAGGCTAGAGACCCAAGTCATCACGAGGGCTTCTAGTAGCCACCCAGTAAGCCTCAGGCTTACTATGGAAAGTGTTCTACCTGGATCCAGGAATTTTGAACAGCTGCAAGAGCCTGGAAGTGGGGGTGGAGGGGAGCCAGAGCAGCTTTCTTGGGAAAGGTCACCCAAAGGGTTAATGTCTTAACTCCTATGTCAGATGGAGGTGTGACTGTAAAATGCCAACAATCCCTTAGCCCCCAGAAAAGGCTGGCCAGCCCTATCTGGGAAATTAGAGGCCCTCCAGCAGACCGACCCTACCAATTAATATGCCGGTGTCTGTGTGAGAATTTTAGCCAACTGGTAAATAGAAGTGTGGAACTGAGAGGGCTTGGTGTGAGGCCAGGCAGAAGCAAGGCAGAAACCAAGCCTGCAAGATGGACCAGGATGGCACAGCTCATGTGGTTGAAGTTCGTATGTCCAGCAGCAGCGGCAGTAGGTCACATGATGGAAGCTGTGGTGTTGGCAGCAGCGTTCAGCCAGGTGTCGAGATCTGGCCCAGTCCACTGGTGGGGTTGTAACCACTCTGAGCAGTGATGTACCTATAGCATCCGCTGCCACAGGCTGTGGGGTGCTGGACCATGTATCCACGGTCTTAGCCTCCACAGGGGTCCCCACTGCAGCTGTTGGCATTACCAGCTGAGTTTCCAGGTTTTCAGCACCAAAATGATATGTTATAATGGCACGTCGAGTCTCAAGAGCACACTAAGCCAAGTGTTCCACTTGGAAGAAATTTTATTGGGTGAGAGAGAGGTGGCAACAGAAAGAGAAGAGAGGGAGAGAGGAGCATTCTCCTTATTTACATGGAAAATGATGTAATGCAGGTAAAGGTGGGAGGTGAGCCAAGTGGAAGCTGCGAATATGGTGCCTGTTGCCTTGGCAATCAGTCTGCATGTTGTTGGTCGCACTGTCACTTATGTGATGTCATAGGTTTGGGAGGTCTTGATGCCAACACCACCAACCAGGCAGCATACACCAGCTGATATGAGGCTCCCAACACATACAAAGCAGAGGAATGCCAGGTCTGGACTTAGAGAAGATACACCTAACCCTCAAGACTTGGGGCGGCAGGTAGTGGGGAGGTCTGGTAGGATGGGGTTAGGGTTGAGGCATCCTCTTGGAGATGGGGTGGGGGCGTGGAGGAGGTGTGGGATGTGGAATAGTTTGAGGGGGAACTGGGAGGGGAATAAAGTCTGGAATGTAAAAAAAAAAAACCCAAAAGACCAAGAAATTAAAAACCTATGGCATCATTCCAAAATATTTCAAAAATACTGATTAAGAGCATATTGGAATATATCAAATAATATAAGAGCAACAAACACTCATATAGAAAGACCCCACAACTTTATGCCTCCCTTTCCACAGTTATAACATAATCTTGAAACTTTCTTTTTGCCAACAACAGAAAAAGACCAAACCCTTTGTCAAAAACAACTGAAACTTCAAACTTGCTCTATACTGGAATCTAGTTTAAGTAACAACTATCACACAAAAGCTTCCTGTTGGATTTCGATGACAAGCATTGGCCACACACACAAATTAGGCAATCTACGGAGATATAAAAGCAATCTCACTTTTACCACTGTAATTACAACAGTTCTATTTCAATGTTTAATTTTTAAGAGTCCATTATTGAAGCAACCTTCTAGAAATTGTCAATTACCCTTATCAATCAACTTCATTCTCACAGGAGATTAGGCACAGAATCTAAAATGCCATGTTTATACAGTTCATAACTTCAACCATTTATAAAGTCTCCATGAAGAAGGAAAGTTTGGAATCCTAGCATTCACAGCACTGAAGTGACCTGACATTTTGAGTTAGCCATAGTTAAGTTTAATATGAAACATAGTAGTAAAGTTTTCAATAACACTTACTGTAACTTATATAACATGACATTCCCAGAGGCTTTTTATATTGAGAAGTTTGCAGTAGTTAGAATACCAATGAAAACATCAGAAAGAAATCATCAAATATAACTGTTTTGAAGAAAACAATTTTAGTACCTACCTGTGTCAGGTACAACAAGGGAAGACCTGCCCGTTTTCGTTTTTTTTTTTTTTTTAAGTGTGAATTAAAAATGTGTTTGCCCCTGAATAGTGGAGTGCTGGGCTCCATTGATTTTAGTGTTACTGTGCAAAGATGGTGAGAGAGAAATAGTTCTGTGTGTATTCCCCAGAGCATCTGCATTTCTGGTGCTGTGCTGCAACTGTTGCCTTTTGCTGTCTCTGATGTCTGTCTTATTCTTCTCTGCCCTCTTCTTCTGGGCAGAATCTAAAGAAAGCCTGTTAGCAACACTGTTGCCCACAGGTATAAAGCAAACCTGTGTCTTTAAGGCACCATTACAGCTATGCTAAAAATCTTCATTTGCACTGTCTTTACTCCAGCTGCTCAGTCCATTTGCTTTCCCTTCATTTTCCTCTCTCAACTTCTTAATTATGTAATTTCTAAAGAATAAAAAATTTTAAGTTAATGTACCTAACTTGAAAGCTTAGAATACAAATTCTCTTTGTTACTGTTTCCCTCTTAAGTATTAGAAAGCTAGACCAAACATTATATTTGTTTGAACAAAGGATAATTCTTGTCCAAACTAAAGACATGAACATTGTCTTTCTGTTCTTGTTTTTCACCTTTTTTGAAAATAGGGTTTAAATTGCCTGCAAGTTAAATGGCCTTCTACTGACATTTATCAAGTACTGAAATTACAAGCACACACAGGTATATCCACTGGTGTTCTGTAACTTTCCCTAAAAGATTAAATAGAACCTATCACCTCAAGCATAGGAGTTGCCATTTATTTACTATGTGAATAGCATATGTTTTTCATAAAATGAACAATAAGTTTTCCCTGAGTCTCTGCTCCTGGTTTTACATTTGCTTTTTATATGAGCCATTATATAACACATTAAACCCAGTACCACAACATATAGGACTGAAGTCCTGTATTCAAACACAAGTCAGCTGGCTTATTAATATTCCAGATGGTATGATGTAAGAATCAGGTATGCAGTATTAACTCAGTACAATTTTTTTACAAGAAAAATGACAACACTTGAACAATTAACTAAAAAAATGTTTATTTAGTTGCAACAGATATCCAAAGCCAATCTTGGTCAAATATATGGTCATGGGCTTACAAATGCGGGATGAATGACAAATACTATACTAAATTCACATCCTGGCTACTTACTTTTTTTTTAAGTAGCATTAATAAGTACAAAATTTGTTTGTCTAAGTAACATTAATAAGAAAACTTCGTCTTCTTAAAGCCTATGAGTAACAATATCCAAAACTGGATTATACCAGTAATTCATTCTTTCAAATGTCTGTGTACAGTGTTACTCTAATTATACTTTCGACTCCAGACTGAGAGTCAGAGTACAGCCCTACCAGATGTCTTAAGACCCTCACCCTGGTGCCAACTTGACTTCTTGGTAATGATGGTCTGACAACATAGAAAAATCATAGAGGATAGATCCAAAAACAATTGAACAAAATCCCACCCATTTCTATCTGTCTCAGGCTCTGGATAAATCTGTCATGCACTATGACAGACAATTCTGAGTACATCCAACTCTCATAAAAGACCAGTGAAAGAAGAACACAAACTGGAAATAATTAAAAGAAAGCCTATTTAGTCCCAAATCAGAGGAAGCCTGCCTGTTAAGATAAAGGATAGAGTAGGAAGTGATCTACTTAAATATATTTTCAGTGTATATTATATTAGCCCTTAACAAACACCCAGAAGTCAACAAAATAATGTAAGTATTTAGAAAAAAATCAAGCTGGGTGCAGGACTTAAACCCCAGCACTCAGAGACAGAGGGTAGGCAGATCTCTGTGAGTTTGAGGGCAGCCTGGTCTACAACGTGAGTTCCAGGACAGCCAGGGCTATACAGAGAAACCCTGACTCAAAAACAAAACAAAATTCTGACAATTAACTTTCCTGTGTAAAACCATTTGACTCTTTACATAATCAATAGTAGCATATCCAACAAAAAAAAAGTGCATGTATTACTATCAAGGAAATACACTGTTAACGATACATGTTCTATGCTGCTACGGACTAAACAAATGCACATTTGGAAAATAGCTGTGTAAGAAATATAGTGAAACACACATTTAAATAACTAACATTATTAGGATTTGTATTAAAAATCAGACCCACAAGCAGACCATCATGTACTTAGGTGATGTCATGTGAACCTCTCTCTATTTTAATTGGTCAATAAAGGGTTGGAGCCTATGATTGGGTAGTGGAGGGGAAAGGTGGGGCTGGAGGCTCAAAAGGGGATGGCAGGTAGAGGAAGAAAAAGAGAGAAGGAAAAGGAGAGGAAGAAGCCACTATGAACCAGAACAACGTGACCGGGAGAAACCACAAGTAATAAGGAGTCTTAGAGTTGGGAAATACGTTTAGTATTGTATTAGATATGCCCAATCTAAACATATGACTTAAAATTAAAATATCTGGACTGTGTGTCATTTATACAGGCTATTAGGGATGGAAATTTTAGCAACACATTGGTGTATCTTATGTCCAGCTTAGAATCGAACTAACCTGAGAAGAAAATCCACCCCTATCCCCCCAATATAAACAACTAGGGCTTCATCCTAAAGCTGCGTCAGGGTGGAAATTACACTTATAATGAATCTAAGGTGTCTACAAAGAGCTAACTGAGAGGCTCCCTCCCCAAGCCTCAAGCAAACCTAAGCAACAAGAGGTAACAACGCAACCCTGAGCTGGTACACAAGGTGGCGCCAATGTCACAACATAGTTTGGGTTCGCCGAGCCTGAGAGAAAAAACAAGGACCCAAAGTAAAGGCTGCCTGAGAAGCAGCCTTCACAACTGAAGATCAGTAACTGAGAAAACTGCAACTAACTTTCCAAAGCTTTCTCACAGACACAACGGGCTGATATAGGCATCTCGGCCCCAAGCCAACCTTCCCGTGCACACTTTCTGATTTCTGATATCCCCCCCGACCCCCCCCCCCCCCCCCCACACACACACACACACGCGCGCGCGCGCGCACTTCTAAACAAGGCACAGGACAGCCAAACCAGATCTCCCAACTACTTACACTGCAGGCTGCCTCAGAACAATACACCTGCCACAGGCTACATCCCAGACTAAAGACAGAGAGGGCTCAAACCCACAAAAGCCAAGGGTCTTTGTGCAGTCAGCCTCTCCTTACTAATAAAAGAATCCGAAAGGACCACAATTTCCTAAATCGAACACCAGAGGGAACCAAGGATACAAGAAACTCCAAACCAAATAATAACACTTAAAACAGTAATTAATGCAATCTCTTTCTCCTTCACTTCCTCCCATGCGAGTAAGGTTCTATAGAGAATTAAGGAGCTTCTTAACGAGTGATTGTAAAAGAAGTGATTTTGGTTTTGTTTTTAACATTCTTAGATTCTCAGACTATATGTGACCAGAGTCTAAGAAATTAAATTTGCCAAGGTTCATTGAAGAAACGTTTGCATTTTCTACAGGCTAACTCTAAAAGCTACCACAGGATCCGTTCTGAAGTAACACTTTACCAGCAAAACGTGTAATTATAAACAGTATGATATGCCCCCATTAAGCAAAGCGAATATTTTGATTGATTACTACTTAATTTTAACTCAACCAACCTGTCCTAAAATGTTAGATTCAGTCATTCCAGAGACAATAGCACAATAACACAGTAATGAAAATGCAGCTCTACCTTTTGTCTATATAACAAGGAACCACACTAAGGACCGAAGAGTGCTAATGTGCACATACATTAAGAGTCATGGTCCCAGAGAAATAATGTGAAATCATCTAAACCAGGATGAAGACAACCAGGCAATCAGGTAGTGATGTATGAACAGGGATCTTAAATGCTAAACGTTTATCAGCCGACTGCACAGGTATATATATAAAACACTGACATACATACTGAGAACAATTTTCTGAGGGGGCAAACATACATAAAAGTAACCATAAGAAGACTCAAAATTAAGAAAAAAACTGGGACATAATACCCAATAAACAAAGACAAGTGCTAAAATGAACACAAAGGAAAAATCTAGATTGGGTAAATGAAAACTTAGAGAGAGGTTATTTGGAATCAAAAAAAAAAAAGGAAAATAAAATTAAATAAATAAATAATTGGGGGTACAGAAACTGGTAGAACAGTCTCACTAGGCAAATAAGTGGCTGAGTAGGTGTCTTGGTTAGGGTTTTATTGCTGTGAAGAGACACCATGACCAAGGCGAGTTTTATAAGGAAAACATTCATTGGGCTAGCTTACAGTTTCAGAGGTTTAGTCCATTATCATCATGGCAGGAAGCATGACAGCATGCAGGCAGCTGAGAGTTCTATATCTTGATCTGTAAGCAGCAGCAGGAGACTGTGTCCACACTGGGTGTTATTCGAGTCACAGCACTATATGATGTGTTTATATAAAAAGAGAAAGAGAAAGGGAGATGATCTATGCCTCAGTGGGGCCATGCAAAGACATCCCTTCCCCCTGAGGGACCAGCCACAAGAAGGTATAGTATAGAATAGAGCTTATTCAGGGCATGGGGAGGGGAGTCAAGAGTTAGGAGGGTAGAAGAGGCAGGGAAAGGCAGAAAGGCAGAGAGAGAGAGAGACAGAGACAGAGACAGAGACAGAGAGACAGAGAGAGGGGAGTTGAAGGGAGGAGAGGGGAGGGGAGGGGAGGGGAAGGGGAGGGGAGGGGAAGGGAGGGGAGGGGAGGGGAGGGGAGGGGAGGGGAGGGGAGGGGAGGGGAGGGGAGGGGAGGGGAGGGGAGGGGAGGGGAGGGAAGAGGAGAGGGAGAGGGAGAGGGAGAGGGAGAGGGAGAGGGAGAGGGAGAGGGAGAGGGAGAGGGAGAGGGAGAGGAGAGGGAGAGGGAGGGAGAGGGAGAGGGAGAGAGGGAGAGAGGGAGAGGGAGAGGGAGAGGGAGAGGGAGAGGGAGAGGGAGAGGGAGAGGGAGAGGGAGAGGGAGAGGGAGAGGGAGAGGGAGAGGAGAGGAGAGGAGAGGAGAGGAGAGGAGAGGAGAGGAGAGGAGAGGAGAGGAGAGGAGGAGGAGAGGAGAGGAGAGGCTGGCCATGAGCATGTGGAGAGAGAGAGGAAGGAAGGGAATGGAGAAGGTGAGGGAAGAGCAAGGGAGCAAGAGCCCTAGAGATCAAGAAAGGAACAAGAGAGGGAGGAGGGGGCAAGCAGCCCCTTTTATAGTGGGTCAGTCCTACCTGGCTGTTGTCAGGTAACTGTGGAGGGGGGAGTTTAGACAGAATTGGGTATAGCTTGAATATATATTAATACCTCAAAGCCCACTTTCACAGTGACACACTTCCTCTAACATGGCCACACATAATAAGGCCAAACCTCTTAATAGCACCACTCCCTATGGAAAAGCATTCAAACACTCGAGCTTATGATGGCCATTCCCATTCAAACCATCACAGTAGATTAGTCTTCAAACAAAGTTCATAGGTAAAACTACATAAAAATTAAAATTTCCAGATATCTTCTCCTGAAGAAGTAACAAAATTCTAGACCTTTAGGTCAAGGCTTGGGAATGTGACCTTTGTGACTCATTGCTCCAAGGTATGCTAATCATACCTTGATAGCGACATTCCTTCCTCCACCCACCTGCTTCCTGGGTTCAAAGAGTGTTCATTCAAAGAAAGTCACCCTGACCAACTCTGGAACCCACTATGCGAATGTGCTTTTGTTAGGGGCTCTTAGAAACTGTGTTGAGAGTTAACCAGAACAATTACCAGGTAGTCCTTGTAACACTTGTGACTTTGCACTTCCTTGTGACTCTTAACTGGTACCTTTGGTATTTTCCAACAACGCCCTCCCCACTTCCTTGAGTTGTGGTTTCTTCCTTTAAATACCCCCTTACTCAGCTACTCGGGGCACCATGATCCTCTACCCCTGCGTGGTGTATGATCGTGGGCCCGAGAGCGCTCTTGAATAAAAATCCTCTTGCAAGTTGCAGCAAGACCGTTTCTTGTGGGTGATTTTGGGGTGTCGCCTCTCCTGAGTCAGAACGTGGGGGAGTCCTCACGTTGTGGGTCTTTCACTCCAACCCAGAAGACAAACTACTCATCAATTCTAGAGATTAGACCCAGGAAGGGTAGATAGAGCTGGTAAAAGAGACAACAAAAAGGGGTAATTAAGTGATACCCTTTCCAGACTCTGAATTGTGACCTTTTCCTGACTTTCTTTGGCAAAACCACATATGTTTTCTGCTATGTATGTGCTCTTTCTCAAGTAAGAAAGAACATCAGATCCTTTCTTGGGGAAATCACAGCACACACCCAAAGGACCTCAGGGCCAACCCTAATCCTGAGTCCCTGCATGAAGACCCTGAGAGATGAAATGAAGTCTGGGTTGCTGGACAGACACTAAGATGTTGGAGGTTCCAAAGCTGTGAGACATCGGCCAGGGAGAGTTGCTTACACTGAGTGGAGCCAGCATGTTAGAGTTATATTCTGCAGGCAAAAAGATGAAGGGATGGAGCCATCTAAGCCCTATTATATCACATACTAACATATTATCACTTCCTAACAATGAATCAGTAAACAGTTCCTTGTGTTGTGGTGACCCCCAACTATAAAATTGTTTTTGTTGTTACTTCATAACTGTAATTTTGCCACTGTCATGATCATAATGTAAATATTGGTTTTCAGATGATATTAGGCAATGCCCTGTAAATAGGTTGTGACCCACAGCTGGGAATTGCTGAGCTGGGGATTTGGCATTTACATATTGCATTATCAGTCTTGCTTGGTCCAGCATTTTCTGACTATGCTCCCACTCCTCCTTTAAGGAACAGTAATATATATCCGGTTCCATTAATTAGGTTGAAATTAATTCACTTTTAGAATTCATAGGGTTTTACTGAGACTGTGGAAGACTATTGGGGCTTTTGAAGTAGGATTTTTTTAAATTTTTTTATTACATATTTTCCTCAATTACATTTCCAATGCTATCCCAAAAGTCCCCTATACCCTCCCCTCCCACTTCCCTACCCACCCATTCCCAATTTTTGGCCCTGGTGTTCCCCTGTACTGGGGCATATAAAGTTTGCAAGTCCAATGGGCCTCTCTTTCCAGTGATGGCCAACTAGGCCATCTTTTGATACATATACAGCTAGAGTCAAGAGCTCCAGGGTACTGGTTAGTTCATAATGTTGTTGCACCTACAGGGTTGCAGATCTGTTTAGCTCCTTGGATACTTTCTCTATCTCCTCCATTGGGGGCCCTGTGATCCATCCAATAGCTGACTGTGAGCATCCACTTATGTGTTTGCTAGGCCCCGGCATAGTCTCACAAGAGACAGCTATATCAGGGTCCTTTCAGCAAACGCTTGCTAGTGTATGCAATGGTGTCATTGTTTGGAGGCTAATTATGGGATGGATCCCTGGATATGGCAGTCTCTAGATGGTCCATCCTTTTGTCTCAGCTCCAAACTTTGTCTCTGTAACTCCTTCCATGGGTGATTGTTTCCAATACTAAGAAGGGGCAAAGTGTCCACATTTTGGTCTTCGTTCTTCTTCAGTTTCATGTGTTTTGCAAATTGTATCTTATATCTCGGTTATACTAAGTTTCTGACCTAATATCCACTTATCAGTGAGTACATATCATTTGAGTTCTTTTGTGATTGTGTTACCTCACTCAGGATGATGCCCTCCAGGTCCATCCATTTGCCTAGGAATTTCATAAATTCATTCTTTTTAATAGCTGAGTAGTACTCCATTGTGTAAATGTTTGAAGTAGGATTTTAATTACAGTTTTCATTATAATAATGGTCTCTGAGCCTTCGGGACTGGTTTGAATGAGAATGTCTCCAAGAGGCTCAAATATCTGAACCATGGTGGTGACTTTACAGGCTACACCTTGCTAGGGGCAGGCTTTGAGGCTAGCATATAGACTACCCTCAATTCCAGTTCACTCTCTCTGCTTCATGTTTGGGGTTTAACATGTGATCTTTCAGCTCCCTGCCATGATGGTGTCATCTCTCTGGAAACAAAAGCCAAAATAATCTCTTCCATAAAAATGCCTTGGTCATGGTATTCTATTACAGCAACAGAAAAGTACATAATACAGACAATAAATAATTAATGATTAAAACAATTTTTTTCTTTTTTTTTTTTTTTTTTTCAGTTTGCTTTCTTTTTTTTTTTTTTTTTTTTTAAATATTTTTATTACATATTTTCCTCAATTACATTTCCAATACTATCCCAAAAGTCCCCCATAGCGCCCCCCACTTCCCTACCCACCCATTCCCATTCTTTTGGCCCTGGCATTCCCCTATATTGGGGCATATAAAGTTTGCAAGTCCAATGGGCCTCTCTTTCCAGTGATGGCCGACTAGGCCATCTTTCGATACATATGCAGCTAGAGACAAGAGCTCCAGGGTTCTGGTTAGTACATCATGTTGTTCCAACAATAGGGTTGCAGATCCCTTTAGCTCCTTGGGTACTTTCTCTAGCTTCTCCATTGGGAGCCCTGTGATACATCCAATAGCTGACTGTGAACATCCACTCCTGTGTTTGCTAGGCCCCGGCATCGTCTCACAAGAGACAGCTATATTTGGGTCCTTTCAGCAAGATCTTACTAGTGTATGCAATGGTGCCAGCGTTTAGAAGCTGATTATGGGACGGATCCCTGGATACAGCAGTCTCTAAATGGTCCATCCTTTCATCACAGCTACGAACTTTGTCTCTGTAACTCCTTCCCTGGGTGTTTTGTTCCCAATTCTAAGAAGGTGCACAATGTCCACACTTTGGTCTTCATTCTTCTTGAGTTTCATGCGTTTATCAAATTGTATCTTATATCTTGGGTATCCTAAGTTTTGGGCTAATATCCACTTATCAATGAATACATATTGTGTGAGATCTTTTGTGATTGTGTTACTTCACTCAAGATGATGCCCTCCAGGTCCATCCATTTGGCTAGGAATTTCATAAATTCATTCTTTTTAATAGCTGAGTAGTACTCCATTGTGTAAATGTACCATAATTTCTGTATCCATTCCTCTGTTGAGGGACATCTGGGTTCTTTCCAGCTTCTGGCTATTATAAATAGGGCTGCTATGAACATAGTGGAGCATGTGTCCTTTTTACCGGTTGGGACATCTTCTGGATATATGCCCAGGAGAGGTATTGCTGGATCCTCCGGTAGTACTATGTCCAATTTTCTGAGGAACCGCCAGACTGATTTCCAGAGTGGTTGTACAAGCTTGCAATCCCACCAACAATGGAGGAGTGTTCCACTTTCTCCACATCCTCGCCAGCATCTGCTGTCACCTGAATTTTTGATCTTAGCCATTCTGACTGGTGTGAGGTGGAATCTCAGGGTTGTTTTGATTTGCATTTCCCTGATGATTAAGGATGTTGAACATTTTTTCAGGTGCTTCTCTGCCATTCGGTATTCCTCAAGTGAGAATTCTTTGTTCAGTTCTGAGCCCCATTTTTTAATGGGGTTATTTGACTTTCTGGAGTCCACCTTCTTGAGTTCTTTATATATATTGGATATTAGTCCCTTATCTGATTTAGGATAGGTGAAGATCCTTTCCCAATCTGTTGGTGGTTTTTTTGTCTTATTGATGGTGTCTTTAGCCTTGCAGAAGCTTTGTAGTTTCATGAGGTCCCACTTGTCAATTCTCGATCTTACAGCACAAGCCATCACTGTTCTATTCAGGAATTTTTCCCCTGTGCCCATATCTTCAAGGCTTTTCCCCACTTTCTCCTCTATAAGTTTCAGTGTCTCTGGTTTTATGTGAAGTTCCTTGATCCACTTAGACTTGACCTTAGTACAAGGAGATAGGAATGGATCGATTCGCATTCTTCTACATGTTAACAACCAGTTGTGCCAGCACCATTTGTTGAAAATGCTGTCTTTCTTCCACTGGATGTTTTTAGCTCCCGTGTCGAAGATCAAGTGACCATAGGTGTGTGGATTCATTTCTGGGTCTTCAATTCTATTCCATTGGTCTATTTGTCTGTCACTATACCAGTACCATGCAGTTTTTATCACAATTGCTCTGTAGTAGAGCTTTAGGTCCGGCATGGTGATTCCACCAGAGGTTCTTTTATCCTTGAGGAGAGTTTTTGCTATCCTAGGTTTTTTGTTATTCCAGATGAATTTGCAGATTGCACTTTCTAATTCGTTGAAGAATTGATTTGGAATTTTGATGGGGATTGCATTGAATCTGTAGATTGCTTTTGGCAAGATAGCCATTTTTACAATGTTGATCCTGCCAATCCATGAGCATGGGAGATCTTTCCATCTTCTGAGATCTTCTATAATTTCTTTCTTCAGAGACTTGAAGTTTTTATTATACAGATCTTTCACTTCCTTAGTTAGAGTCACGCCAAGATATTTTATATTATTTGTGACTATTGAGAAGGGTGTTGTTTCCCTAATTTCTTTCTCAGCCTGTTTATTCTTTGTGTAGAGAAAGGCCATTGATTTGTTTGAGTTAATTTTATATCCAGCTACTTCACCGAAGCTGTTTATCAGGCTTAGGAGTTCTCTGGTGGAATTTTTAGGGTCACTTATATATACTATCATATCATCTGCAAAAAGTGATATTTTGACTTCATCTTTTCCAATTTGTATCCCTTTGATCTCCTCTTGTTGTCGAATTGCTCTGGCTAGGACTTCAAGTACAATGTTGAATAGGTATGGAGAAAGTGGACAGCCTTGTCTAGTCCCTGATTTTAGAGGGATTGCTTCAAGCTTCTCACCATTTACTTTGATGTTGGCTACTGGTTTGCTGTAGATTGCTTTTATCATGTTTAGGTATGGGCCTTGAATTCCTGATCTTTCCAAGACTTTTATCATGAATGGGTGTTGGATCTTGTCAAATGCTTTTTCCGCATCTAACGAGATGACCATGTGGTTTTTGTCTTTGAGTTTGTTTATATACTGGATTACGTTGATGGATTTCCGTATATTGAACCATCCCTGCATCCCTGGGATGAAACCTACTTGGTCAGGATGGATGATTGTTTTGATGTGTTCTTGGATTCGGTTAGCAAGAACTTTATTGAGGATTTTTGCATCAATATTCATAAGGGATATTGGTCTGAAGTTTTCTATCTTTGTTGGGTCTTTTTGTGGTTTAGGTATCAGAGTAATTGTGGCTTCATAGAATGAGTTGGGTAGAGTACCTTCTGTTTCTATTTTGTGTAATAGTTTGTGAAGAACTGGGATTAGATCTTCTTTGAAGGTCTGATAGAACTCTGCACTAAACCCATCTGGTCCTGGGCTTTTTTTAGTTGGGAGACTATTAATGACTGCTTCTATTTCTTTGGGGGATATAGGGCTGTTTAGATCATTAACCTGATCTTGATTCAGCTTTGGTACCTGGTATCTGTCTAGGAACTTGTCCATTTCATCCAGGTTCTCCAGTTTTGTTGAGTATAGCCTTTGGTAGAAGGATCTGATGGTGTTTTGGATGTCTTCAGGATCTGTTGTTATGTCTCCTTTTTCATTTCTGATTTTGTTAATTAGGATGCTTTCCCTGTGCCCTCTAGTGAGTCTGGCTAAGGGTTTATCTATCTTGTTGATTTTCTCAAAGAACCAGCTCCTTGATTGGTTGATTCTTTGAATAGTTTTTCTTGTTTCCACTTGGTTGATTTCACCCCTGAGTTTGATTATTTCCTGCCGTCTACTCCTCTTGGGTGAATTTGCTTCCTTTTGTTCTAGTGCTTTTAGGTGTGTTGTCAAGCTGCTAATGTGTGCTCTCTCTAGTTTCCTTTTGGAGGCACTCAGAGCTATGAGTTTTCCTCTTAAAAATGCTTTCATTGCGTCCCATAAGTTTGGGTATGTTGTGGCTTCATTTTCATTGAACTCTAAAAAGTCCTTAATTTCTTTCTTTATTCCTTCCTTGACCAAGGTATCATTGAGAAGAGTGTTGTTCAGTTTCCACGTGAAGGTTGGCTTTCTATTATTTATTTTGTTATTGAAGATCAGCCTTAGTCCATGGTGATCTGATAGGATGCATGGGACAATTTCAATATTTTTATATCTGTTGAGGCCTGTTTTGTGACCAATTATGTGGTCAATTTTGGAGAAGGTACCATGAGGTGCTGAGAAGAAGGTATATCCTTTTGTTTTAGGATAGAATGTTCTGTAGGTATCTGCCAGATCCATTTGATTCATAATTTCTGTTAGTTTCACTGTGTCCCTGTTTAGTTTCTGTTTCCATGATCTGTCCATTGGTGAAAGTGGTGTGTTGAAGTCTCCCACTATTATTGTATGAGGTGCAATGTGTGCTTTGAGCTTTACTAAAGTTTCTTTAATGAATGTGGCTGCCTTTGTATTTGGAGCATAGATATTCAGGATTGATAGTTCCTCTTGGAGGATTTTACCTTTGATGAGTATGAAGTGTCCCTCCCTGTCTTTTTTAATGACTTTGGGTTGGAAGTCAATCTTATCAGATATTAGAATGGCTACTCCAGCTTGTTTCTTCATGCCATTTGCTTGGAAAATTGTTTTCCAGCCTTTCATTCTGAGGTAGTGTCTATCCTTTTCTCTGAGATGAGTTTCCTGTAAGCAGCAAAATGTTGGGTCTTGTTTGTGTAGCCAGTTTGTTAGTCTATGTCTTTTTATCGGGGAGTTGAGTCCATTGATATTAAGAGATATTAAGGAAAAGTAATTGTTGTTTCCTGTTATTTTTGATGTTAAAGTTGGCATTTTGTTCTTGTGGCTGTCTTCTTTTAGGTTTGTTGAGGGATTACCTTCTTGTTGTTTCTAGGGCGTGGTTCCTGTCCTTGTATTGGTTTTTTTCTGTTATTATCCTTTGAAGGGCTGGATTCGTGGAGAGATAATGTGTGAATTTGGTTTTGTCGTGGAATACTTTGGTTTCTCCATCTATGTTAATTGAGAGTTTGGCTGGGTATAGTAGCCTGGGCTGGAATTTGTGTTCTTTTAGTGTCTGTATAACATCCGTCCAGGATCTTCTGGCTTTCATAGTCTCTGGTGAAAAGTCTGGTGTAATTCTGATAGGCTTGCCTTTATATGTTACTTGGCCTTTTTCTCTTACTGCTTTTAGTATTCTATCTTTATTTAGAGCATTTGTTGCTCTGATTATTATGTGTCGGGAGGTATTTCTTTTCTGGTCCAGTCTATTTGGAGTTCTGTAGGCTTCTTGTATGTTCATAGGCATCTCTTTCTTTAGATTTGGGAAGTTTTCTTCTATAATTTTGTTGAAGATGTTTGCTGGTCCTTTGAGTTGAAAATCTTCATTCTCATCCACTCCTATTATCCGTAGGTTTGGTCTTCTCATTATGTCCTGTATTTCTTGGATGTTTTGAGTTAGGATCTTTTTGCATTTTACATTTTCCTTGATTGTTGTGCCGATGTTCTCTATGGAATCTTCTGCACCTGAGATTCTCTCTTCCATCTCTTGTATTCTGTTGCTGATGCTCGTATCTATGGTTCCAGATTTCTTTCCTAGGGTTTCTATCTCCAGTGTTGCCTCATTTTGGGTTTTCTTTATTGTGTCTACTTCCCTTTTTAGGTCTAGTATGGTTTTGTTCATTTCCATCATCTGTTTGGATGTGTTTTCCTGTTTTTCTGTAAGGACTTCTACCTGTTTGATTATGTTATCATGTTTTTCTTTAAGGATTTGTAACTCTTTAGCAGTGTTCTCCTGCAATTCTTTAAGGGATTTTTGTGCTTCCTCTTTATTGTCTTCTGCCTTTTTATCAGTGTTCTCCTGCATTTCTTTAAGTGTGTTATTAAAGTCCTTCTTGAAGTCCTCTATCATCATCAGGAGATATGCTTTTAAATCCGTGTCTAGCTTTTCCGGTGTGTTGGGGTGCCCTGGACTGGGCGAAGTGGGGGTGCTGGGTTCTGATGATGGTGAGTGGTCTTGGTTCCTGTTAGTAAGATTATTACGTTTACCTTTCGCCATCTGGTAATCTCTGGGGTTAGTTGTTATCGTTGTCACTATTTAAAGATTGGAGCAGAAGCTGTGTTCCACTCACCAGCAGTCTCTAAATCCTGCGGCGGGGGTCGTGGGTAGCTGATGGTACCCCGGTGCTGGTCCAGCCGGAAGAGGCCTGTGGTCCTACTCAGGCCGTTTTTCTGCTTCCCTAACTAATGTAGTCTCTGGTCCCGCGTGCAATTGGATTGGAGCAGAAGCTGTGTTCCACTCTCCAGAAGTCTTAAGATCCTGTGGTGGGTGTTGTGGGTAGCTGGTGAGTGTCAGCTGACCCTGCGCCCCAGCTGCCCAGGTGCTTTTCTGACCGGAAGAGGGTTGTGGCCCTATGTAGGCCGGATTTCTCTCTCCCCAACCAGAGCAGTCTCAGGTCCCGCGTGATTGGACTGGAGCAGAAGCTGTGTTCCACTCACCAGCAGTCCCAAAATCCTGCGGCGGGGGTCTTGGATAGCTGGCGGGTGTCAGGCAACCCTGCGCTCCCGCTACCCTGGCGCTGATCCGGCCGGGTGAGGCCTGTGGCCCTACTCAGGCCGGTTTCTGCTTCCCTAACTAATGCAGTCTCAGGTCCCGCGCAATTGGATTGGAGCAGAAGCTGTGTTCCACTCACCAGCAGTCCCAAAATCCTGCGGCGGGGGTCGTGGGTAGCTGGCGGGTGTCAGGCAACCCTGCGCTCCCGCTACCCAGGCGCTGATCCAGCCGGATGAGGCCTGTGGTCCTACTCAGGCCGGTTTCTGCTTCCCTAACTAATGCAGTCTCAGGTCCCGCGCAATTGGATTGGAGCAGAAGCTGTGTTCCACTCTCCAGAAGTCTTAAGATCCTGTGGCGGGTGTTGTGGGTAGCTGGCGAGTGTCAGCAGACCCTGCGCCCCAGCTGCCCAGGTGCTTTTCTGACCGGAAGAGGGTTGTGGCCCTATGTAGGCCGGATTTCTCTCTCCCCAACCAGAGCAGTCTCAGGTCCCGCGTGATTGGACTGGAGCAGAAGCTGTGTTCCACTCACCGGCAGTCCCAAAATCCTGCGGCGGGGGTCGTGGGTAGCTGGCGGGTGTCAGGCAACCCTGCGCTCCCGCTACCCTGGCGCTGATCCGGCCGGGTGAGGCCTGTGGCCCTACTCAGGCCGGTTTCTGCTTCCCTAACTAATGCAGTCTCAGGTCCCGCGCAATTGGATTGGAGCAGAAGCTGTGCTCCACTCACCAGAAGTCTTAAGATCCTGTGGTGGGTGTTGTGGGTAGCTGGTGAGTGTCAGCAGACCCTGCGCCCCAGCTGCCCAGGTGCTTTTCTGACCGGAAGAGGGTTGTGGCCCTATGTAGGCCGGATTTCTCTCTCCCCAACCAGAGCAGTCTCAGGTCCCGCGTGATTGGACTGGAGCAGAAGCTGTGTTCCACTCACCGGCAGTCCCAAAATCCTGCGGCGGGGGTCGTGGGTAGCTGGCGGGTGTCAGGCAACCCTGCGCTCCCGCTACCCTGGCGCTGATCCGGCCGGGTGAGGCCTGTGGCCCTACTCAGGCCGGTTTCTGCTTCCCTAACTAATGCAGTCTCAGGTCCCGCGCAATTGGATTGGAGCAGAAGCTGTGCTCCACTCACCAGAAGTCTTAAGATCCTGTGGCGGGTGTTGTGGGTAGCTGGTGAGTGTCAGCAGACCCTGCGCCCCAGCTGCCCAGGTGCTTTTCTGACCGGAAGAGGGTTGTGGCCCTATGTAGGCCGGATTTCTCTCTCCCCAACCAGAGCAGTCTCAGGTCCCGCGTGATTGGACTGGAGCAGAAGCTGTGTTCCACTCACCAGCAGTCCCAAAATCCTGCGGCGGGGGTCGTGGGTAGCTGACGGGTGTCAGGCAACCCTGCGCTCCCGCTACCCAGGCGCTGATCCAGCCGGATGAGGCCTGTGGTCCTACTCAGGCCGGTTTCTGCTTCCCTAACTAATGCAGTCTCAGGTCCCGTGCAATTGGATTGGAGCAGAAGCTGTGTTCCACTCTCCAGAAGTCTTAAGATCCTGTGGCGGGTGTTGTGGGTAGCTGGCGAGTGTCAGCAGACCCTGCGCCCCAGCTGCCCAGGTGCTTTTCTGACCGGAAGAGACAATTTTTTTCTTAATCTTAAAAGGTTCATGATAAAATTGGGCACCAGAAGAGTAAAAAGTACTCAACACTTGTAACCATTAATGTAGATAGGAATTCCACTAAATACTGCAGACAGTGTCCCATCCTCCTGCATAGCAGAACTGCTCCTCCAGCTTCTGGGTCTTGGCAGCCATGTACTCATCCTACAACCAAGAAAAGGCAACGCAATAAACAACAGTTACAGCTCCCTGCCACACAATTAACTTTAAAACCCCCTGACAGATTCACAAATAAAGTCTCACTTTTTTAACCCTAAAATAATTAGGGTTCACTGTTCTGATTATTTTGTCTTTAAAGTAAAGCTATAGGTGACAACTAGTGGTATACATTGTCCAAACTGCAAACAGCCTGTTTTTACTGGTTATTAAATTTTGTATGTTCACTGTACTTTTTTCAAAAATTAGACACATGAAAAGAAAATGTTTACTCTATGCAGATGATTAACTGATAGCACTATGTACTGGATACTTGTTTATTTTTCCTAATTCTCAGTATTACTAGCAATGCTGAGATAACTAAAATATACTAAATTGTTCTGTACAAGAATATCTACTTCCTCAGGACAAAATTCTTGACAGTAAAATGAACCTTAAAGGTTAGAGTTTAAAACACAGGGTTAGTGAATAAAGTCACATGTTATACCTGAAGCCAAATCATATACTGAAAAAAAAAACCAAAAATAGTCTACACACATTGCTTCTTCTAACACTGCTTCATGGTGGATTGAGCTTCTGTATGGGGAGAAAAAAATAAGTAAATCGCATATAATACTGTACTTTCCATTGCTATTTTATCAAGGGAAATAGGAAATTTGAAAACCCAAATGTCCTGTCAATACAAGGCAAAAAGTTAATACCAAGCAAACTTTGTCAAAAGCATTATTTTCAGATTGCTTTATCAGTGCAATCTGCCTAGGAAACATCCTTCCTCCAGTTTAAACCTCATATTTAAACGCTTTTCAAGTTTTCAACTGGATAAGAGGGGTCTATGGAGGAAGAATCTATGCTCTCCTGAATAACAGCACTTAACATTCACTTTGCATAAAACATCAATAAATCCAACTAACAGTCACTCACTTGTTGACACTAATTAGTTAAACAATCTACTAAAATATTCCTTCATCTGACCTTAAATGGCTCTTAAACTGTGTCATACTAGCCACTCAAGAAAACATACACACCATAACATATCTGCCATACAAACTTCATCCCCCAAGAAGTTAATTAAACACACACATCATAAGAGACTGACTGTTGTGATAACAAATATCATACGTGAAGCTGAAATATAATACAGCAAGGGGGTATTACTGTATTACTACCCATGTCAAGATGTGCTCTTGAGAAATTACTACATGCAAGAGATTAGGTGTAAGGAGGTTTATTGGAAGAAGGGAGAGGGGTGAGGACCTGCAGACTGGGTAGAGGTAGGTAGACAAGAGCAGATCCATGAGAGCAGAGAAGGGAAGACAAGAGTAGAAGACAGAAAACACTGGCATCCTTAAGGCAACACTTAACTGGACCATACAGCACCAGGATTACCAAATGTTGGCATGTCTCAAGCTTCAGGCTTAGGAACTAACTAGTAAGCTACTTAAGTCATTGTTAGATCAAAAGAGGCACAAAATCAAATTCTTCTAGCTACAACTTAGGCTCTCACTGCATTATATTTCATAAATTAATACAACATTTACATTGCTTTCTATAATTATATAAATTTATATCAAAGATTATTATATGAAGCCTTACATACACTATCAAAGTCAAATTATCTTTGTTAAGATTTATGAGAATCTTTAACGCTTAAAACGTATTTTATCCACACACATGAGTCGTAGTTTTTGAGATGTTCTTTGATTTGATTTCTTGCTACATCCACTCCAGTGAAGTCTGTGTGACAGGCCTAAAAGCCTGGAAGTAGTCCTGAGGCAAAGAGTTTCACAGAAACTTAGCCTCCTTAGCATTAGTCGGGTATATGGATATGTGTGCTTTCTTTTATTATAGGTGCCTCCAAGAAATGACTTTACAAATACTTAAATCATGTTGAACTTTACTCCCTGGCTTTTTACTCCCTGGTTTTCACCAATGTCTTAGGCAGTCCTTGAGCTAACACTGAGCTTGAAATTTTATAAGAATGTCATTCCTCCAGACAAAATGCCTCAGTGTTGACAGTTAGTAATCAGGCATCTCAGTTTGCCAGATAGAAATCTCAGGGCAAGCTTAACAAAGTATACTTAGAATCTTCATTACAGTCAGGTATGGCGGACTACTTTGCATATTAGAAGAAAGTTGGTGAGTTCTTCTGACAAATGGAGATTCCCTACAGATACTTAAAAGAGCAGCCCAGTTTCTCTCAAATGCAAGAATTAACCATGGCCTAGGAAAAAGGAGGATTGTGGTTTAAGGAGGAACTACAGTATTGCATTATTCATGAAAAAGTCTGCTAGAGTAAAACCTCCTGGTGCAAGCTTTCACAAAGCTCAAAAGAGTTGCATAAATTGTGACTAGGGTGTAAAATTCTTACCTGGCCCCTGTCATTAGCTGACTCAAGTCAGGGCTATTTTATCTTTATTATAAACATTGCCTGGTTCCTGCCAGTCCTTTGAAGGAATTCCTCTGTTTTGTGTCAGATAACTTCAATGTACCGTGCCTGCTGTGACATCCTACTTCTTTGTTTTCTGTGTTATATAAAACTGATGCTAACTTTGACAACATTGCATTCAGATACACACTCTCTGTGTCCACATTGGTTTGTCATCTGTGTCAACTCCTTGCTCGCCAGTAACTGGAACCCTGAGTTCTCCTGCAGATGGGGAACCTGACTGAGGTCTGTCTGCAGCAGTTTCTCTTTCTGACATTTGTATTAATGACATATTATATACATGAAAGATGGCTAAAGACACACAGAAGTTGTCAGCTAAGTCATAGGAGTAAGAAAGAAAATTTAAATGTTTTAGGGGCATATGTAAAAGGTCCTGAGAATAATTACTAATTCTGTGGACAGAACAGTGTGCTTTCAAACTTACACTAGGCAGGTACAAGGGTGTTCACTGATGTATACATTATCAAGTCCAGAATTGCCATGTTTCTCTTAAATTCTTCCCCAGTGGAGGAGCTAGAGAAAGTAACCAAGGAGCTAAAGGGATCCGCAACCCTATAGGTGGAACAACAATATGAACTAACCAGTACCCCGGAGCTCTTGTCTCTAGCTGCATATGTATCAGAAGATGGCCTAGTCTGCCAATAGTGGAAAGAGAGGCCCATTGGTCATGCAAACTTTATCTGCCTCAGTACAGGGGAATGCCAGGGCCAAGAAGTGGGAGTGGGAGGGTGGGGGTGGGGGTGGGGGAGCGTGTGGGGGACTTTTGGGATAGGATTGGAAATGTAAATGAAATAAATACCCAATTTAAAAAAAAAAGATTTGTTTGGGTTATTTATTTATTTATTTATTTATTGTATATGAGTACCCTGTAGCTATACAGATGGTTGTGAGCCTTCATGTGGTTGGGGGGAATTGAATTATAGGACCTCTGCTGGCTCCTGTCAACCCTGCTCGCTCTAGTCTGCCCCACTCACTCCGGCCCAAAGATTATTTATTATTATACATAACTACACTGTAGGTGTTTCCAGACATACTAGAAGAGGAAGTCAGATCTAATTACGGATGGTTGTGAGCCACCATTTGGTTGCTGGGATTTGAACTCAGAACCTTTGGAAGAGTGCTCTTAACTGCTGTACTATCTCTCCAGCCTTCTCAAATTCTTCTTAAGTAGCTTATTTGCCAGTCCTAAAGACTTCATCACTTAAGAGTCAAAGATACCCCTATTACAGAATTACTGGTTCAAAGAAACTGAATCTATACACTTTTAAAAGCAAATGACTTGAGAATTCTGCTAATTTGTATGTCACAGTCATTAAATGTAACTATTCTTATGAATAAGAATATCCCCACAAACTCAGATATTTGGAGACTTAGTATGCTGTATGTGCTGGTGGTGCTATTTGGAAGGGATTAACAGGTATGGCCTTGCTGGAGGAAGTAAGTCCCAGGAGGTAAGCTTTGAGAGGTTAAAGACTATTGCCATATCCTGTCTGCTCTCTCTACTTCTTGCTTTCTGACTGAAGTTGACTGAGCTCTCTGCATTCAACTCCAGCTGCCATGCCTGCTGCTTGCTGCATTGCTTCCCATCATAATGTTGATTAAACTATAGACAAAGTTACTTTCTCATGGAAAAAGGAGCAGAAAGGTCGCTTCCTCGGGTTTGCAGCTTACTTGGCAGGTCACCTGGATTCTCTGCTTGAGAATGTTGTTTCCTGGGTCTCAGTCAACTGAGAATGACAAAGACCTTAGGTTGCCTGGAAGCTAGCAAGCTGGGAGCAGTCTCCTCATGCCATTTCTATACAAGTAATAAAATATATCTTCAAATGTAAAGCCAGGTACAGAGTATTATACCTATAATTTCAGTGTCTGGGAGGTAAAATGAGGAGAATCAGGAGTTCGAGGCTAGCCCCATTTATTTACATATTGAGCTCAGGACCAGGCTAGACTACATCAACACAGTCTCAGTTTATAAAAAAATGAGTAAAAAAAAAAGTGAGAAATTTAAAAATAGTAATTCATTTGATTACTCATTTAAGAGCACCTTATACCCACCAAGGTTTCTGCTGTGAAAAGCCAGTGAGAAAATCCTTACAGATGGTGTAGTGAGGAGGGTAGACACATCCGATACTCAGATAAATGAAAAAACTATGGATATGGATCATATCCATAGAGGTGCGGTACTTGCCTGTCATTCAAGAGGCTTTGGGTTTAGTGTCAATACTGAAGGAAAAGCACAAAACCAAGCAAACTCCACAAGAAACTAAAACTATGTTTTCTATACAAAATTTTCCCAAGTAGTGGAAATTAGTTAAGAATCAGAAGAGAATAAAATTTACAAAGATCTGCTACTTCTTCCCAAATGGGATTCGTTCCCCTCTGAGAGTAATCTGTCAACTCCAGAGGAGCCGGTGAAGAGTGGGCCATGTTTTTAACAAACACCATACTAAAGTAATAAGAACTGAAGTCTAAGAATTTTCCAGATATACTGATCTCTATATTACAGGTTAGTATCTTAGAAATGAGAACAAACTAGAGGTAAACAAATCAAGCTGTCCAGAAATTAAACCCCATCCTACATTAGTTCATCTGTGAAGTGGACTAAAGTAACCCTGGCAAGAAGCACCTGACAAGAGCAACAATATACTACTATGACACCACTTTTGTTTACTTGTTTCTACAACCAATTTACAAATCTGACTAAAAATACACAAAGAAATAAACTATACAAATGAGAACCACCAAAGAACAAAATTAGTGGATAGTGAACTTTAGCCTTTTCAATAACCATGGTATATTCAAGGAGATAAAACAAAGGATAAAAGTTAACTTATAAAAGGATAACATATAAAAGTCTTTAGCCTTAAAACAAATTTCAAATATGGTGGATCATGCCCATTATTCATGAGTCTAAGGCTGGAGAAGAGCCAAAAGTTCAAGGCAAGCTTGGGCTGCACAGGAGTTCCAAGTTCAAGGCCAGCAAGGGCTAGAGAATAAGAAATTATCTTTTTATGGGAGGGGAGAACAAAGCTCTTATACAAATGAACTCAAGGTGAAGAATTTCAGCAGCATGGGCAATGGTACATCCTTAAGCACAGAGTTATTGACAGGTGTCCCTGCCACTCGATAACTTCTACTATAAAGCCAAATAGAAGGCAAGTGATAAAAACAAACAATATATGCATTTATCAACACTTGCGTTGATACTCACTGCCCTAGTTAGGGTTATTATCACTGAGATGAAACACTGACTGGAAGCAAGTTGTGGAGGAAAGGGTAGATTTACCTTAAACTTCCACTTTGTAGTCCATCACTGAAGGAAGTTGGGACAGGAACTTAAACAGGGCAACAACCTAGAAGCAGGAGCTGATGCAGAGGTCAATGAGTAGTGCTGCTTACTCCTCCTCAGCTTGCTTTCTTATGCAGCCCAGGACCACCAGACCAGGGGTGCCCATACCCACAACAGCCTGTGCCTTCAAAATTACACTATAAGCTTAATTAAATCCTGAACTTATGGGGAGGCATTTTCTTAATCAAGGTTCTCTCCTTTATGATGACTATAGCTTATGTCCAGCTGACATAAACCTAGACAGCACATTCATATATACACACTCATATTTAACTGAAACCAAAAAGAATCTTATTTCACATACTCAAGTATTATAATGGAAATATATTAAATTGCTATTAACTGTACATGTGATTGGATAGTCAAGAATGTTTCAGGCCAACCAGGTATATATACTAAGAACCTGTTTCCAAGAAAATAAAGACAAAAACAAAAACAAGAACAAAAAACAAACAAGCAAAATGAACAAAAATATCTTTTCCAGGACTGGAGGATGCTTCAGAGGATAAGAGAATATACTATTCTTGCAGAGGACCAGAGTATGGCCAAAGCAACAACATCTAGCAGCTCACAACCACCTCTAGCTCCAACTCCAAGAGCTCAGACACACTCTCTGGATACCTGCACCTTGACTCACATGTGTGCACACCCACCACCACCACCACCACCACCACCACCACCAAGCAGCTGCCACATACACATGTACATTATTAAAACAAAACCAAAAATTTTTAACAGAAAAAAAAATTCTGAAAACTCAGAATCAAACTCTGGATGTATAGATCACAAAATTCTCTCCTAAAAGTAGTACAGACAAAACCAGCATTTGGACCACATTTGGACAACACGAACCATGTAGTATATGGGAATTGACTACAAGTCGTTTATAGGATCAGTAATATAGTGTTAAATAAGGAGCCAAGTAAAACTCTATTTTTATAATCTATAATGTGTTATGATATAAAAGCATAAACTTCTGCTAACCCATAATGATCATCAAAAGAGAAATAGTTTATCGATGTCTCTCCAGTCTTATCTATAGAAAGGCTCTCCACTCCAAGAGAGTGGTCTGTTCACTTAAATAAGACTTTATCTAACGGGATAAGGGCAATGAATTAGGATACAAATAACCTGACAGAATAGTCCGAAAAATAATGAGCTGTTTTCTTCCTCTGTTCCAAGCAGCCTTTGTGATTACAATGTGTCCTCTTTACTATGCTGATTCATTAGGAAGCAATGGCCCTGCATTGAGAGGTCATCAATTATAAAGCTAGACATGTAAGTAAAAACCACCTCGTTTGAAGGTGATTGGGTTTTCCAAGCTAATTGTATGGTGCTTGCTCATCCCAGGTAAAGTGAGAAACAGTTTCTAAAACTCAATACACAAAATAAGACAGCCTACAACTTCTCTGTATTCTGCAGCATTACAGAGAAACTATCAATGATGATGTCAATGACAAGTTTAAAAATGAATAAAGCATGAACTCATAAGTCTAAAATGCACTTATGCCCATCATTTGGGATATGTGCTCAAGAAAACTTCAGTGATTTATCATTGTATTGTACTCTGCCAGTACAGAGTGAAAATCAAATTGAAACAGACTTAGAATCCCTTTGAGAATTATAAAAACATAATATTACTTAAATCAAGCATACATCCACTACATGGAGACATAATGGAAAGTATTTAGTAGTGAAAGATCTCAGCTCAAATCCCAGTTAAAGGACTGCCACCTTAGTTATGATACAGGGTATGTTCAAGAGCAGTGAGCCTCACATCTCTTCATCTGTTAATAAGAAATGTGACTGACTAGTGCTCAGAAAACCCCCACATAGGGCCATATATGGATATGAGGTAGAGATGTGACCAAACTAGCCTGTAAAAAGTTTTTCATGAGCCAGTAAGATAGCTCAATTGGTAAAGGTTCTTGCAGCCAAGTCCTATGTAATCAGTTCAATAACTGGGACCTACACCAAATCCTGACTCCTACCATGTGCCCCTGACCTCCACACATTGAGAATTAGTCTTTCACTTTGTATTGTAATGCTCAGTGCAGGCCCCCAAAGCCTGATTGCCACAGAGACAAGAGAGTCCACAAGTAGACTCAAGAGCTGCTATGTGACCTTGCCCCTAAATTATTTCTGACTGGTGAATGCCAACAGCTCAGCAGAAGAGACATAGTCAGGGTTTAGCATTCCAGGACTTCTGGAGTCAGAGAAGAACCATGAGGGGAAAAGAGGGTGAAAGGAGGAGGAAGCTGCCATGGGTTAGGTGAATTTTAAAATAATAACCATGTGGGCTGGCTAGTTGGAGTTAAGAGCAGCCCAGATGAAACATGGCAAATTATGTAATGGGATTATTGGTTGAGAAATGGGCATAACAGCCAGAGGTTGGGTAGCTGTTCAGCTCCTGTGTAGTGGCCAGGGGTTATGGAGAACTGGGTACCTGAAAGGAAAGCTGGGGCTGTATGGGATGGATGGTGAGAGAAGAATGAGACCAAGACAAAGTTTCTGATCAAGGCCCAATGTTTACCTTTTGAGTCTGAACTTAAAAAGGGGGGAAAACCATCCCCCACTATGCCAGGATTTCATTGCTATGTCAGGATCTCATCAGGAAAACAGGCTGAGCTGCTCAGCAGGTAGTAGCATCTTGCAGGAAGCTGCAGATGTGGCAGACAATAGACTTTACCTAGGTCGGGACACCTCACCCTAGGTGGGTTAGCTGACTGTGGGAAAAACAAGATCTGATTCAGCCTGCTCAAGGCTGGGGGAGGACACAATTTCTCCCTTTTTATTTATTAAAAATTAGCTGGACTGGGGCATAAGATTTACTTATGGTCCATGGTCCTGCCTGGGAATTATGGTGCCTGGTGTCAGCACCTAGCTTGGGACTGAGTCTATACCCCCTCTTACCAGTCTCAGAGGCCACACACAGCTTGCTGTGTTTATTTGCACAAACATGGCCTTTTAGTGTTTATTATGAACAAACACGACATTTTGGCATGGCACGTGCTTCTGTCTTAGGTTGATAGGAGTCATAGAATCATCAGTGGCCCATCTTTGGCTGTCGACCCTCATAGCATACCTTTTTCCCACAATATGCACTCAATGCATTTCTTCATAGCTATGAGTAACTGCAATCTGAGCTTTGCTGAAGGTGAGCCTGTATGGAGGTAACCAAGCTGCTTGAAATACAAAGTCAAAAGTTAAAAGCAACAGGATTAAAATTGTCTTTGATCCTAAGCACTCAATTCAGTTGCAAATTAGTAATGATCAGACCCAAGATCTGGCCTCCCAGTGTAGGGTAGAATCAACAGAAAAACTGTTACTTCTTGGGGAAATAGTGGAGGCTATGCTCCAAGTTAACTGTACTGGCTAATAGAGATGTTTAGCCATTCATCATTATAATTGGAATCATACTACAAGACTCAGGATCTGTGTCCACTTGATGAATCAATCTTTCAGGCAGCCATCACACTCAGTCTACTTTTTGTGAAAAAACACAAACAGAACCTCGCTCCCTTATTAAAATGGAGTCTGGATTGTTCCATCTATTAGTTAGGGGGATCCCACCATTTCACCATAGCATATGAGCTAGAAGTGACTGAATGAAAATGGTGAACCACAGCAGACTGCCCTTTAGCATCAGTTTGTAAAAAATTTAAAACAAGACAAAAGCAAGATGTGTTCTTGGTGACCTTGCAGGGTATAACTTCCCCTTTGTTGTATTTAAAAGCTAATTTTTCAGAGGGCAATGTGCATGTTCAACAATTCCTTGTCCCATTGGGTTATAAGGAATTCCAGTTTTATGTTCAATACCAAATTTCTTAAAGAATGATATAAACTTGTTGCCAGTATAAGCTGGCCCATTATCTGTCTTAATGAATTTAGGTAATAGTACAGCATTAAAGGCTTGTAAACAATGATCAATTACATTTTTAGAGGCTTCTCCCATACACAGAGAAGCAAAAAGGAATCCTAAACCATTGTCAATACAAACAGGTATATATTTCAATTTTCCAAATTCTGCAAAATGAGTTACAATCATTTTCCAAATATGATTGGACATAAGGCCTCATGGATTAACCCCTAAATGAGGAACTGGAGATAATGTAAGGCAGTTAGAGCATTGTTTTACAATCATTCTTGCTTGCTCCTTAGTGATCTTATGTTGGAGCCTTAAGATATGGCTAGAAAGATGAAATTAATTATGATCACATCTAGCCATTGCACCAGGATCTGAAACTAAGACTATTAGAACTCTGTCAATGCAATCATTGCCTGCATCTAAAGGTCCAAGAAGACCAGAATGAGCTCCTATGTGACCAATATAAAATGGATTTTTTTCGAGCAAGAATGATGTTTTGCAATTGTGAAAACAGAGATCCTGTTAGCATATTAAAATTAAATATACCACAAGTTTCCAACAGACGAACAGACTGGGACACATATAGAGTATCAGTAAAAAGATGAAAAGTATCATGCACAGACTGAAAAACATTCAGTACCTCTGTCAGTTCTGCTAACTGAGCTGAGAGCCCAGGAGTCTCTATGACTACCTGCTGATTATTCATAAGATATCCAGCTTGGCTTTTAGAGGAGCCATCAGTAAAAATCAAAAGAACATTATACAAAGGCTGTAAAGATGTCATATTAGGTACATTTAAAATTTTTATCGACCTATTTGAGGATAATGATTATCTATAGTTCTTTTAAATCCTATTTGAGCAAACAACCAATCCATACTATGCTGCTTCAGCCAAGTATCTTGATCTACAAAAGGCTGAATAATGATGTCTGGTTCTTTGCCAAAAGAAGTCAGCACCTGCTTCTTTCCAAGCATAATCATATGGGCTACTGCCTCATAATATGGCAGGATATTCTGTTTGGGAGATATCCTTGACTGTATCCAAATAAGAGGAGCCCTTTGTCACCATAATCATGTAGGCATATGAGTCGTATTAAAAATCAAAAGATGTAAAGGCAAAGAATAATCTATATAAGTAAAGAATTGTGTTTCAATAGCTCTTTCTACTTGTTGTAAGGCCAGCAATCCTTCTGAGGTTAAAGATATAAGGAGATAGGATCAGCATTCCCTAGAAGAATATCAAATAAAGGATTCAATTCCCCTGTAGTAAGTTTTAAGTAGGGGCAAAGCCAACTGATATCACCTAACAGTTTTTGGAATTCATTTAAAGTTTTTAAACAGTTCCTGTGAATAATTATCTTCTGGGGGAAAATGGCTTGATCTGTACATCTAAAACACAGATAACTGTAAGGATCCTGAGTTTGTACCATTTCTAAAGCTATTTGTAGTCCTTTAATTAGCTAAGACCTGTTTTAAATCTCTATAACATAAAAGCGGGTCCTGAGGATCTTTTCTTGGTATTAAGACATCATCTGTGTAATGAATGATGTATATCATTGGCCATTGCTGTCTTTTAAGCTGAATGGCTTGTGCCACAAACTTTTGACATAAGGTAGGACTATTAGGTATGCCCTGAGGAAGAACTGTCCATTGATATCTCTTCATAGGTTCCTTAAAATTAATAGAAGAAACACCAAAAATAAATCTTTCACAATCCTCAGGATGCAAAAGAATAGTAAAGAAACAATCTTTCAAATCTACCACTATTTTATAATATCCTTTAGGAATAGCTACTGGAGCTGGAAGCCCAGGTTGTAAAGCTCCAATAGGTACCATGGTTTCATAAACCTTTTGTAGACCTTGCAACAATCTCCATTTACTGGATTTTTCTTGTTAACAAATATTGGGCTATTCCAAGGAGACTGAGATTCTATTAGATGCCCTGCCTCTAATTGCTCCTGAACTAGCAAAGAGGCATCTTCTACCCTTTCTTTAGATAAAGACTACTGATCAACACATACTGGAATATTATTAAGCCATGGAATTTAATCAGTATGGGATGAAGGCAAGATAGTGACCATTATGGAAAATACCCCAAGCCTCTAGTGTTAGAGTGGGGCTTAGGACACTCAAATGTCTTAATGCCTTGTCCTTTCTTTCCTAACCTTTGAGCAGGCAAAAATACTTGTCCTAGCATCTGCTTAGTCACTGCCTCATTAGGACTACACTTTATAAGACCCATCTGTGACAAGAGATCTCTTCCCCAGAGGGTAATAGGCAAATTTGACATAACATAAGGCTGAATTTGTTCTGAATTGCCCTCCTCATCTCTCCAGGTTAGAAGATTAGAGCTTTGTTTTGGGTTATTGGCATAACCAATCCCTTGGAGGTGATTAAGTATATCAGACAAAGCCCAAGTTGAAGACCAATCTTGTACTCTAATAATTGTTACATCAGCCCCAGTATCTATTAATCCTTCAAAGCTTTTCCCTTCAATTATTAATTTAAGGTTAGCTCTCTTACTAGTAGTAGACTGAGCCCAGTACACATTAGAAGAACCAAAGCCAATCTGTCTTCTCTCACTCTTAACAAATCTGGAAGGTAGTAGATGCTAAGATAAATTGAGCAATTCTTGGGTTAGCAGGTATAGTTATAATACCATGAGAGGAAGCAGCCAAATTTTAATTTCTCCCTTATAATCATTAACTATAACACCTGGATAAATCTGCAGTCCTTTTACAATAGAACTGCTTTGTCCTAGAAGAAATCTCCAAGTTTCTGCACGTAAAAGTAAAAAACTTCTGTAGGCATGGTTTGAACTCCCATCTCTGGGGTTAATACCATGTGTGTGGTGGAACAGAGGTCCAATCCTGCACTTCCTGGGGTTTCCCTGATAAGTTCAAAACCGGATTTTGCTGGCCTGGCAGCAGCTTCATGGCCCCATAAGCTGCTTGCTGTGGACATCTATGTGCCTAAGGCTGGCCCCTCTGCTCATTTCCTGACATGGGATGACCCTGAATATCTGTCTTAGATTTATGTTCCTTGGCCCAGTGGTTACCCTTTCTACATTGAGGACAAACTCCTGGAGCATAGCCTGATTGCTCACTTGCAGCACCTCTATTCCTAGGACAATCATTTTTAAAATTACTCAAACCTCCACATTAAAACATACAGTAATCCCCTCATTTCTGTGCAAGCACAGTGGTTCCTTGCAAAGTAGAGGCCATAGCCAAGCCCTGATAATATGAAGGCCCAATCTCTGTACAAAGGCAAATATACCCAGCTAACTCTGTCTGTGCTTTGTATGATTGAATAGTGGCAAGACATGCAGCATTAGCATTCTCATAAGCCAATTGTGTAATAAAATAATTTCTTGATTGAGAAACTCCAAAAATTCTACTAGCTGCTTGTGGTAGCCTATCCACAAAGTTCTGGAAAAGTTCGTTAGGGGCCTGTCTAATAGTGGCTAAATTTCCACTGAGATCTGCTTTAGTCGGTAACTGATTCCAAATGTGGCAGGAAGACATTGCAACCTGCACAAACACTCCAACAGGAAACCCAATCTCATTTGCATTGTCTTTATATTGACCTTCTCCTAAAAGCATGTCAGTATCCTCATCTGGATTTTCTGTCTAAGTATTCAACATGGCAGTTCTCTTACTGGCTCCATGCCATTCAGAACTCCAAACTAAGAAATCTCTTACAGACAACATAGCATTACATAGAGTCTTCCAATCTTGGGTGGTGAAATTTGACTCAATCATAGTATCCAATAAAGCTTATGTAAAAGGAGCTGTAGGGCCATACTGTGCTACAGCTGTTTTTAACTCCTATATCACCTTGAACTCCAAAGTCTGATATTGTCTGACTCTATTGTTCTGCTGGTCAGTTATCTCAACTATAGGGAAAGCTAGCACATCAGATGTATCCTGTCCTTTCCCGCAAGTCTGACTCATAGCTCTTTCTAGCAGCGATTTGTGTGTATGTCAAAATAGCTGTTCTTCCCTATACTTGACACCCTTTTTTTTTAGCTCCTGTAGCTCATTAATCAATTTCTGCAACTTAACTTCAAACTCTAATTTATTTAGTTGCATGTTCATCTGGGCAGCATCTCCTGCAGTAGAGGCCATAGGAGGAGCAGGAGGTGTGTAAGGAGGCAAGTCCTCATCATAATATTTGGCAGCTCCTTTCTCTGAATGAGCTTCCTCTTCTCATGTTAGCTCATCATTAGGATCTCTATAACTTTCTAATTTAGGGTTTAAAGGGCCCTTTTCTGAGATAGCCCTCTTTGGCAGGAATCTTCCTGAAATTCTTCAAGCTCTCCCTGACACCTGTGAGGTCTCTTCTTCATCAATAGCATCTTCTATGAGCGCCCAGAGACAGAGCGTGATATTATCTGCCTGGGTGTTTTTCAGAGCTTCTCCAATTTTCTTCCAGGTTCTCTTATCTAAAGTTCTTTATTCTTGGCAGCAAGAATCTATCTGATATAAAAAGTCTTCTAACAATTGTTGTTCAAACCCTACCCCTCTCACCTGAAGCAGCTCTAGAAGTCTGTGGACAAAGGCCAGTTTAGAATTTTCCAATCCCATTTTCCATTGTCAACCCTTAAGTGGAATAAGCGCTGGGTTGACACTGTCCCAATTTAGCCTGTATCCTTTTGCACCTACAGCAACAGTTTCAAAAAGATGAAGTTTAAGGCTAGCACTCACATCAATACTATAAGTTGCTTACCCTGCTTGATACCATCTTCTTCCATTTTCTGTTGGAGCTCCACCAAGACAGCATCCCTCAGTCAGCCTTTCCATGTTTAGGTCCCTTGTTCAGGCACCTCCTGTAGCTGTCAGTGGCTATGGAAAACTGGGTTCTTAAGAGGAAAGCTGGGGCTGTATGGGATGGATGGCAAGAGAAGAATGAGACCAAGACAAAGTTTCTGATCAAGGCCCAATGTTTACCTTTTGAGTCTGAACTTAAAAAGAGAGGAAGCCCATCCCCAACTATGCCAGGATTTCATTGCTATGTCAGGATCTCATCAGGAAAACAGGCTGAGCTGCTCAGCAGGTAGTAGCATCTTGCAGGAAGCTGCAGATGTGGCAGACAATAGACTTTACCTAGGTCAGAAGACCTCATTCTAGGTGGACTCGCTGACTGTGGGGAAAAACAAGGTCTGATTCAGCCTGCTCAAGGCTGGGGGAGGGCATACTCTTGTGCTAATTAAGACTTATTGTAAATATAAAGGTTGTATGTGTCTTTTATCTGAGAACTAAATGGTCAAAGACAGGGTAGAAATCTTGAGTTGGGATTAAATAATTTCTCCAACATTCACATATACAACTCCTGTATACTCACACACACAAAAATAATAAATGTGATTTCCTCCCACATTTTTATTAGATATTTTCTTCATTTACATTTCAAATGCTATCCCAAAAGTCCCCTATACCCTCCCCCAACCCCCCGCCCTGCTCCCCTACCCATTCATTCCCACTTCTTGGCCCTGGCGTTCCCCTGTACTGGGGCATATAAAGTTTGCTAGACCAAGGGGTCTCTCTTCCCAATGATGGCCGATTAGGCCATCTTCTACGTATGCAGCTAGAGACATGAGCTCTGGGGGTACTGATTAGTTCATATTGTTGATCCACCTATAGGGTTGCAGACCCCTTCAGCTCTTGGGTACTTTCTCTAGCTCCTATATTGGGGGCCCTGTGTTCCATTCTATAGATGACTGTGAACATCCATTTTTGTATTTGCCAGGCACTGGCAAAGCCTCGCAGGAGATATGTACTCACTGATAAGTGGATATTCGCCCAGAAACCTTGTATACCCAAGATACACCTTCCAAAACACAAGAAAATCAAGAAGGAAGACCAAAGTGTGGATACTTCATTCCTCCCTAGAATACGGAATGAAATATCCATGGAAGGAGTTGCAGAGACAAAGTTTGGAGCTAAGACGAAAGGATGGACCATCCAGAGACTGCCCCACCCGGGGGTCCATCCCATAATCGGCCACCAAACGCAGACACTATTGCATACGCCAGCAAGATTTTGCTGAAGGGACCCTGATAAATGTGATTTGTTTTTGCTTTTGTTTTTTGTTTTTTTGAGACAGGGTTTCTCTGTGTATCCTTGGCTGTCCTGGAACTCACTCTGTAGACCAGGCTGGCCTCTAACTCAGAAATCCATCTGCCTCTGCCTCCCAAGTGCTGGGATTAAAGGCATGTGCTACAACGCCTGGCAATAAATGTGATTTTTAAAGAGGGTTAAAACACTTGTCGTTAAGCATGAGGACCCAAGGTCTATCACCAGAACCTATGTGGTTGGATGACGATCCCCCGCCCCCCACTCATTGTCCTCTGACCTCCATATATGCATACTAACATATATAGACATACCTACACAGAATAAATTAATGTAATTATTAATTAGTTTATTAATTAATTAAAAGTTTTTCACACCATCTCTTGTTGGCCCAGACTCACTTTTGTCTTTGGTTTACATAGCTCACTTCCCCATATCTATCTCTTCTTCTCTCATGCCTATCATGCTTGCATGTGTTTCTCCACCCTTAATGTCCATGTTTAAATCTGTATTAAACTCTTTATAAACTACAGTTCTGGTGACAAGACAGATGGTTCCCAGGTTTAAAAGAACTTGCTATGCAATTGCCAGGCCTAGAGTCCAAATTTGAACATCCTGCAAACACCCATGACTACAGCTTCCAGGAATCAGACAACATCTTCTTAGGCAGAAATAATGAAAATCTGCCAGTAATTTAGAGGAACATAAACTTACAAATATATAGCAAAAATGCAAAACTTTGCCTTTTAAAATGTAGCTCACAAAAGAGTCCTAACTCTTCCTGGTTCCTTTTGTACCATGTAACCCAACCAAGTACTATTATCTCTACAAATCTGTTTTTGCTGAGTGTGCCAAATATATGCTGCTTTTGACTATTAAAAGCGAAACCAGGAAGCCGGGTGTGGTGGCACACTCCTTTAATCCCAGCACTCGGGAGGCAGGTGGATTTCTGAGTTCGAGGCCAGCCTGGTCTACAGAGTGAGTTCCAGGACAGCCAGGGCTATATACAGAGAAACCCTGTCTCAAAAAAACAAAAAAAGGGGGGGGGGGGACCAGAACCGTGTGACTCAGGTGAGATCGCCATCTTGCGTCCCATGTCTCTCAGAGACCAGTCCACACAGGCACACAGGAGAGCACACAGGCCGCCGAAACAACAGAGCTTCTTGAACAGGTGCCCTTCCAGCCTTCATCCTTAGCCAGGAGGCAGAACTGAGACCCTCTGCATACCTTCCCTGCCAGAGGAGAGCTTGCCTGCAGAGAGTTCTCTGATCACTGGGACTCAAGTGAGAGAAGGACTCCCAGGAGTGCTGAGAGAAGCTAACAGGAGGAACAAGCTCCAGCCAGAGACAGCTGGAACATCTAACATCAGAGATTACAAGAAGGCGAAAAGCAAACATAAGAATCTTACTAACAGAAACCAAGACCACTCGGCATCATTGGAACCCAGTACTCCCACCACAGTGAGTCTTTGATACCCCAACACACCCGAAAAACAACATTCAGATTTAAAATCATATCTCATGATGCTGGTAGAGGATTTTAAGAAGGACATTAATAACTCACTTGAAGAAATAAAGAAGAACACTACTAAACAGGTAGAAGTCCTTAAAGAGGAAACACAAAAATCCTTTAAAGAATTACAGGAAAACATGACCAAACAGGTGAGGGACTTGAACAAAACCATCCAAGATCTAAAATGGAAGTAGAAACAATAAAACCCAAAGGGAGACAACTCTGGAGATAGAAACCCTAGGAAAGAAATCAGGAACCATAGATGCGAGCATCAGCAACAGAATAGAAGAGACATCTTTAATCATCAGGGAAATGCAAATAGAAACAACCCTGAGATTCCACCTCACACCAGTCAGAATGGCTAAGATCAAAAATTCAGGTGACAGCAGATTCTGAAGAGGTTGTAGAGAAAGAGAAACACTCCTGCATTTTTGGTGGGATTGCAAGCTGGTACAACCACTCTGGAAATCAGTCTGGCAGTTTCTCTGGACCTAGTACTACCAGAACATCGATCAATACCTCTCCTGGGCATATATCCAGAAGAAGTTCCAACCTGTAATGAGGACACATGCTCCACTATGTTCATATCAGCCCTATTTATAATAGCCAGAAGCTGGAAAGAACCCAGATATCCCTCAACAGAGGAATGGATACAGAAGATGTGATACATTTACACAATGGAGTACTACTCAGCTATTGAAAACAATGAATTTATGAAATCCTTAGGCAAATGGATCTGGATGATATCATCCTAAGTGAGGTAACCCAATCACAAGAGAGTTTTTCCTGTTTTGATTGAGGTCCTCCAGAAAGCAGAATGTTGTACCAGAAAAGAAGCAGCATGGTCTATAACCAATGCCACATCAGGGAGGCACTCCAGAGCAAATAAGGTACATTCAGGTACATACATACTGTCTTTTATTGTTGTTGTTGTTGTTGTTTGAGACAGGGTTTCTCTGTATAGCCCTGGCTGTCCTGGAACTTACTCTGTAGACCAAGCTGGCCTTGAACTCAGAAATATGCCAGCCTCTGCCTCCCAAGTATTGGAATTAAAGACATGTGCCACCACTGCCCGGCTACATACTGTCTTTTAGATTTGAATCAGATAATTTGAAATAAAACATACTTCTTAATTTATTGGTGAAACTAACATTTTTATGTTTGTCTGATATGCATTGATGTGAAACGAAAGCATTTGGTATATATCTTTGATTTGGTGTCTTTGATTATTTTTACTTAGGTGATAATTAACCCCATCCTCCTTGCCATAGATTAGAAATTCAAATGGGAACAATGTATTGATTTTCAGAATATACTGTCATGAGCATTAGACTTAATTTTAAGTGTTAAAATCACAAAATTAACTTTATTATATAGAAGTAACACATAAGAATATCAATGTACTTAAAGTAAAACTAATATATATATATATATATATATATATATATATATATATATATATATATGCATTTGTTTAATGGTGTCCTTTCCTTATTGGCTGTTGTCTTGCCAGTAGATGGTATAATACTTTTATACACTACTTGTCCTTTTCCTTCTCAACTAGTCGGTTTTATAATCTATGCCTTTGTTATGTGTATTACAGATTCATAGTTAGTAAGGAAATGGCTTTAAGTAAGCCTGGCCAAGTCCTGATCCTTCAGTATCATCCTTCAGTAAAAGTTGTGATAGGGTCAGTCTGGACAGAATCACTTAACCTTTCTAGTCCAGGTTCTTTTTTCTTTTTCTTTTTCTTGTTTTGTTTTGTTTGGCTAATGAATTCCATAGTGATATCTAAAGTGCAATAGACACTTGATGTGCTCAGCACAGTGTTTAGTGAACATTAGGTTCTCAGCCAGAATAAGGTCCCGGCATTGTTTGTAATAATAATCCTTTCCAGAAGTATTGATTCCAGTCTCCTTGTGTCATGGATCTTCAGACTTTTTCACTTCTAATAGCAAAGATGCACTTTGTATCTCAGCTACACTTGACTTCTTACATAATCTTCTCATTCTTAAGAATCCTGCCACAAAAATTGAAGCCAATATTTACAAAATATTTTCCAATGAGTATTTGTTAAAAAGTTTATAAAATAGGTCAAATTATTACCCTATTTTATAAACCAAAGAATTTAAACCCACCAAATATTAGATAATTGTTTCAGTTGGGCAGTGGTGGTGCACGCCTTTAATCCCAGCACTCGGGAGGCAGAGGCAGGTGAATTACTGAGTTAGAGGCAAGCCTGGTCTACAAAGTGAGTTCCAGGACAGCCAGGGCTATACAGAGAAACCGTGTCTCGAAAAACCAAAAAAAAAAAAAAAAAAAAAGATAATTGTTTCTGTTTTCTAGAGACAAGTTGTCACTGTTCTCTACCTTTTTCAATGCCATACATTTTTTATAAAAGCATATACATTTATATACATACATGTATGTTTCTGTATGTCTGTTTGTATGCATGCATGTCTGTGTGTGTATGTATGTATGTATCCCTCCTGATTGATGGGACTAAAGGTGTGTGCCACCATATCCTTTTGAAAAATATTTTTAAATAAATCATCTGGAATTCTATTATGCTAATGGATTATTCACCATTCTCTTTTTGTAATTAATTTTGGTTATTTCCTTGTCTAGCCTCCTAAATGCTGGGATTACAAATATCCACTGTGCCTTGTCTTTCATTTACCTTCATGTACACTGTCACCATCAGATCTGTACATAGAGACATCATCTGTGTCTGTTTCCTTTCTGACCCCATAGTACTTTAATTAGTATTTCCATTATATTTGTGGCATAAGTATAAGCAGTAATAAAACATTGTTGTTGTTTTGTTATGACATATTTTTCATTCCTACTTTATTTTCATCTGTGCTAAGCTTAAAGAAGCCACATATAAAGTAACAACATGTCTTCAACTCAGATTAGATTCACGGCGCATACCAAAGTAGTTATGCTCACTATTGCCAGATATTGTTCTAGTAGCTAAATCATTTTAGTTACAGGAGATTTTTACATATATTTTATTTTATTTAACCTCCCATCTATGCGATAACTATTCACTAAAGATATTTTTGTGTGGGTCTGTGTACCAGAGACTTTCCACGGAGATCTTTGGCCCGGCCTGGTGCGAGAGTTCCGGCAAAGGGAAGTGAGTATGAGTGTGGGCAGGGAGGGGAAGTTGCATTGCTTCTGCTGCTGTAGTTGGCTCCACCTCTCTCGGCCGTGCCTTCCAGGTTACTTGGTTACTCTGTGGTTCCCTGCACTGAGCTGGCTCGGGCTGGGCCAACAAGAGACCAACTAGCCAGTGAAGAGTGAGGTGGAGCTTCCGGTGGTGGTTCCAGAGAGCAGACCTCTTCCCTAGTGTTACAGCTCTTAGGAAGGACAGCTCAGAGGACTGTAGTTCTTGCACACCTTTAATCCTTCCAGATAGGATTGTTTATACAGTTTGGGGGTGGGTAAGGGTCTGACAACAGTACTTCTCATTGGTTTGGTCTGAGAGCTTTGGGGAAACCTTATCTGCATGTGGGAGGGCTTGGTGCTGCTCCTAAGTGACTGATGGCCACAGACCTCTCTGTGGGAGGTTGTAGGAGGCTGTAGCTATGGACAGGAGCCAGTGACCCAGGAGGCATGGCTGAACATGTTCTGTCCCATGCAGGTGGAAGTCACCACCCACCAGGTAACCGGGGTTCCAGACCTTTGCTCAACCAGGGACCAGGCTGTCTGTGCTGCATAGCCCACCGCTCCACATTTTTTGATCATTAAAATTTGTAAAGTGGTGTAATATATCTTCTTTCTCTAAGGTGTGTGTGTGTGATGTAGATGTGGCACAGTGCATGTGTCAAGACAGGCAATGACACTGTGGGATTCATTTTCTTATTGTAGGTTCTAAGAATGAACCCAGTGTCACCCTTGCACAGCAAGTGCTGAGCCATCTGCACTGAACTCCTTTTTCAGAGTAGCAGAAACTTTTGTTAAATACTTTGTGTAGGGAAACTGAGGTAGAAAACAGTTGTTCAAAGTTACATAACTAGTTAAGAATGGAATTAGGATTTGAAACCATGCAATCTGGTTTTATAGCCTGTTCTTACCCTTTGTGATTCATATGAGCTTTGTCAAATGAAAAAAAACACACTTAATTTACATAAGAAGAAATGGAAAAGTAGGTAATAATAATAATCATATACTAGGAAATTAATGACATATTTCTGTGAACAGTACTTCTTTTTTTAAAATTTATTTATTTATTTATTTAATGTATATGAGTACACTGTAGCTGTACTGATGGTTGTGAACCATCATGTGGTTGCTGGGAATTTGAATTCAGGACCTCTACTTGCTCTGGTCAGTTCTGCTCACTCCAGCTTAAAGATTTATTTATTATTATATCTAAGTACACTGTAGCTGTCTTCAGGTGCACCAAAAGAGGGCATCAGATCTCATTACAGATGATTGTGAGACACTATGTGGTTTCTGGGATTTGAACTCAGGACCTTCAGAAGAGCAGTCAGTGCTCTTAACCACTGAGCCATCTCTCCAGCCCTAATCAGTACTTCTTAACATTTATTAGGGTAGCCTGTTTTCTTCTCTGTGATCTTTTACAATTCTGAAAAATAAAGCATGATTCAGAGATTGTCTATGATTTTTGTTGTGAGAAATCTTCCAAAATTTAATTTTGGTATTCCCTTTCCTTCTCCATTTGTACCTTTCCATCAAATAAACCAAGAGGGAGGGAAGGAAGGAGATTGGGGCAGGGAGAGGGAAGGCATACACTTAAAAAGGAGCAGGTAAAACTCACTATTCTTAACCCTCCTTTGCAAAATCATCTAAATGCCTGTGTGTACATTTGTAGGATTTGCAATTCCCTTATTGCTAACTATGTGAAACCGGAGAAGCTTGACAGACTGTAGTGTAAATAAAAAACTTCCTGAGTTTCAGCTACATATGGTGACTCCAAGTCCCAACAATCAGGAGGCAGAGGCAGTCAAATATGTGATTTCAAGCCAGTCTGGGCTACATAGTGAGTTCCAAGCCAGCAAGGGCTAGTAGCAAGACCCTAACTCAAAAAATAATAACAAAAAGTAAGTGTCAAAACACTTTCATGATTGGTAATTTAACATTTTATTCTGTTTTGTGTTATTATAATATACAACATATGTTATAAGATAAAATATTAATATAATATTAAATCCTCCCTCCTCCAATTCTCCGTTTTAAATTTCTGTGAAGGTACTTGGTAGCCTTGGGCTGCATTAAACCACTTTGTGACCCTTTGACTGTCATGTACTGCAGATGGAGAGAGGCTGACTGGGGCTGGTCCTCGGCATTGGAGAACAAGAATCTAAGCAGAATGGAGTGGGTGTCAATCCATGCTGTTCTCTCATTGAAGAAGCACATGGTAAGCAAGTAGTTGGAAGTTTGTAACTATAGTTAATTCTTAATTATCTGCCCTAGGTGCCCTCTTCCCAATCTGTACCTCTACCCTTCCTCATTTTATAAGTTGTTTTCATTATAAAAGCTAGTCCCTAGTCTCCTATGCTCATAATTCTTACTGAATAAGATGTAAGTGTAAAGTCATTGATTTGTGCAAAAAATAAATAAATTTAAAGAAGTGTCCTAGTCTTTGTAGAGTGAATGGGTGCTATTGGTTTGTATTCTCATATAGTATACACTAAAGCCCTAATAATAATTTGTTTCTTTTATGTGTTCTTTCTGTGATAGGCTTGAATAAAATAGTTTCTGCAAAGTCATGAAAACCAGGAAATTTTCCAGAAGGCATTTGATCTAATTGAACACTGTTTTGGTGTAGAAGATGATGATCCCAGTATTGCACCTCAGGTGGATGAAAACCAACAACAGTTTGTATTTCAGCAGCAGGAGGCACCAATGGAAGCGTTTCAACTCTAACAGGTGGTGGGGGAAATGACTAACAGAAATGAGTAACTTCTGATAGCTCTTCAACATGACCAGTACTGGTAGAAAGGGTTTTATACAATACAGGAAAGAGAAAATTGGATGCACTTTTAAAAAAATATGAAGCAAACGTTTCCATACAGATGCACTCTTTCTTTATAGATTTTTCTCTTTGTTGATTTATTTTTTTGATATAGCTGTATTTGTCTTCTGTTGTTTGGATTTTTGTGTTTATTTGTGAATATACATTATACAAGTATTTCATTCAAGCTTGAAAAGGAGAACTTGGTGAATATTATATAATGATTCTGAAATTTTCAGGTGTTCTTGAAGACTACCTAATAGCAGTGCTGTGAATATTTATAATTTCATTTTGTCAATAAAACTGACAATGCCTAATCCTTACTAAATCCACCTCTATCTTAAAGCAAATGTGAAAACCAAAAGCATCAGAGCATTAAATCATGTAAGAGCCGAGTCAGAGAGTGATAATCTTTATTACTTTACATTATAAATCACTGCAAATAAACAAGTGCAGCAGAAAACTTTAAAAAGTTGTTATGAAACTGATGCATTGATGGATAAAATATGGCAGTTGTGAAGAGAGAAGCTGTTCATGTTGATCACAACACAAAGCTATAAAACAGTTATCTGTGTTGTTTACGTAAAATACTATTATTCTAGTGTATCTTATATTTTATCCTGAGGTGCTACCCTCTTTGGAATAGTATTTACTTTCACTCATTTTAAAGAAGATCATGACAGGGAGGTGATCATGTATCTAAAGTAGTGCTGCATACCTCAAACGCTAATTATTTCCTTTGATTTTTTCAGAAGATATTGAAACATTTTATTCTTTATATAATAATGGATTCGAGTACTTGAATGGCAAAAGTATCCTGAAGAAATCACCTTGTTATGTATTAAATATTTTTAAATGCATTTCATGTTTTGACTAAATGAGGGATGCTAATGAAAACTGCTAAGGATTATTTAATGTGTAGAAGTCTATATTAGGAATCTTCATTTTGGTGGTGAACAGAGGGTCATACTGCCGCTGATTATGAGCTAAGTGGTAGATGACCTTTGCATCAGATTGGTCAGTCTCATTTATGCTTCATGAGTTAACAGCAAAAAGTCTCTTGAAATATGAAAGTCTAAAGGTTTTGATAGAAAATTTATATTTATTTACATATGTGTTATTCCTTTAGAGCTGTGCTTATAGAATTTTCTAAGCAGATGTGGTATTGTTGACCTCAATTTTTTTATTTATAATTATATACAGGTTATATATGTATTCAGTTATATACTTAAGAATACTTATGTAAAGCCTAAATTACAACTCTTGTAAGATGAGAACTAAAACAATTTTGATATGATTCCGTTTATTCTGTAAAAAAGGATTCATTTATGATATATATGTGTGTATATATGTGGGTATGCATGCACACACACACATATATATATGCATATATACATATGCATATGTATCATATAAATATGCATATGTATATAATGTTTGCAGGCACATAGGATGAGTGGCCTATCAAAGGAGATTTTAGAACTTACTAGTGGGACAAATGTTGAATTTCTAAGTGCAGAACTTGGTCATACTTTGAATATTTAAGTACAAATTTAATTTCTTGGATTAGATTTGAATGCAAAAGGCCACTGTAAAGCCTAGTTCCTTTTTGTTGGACTAAGAGTAAGAACCAGCTCTGTAAGAGTATCAGTTAAGCCTGTCATGGTGGTGCACGCCTTTAATCCCAGCACTCGGGAGGTAGAGGGAGGCGGATTTCTGAGGTTTTTTTTGGTTTTAGGAGACAGGGTTTCTCTGTGTATCCCTGGCTGTCCTGGAACTTACTCTGTAGACCAGGCTGGCCTTGAACTCAGAGATCCGCCTGCCTCTGCCTCCCGAGTGCTGGGATTAAAGGCATGTGCCACCATGCCCGGCTAACTTTTAGTATTATCTGTCACTTACTGTAGCTTTAGAACAAGGTATTTTGGTTTTTGTTTTTAAAGTAAATTTGCTGGCACAGAAATGGCTTCTCATTTGGTTTTTGTAACCTGTTTGCAGTTAAAGATGGACTCACAGGGTAAAGAACTAAAAAAGCATTTACCTCTGCTTTGACAGACTTTTTTCTTCTTTATAAAGGAGTATTATAGAAAAAGTAAACGTAAAAATGTCTTTGTGGATTTTGTTAGTGTTGTAAATTCAGCAATCTACTGGTTGCTTAATTGTGATACTGTGAAGTAAAAATGAACTCCTGTTCTTTCCAGTACATAGCAAGCACTGCTGATTTCTGAAATGTGACAGACATGCTGTTAGGAGCCAATAACAAGGCTCTAAAATGCTCTTGTCTCCCTGATAGGAACGCAAGATGGGGAGAGATGAGGTGAGACCAGATGAGGCAATTCTCATGTAACTACATAAACAGACATTTGAGCATTATGCAAGATTATGAAATGCTACAATCTACTATACCACAAAATACTACATTACAATTGCATTTATGTGTATTTATTTTCATTATTATAGCTCATATTGTATATTCCCAATGGAATAAAAACAGATGCCACCATCAGTTAAGAGTCTATCGGTTTTATAAAACAAGAGTCATAAAGAATAGTTAATTCAGGACTAGGTAGGAAAAGAGGAAAGAGGAGACCTCTTGATTTAGAAACCCTCCTCCTAAATCAAGCAAATAGGAAGATACTAGATGTTAACTCAGTTATATCAGTAATTGCAGGAAATTTTAACGGTTGAAGGTGTTTAAGCAGTGGTGTCTCATAAGTAGAGTAGGTAGCTGCACTAGATGCTTTTCTTTTGCTATGCATGATAAAGCACCATAGTCCAGTTACTTACAGAAGGAGGGCTCACACTTCCAGAGGGATCAGAGTTGTCAACATCAGTATTTTGAAGCCTCAAAGTTCACCCCCAGTGACATATTTCCTCCAGCAAGACCTCACCTCCTCTGCCTCTCGAACAACCACCAACTTGGAAACAGGCATTGAAACGCCAAAATTATGGGGGTTATCTCATTTTAAACCACTCAGTAGTGTATATCTTACAAAGACTATTTAAAATGGAGAAATTGTTCAGCAAAGTTAGCAACTCCCATGCTTTTTAGACATTTGCACGCTTTTCTCCACACTGACCTTACTAATTTTACTCCCATCTGTAGCGTGTCAGAGATCTTTTCTGCAAATCCTCACCAACACTTGCTGTTTTGTTGTTGTTGTTGTTGTTGTTTTGTGGGTTTTTTTCTGCTTAGTAAGGGCCATTCTAGTGAAGGGGATAGTATCTCATTTTGTTTTGATCTGTGCCTCTCTGACGGCTACAGAAGGTGAACCCCGTGGTCCATATTCCAAAGCAATGAAATCAATATAGCAAAGAGTTAATGGCACCCACAGTTTCCACAGCACTGATTTCCTAACAGCACCAACCTGTGTGCTGTGTTCTTGAGCTAATTAACAGCCTACAATCAAGTTATGGGGGAAAGAATATTTTTTTTCTTACAAGCTTGTTTAAACTTTATAAACAGCCTTTGCTGCTGAAGCAAATTCTGGATATCAGCATTTCCAATAGCCTGTGAATTATAAGGGGTTAATCATTGAGTTGATGTCTGACCCAACTAAAGTGAGTTCTAAGGATTTTGATTTTCTTGGGCAGTAATTACACTGCTCAACTTAGCTGAAGACAGAAGGGAAACTGCTGCCTGTGTGAAACAAACTGTCTTCTTTAGCCCGGCCTACCATACCCTTTTGTGGCTTTTCTTGGCTCCTTACTCAGACTTCAAGGGTTCCATGTCTTATTTGTCCTAGGAAGGAAATGAAGCAGTCATAAATCCCTTTGATTTTTACTAATCACTGCCCACAATATTTACCTCCTGTTCACATTTTTCTCTGGTGTTTTATGCTAGAGTGCAAATTGGGCCCTTGCTCCTCCATTTTGACAGGCAGCAGGAAGTACACCAGTCCATCATATTCTCTCAATGATCTGGAAGGTAGGCTCTCTCTACTTGCCACTTAGAATACTTTTCTTCCTTTGCATCTTGTTTTTCTTTTGTCTCATTTCTTCTAAGATAATTTGGTTACATTAATTTGTGTGGCTTCATTTTTTTGGGTTTCTGCCCTTAATTTTACACAATGCAGAAAAGCTGGAGTCAGGTGCAGTATGCACATGATGGAATGGCAACCTACTACCATCACACCATGTTTATTAGTACAGCACAGAAGAAACCATTAGCTAATCTCTGTAGGAGGTGTCATTGAGCAGGCTGTGAACATCTGGGAGGAGGAAGTCACTGTTGCTAGTGTTTGTACACACTGATCAGTCCTCTGTAAACACTGGCACTTGGAACACAGGAAGAACGCTTTGCCAACTTTAGCCTGACCCATGTGGGGAACAGCTTTGCTTATTTCCCATGAGTCCAAGCCCTGGGTCTTCTATCACAGCCATGTTCATGTCAACAATACATTCACTCAGGACTTCACTCACTTAGAGCTTCCTTCCCTGTTTGCTGTGTAAAAGTACATATGATAAGTGTATTTTTGTGCATATTTTCAATGGGTTTTAGTAAAGGTTTACTAAAAAATGAAGACAAAACTATAGCAAATATTTTGCCCATCGTTTATTTTGTGGTTAATAGTAATGGCATCTGAGTGAGTATACTGACACAGTTTAGCCTAAAGCATCACTTAGACTTGGGCTGTGCAGCCAATGCAGCTTCTTCACGCCACTTAGCTTTCTTTGCCAGATTCCAACGTGTTAAGGATTCATGCCGTTCCACAGCCTAAAAACACAACACAATACAACACAACGTTTTAGAACTTAGATCTTTGTTAGATATATGGAAAAGTCTTTTCAAAGTGAAACGGAGGGAAAAAAAATACCTTAAGCAACTCACAGATAATATCCAAGAAAAATGGCTCTGTGGAAATCACCTAAGATGCTAGACTTCTAGTCAACTATGTAGTTGATATCAGGAACCTGCTGTCACCTCTCTTGGTTCAAATAGATGTGTGTGTTATATAGAAACATGAAAAGTAGTCTCCAACACTGAAGCCCAAAAGGGATATCCTCTGGTACTAGAAATGATGTAACTCAAGAATTGCACTGCCAGAAAATGGGAGGGAGATATCAGGATGGAGGAGAATGGTTTCAGCCAAAGGACATTTTGGAAAACTGTAGCCATCACTGCTGAGGTCTGAGACTTTGCACAAAGGACTTGAGTAGAGGATTGTGGTCTTCACTGTGGAGCTGAGCTGTGAATGAGAAGCAGAAGGAGCAGGAGAGGTGTGAAGTCCCTTCAGCCTGAGAAACTGGTAAGAAGGGAACCATTTATGTGTCAAAAACAAGCAAAACAAAAACAAAAACCCTAGTGTTCATCTTATAGAAGAGAATATAGTTCCCATAAAAGATTTCTAGAACCCAAAGAACAACCAGATTGGCAAGCAAATATTGGGCAAAGGATAGAAGCAAGATGGTATATTTCTTTGTTCATTTTTGAATATTCAGCCCAGTGAATATTGTTCTGAAGTTTCCCCAACTGGAGAACATTCTAAAGGTAGGTTAATCCCAAGTTGTTAGGATAACATCACAGTTTAATGACAGGTGGTCCCTACCTAAGGTTAGGGAACTCAGACATTTGAAAACCTGAAGAATGAAGCAAGAATTGAGGATATCATGTTATTTCCTCTAATGGTGTGGCCACTGGGCTAGGTGGGAATAAGGGGGTTCAGAAGAGAGTGAAAGGTGACTCCTAGAGGGTGAACGGGTGAATGCAATCACATTGTGTCCATATATAAAAGTTAACAACAGCAAACCAATGCAAGCAGCAAAGCCTGCTGAATATCTGCCAAAATGTGATCCCAAGGATCCAGAGATAGGTTTAGAAGTAGAGTGTAGCGTATGAAATGGTCAGCTCCCTACGTCTCTTTATAGGCATTACACAGAAAGCATGCATGGACGACAGTGAAGAGCAGCTCATACTCAACCTACAAAGTCATTTCCAGCCTGCAGACATCTGTCTCCTAAGCTTGCAGAAATGCTACTGAAAACTGTTTTAATTTAGAGAACGGACTATTCTGGTTTACCTTTACCCAATAGAGTTTTTGTGCATATTAAAAAAAAAACCACATTTGCCTCTGTTGGCGACATAATTTTGGGGGCCAAATTTTCATGGCTACATTTGTGTCTTCTATGATACATGTATGTGGGTGGTACCAGGATCTAAACTTGCTGAATGCAGAACAAGGTCCATAGCATTTCTAAAAACAAGTTTTGTTTCTCTCTCAACCCCTGTAGGGCTAGGCATTGAACCATGGGCCTCACAAAAGTTAGGGAGTGGTCTGTCCCTGGGCCTTGTCCCCAGCCCACCACCACTGGGAATTATAGTTTTTAAGGAGTCACTCACTCTTTTGGCAGACACAATCACAGCAAAGCAGGCCACAATCGTGAGTCCAATCATTATGTAACAAGCTTTCACTCGAGCCTTGTTCCTTGAAACAGCTATCATTTCAGGCCTAAACAGACATGTGGATTCTGTTAATTATTTTTAATATTTGTTCATATAAAAGCAATACAGCTTTCTGACTGGGCATGATAAATGATGGTTGATTGCTGGAGTAGCCCAAATATTTCCCCAAATGCAAACCATGGCTGTAAAAGACCACCGAATACTAGCCCATTTATCTTAGCAATTCAAATTAGCACACATTTGTTTAGATTTTAATCTTAAACTAAAGGTAGTCACTGTGAAACCAGTATAATATATTTGGCTTCTAATTGATCAAAATAAAACTACTAGCAATGTATTGGGCTATGATTTCTTATTTCTCAGCTCTGATAGAAGAATCGAAGCCATTTGAAACAGCTTATATTTAAAGGCTTTCTCCTCACTTTCTTTCAAGAGCCTCTCAGTTTCTTCTTGCCCCTTCCAATCTTATTCTTCAAAGAGGCTAGTTACATGCAAGTGTAGTATAATACCTTAGGGTTTTGCAGTCTTATAAAACTGTTACCATGGGAATCAATCGAGCTTAGGTTGCTTTTATATTCAAACAACTTTAGTGATTTGCAATGATAGTTTAAGCGTCAGTTTATCAACATGCATAAGGTTCTTGACTCTTGAAAATATCCAGTGACATTCTTATGTAATATAAAATTTACATATAAAGCAGTTACGTTTTAATAATTCATAACGGTGTTAAATTTCTCTTGAAAATGAAGACTTTAACTCTTTCACTATTTGAAAAAATTGACAAAAAATATAATAGCATGTTTTCTTTATATTTTAGGCAGAATTGTGTTTCAAATGTCAGTTGCAAACAGATACAATTAGTGTCCAGGGAGAGTTTATTTGTTGCTAGTTTCTTTTCCAGATGAAAGCTAAAAGATCTGATCATTTTAACCTCATTTGGCTGTGATCTTGAATATGAAATTAGCTTAACAACTAAAAACAAAACAGAACAAAAACCAAGATTACTATAGAGTTAGTGTGGTGTGCAAAATAAATTTATTAAAATATATAAAATAAAGCTTACATTGCAAGCTTAACATATTAATAGGTTAGTCCCTCCTAAATAGCAAACCTTTAAAAAATTAAAGAAAATAAAACAAAAGATATACAAATACTTGGAGCTCAGAATTACAATACTTTTTATAAGTGTTTTATTCATTGGTAAAATGTTCCTGCTATTTCTGTTGACTGTGATCCTGAGGAAATTAAATTATCTCTGTGAAACGGATTTTTTCCCACATTCATCTATGTTGATGCAACATAGGTTAAAAAGGAATAGGTGGGTTCTCTTGGAAATTAATTTACAACACTGAAGATTCTTTATAATCTTAATTAGTTATAACGCTAGGTATCAAATTTTAAGTCAGCTAAGACTGAAATTTTGTTTCTTGCCCTTTCTATATTTTTATTTGAATCATCATTATGATCATCATCATAATCAGTAATTATTTGGGGAATTTGAGACAGAGTTTTTTATTTGTAGGTCTGGCTATCTTGGAACTCACTCTTTTGACCAGGTTGGCTTTTAACTAACAGAGATCCACTGCCCCTGATTTCCTAGTGCTGGGATTTCAGGTGTTCCTCACCACTGCTTGGCCTAAAATATTAAATTTTAACAAGCAGAATTTATGCTATAAATTTTTCTTAGACTGATTCATATTTTCAGCAGTTTGGGGTCTGTAAGTGTCATAAAGATAAATAATTAAAAAATATTTTTAAGTTGAATAACCATGGAAAGATATCAAAATGCCCCTTTTTAATTTTATTTGTTTGTGGGTTTGTTTGTTTGTTTGTTTGTTTTTTCCCGAGACAGGGTTTCTCTGTGTAGCCTGGCTGTCCTGGAACTCACTCTGTAGACTAGGCTGGCCTCGAACCCAGAAATCCACCTGCCCCTGCCTCCCAAGAGCTGGAATTAAAGGCGTGCGCCACCACTGCCTGGCCCCTTTTTATTTTTTAACCATTGCTCAAAGAACAAGGAAATATTTCAGAATGAATGCCTGGGTGTGCATTTTTGAGGCATGTGTTTTCCCTTTTCCATTTACTTGAGGCCGTTTATGATGAGACCAACCATGCTGAAGCTGCCTAGCTTCCCAGGACCAGGAAACCGTGTACCCAGATGCCATTCTCCTGTAACCCAAAAGTCATACCAGGATTCTTGTATCGAACAGTAAGGAGACCCCTCTGTTTCTTTTCTCTCCAGCCACACCACCGGTATGGTGATTGAAGATGCAATCTTTAATGGGGGTAAGGCCTGATGTTTGTTTCTGAACCAGTCACATGTGTCGCCGTGAAGTCAAGAGTGACAAAGGCTTGGGCTCTGCTCGGCGTTTTTATTCAGTCCGCGAAACTCCACCACCGCCAGATTAAGGTGGGTCTTCCCACCTCAGTTAACTTACTCTAGTAATAACCTCACAGACATGCTCAGCAATGTTTCTTTGACAATTCTGTATCCTACCAAGTTCCTATTAACCATCACAGTACTCACTGTTCAGAGCTCTCCAGGAACCCATATCCGCAATTGCCCAATAAACTTTTGGGTTTTTAATTCAACTTCTGCACTCTCTCTATAATTTCAGCTACCCACTCTCTAGTCGAACACCCTGACCTGTAGGGGAGTAAACTCTCTATGTCAGTGTTTAGTTGGAAGAACTGTGTAGCTCTATGGCTGCCTTGCTCCTGGGCAGCAAAGCACAGTTTGGAAACCGTGTCCCAACCCAGGCTGCAAGTCTCCCTGCGGGCGAAACTCAAGCAAGGACCCACTTCACACTCACGGTACAAGGGGTGGGATCTCCTCTATAGATTTGAAACGCCCGGTCCACAGCAGAATTTTCTTGTCGAACTTCGAAGGCTTGTACTGGGCGGGGATCCTGTGAACTTTCTCTGCAGTGGAAGCAACAGGCAGATCAAGAAGCACATTGCATCCAACACTGAAATCCTCCGCAGCCCCCTCCCTCCCAGCCCTGCCCTACTCTGACCTGGGGGCTCAAATCCGCTGGGATTCTGACCGCTGGAGCTACAGGGGTGACAAGCGACCAGGGGACCCCATCCCGGCCAGCGGGAGATGATTTGAGGAGCGCAGTGGGTGGTGAACCCCAAGCCTAGTCGCAGAACGCTGCCGCTGACCCAGAGCATCTTCCACGTTCGCTGGAGTCCACAGTCGTCTTCTGTAGAGCTCTGGCCTCCTCCTGATCCTGGATGCTGAGCTGCATGTGCGTGCGCACTGTCTACTCTCTGTTCCCACCCCAGGACAGATCTCCTAGGGGCAGGCTGGGTCCCAGGGAAATTTTCGGGCGCAGATCCACCAATCCTTGAAGCAGCTCAGCAAATCATTTACAAACATTTCTTGGTATTGAGTAGATATGGTTCTCATCAGGATTTCAGCTTTGATCCCATTAGAGAATAAAGCTAATCCTTTTGCTGTCTTTCAAATGCAGGAAATGTAACTCTTTACCAAGCAAGGTCAGGAACTCTATAAACAAACTAAAGATCCCCTGTGAGGAATCTCTGTGAAACCAGCTCTACTCTTTCACTCTGTAATTTATTGCCTTTCTAGGAAAAAAAAACAAACAAACAAACAAACAAAAAACAAACAAAAACCAAAAAACAAACAAACAAACAAACAAACCCTTAGTTTCTACAACTGTTTTTCTCTACTTTCATTTCTTAGTCCAATACTTGAATCCCCATTCAAGTGGGGAACAACTGCGGAGTTCGGAGGTTAACTCTCAGATTTGATTCTCACTTTCTACCTTGTGGGTTCTGGGTAATGAACCCAGGTCCTAAGGCTTGGCAGCAAACGCCTTTAGCAATTGAGCCATATTACAGGCTCCCAAAATGTGCCAGTCTCCTGTTTCTACATTCTTTCTGCTGCTGAAAGGGGGAGAAAAAGTTCTTTACCATTAAACGGGACTAAAAGTTTAGAAAGAAAGGATTTAGACAACAGCCCTCTGAAGAAGTCCTCATTGGACTCCTTCAGCATCAAGACTCATGAAGTGGAATTGCTCTCAGGGACACAGACTCACCTGTGCCTATTTCTGTGTCCTGTCTTTCAGCTTCCTTCCACAGCTCAAACCTGCCGCTGTTTCTCCAGCTTGTTTTCCTCCTAACTAGGGTGATACCCTGAAAGAAGCCCGCTTCAATCTGCAATCGCTAGTTCCTCTTAAAATAAGGAGCTAACACAACGAGTTCTCTAACCATCTGTGGAATAGCGACTATTGAAGCTAAAGCTTGTAATGTAAGACTTGTACAATCATGGACTCCTCTTCATCTCATTTGTAAAAACATCATTTTTACCTTTCGTTCATTTAACCCTCAGGCTACTCTAGCCCTCCATCGAATGAGCAAGATATTTCTCGGAGCTGGAATAGAGCAGTGATGTTAGGTGGGGAGTTGTGGGTTTTTAAAAAAATACAGTGAAGAGATACAGTAAGCTAGAGTAAGGTTTGGGTCTGAGGTTAAGAGCATTGACAATGCTGAGGTCTTACTCTCTAAATAGTACTTTAGAAACTGTGGTTTCTTTCCGCCATCTCAGACTAGTCCCTGAACACAGTGCATTTTAATTTATGAAATTCCCTGTGTATAATCTTTAGTTCGCTGACTAGAAGAATCCATTATTATGTTCCCAGTGTATAGGGAAAAATAGGTACTTAGTAGACGCTAAGTAGGTATTGAATAATAAGTAGACGGATTCAAGTCTTCAAAAGTAGAAAAGTCTTTGTGCTGGTTAGTTTTAGAGTCACTTTAGAAGAGCGAACCTCAACTGAGAAATTGCCTTCATAAGATTTTGCTGTAGACAAACTTGATTGGTAAATGACTGGTGTAGGAGGGTTCAGCCCACTATGGGCAATGCCACCCCTGGGCAGGCCTTAGGATAAGATGTAACCTGAGCAAGCCGGGAGAGCAAGATTGCAAGCATCACTCCTGGACTTCAGTTTCTGTCTTCAGGTTCCTGCTATGAGTTCCTGTATTGGCTTCCTTTGGTGATAGGCCAAACAAACCCTTTCTCCCATTGCTGGTGTTTATCACAGCAACAGAGAAGCAAACTAGAACAGACTTCTCCCAGGCTAGTTTTAGAAAAAGATTTAAATATTTCTCAATCTATGCCCCTTTCTATGTTGTATCTGCAAGTGTTTGTTATGTTACCTAGCTCATAACAGCCTAAAAATAAATATTTATGGAACCAAACTCAGTAAAATCCCTACCTGAGAAAGTACATTGCCATAGATACATGATGGTCCCTCCATTATATCACTTGAAGATTTTCCCATCATTCAAACACGTTTTAAAAAATATTTTATTTTTACATTACCAGGGATGCATCCATAAAGCTGGAGTATAAACTGTCTCTGAGAAACATCATAGTTCACTATGAAGTGTTAAACTAGCTAAATATGGTCATTTTCCTGTAGTGACCTGATGTCATACACTCAAGTTTTCCTAGTGGTACAGACCTACAGGGACAGAACAAAGGAATTTCAAGTCATGAAAGAAAGAACAATTTGCATCCTATTCTTTACCCCTGGCAAGTTAAGCTATGACTTTGGGCCAGAACTCTATGTAAATTACTTACAGCTGCATAAAAAAATATGGTTTTCTCAGCTCTATAATTAGAAAATAGTTGAATCCTTTTACTAGAAGAAAAATGATTGTATTTCTTTATTTCTTGTCAGTCAACACAGGATCTTAATTCATTAAACAAATATTCATTGAGTGTTTCTTATATGTTGGGTGCTGCTCTGGGCTCTGAAACAGTAGCACATAGCCTGTCAAAACCTGACTATGACAGAGGGAATTCATCCATACTAGTTTCAGTTGACTCAATCTGTCTTTGTGATATTGTTCAAGCCAAAGTTCCTGTCACTTATTTGAAAAGAACATTTCAGGATTGTGCCTTCAAGACTTGTCTTTCATTAATATAGTTCTATGTCTGTCATGATTGCTTCCTAAAACACACCACTGTGCCCAGGAATAGATTTGGTGTGGGTGACTTTTTCTTTCTTTTCCTTTTAATGTTGAAAATGGCATGGTCCATCTTACTTTAAGGCAAGGGATGTAAGGATTGAGCTATAGAGTAGCCCTGGGGATATACCAATCTGTCTGGGATGATGTTCCCTTGGCAGGAAATGTTCCTCTCTCAAGGGAAGTGCTAGGAGGACCTTAACTAACTTGGTTTTTGACCTTTTTCTAATCTTTCAGTGGGAAAAGTCCAAAATTATGTTTTCCCTGCAGACTCATCTCACAGTGGTCTCTATTGCTGGGGTAAACTTACCAACTACATGCAGTCCTCATGAGGCTTGATTACCTACGATTCAACAAGCCATCACTTAGGACACCAGCAACAGAAAAACAGCAACAGCAATGTGAGGGGACTCTATTTTTATCAGGGAAAAATTTGAAGTTATTCTCATGATTTGAACAATGAGGAGGAAGAGGAGAGATCTCAATGGGACAGTAGAGATTTGATGAAGGTCCTGCAATCACTTATTAAGTCAATATTTGTATACAGGTTGTTCAAGGCTAGAAGACTTCAGTACTTGAGGATGGAAAAAGTGTAAAGAAGACCCGCGTTCTTACGGCCACAGCCAAAAGCATTGAAACCTTGTTTGGCAGGACAGCTCTCTAAAATTCCCTGCCAACATGCTCCCTTCTTGTCCCTTTCCTATTCCTGCATGTATGCATATCCTTATTCACAGCCTATAAAAGCAGCCCTGAAAAAAATTACAACAAAGGTAGGCAGGGTTCTTTCAGAGTGTATAGTGTTGGCAGTTGTACAGTCAGATTCAAATTCTCTGTCCCTCCTCATCCTATCCCTAGACACATCAACATGTCAGTAACGGCAGTGTTACATATATTTTATTGTTATTTTACTTCATTCAATAGATTTATTTATTTTATGAGATGAGTGTTTTGCCTACATGTATGTATGTGCACCATATGTCTGCCTGTTGTCCCCTGAGGTCAGAAGGCAGTGAAAGATTCTTTAGAACTAGATTTAAGGATGGCTGTAAGTTACCATGTGGGTGCTGGGAGCCAAACCTGGGCTCTCCAAAATGGCATCAAGTAACTTAACTGCACAGCCATCATTCAGGTCTGTTACTAATAGCTTTGGGGATGTAAATGGATCATTTTAGAGAGAGACGGCCCTATTGAAAAGTAATTAGATGACCACATAAAATCTGATATGTGCACAAGAGACTTGAGGGTCATTACATTACAGTCAGCTAAAGATTGAGGCATGGTCACTTCAGATGGACACACACTTCGCCACTATCTGCAGTCTATTTATACAGACTATATTTCTTCATTTGTGTGCATTTCAAATAAGTCATTTCAACAAGTAGTTCTGTGTTTCTTTTTACCTTTGACATCACTTATTTTGTTTTTGGAAATTTTATTTTATTTATTTATTTTATGTATAAAAATACACTGTAGCTGTCTTTAGACACACCAGAAGAGGGCATCAGATCCCATTACAGAACAGATGGTTGCGAGCCACCATGTGGTTGCTGGAAATTGAACTCAGGACCTCTGAAAAAGCAGTCAATGCTCTTAACCTCTGAGCCATATCTCCAGCCTGGAAAATTTTTATATATTATGATCATATATTTTCCCTCACCCAGTTCCTTCCATATGCTTCCATATGATTTATGTTTAAGTTCCAGCATGATTAAAAATTCTGAGTGTAGACCTGGGGAACAGAAACAGAGAAAAATAGATTTCATTATATAAACCTACAACAGTGACCTGCCTGCAGGATATACAGATGCAATTGGGAGTAAACAACCAGTTTTGGGTTGGATTTAAGGCCCATTCCTTGAGATGGAACCCAGGTCTGGCACAGCTATGATAGCCCAAACTCTGAAACCAAATAGATCACAGACCTAGGGGGAAACTTCTGATTTGTATGTGTTTGTTTCTTATTTTTCCCTTGCTTGTTTTTTGTTTGTTTGGTTTAGATTTGAAAGAAAAGAAAGAAAGAAAGAAAGAAAGAAAGAAAGAGAGAGAGAGAGAGAGAGAGAGAGAAAGAAAGAAAGAAAGAAAGAAAGAAAGAAAGAAAGAAAGAAAGAAAGAAAGAAAGAAAGAAAGAAAGAAAGAGAAAACACACACACACACCAGTTAATCTTGAAATGCCACAGGCCACTTACCTGTGAACTCACATGGCTGGTTGGCTTCATCTCCTGCACTACTGTGTCCCCTTCTCCTGTTCTTCAGTCCTTCCTATTCTCTCTGTGTCCTAACCATGCAACTCTCAGTGTCCTGCCCCCTGCTCAGCCTTTGGCTACTGGCAACTTTAGTCATAGATCAAAAAACCCAATTGGGGATGAGGACCTTCAGCATCAGGAAACATAGATTCCTGATCAAAGCATCAGAGCCACCTCCCTTCATGGGGTACACAGTGAGACTTCATGTCAGACAAAATAATATAGCATACAGCACAATGTTACTCTTTATGGGATTCACATTTTCACGCTTCGATCAAAGTTCCAAAGTTAAATGCTTCCGTAGTCCTTTATCTATGCCATTTTAGAAAGATGCTATGCAGGCTGTAAGAGGAGAGACTCATCAGCACTCTTACCCAGCCGTGAGCACTGCAACCCTAATAACAACCTAGTATGCAAGATGCACCCACTGGTGCAGTAGTGGCATAAATATGGGGATAACCAACCACACTCTGCTTGGATCTGGAGTCCATTCCATAGAAGTGTTATGCTTGGTATCTTAAACGGAATCAAAAACACATGGCTAGGGAGATGATAGACCCTACAGGGGAATTTACTGCCATTGTTTAGCTAAATTGGCTTGATACCAGCTGCCTTCAAACAACTGATGTTTCTCTCTATAGACAGATGCTACTTCTCAGTTAGAATAGCCTCTCGTTCAAGTGAACAGTAGTGAACGTAGAGATGCATGGCTGCTTACGATGCTGAGAGCACGTGATAAACAAGCACACGGCTTTAGCTAGCTCCTCTAGGACTCTGAGAAGACTGTGGATAAATAAGCACACAAGAGCTGAAGACAAGGAGAAGAACCTTGAAATGTTGAGGGTCTGACATGAGCATTGCCATCATGAAATCACAGCAGCCGCAGAGACCTGTGTAGGACAGGGGCAGTCAGCAGTTTACAGTAGATCCAGTGGAGCACATGGGACCCTACTCCTCCTTGCTGAATTGCTGGGTATTGATAGGTCAGAGGGGGAGGGGAGGTTATTACTATCTTCAGTTATGGACCTACTGGTGAGCTGACCAAGCTCCAGTACTTAGTTTCAAATCCATGGTCACACAGATGGCCTTGAGTAAACTCTGTGGGACACAATATAAACAAAATGTCATGCACATGGGAAGTGAACTTGAAGGGAGAAGGTATGGGAGGGAAATAAGAGAGGGTGGAGGGAGAGTACTCAGAAGGTGTTATATGCATGTATGAAACCGTCAAAGAACAAATCTAATAATATAAAAATAAAAGTAAACTTGAGATATAGGTGAACATAAAATTTTAATTAGTAGTGCCCTGTTTTGTTTTGTTTTCTTTTTTGTTTGTTTTTCTTCTTTCCTTCAGCCCAATAAAAATTCTAAGGTATGCTTTCTTGTTCATCAAGAGTCCAGCACAAACAAAATGTTTCAGATGTCCTTGAACTTGGTTCTGTCTCTTCCTCCTGTCTTCCATTACTAAATAATCCTGGAAGAGTAAAATTCGTATCAGCGAGGCAGTAAGCCTTCCTGTGCTCAGCTTCCCCCACTTACCTGTGAAGCCCCTTCAGCATGTTTGGGCTTCATGCTAAGTAAGCCTATTTTTCATCAATTGCTTCCTAGGCAAGGAGTGAGGTTGACTTTTTCTGGAATGTTCTTGAAGTATCTAGAAGACACGAGGCCATGACCACGGTCAGCATGGAGCAACGGAGGCTTTGCCGAAGGAAGGCACCTTTAGATGACACATACGTTTCCAAGAAAGACTGGGTGAGATTTTACATTTAGGTTTTAATTTCTATTATATTTTATAATGTAAATAGTCCCATACCAATGAACGTTTGAGCAAGGTTCTAAGTTAGCACAGTAGAGGTAAGCTGGGAGAGTCAGATGGTGGGTAGTGTTCATTTAACTGTCAGTAAGACCTGACACAACTGTAGAAGATTCCACACACTCAGGTTGAATTTTACTGTTTGTACAAGGGGTGAATGTTAAAAGTTTGGAATGAATTAGCAAATAGCATAAAGTATGTAATGAAGATTGTATGCATATGCATTGCATTTACATTTGGTAAAGTAATTGCATAAAGTAAAAGATGAGATAGTATTATCTTGCTAAACATTAAAAGTGTATTCTTTGCTTACAAGAATATATTTATGTTATGACTTCTAATGACTTATATAAGTAAGTGAATAAAATAAATGCTTTGTCTATGCTCTAACTCGTCAGTACTGAGTTATACTGAAACATAAATATTAGCACTTAGGAAATTAAAAAAAAATTATTAGATATTTTCTTTATTTACCTTTCAAATGTTATCCCCTTTCCTATTTTTCCCTCCTCCTGCTCCCCAACCCACCCACTCCCATTCCTGGTCCTGGCATTCCCCTATACTGGGGCATAGAGCCTTCACAGGGCCAAGGGCCTCTCCTCCCATTGAGGAAATTCTTTTTAAAGTATCCATTGTGGCTCTCAATTTTTTATACCAAAGAGTAAAAATACAAATGCCCACTAGGTGGCAGCAATATCCTCAAATTGTTTTACAAACTGGCGCTTAAAGGAATTCCTGGGCGGTGAAGAGGATGACTTTCTGTTCTTAAGTAACTCACAGTCTGTATTCCGAAATTCATGTACGTAAATTTACTCTCCCCTCTTTGTTAGTGAACAATTCTAAGCATAGTCTTCTCTTATGTCAGAGGAAAAGTGACACTTCTCTGTTTTGTCCAAGTTTAAAGGACACGGAATCAATCCATGAATTTAAGGCCACTATCCCATACCCGACCTGAGTAGCTTGAAAGCTTTCTGTCCACAGCATTCGACTTCAGCACGCTTGTTCTGACTTTTTTCCATGAATTTTCTAAGTTCTAGAACTTGAAATGGGCTTTTATAGCATAACCTTTCCTTGGTTTTCTGTTAAAACAGTGCCTGTCCAGGCGTGAACTAACACTCCTCCTCTGCCTCTGCCTCTCAACTTATATGCTATAAGGCTATAGATATATGCCACTATATTATATTAAATTATATATATTAATGATATACAATTAATTTTATATTGATATAGTGACATATATCATCATATTATATGTAATCTTAGTGTTAGTGTTAGTTTGAGTTTATTCATAGTGTTAGTGTTGAGTTTATTCATAAAATGAGATTATTCATAATTTACTGCATCTCTGTTGTGGACAGTTCAGTTGTTTTAAAATCTACCTGCTATAATTATTTGTAGGGTGTTCTGCTAGACATGAATTCTGCTGTTTGCTTTAATTCTATGTTTAAATAGTGATATTTTTCAATGAATAGTTTTTGAGTTTAATTTCAATAACCCACTAAAACCATCCAAAGGGATGGGGCAGTACAGTTTTACTTAGGTACGACTAATTGGATTTAAAGACATTGTTCAACAGAAAGAAAATGTTTGAACAAGATGATGTCCCTTCATACTTTGATTTCTGTGATTTAGTGTGTGTGTGTGTGTGTGTATGGTTGTATATATTCATGTATGCGTGTACATGTTGGGTCAGGCATGTGTGCTCATGTATGGGTGTGCACATGGGGGCCAGAGAGCACCTTCGAGTGCTTTTGCTTTGCCACTGTTGTTGCTACCCCTTTGTGACACAGGGTCTTTTCCTGTCCCAGAAATAGCCACTTAGGGTAGGCTTGGCTGCCTGGCCAGTGAGCTTCATGTGTCTGTCTACTCTGCCTCTCTCTCCAGCACTGAGCTTACGAGTGCTTGCCACTACTATAGTCGCACAAGACCAGAGCAAGAGACATAGTTGCCTGGGAAGGGGAAATCACAAGAGACCCCACTTTAGGCAAAGAACGACAGAGGACTAAGGGCTAGGGGCTGTTGAGAAGAAGAGAAATAGACTCTTCAGGGAGATACTTCCTAGTGGGTTATTCATTACCAAGTGGTCAACCCCAAATCATATATGTAAAACCAAATCTAAATAAAGTCAGCCACTTGTGCTTATGAATTTATGCATTTATTTATATACTTAACCATAATGAAGAAAAAGAGATCTTGAATTTGAGAGGAATCAAGGGGGCAATAAAAAAGGAACAGAGAGGAAGGGATAGAGGGAGAAATGGTGGAACTATACTTTAATTTTTCAAAATTGCAAATAACAATCTAGATGAGAAAAGCAAAAGAAATTCCAAGCACGAGTCATTGTGCCTCACTTATATCAAAATCCACTTCCTCTTGTTTGTATTCTATTTGTCACCTAATACTTATTAACAAATATTAACAACCTGCGGGCTCTGTGACCCTACTTAATCACATGCTTACATGCCACAAGACAGCGTTTATTTAGACTTTGTAAACTCTGCTTCTTCTACACTCATTCCTGATCTCCACTGTCTTATCTGGAAGGACTGACCTTTGCTGGCACATCCCCAGAATTCTTATTTTTGAACATTCTATAGTGTTTGTTTTATTGTTATTATCATTACTTAAGCATTTCTTTGATTTTTATTGTATCTGCACTAAGTAATGCAGGGACTTATTGAAAGTGGGATTTATTAACATTTTTATTCTTAAACAAAATGTATTTGTTGTATAAAAATGGAAATAATAAAGCATAGCAAACAAAAGTCTACCTGGCCATGCAATGTTTAGGGGGAAATGTTATGAATGTGTGTTTTTTATTCTATCTATCATCTGTCTTTCTTTCTCTCTCTCTCTCTCTCTCTCTCTCTCTCTCTCTCTCTCTCTCTCTAAGTTGTGGAAGAATTATCTTTATTCAACTTATTCTTTCTTCATATAATGCATGTAGGAACTTCAAATACCTGTTCCTGTAAATTTACCCTCACTTTAAAATGTTTTGAACATTGGTCTTTCATTGAGAAAGTGTACCATAACTTATTTAGTTGTATAGGTTTAAATTTTTCAATTTTCAAAGCTTTCTATTATCTGAGGATTTTGTAAAGAACACTTTGTAAATACGTCTCTGTATTGGAAAGAACCTGTTTTTAGAGGTTTAAAGTTGTAACTGTGGAGGCTTCCTCCAGAGAGGCTTAGTAAATGAATTGCTCTGCCTCATCCTTCCATTTATATTGTATGGTAATTCCTGTGTCCTTAGGCATGCTGAGCACACCTGTTTTCCTGCTCATGTGTGAGCGTGTTGCAACGCAGTCTTTCCTCCTTGTCACATCTTCTTTCATCTTACTGGAGAAACAGGTTTGTGGTGCGAGTGGAACCTTTTCATTTGGCTGTCTGTAAGATAGTTTATTCTTTCTGACTCTTCTTTTCCTTCACGTTTCAACAGTGTATGGCAAGGACATGCAAGAAGGGTTCGTATTAAATCCCAGAAATCTTTTGCTCAACTGCACTGTGTGTGAGCTGCTGTTCTACTAGCAGGTCACATGTGTGAATTCATTTCAACTTGTGTGAACATAAGCAGGATATTCAACCCTGCTGTTCCTCAACTTCCTCCTTAGAGTTACACCACAAGATTGTTGTGAAAACAAAGGCTATAGTGGTGACGACAGTAATAATATTTTGAATAGTGAGGTACAGCTTTCAAAGTACTCTAACGTGCATTATCTTTAAAAATATTGAGATCTACTTTTTATTTTACGTACATACATGTTTTGGCTTCATGTATGTATGTGCATCACATGCATATCTAGTGTCTATGGAGATTGGAAGAGGACATCAGATATTCTGAAACTGGAGTTTGGGATAATTGGGCATCCTTATGCTGGGGATGCTGCTACTGAACCCAGGCCCTCTGCAAGAACAAATGCTCTTAACCACAGAACCATCTTTCTTGCCCTGTGTCTTATCTTTTGATCTTTATAACAAGCTCATATGCTAGGCCAAATACAATTTTTTTAGTTTTTAAATTGCAATTATGTATCTCTCTGTGTATGCACACGCCATTGGATGCATAAGTGTGGATATCCGAGAAGAGCTTAAAGGGGACACTTTTCTCTTTCCACCACGTGGGTCTCTGGGAATCAAACTTAGGTCATCAGGCTTGATTGTAAGCTCCTTTAACAGTGAAGCCATATTATCTACCCCTAGACAAGTGGTTTTATTGGCCTTCCTTCTTTCTTTCCTTCCTGCCTTTCTTCTTTTCCCTTTTTCATCTTTTCTTCCTTTTTTTTGTTTCTTTTTAAACTAACAGTGCTGTTGAAAATTGGTAGAAGAATCAAGAGGAATTTCTTTGAGACTTTAATATAATGCCAAAGGAGAAAATTAAAAATGTTTTCCTTCTGATATCTCCAGGGTATCTGTGAGAGAAAATTAGCCCTGCAATCAATCTCTTTCACATTTCTTACCCAAATTCTTTATATCTGATTTTAGGGAACAATTTAACCATGAGGAAATAGAAGACTCTTTGTGACTTCCAAATGTATATTTTATATAAATTGTGTTAATAATATATAGCAATTCAGCCTCCTAAGGCCTGCTGACAATGGGTTAGAGTTCTCTTCCCTCTCTTCCCAGATATTTATTATAAACATGCAATTGGGACCTTACAAAAACCCGTTCTCAGTGATTCAGACACTGGTCCAATCATATTACCTCCAAGCACAGCTCATTATATTTTATAGGAAAATAAGAAATGAATGTTCCAGTGTCTCAGAGCAGTTTTCTTACTTTCCTGACATCCTTGAGAAGTAGATGGCAAGTTATGTGACTGCGTGTGTGTGTGTGTGTGTGTGTGTGTATTTCTGTATGTATGTGTTTGTGTGTGTCTGTGTTTGTGAGTATGTTTGTGAGTGTGTGTGTCTGTGCTGGTGTGTGTTTGTGCAAATGTGTGCCTAAGTGTATGTTTGTAATTATTTGTGTGTTTATCTGTGTTTGTTTCTGTGGGTGTGTGTCTGTGCTTGTGTGTGTATTTGTGTATGTGTTTCTCCCTCTCCCTCTCCCTCTCCCTCTCCCTCTCCCTCTCCCTCTCCCTCTCCCTCTCCCTCTCCCTCTCCCTCTCCCTCTCCCTCTCCCTCTCCCTCTCCCTCTCCCTCTCCCTCTCCCTCTCCCTCTCCTTCTCTCTCTGTATGTGTGTGTATGTGTGTATTTAATTTTGGAATGCTGCTTGAAAGAAAAGAAAGTTCTGGCATTCACAGAAGCAGGAGCTGAATTCCAAAACTTAGGCTTCTTTTAGCTAATAAATTTAAACAAACAAATATAAACAAACAAACAAAAAAGTAAGAAACTTCCCCATTGTCTGTGTTCTTCACAAGCAACACAAGCAGAAAGCAAAGATATATTCTTTAAATTCATTCTGGATAAAAATATTGGAGATAATTCTCTTGGGTTACCCCATTCTCTGTGATATCAGATAAGCACTACTATGTGTATTTTTCTTGTAAGGATCAAACACGTTGTTAATTTAACCAACATAGTACAACACTTTCCCATGAAAGGAAATGTGATTGTGTGCTGGATGCTGCATTTCACTGGAGGTTTAAAGGAGGAAAAACATAAGCAAGATAATAACTGATTTATAACAGATTAGATGTGTTTTGTTGTGAAGTCAGAAACAGTAATTGGGAACCTAATAACTGCCAGAAATACAGGGCATGAAATCAGATACAGGACTATCCTTGTCCTGAAGTCCTCATGATGGATCTGGAGCTATAAAATTTAGACTCAGGGAAATTTAGCATAAATCCCATCTGGGGGCTTCATGTTCCAAATTGGAAAGTGGAATGAATCATATGTAACACGAGAGCTTTGGTACGCTGACTCTAGCCTCAGACTCTGCAAATTCCAGGGCGGGGAAGGTGGAAACACTTAGCTTTAATCACAGATGAATCTTGATTTTCATATAGTTCTTTATCTATCTGTCAATCTATCTATCTATCTATCTATCTATCTATCTATCTATCCATCCACCCATCCATCCATCTATCATCTGTCTGCCAGTCCATCTATCTGTCTATTCATTCACCCAATCATCTATTTATCATCTATATATCATCATCTATCATCTATCTATCATGTATCATCTATCTATCATCTATTATCTATCTATCTATCTATCTATCATCTATCTATCATCTATCTATCATCTATCTATAATCTATCTGTCATCTATCTATCTTTCTCTCTCTCATCTATCTCTCTACCTCTTATCTATCTATCTGTCTATCTGTCTGTCTGTCTGTCTAATCTATCTACCCTAAATATAACAAGAGTGCATATTTGTCACCCTACACACAACTCAACTCCAAATGATTGAAAGACCTCAACATAATGATAGATACCCTGAACCTTATAGAAGAGTAAGTAAGGACTATCTTTGAACTCATTGGCACAAGAAAAGGTTTTCTGAATAGAACAACATTAGTACAGGCACTAAGATTAATAATAACTGAGACCTCACGAAACTTAGAACCTGTTCATGACAATGGACACTATCATCTGGACAAAGTGGCTTCCTGAAGAATGGAAAAAGATCTCTACCAATTATACACATGATAGAGGGTTAATATTTAAAATATATAAAGATCTTTAAAATTTGTACACCAAGAAAAGAAATAACCCAATTAAAAATGGGGAAGAGAAGCCTGGCATGGTGGCGCACACCTTTAATCCCAGCACTCAGAAGACAGAGGCAGGCAGATTTCTGAGTTCGAGGCTATCCTGGTCTACAGGGTGAGTTCCAGGACAGCCAGGGCTACACAGAAAAACCCTGTCTCGAAAAACCAAAAAAAAAGGGGGGGGGAGGCGGAGAACTAAACAGAGAGTTCTTAAAAGATAAAACACAAATGTCTGCAAAACAAAGAAATGTTCAACATCCTTAGTCATCAGGGAAACTCTAATCAGAACTACTTTGAGATTTCATCTTGCACCAGTCATAATGTCCAAGATCAATAAAACAAATGGCAAGTCATGCTGGTGAGGATGTGGAGAAAGGAGAACACTTATCCATTGTTGGTGGAAGTAAAAAATTGTATAGTGACTGTGGAAATCAGTGAGATGGTTCCTTAGGAAGCTGGAAATAGATCTACCAGCTGTTTCACTATTGGGCAAATACTAAAGGACTCTACCATACTATAGAGACCCTTGCTCATTCATTTTTGATTTATTGGTGCCTTATTCTAGTAGCCAGAAGTTGGATACATTTCCAATGTCCATCAGTAGATAAATAATGAAAATATAGTACATTTATACAATGACATATTATTACTCTGCTATTAAAAAATCAAAATAATAAAATACACATATAAAGGGATAGAACTAGAAAAAAAATCATCATGAGTGAGGTCACCCAGACCCACCAAAGACAAGTATGATACATTTTCTTTCACATGTGAATGTTAGCTTTTAAACCTTCAATAGCCATGCTACAAACTGTATAACCAGGTATAGAGTAAAGAACTAGGGGAGATGGAGGATCATTCAAGAAAGGAGAACTAGAACAGACACTTATGGAGAGTCAGGAACAGACTGGAACAGATGGGTTAAACAGGGGAAGGAGAGAAAGAAAAAGAAAATGAGGAGGGAAAACTAACACTGAGAATCATTTGAGGTGTCATCTTGAAACCTACTACTGTAAAAATTTCTTTTGAAATCTAAACAGAAATAGCAGGGCAGGGGGCAAGGTTCCAACAAGACATCTTTGTCAACAAGTAAAACTTCTAGTGTCAGGAATAGGTTACATCTGATTGAGGTGTTGGCCAAAACATCCCTATGGAAACACCCAAACAACTTGGGCTATTAAATGCTACTCACAAACTGATGATTATAAGTTTCTATTACTGAAGACATACATATCTCAAAAGTTGAACTAGAGTTTTTATCTCTACTAACTAGTATTCCTAGTACTGGAAGGTACTCTGTACTCTATCAGAAAGGAAAGGGAACCAACAACCCAGCTATAAACCCTGTGATCTATAATGGTGACATACCTGCATGGTAAACTCTTGCAGTAGTGGCACAAACATTGAGGGAGTAACCAAATGCTCTCTGATTGGATTTAAGGCTCACTTCATGAGATGGAATCCATGCTTGACACTGTTCTAATAGCCAAGGACTTGAAATTAGATAGGTCACAGGCCTAGCAGTAAACAAAATACTGTTGTTCTGCTAAAGAACACACAAATAAAATGATTCCTTATAACATTCGGCTGCATCCATAGATCAGTGTCCCACTCAGCCATAACCAGAAATGATTCCTCTTACAATACATGGGAAATAATACAGAGATCCACGATGTGCAAAGATCAAGAACACTCAATCCTAAAAGATATTTTTTTTTCATTAAGCTCCACCCACTGACCCAGAGCTCAGGGAGATATGCACAATAGGAGGCAGAAAGATAGTAAGAGCCAGAAAAAATGGATGGACCAAGAAAACCATGTCTTCCAGACACAGCAGGACACAGTATAATGCACTTACAGAGACTGTGGCAGCATGCAAAAAAGACTTCCTCAGGTTCAAGCTAGAAGGCATCCCAAGGCTGAGAGGGGGAACTGGACATGGGCTCTTCCCTAACCAAGAAGCTATCTCCAACTGACAACCACTTGCAAATGAAAAGTCATTTTTCTCCAATGTCATCTCACTGGGCATATAAACTACACTTAAGGGTGGGTCCTATGCCCAGCAGTACATGGACAACACAGGGTAAGCTCAATGACAGTTTTGCAGGGTTTTTTTTTCTTTCTTTCTTTTCTTTTTCTTTATTTCTTTTTAGGGGGGCAGGGTTTCTCTGTATAGCCCTGACTGCCCTGGAACTCACTTTGTAGACCAAGCCGGCCTCAAACTCAGAAATCCACCTGCCTCTGCCTCCTGATGCTGGGATTAAAGGCATGTGCCACCATGCCCGGCTTGTAGGCTTTTTTCTTATATTTAAAAAACATTTTTATAGTTTCTGATTTTCTGGTTTTGTAGATTTGTGTGTATGTATGTATGTATGTATGTATGTATGTATGAGTGCATGTGTGCATATGTTATCTCTATGTATTCTCTATGTATGTGTGTTTGTTTATGCCACATGTCTTTTCTTTTTAAAAAAATTTGTGTTTGGCTTGCCTTTTTAAATTTTCATGTTTGTTTTCTAAAGAGAGAAAGGAGGTATGAACTGAATGGGTGGGGAGGTTCTGGGAGAAGGTGGGGGAGAGAAGGTATGATCAGAATCCATTTTGTCAATTTTCAATAATATAAATAATCTGGAACAAAGCAAACAAAAAATCAGACAAAGGAAGTGATATGAAGGAGTTGAATAGAAATGTTGCTTTGATTTCTGTAACTCACATTTTACTTTATGTTTCGTAGCTTTGGAAGTCATTCCTGAGTGCAGCTCTGGGGTGGGAACAGTAATTTTAGCATTTGCTATGCATTAGCTTGCTGTGCTTGAGGGCTGCTTGCTTCATGAGCACTGTTGCAGTATAGTCAAGCAGGTCCTTCCTGTGCTGTCTAAATTTTATTTTTGTCAACTTGTCACAACCTAGAGTCACTTGGAATCTCAATTGATGGATTGCCATAATCAGATTGATCTGTGGACATGTCTATGAGAGATTGTCTTGGTTGATGTTTGATGTGGGCAGGGAAGCAGTGGAGCACTTAGTGCATTGTGGCTAGCACCGTAACCGGCCAGGTTGTCCTGAGCTGAAATAGAAACAACCAGCTGAGTACCAGCCAGTGATGGTTTCTGCTTAAGTTTCTGCTTTAGTATTTCTGCCCCAGAACTCCTTTATATAATGAACCTGGAAATATAAACTGAAATAAATCTTCTCATGATGGGAGCATCTTGTATCTTTAGTCACTATTTTACTTTTGCTGGTACTTTGAGCACTGTGCAATCATCTGCTTTTTGACCTAAGTGGTTGGAATTCCTATGAGGACACTGGAGTGTAAGAGGAGAAGTTTGAATAGATGTCACTGAGTAACTCTGCAGTTTGAGAGTTTAATTACACTGAACTTTGCTCCTGAGAGCCTTATCAAACCTGAGCTGACTTGTGATTTCCTAACAATAAAAACTATGTATTTAGTGTTGATAATACCCCACCCTATGTTAGTAATAAAATATTTTATTATCTATGTCCCTGTGAGCAGGATAAGAGGATAAATATATGAATTATTCTCACACTGGATTCTAAATGCACTGAATTTCTTAACTTTGACTAATGGCAAAATATTCATTTGCATAATGATCTTGGCTTTACCAGGATCATCTGTAAAGAGCTGTCGAACTCCTGGCTGGTTGGAGTTCTGGGCACTTTTTTGTGCATTTTTCTTGGTTTAATTTTCATCTTAAAAACATATTTTGGTATCACCTTTATAATAAAAAGGCAAGAAATTCTTTATTACAAAAGGAAATTAAAAGGCTTAATCACACCCACTTGACTCTAAGTTTCAATAGTTAAACGGAAATTATAAAGCAAAGTAGCCATTGTCTTACTTGTTTGCTTCACATGGTGACAAGAATGTGGTTTTGGCTTCAAATAATTTGGAACTTCTTTCCTTACTCTACTGGAATAAAGTCTGGGAGCTCTATACCTGGAGGAAAGTTCACAGCTGCTTACATGGAACAATATTTCTTCTGTCGTTCTGTGGTTGCCCCACTGCTGGGAATTTTGTTTTGTGTGACCAACTCAAGAATCTGGAAGGTCTTGCAGCTTTGTCCCTATCAACAGGAGAAACTGTTTTCATGTCAGCAGAGTCAGCCAGTGAAGCCACAAACAAGATCGTCATTTCTGACCATTTTTCTGTGCATCAGGATGCATTATTCCTTTAACAGTCTTAAGCGACAGCATCGCCATTTTGGTCTTTAAAATTCTTACTATATATACTCATTGGTATTTTGTTTGTATGTATGTTGTACCATTTGCATGTCTAGTATCTGAGGACAAAAGAGTTATGTCAGGACCCCTTAAAACTAGAGTTACAGACCATTGTGGGCCACCATGTAGATGCTAGGAACTGAGCCACTCCTTTGGAAGACCAGCCAGTGCTCCTAACCATTGAGCAATCTCTCCAGTCCAGTATCACCATATTATATGAGTATATTCAGGATGTACAATAAACTAGACCCAGACATTATCACTTATTTTATCTAACAACATCTATTGCTTAGAATGGAAGTAAAATTTATTTGTGAATGTAATCAGAGGTTAGAAAATCTTCCTTAGTAGGAGAGTGTTACTATCAGAACTACTTGAGAAGGACTGATCAAGGTGATATGTTTTGTGCGTTAGGTGGGAATCCTGAACAGAGTCTTCAAGCAGCTGAGACATGAATTTCTAAGAGGTAACACTGGGGTCTTGGAAATGCTGATGTGCATAATGCCATTGAAGGGACAACCAGGAGCCCAGATCTTTCCTCCCTACAAAGTAATGACAATTTTGGAATGTAAACTTCTGAAAACAAAGAACTTGCCAGTTACTTAGTACTTTTTACATTTCTTATGTTTGTTTTATACTTGGTGTGCATAGGCACTCAGCAGTCACCAGCTGAATAAATTAAGACAACCCAAGTAAATGCAATGGTGCATAATAAACGCTACAACAAAGGTGGAAATCAGTTTTATTAGAGAAGGAAATGATCTCATTCTTTCTGGTGGATTTAGCCATATCTCAGATAATCACAGGTAAAGAAGAATGCAGACAGGAGCCCAGACTTTGAGGTATGAAGTAGCATTGTGGGGGCTGTCACTAACATGTTCAAGTTTTTATTCTAAGATCACTGCATCTAGAATCAAGGAGCAGAAGCTGGCTCTGAACTTGGAGATCCCAGACCACAGGATAAGGTCCTGTGACTTACTGCAAGCTTTGGAATACTCGAGGAACATGAAAAGCTCCCTACCCCACTTCCCATGGCAATAAAACTAGTGTAAATAAACACAGTTTATGATGAGATCTTCTTTGTTAACAGTAAAATATCTGAGATCAGAGCTAAATCAGGGGCTTTTGCAACAATTGATGAAAGAGGCGATGAATGATTAAGGAAGTGATGAGAGCAGACAGTTTGTACAGCAGGGTGGTGTGTATCTGTATATGAGGTGTGCCCGTCCCCTCTGTGGGTGTTGGGGGGGTTGACACTAGGTCACATTCTACATTCCTAGACAGCCTGAAATTCACTATATAGACCTGTTTGGCCTCAAACTCACATATATCTACCTGCCTCTCTACTGAGTGCTGGGGTTAAAGGCATATGACTGACAGGGAATGGGAAAGTTCCATTAGCTTGCTCTCAGGAACTTAGCAACTGATTATGTCATCATCTGCTCCCACTGTCACCAGGTGAGCTGGGTGTGTGCTGAGGATAAAAAGGATCTCTAGCCACTCCGGCTCTCTCTGTTTGTTCTCTGTATGTGTCCCCTATCTCTGCTCCTCTTCCCCCTCTCTCTGCCCTCATGACTCTCTCAAATGCCCCATGTCTACATGTCCATTTGTCTGCCTCTATCACTTCCCCAGGTCCTCCCACCTCTCCTGTCCTCCAATAAACCTCTTTTATACCAGATCTGTTGTACAGCATAATTTCGCATGAGCCTACCAAAGTACCTTCCCTCTCAGAATTATATTTTGTAGCATTGCTCACTGTGGGTGCTGGACACTGAATTCTGATCCTTTTTGAGAGCATCAAGTTCTCAACTACTGAGTCATCTCTTCAGCTCTGTTTTGTATTGTTTAAGACAAGATCTCATATCTGTTTATCTGGTTAAACATTTTTGATATTTATTTATTTATTTATTTATTTATTTATTTATTTATTTATTTATTTATGGGTTTATTGCCTGCATGTATGTCATGTTCTTGCCTTCAGAGGTTAGAAGAGGGTATTGGATGCTCAGGGCTAGAGTTACAGGTGCTTGTGAGCCAGGATGTGAGATCAAATCCAAGTCTTCTGATAGAGCAACAGGGACTCTTAACCCCTGAGTCAACTTTTCAGTCCCGTTTAATCTGCTCTTTAAAAGTTAAAAGTAGTACAAATCCTTACTACCAACATTAACTACTGTCTACCAAGCTCAAAGTCTTACATCTGTGCAAATGCTTGATACTATCTTTAAATTGTTTCTGCCACCTCAAGTTCAGCATTTTCCCTCCCACACTTCCTCTTGTAGCTCATATCATCTTCCAATAAATGGAATTAGAACCTTGCAACTCATCTTTCACCGATGGTTTGAAATAAATGGCCACTTCCTTTCCAGCTTGAGAATTTATATATAGCCTGTGCCCTGGACAGTTCTCAGCCCTACTCTACCGGCTCTTGGGTGTCAGGGTCGAGTGGGTGCAGAGTCAATGACACAGACTCCAGACCCTGGGAGCAGATAAGAATGCTGTTGTAAGCTCATCTGAGCACTGCTGCAAGCCCTTTTAATACCCTCCACCCACGCCCCCATTGATTCCAAGAAAGTATCTCTTCTAAACAGCAGTTCCTGATTGGCTGGCATTATTTGCATCAGCAATCCTTGCTCTTTCAGGCAGTCCTCAATTAGGTCCTCCTGCAGGATATGATTTTGCAGCTGCAAGACCCCCAGTGTTTACATAGAGGCCACCCCGCTAGAGTAGTCTCCTACCCAGTTTCTAGTACTGATCCTGATTGCTTTCAATAAGGTTATATTTCACTCAGTATCAGAAGTATCTTTCTAACGAAGAATTTTGAGCCAATGATCACTCAGCCAGACACTGTGAGAGCCACTACTGCTGGCAAGATAAAGATGAACTCAGTCTAGCAAAGAGCCCCAGGCTGTCGTTCTGGAGCCCCAGCCCAGACCTGACTGACATGCAGGAGAGGATTTCTCTGCAGTCTCTGTACATGTATGTGATCTTGCTATCCTTCTACTGTAGTTCCTGCTCCCCCCCCCCTTTTGTTCATTCTTTGATTACCTAACTAATTCCTATTCATAGTTTAGAGCATTATATGATATCAAGTTCATTATTTAGCCTTCTAAACCCAGCCTTCATCTCCCTTGGTGGATGACTGAAATTACTTTGTACTGTGACAGTTCTCTGCACACATTACAAGTGGATGATTCTTATAGTGGTTGAAAATATCTGAATGTAACCCTATTCTTTTGGAATTTGAGCTCATTGAGAGAGAAATGATCCTTTGTGCTAATTATACCTTTTCATTAATATAGTACCTGATACACAGAAACTGCACAAAAACTTGTTCAACTGCCGTAGACAATCACAGTAACTGAGAAAGAAGTAGGACCCATAGAGAGAGGTGTAAGATGAAAATCTGAGATGTGTTATGCATTAACTTTGAATTGCCTAAGAGGAAGGCTGGTCAAGAAAAAGGCTGCAAGAAGTAATAGTAAATGCAGGAAGAATAATACTGAATCTATTTTTTATTAGCAGATGGTTAAACAGAGTGAGTTAAACAGTGTTCAAGCAAATGGCAGAAAAAAAATCCCCCAAACAAAAAAACCAAAACCAAACCAACCAAACAGCAACAACAAAACACAAATGTATTTGCTGGGAAAGTAAATACACAATTTGCAGCAAACACTGGAAACATCTCACTGGGCATCACAGCATCTCCTAGGAACTCAATCATATACTTGAACTTCTTTTGTGACGCAAAGTTTTAGACACTTTCATAGTCTTTGCCGTGCCTGTGTGAGCGAGCACTTGTGCAGGAAGATGGTTGTCGTTCTGACAGGTTGTCATCTTGTTACCAGGGCTCTGATTGGTTGTTGCAGTATCGTAGCTGGTGGAGTCCAGGGAAACATGACTCAAGGCAAGGCTGTCCACACTGTGGGCAGAGTAATTGTAAACCATCTGGAGGAAGGCTGATTTGGTGTTAGTCTTCTGCTTGCAAAGAATAATGTAGCACTTGGGGAAGAATATACAGCAGAGAATCCCATAATTGGATATCAGAATGACTATAATCTCCACGGCGGGCAAATACTTGCCGAATGTGGTAGTATAGACGGGGATGAATGTGATCCAAGCTATGAAGTAAATCAGCATCCCAAAGGTCAGGAACTTGGCTTCATTGTAATTCTCAGGAAGTTTCCTCCCCTTGAATGCAAATACAAAACAAATGAAGGCCAGAACTGCGATGTAGCCCAGCATGGTACCAAATGCCAGTGCTGACCCCTCCTCACATTCCAGGATAATGACTCTAGGCAAGGAGATATTCTCTTCCACAGTAGGTGCTGCCAGGACCAGCCAAAGAGTGCAAATGACCACTTGAATGCCCGTGCAGGTAAGAACAATGGGAACAGGCCTATAAAAGCACTTCAGGAACATTGTCAGCTTGGGGTCAAAACTGAAAGCTAGCAAAATTTTCAGGGACTTGGTCAAAATACAGGAGACACAGAGAGTAAAGCTCACCCCAAATAAGGTCTGCCTGGTTTTGCATGCAAAGTCTTGTGGTTCTCCAATAAAAAAGCCCGTGCTGGCAAAGTTAAGGGCGTGGCAGATGAGCATCACATAGCAGACCACTAATCCTCCAGATGATTTCACGACAGGTGTCTTCAGGTTTCTTGTAAATATTATGCCAATGGCCAGAACAAAGGCGATTCCAAGTAGGGAGAGGGCAATGAGGAGGAGAGCCAAGGAGTCATCCCAGTCGAGATACTCTACTTCCTTTTCGAAGCAGGTAGTGCTCCTTACTGGGGCCCAGTGAGTTTCATTGTTGCATAAAAGGCAGTGATCCATATCTAAGAAGGCAAAGAGGTCAGTTCCATTCTAAACATTTAACTAGGTGGTTGTCTACAATACTGTATAAAAAAGCAAGGTCAGGGAAAGTCATATTAGTTACTTATTCAAATTAAACCTACACAGAACCCAGATAAAGTGGAAGAGGAAGGTAAATGGAAGAGATGAGGAAGATGGGAAGGGTAATACAAGAAGTCAGAAGGTTTGTTGGGGCAAATTTCTTCTGAAAATCTATATATACTAGTCTCTTAGAATCTTGCTGTTACTGGTATCCATTTGGGGACCTTGTTCCTAAACGTGGTTTTGGAATTACACAGAGCTCAAGGCCATCTCCTCCCTCTACGCCTATGATTTTTTGTAATCCTGTCCAAGCTAACTATACTGTGTAAGACTATTCATGAATCTGTCTCTCAAGGACAAAAACAAACGGAGGGGTGGGGGGGTAGTTCAGTGGTAGAGCATGGACCTAGTACACATAAGGCCCAAGATTTGAGACCCAGAATGGAAAAGAAGGAAATCTATAAAACAAAAGGTAAATTAGAATTAAAATAGAATCCTGTCTATTAGAATTAATAGACAGAAAAGAAATAATTTAGAGGTGTCATTGTGGGTGTGGTGGTGAGTGCCATTACCTGTCTCATTACTGTAGTGGTTTTCTGGGCAGCTCACACATTCATAGCAACAGCTGTGCTGGCTTCCTGTAGCTTTCTTCATTTGACCAGGGCTGCATTCCTTGGAGCATTTAGATAGAATTTGCTACAGTAAAAGAAAAAAAATCCAAATAATTTAAAAAGAGATTATTCTAGCCATTCTTCACTAAGTAGCATTTTTCTTCCTTCCTTCCTTCCTTCCTTCCTTCCTTCCTTCCTTCCTTCCTTCCTTCCTTCCTTCCTTTCTTCCTTTCATTCTTTCTTTCTTTCTTTGCTTTTTGACAGGATCTATGACTGATATAGACTTCACTATATAGTGCAGGCTGGACTTGAACTCACAGAGATTCACCAACCTCTGCCTCCAGAGTCCTAGGATTAAAAGCATTCACCACCATGCCTGGTAACACTTACTGCTTCTATAAGCAAATGGAAATTAGCTCTTTCAGAGAGCTCCCAGCAGAGGCAAAAGCACATATGACTAAAGCTGACAAAGTGAGGGTCTGGGAATGTCTGATTCCAGGCTGAAATTCTGCAAGAAAAATAAGACTTCTGTGGGTTTTTTTTAAAGGAAAAATTTTAATTTTATGTGCACAAATCTGTCTCTCTGTGAGATCTGTGTGTGAGTCCCTGTGTTTGTGTGTGTCTCTTTGTGTTTGAGTCGCTTTCTTTCTGTGTCTGTCTCTGTCTCTCTGTCTCTCTGTCTCTCTCTCTCTCTCTCTCTCTCTCTCTCTGTCTCTCTCTCTGTGTGTGTGTGTGTGTGTGTGTGTGTGTGTGTGTGTGTGTGTGTTCCATAAGAGGGTGTTGCATCCCTTGGAGCTGGAGTTACATGTAGCTGTGAGTCACCAATATAGGTTCTAGGAAATAAACTCAGTCCTCTGGAAAAGCAGTTAAGTGCTCTTAGCCACTGAGTCATCTCTCTAGCCTATAAACTTTTATACTTTTATAAGAAAGTTCTTAAGAGTGGATACCTTTGAAAAACAAAGCAATGGGATATTTAGAATTTAAAACTATTGGATTTTCAAAATCCAAAAAATATAAAAAATGTTTTAAAAATATTTTAGTTTTGGTAGCATTCAGTGTGGTATTTTAACATATGACACAATGTGTACCACTCAACTCCATACACCCTTTGCTCATCTGTAACTTTTTAAAAAAAAAGAATTATTAATTTATTTTATATATGTGAGTGTACTGTCGCTGTCTTCAGACACACCAGAAGAGGGCATCAGACCCCATTACATATGGTTGTGAGCCATCATGTGGATGCTAGGAATTGAACTCAGAACCTCTGTACTCAGTACTCAGAACTCAGTACTCAGAACCTCTGGAAGAGCAATCCGTGCTCTCAACTTCTGAGCCATCTCTCCGGTCTGCTCACCTGCAACTTTTAACAATAACTACCCTATATTCAGCTTGGCTACTTAAGTTTTCAAATAAGAGACAGAACATATGGTGTTTGTTTTTCTGTGCTTACCTCTCTTTAACATAATATTCAAAGTTCTCATCTTCTTACAAATAACAAGATTTCACTATTCTCTATAGCTGATAATCTCTTTTGTGTGTGTGTATACCACATTTGCTTACAATAATAATTAAATCATTATGAAAATTTAGATTGTAATTATGTATCATTAGGAAGAACAAAAGTGCAGACTTCCTTCTTAGGAACACACTACTTTTCCTTCCTTCATATGAAGAGATTGGAAATGCATTCTAGAGTCCTGTACATATAACTTTGAAATAAAAATTGAGGTATAATTATTTGAGGTTTTGGACAGTGACAAGTGACACTACAAGTAGCCTGTACATTGACAAGTACATCTTGAAATCTGACCAAATGATCAAAGGTATTGTTGGCTTTTACAATAGCCTAGATATGTATGAACATCTCCACCAGGAAGAAAGACTTGTTCTCTTATTGGTAACCGTCTAAACCTTCACTCTGGAGCCTAAAACGTCACTCCTCTGCCTCAGAGCAGATGCCTCACAGGTGCACAGATTCTGTCCTATGGAAAATGGAGACAATTTTCCTAACAACTGAAAAATAGTGCTTCTTGTAAAAATAAAAGATAATTCCATTTTTATTCAGTGAAAGGAAGGCAGTATATGGTTTAAAAGCCCAGTGTAAGCTGCAGTACTTAGCCTAAGGCAGTCTCATCAGAGGGTGATTGACAAAGCTGTGATAACAAAGAAGAAAAGGAAAGTTTGGGTGCACAAAGGATGGCTGCATTTCTGCCTCCTAATGAAACGGTCTCCTACTTTACTAATCTATCTACAAGGAGGAGAAATGTTGTTGAAGAAACTGGTTTTCCAACAATACTGTGTTCATTCTTGCACTCACTAAATATTTTCTGAGTGATTGTTAGTATGCCAAGCATGGTTCTAGTTGGAGCCATGGCAGAGAACGAAACAGAATTTTTTCCCCTCAAAGGTCTTCAGTTCTAGTTAACCAAGTTGACAATAAAAAATAAGCAAAATAAGATAAAAATAAGCAAAATGGGCAAAATAAGAGATGGTGACAACTGAGGAAAAAAATAAAAAAGACAGGAAAGTGAACAAAATTAGATAGGTTGATGATACAATGTTTCCTCTCTCCTACCCTCCCCTTCTTTCTCATTTCTTCCCCTCTCTTTTCCTTCTTCCTTTCTCTCTCTTACTCCTTCATAAATCAAACACAGTGTTAGACGTGTATGTGACAACTGAGCTACATCGCAAGCTTAGATGTGTGCTTTGTTTTTTCTTCTTTTTTTTCTTTCTCTCTCTCTCTTTCTTTCTTTCTTTCTTTCTTTCTTTCTTTCTTTCTTTCTTTCTTTCTTTCTTTCTTTTTGAGGCAGGATCTCACTGTTAACCCAGGCTAATGATTCTCCTGCCTTAGCTTCTCAGATTCTGGGATTACAGGCACTCACCACTATCCTGGTTCAGGTGTGGCAATTTTAAATAGAATGCAACAGGTGCAGATCACTTGCATTAACAGAAAGGAAGGCACATATGACAAAGAGTGGGGACTGTGGAGTTACAGGAGAATGGAAATTAAGGGGAAGATGGAGGGAGACAAGGTGTTGGAGACAGAGAACAGTTTAAAAAAAAAAAAACAAAACAAAACAAAACACTAGCTTTTACCTGGAGAGAAATGTGATGGCCTGGAAGAGTTTTGAGCAGAGACCTGCATTTTCCAGGATGTCTTACAAACAGACTGAAGGGGTTCGAGTGTAGGAGGAGCAGTTACAAAGCTAACACTGACCTGGATGAGAAGCAACTGTAGCTTGTAGTGGGGGGGGTGGGGCAGTGGTACATCCAGCATGTAAAATGGTAATCAAACTTCAGACTCTGGAAATTAAAATTTCAGTGGGTCTGCGGTGTTCGAGTGTGTTGTGTTACACACCTACACACCGGGAGCAAGGATTCCATCGGGGTGCCCCTCATAGGCAACTAACAAAGGAGAGTTGCCGTTTCCTGAGATGCAGGAAAGAATATCAAGAGCTTTGTTTTGGAGATAGTCAGTGAGGACAACCATCAGATAGATATCCACATCCACGTAGAGATGCCAATTAGGCAGTCGGCACTTATTTGAGTTAAAAGATAAAATCAAGAAGCCACCAGCCTCCCACAGAATGACATTATTTAAAGACAGGAAGGAGCCTGATAAGGTCACCAAACAGACAAAAAAAGAACAGAGCTGAGCCCAGGCACCCCAGTGTTCAGAGGGATTGGAAAGATAAGGACCCAACAAAGGAGGCAGAGGAACAGTGGCTAGAGACACAGGGGAAATCAGGGGAGTGTGGAGTCTAGGAAGCAAATGAGGACTGTGGTGTTGAGGAAAGAATAAGTGGCTGTTAAATGAATTATAATGATGTTTGGACTTCGTGTAAGTGAGCTAGAGAAACAATTTTGATAGATTATAGGCAGCTTAAAATAGAATGGAAGGAAACAACTTGGGAGCAGTCAAGATATTTAATATTTTCAAGGAGTTTTGTTGTAAAGAGAAATAGAGGCTTGGGCAGCAGATAGAAAAGGGTGTGTGAAATCTATGCCACAGTTGCCTTTTGAGTACCAGTGAATACAGGTTTATACTACTATGTAGACAGCATAGAAGAGAGAATCGTGGAGAATGCAGGAGACTGTGAATCCTGAATCAGCAGAGCAAAGCCTTAAACAAGAGAAGGGGGTGGGGCCCACTGGTAAAGTGGAAGTGAAGCCTGAGGAAGGAGCACAGCAGTCCATCCACAAAACCAGATGGAAGCATGGGCTGCTTCAGGAAGCGCTGCACTTCTTTCCCCAATTGCTTCACTGTTTGAAGAAGAGAAAGTAAGATCAACAGAAGACGATGGAACGAAGTCAGAGAATAATATAAAATGGCCAACTAGCAGAAAAAGAGACTTAATGCTGTTAGAAAATAGTCTGATTGATTGCCCAGCAACACCGAAGGTCCACTGGACACCGGAGATCATAAATGCAATGTAAAACTAGTGAACAATATAAGGATCGTATCCCCACTCCTGCCCTAAGTTCGTCTACTGAAGGGATGCACACAGAGTCGAACACAGAGTGAGTTGAATTTTGCCAATATTAAGGAGAGAGAACACTGAAGACAAAGGAGGGAACAGAGGCTTTATGCAAGAATGTTATGCTAGCTGGTCACAGAATTTAGGGAAGGAAGGTGGGTCAGTGGGTAGTGAGAATTCATCTATCCCTGGAGGATCTGCCGGAGAACAGGACTTTCCCACGTGATACACTATTTGACCTGAATTCTGCAAAACAGCTTAGGACAAAAATCACCTTAAGTTTCCTGAATTCACGTTTTGTTTCTTGGTTTGTGGTGATGAAGACGTCATGCTGCAGGTCATATTCTGCCATCTTTGTGACAGTCATGAGGCCATTGGTCTCCTTCCAGAGCACGACGTCATAACCAGTATTTAAATCCCCATGGGCATCAAAGTGAAATGAATTCCTTCCATCAGTGAATGTCACGTTTTTCAGCACGGCAAGTAGCTGTGAAAGGTAAAAGTGTGGGTGAACAGTTTACAGTGCATCTTTTATCCCCATGATGACACTGCATCTCCGAGAGTATGACTTAAACGAGAAGAAAAAAGACACTTGATCCCTGTTTCGGGATGCTTAAATATATAGAACAGTTTAAGAAAGAGCCCACCTCCCATTCTAGATTTGATCTCTGCAGAAGTTTTCCTTCGTGAAATTGTAAAACCAGATCAGATTTTAGAGAGATTTTAGCTATTTCAGTCTATGAAACTGAAATCTGAGCTCTTGCATTCATTCACGTGGCAGACTTTGGAGCAGGTAGGGGCTTAGGGATGGTAAAATACATCTTGTCGTCTTTCCGCTGAATGTCTTAAGTCTGTCCTAGTGATGAACATGCAATAAAATAGCCTCTAGATTTTATTCTAATTAAGTTACAAAATGATTTAGTTCTTGAAGAAAGAAATGTGACTAAAAATTACCTGACTTGCTACCCAATTTGTGAAGTGCCAGCCACATTGAGTTTGTGTGTGTGTGTGTGTGTGTGTGTGTGTGTGTGTGTGTGTGTGTGTGTTCGAGCGCTCTCTCTCTCTCTCTCTCTTCAGCATTCATCACAGCCCCATTGGTTGCCTAAGTCCATGGTTCTATTTGACTTTGATGGATTAAAAAAAAAAACAATCTATGGGAGAGGGAGAAATTATTCTGAGTAGAATTACTCTACTCAATGTATTTTTCATTAATTTTAAGTGTTTTATTTTTGTCAATATAATACAAGACATTTGGTCTTCTTGCCCCCCTCCTTTCTCTGTTCTAGCCTCTGTCCTCGGGACCAGTGAACTCACCCCAAGAGAGCAGCTTCCCAATAAACTTGCATTTAATATAATCTAATCTGGCTTGAATTGGCTCATTTCCCCAGTGGAGAAATAACTTATCAATCAGGGCTTACTTCTGTGTCTCCTAAGTTCTCGAAATCCAGCATCTCCAGCATAGGATGCCAATATTTCCCCCACCAGACCTCCATATTTCTCCATATTTGCATTTTAACATACACAATAGCTGCCCAGAATGGGAATGATTTGTAACATGTTTGTGTGTTTCTTTCTCTTTTAGACATAATCTACTCAAAGTGTTCTTTATCTATGTTCTCAAGTATTTGTATCAGTCAAAATGTTCTTTCTACAGTGGAAACTACATCATCATTCTGCAGCTTGGCAAGTCTGATCCCTAGGCATAGTTTGCAGCTTCCTTCTATCAGCAGCAGGAGCATCAATCTGGTAAGGTGTTAAAAATACAGATTCTAGGTTCAATTAAGACAATTTAATTACACATCAAATTTTGTGAAGTCCTATTGGGCAAAGTCTTTTGATAAGTACCCCACATGAGCTCCTTGTGTCATTTGCTTTCAGCTTCCTTTCAAGACTCCAGTCCCATGAAGTCCAGAAGACGCTAGCCTTTTGGAGAATATTCTTTTTAAAAATCAATAAATTAAATCATTGCTCCCTCTTGGTCAAACCCTCTCACAATCCTTTCCCACAAGCCCCTGCTCTTCTCTGAGTGGGCTAGCACTTCCTCGTTGTTTCCCAACCCTCACACATCAAGTCTCTGTGAAGTTAGATGTATCCTCTCCCACTGAGGCCAGACAAGGGAGCCCAGCTAGAAGAACAGTTGCTAATGCTGAACTGGATACCGTAGTTAGGTGCTAGGCAGCCATCCTATGTTTGTATGAGGTGCTGTATTGTGTCCTCGTGTGTGGTAGTCAGCCTTGTAATCATCTGATTATGTACCAAATTGGCTGTTGTAGGAGGGGATTCTGTTTGCCTCCCCAGGTTATCTCTAACCCTCACTTAACCTGAAACACCCAGGCAGCCAACAAATACTTCCTAAGTAAACATGTGAGGAATGACCACTAGACATTTTCTCATCTCCTATGTGCCACTCATTACCTTAAATGGGATCAAATAGAAGAAGAAGAAGAAGAAGAAGAAGAAGAAGAAGAAGAAGAAGAAGAAGAAGAAGAAGAAGAAGAAGAAGAAGAAGAGGAGAAGAAGAAGAAGAAGAAGAAGAAGAAGAAGAAGAAGAAGAAGAAGAAGAAGAAGAAGAAGAAGAAGAAGAAGAAGAAGAAGAAGAAGGAGAAGAAGAAGAAGAAGAAGAAGAAGAAGAAGAAGAAGAAGAAGAAGAAGAAGAAGAAGAAGAAGAAGAAGAAGAAGAAGAAGAAGAAGAAGAAGAAGAAGAAGAAGAAGAAGAAGAAGAAGAAAGGCAAAAACAACCCAGTGGCTACAACATGAAGAAGGTTCATCACATATACCTGAAGAACAGTAAAAATCTGCTAAAATAAAATAAGAGTAGCTGTGTACAATCCCTGAACATACTTCCCACCAAACATAGAGATGGAACACTGTCCTAACTCCATTGCAATCTGAATTTAATTGGATCTAAAATCACTCATTGGATCATATGATTATTAGGATATTTTGTTGGAGTGTGTGTGTGTGTGTGTGTGTAATGAAACAACTACGAATGCATCCTTGATTAGGGATCCTAAATGTTATTATTATTTTTTAATATAATGTCTTATAATGATTTTCTTCATAAAGAGACCATTGGTTGGATGACTTGTCACTTGTGTCTGGCACTGCTTATTACGTGACTCATTCACATGAAAACAGCACCTCATCCTGTCTCCTCTTTTTCAATCTGTTTGTAGAATAATAGGTTCTCAGAAGCATAAAAAGCAACCTCACACTCATAAATAAGATGTTTAGGTTACGTTTTCCCAAGTGTACTTTTTTCCGAGATGGTTGAGCTATAGTTCTAATTTAAAGTACTTTTCTGGATCTTTCGTAGATCAATAGCTCTGTCTGCTTCTGTTTTTTTTTCTTATAATTCTTCCTATTTTTTCATGTGTATCCTTTAGGTTCAGTTCCTGGTCTCTGATGTTAAGGTCCTGTTACTGAATTGGTTCTTGATCAGTCAGTAACAAAAGCCATGGACCAATTGCTGGGCACAGGGTTCAGTCAGGACTTCCAGGTCACTGGAGGCAAGGGAGGAGAACTGAGTTTTGCCAAGATTTGGAGAGAGGAGAACTGGGCAACAATATGTCATCTCAAAATGGAATGGCTATTATCATTTTGTCTAAGCTCTGCCCCACAGTTTTCTGGCAACAGTCAGGTGTGCCTGACTCACTATAAAAGGGGCTGCTTGCCTCTCCTCTCTCTCTTGCTCTTGCTTTGCCTTCCTCCTCCTGCTCTGTCCTCTTGCCCCTTCCCCCTCTCTCTCCACATGCTCATGGCCAGCCTCTATTTCTCTATTCCTCCTCATCCTCCTCTTCCTCTCCTCCCCCTCCCTGCCCTTTTCTGCCTCTCCTACCCTCTCAACTCCCCTCCCCATACCCTGAATATACTGTATTCTATACTATACCCTCATGTGGCTGGTCCCTTGGGAAGGGATGCCTCAGCATGGGCCTGTGTAGGTACCCCCTCCCCCAACACATCCAACAAGCATATCCTCCCTCTCTTTATCCTTTTATAAACACATCAATAGCCACATGGGCTGCTCCTACACCTACATTCGAGTGGTCAGGTGGAAGATAGTGGTACCCAGCACTTGTGCCCTAAGACAAGTTTTAAAGGAACACACAAAAAAATTGCCTGAAAATGAGCAATATATACTCCACAACATGTACAATGATTATGTATCCATCAAAAATAAAATTAAGTAAAACTTAAAAATTAGAAAATTTAAATACATAGTTCAAGGGCTGAGGATGCAGCTCAGAATGAGGGGGTTCCCTGTTATGTATGAGGCCTTGAGGTCAAACTCCAGAACCCCAGAGAAAAACAATACAAACACAACAACAACAACAATGAAGTAAAGACAAACACAAAACCGTGAAAATTACTCATCTAAATTTGCAAGCTGGTTATTTCAGTCATCATTGCTTATAGGTGCTGTAGGTGATTAAAACATGCATAACAAGGGCTACGATGGAGCTTCTGGAATCACATGATTAGCTTTTATGAGGCTATTGGTTCAATTCTAAGCAACAACAATAAAAGTGATGATGATAAAAATGTAAATGTCATTCTAGATGCCACTTATATGATCCAATTGTTTTATTTTATACTACCCTCTGTTCACTCTAAAGGGCATATATGTTGTAATATGGTCCTTTCTCAAGACCTATAAGTCTGGCTTTGAATTTGCATAATTGAGAAGTCTGATTCTCACAAGTAAAATATTATTGTTAAAAGGAGTACTTTCTTTTACATGCTTTGTTTAAGATCATTAATAATGTGATTTTTCATTAATTAGAGTCATATTAAACTTTAAGTTTTTCCAACATTATCCAAGAAAAGAATGGAAAACATTCATTTACACACAATTTGTATTTCATTTAAAGGTTATTGTAATTTTGGTTGTGAGCCTAGCCTTTAACGGCTGAGCCATCTCTCCAGCCCTTAAAGGTTATTGTAATTGTCCTAATACCATCCCTTTGAAGAAGAGTCTAGGGGGCTGAAGACATGGCTCAGTAAGTAGTAAGCTCTTGAAAAGGACCCAGGTTCCATTCTCAATACCCATATAATGGCTAACAACCATCTTTAATTCCTGGACATTTCTTTTTGGCTTCAGCAGGCATTTCATGCACTAAGTACACACACAAATACGCAGTCAAAACACTCATATAAATGAATCAAAACAGCAAATCTTTAAGCAAAACAAAACACAAACCTCAAGTCCTGAAGAGAACATCCTACAAAAGATAGTAAGAACATTTAACTAGAGGACAGAATTGTAATGCACCTGTTGTGCAATTCGAGGGGATATAAGAAGACCAGGCCTGGAGTCATGTCTATGGTGTTTCTTGTCCTTAGTTTCCTCATATACAAAACAAGCATCCCTAATTGAAAAATGCTACAAATCTGAGGTTTTGGGCACCAACTTGATACCAAAGTGAAAAAGTCTACACTTGACTGCACTGGCACAGTAAATCTGCATTAAAAATATTCTATAATATCACCTTTAAGTTATATGAACAAGGCAAATATAAGCAAAGATAAATTTTACATATAATGCTTGCTCCGTACCTAAGAAATCTAATCTGCAATATGTATAGCCTGGGCATCTCAGATGAGGGAAATGTTATTGTACTTAGTAGTAACCAAAATAATCTTTCCACTTCCATGATCTAAATAGTTGAATGGGTAAAAATCATTAAAGAATATAATGTGTATGACATACTGAAAATAATCCATAAATCTGAGGAGGAATATAGCACTATTCTGAATGTCCTCAGAAGAGAAGACAAAATTTTGGGGCCCAGGGAAAGTAATGAGGATAAAATATAACTATTATCAAAAATAAAAACTTATTATTTGCAATACAGGTCATACAAACACTGGCAGTTTCTACTTGCAGAAGGGATAGGGTTAAGAGTGCTTACTGTGGGTCTTTGTAAAATGAAGCAAGAGGGGAGAGGAGGAGATGATGGTAGGGAATAAGCTTGGGTATGCAAGTGAATACCTCCCACGGCTGAAAGGCGTTGGCTTTCTTGCAGTCTCGAGCTTGGCACAGATCCCGGATGGCATGACCAAGGGCGAACACTGCAAGCTGAATGCTATAAATGAGTCCCGGCTCAGTATAATGCCAGAGGAAATCATTTCTCTTGAATAAGTGGTTTTCAATGGTCTTGGTAGTATCATAGGTCAGAGTTGCCTGAGAATAGTTGGATATGCATTGGCTCAAATCACCGTCTTTGATGTATTTACAGGCAGAAAAGAGCATGGCAAATTCATGTAGGGGTTTGTTATTGTCATCGGGGTACATGTGCAGAGTTTGAAGAAAAGAATGGAAAGAAGACATATCTCCTCTCCTGAAGGCAAACCCCACCACTTTGCCAAGCTTCTTAACATTAGGGATGGTGATAATCTTGGTAGCGGTTGACCAATTATCACTAGCAATCCAGATCTTACTTATTTTCCTTTCAATGGCTTTCGTGAAGAGATTGAAAACATGGAATTTTCTCAGAAACACCACAATGACATTAACCTGGGCTTCTGCAATGATCTTCTCCAGAGTCTGGTTAATTCTCATTTCAATGGTATTATCTGAGAGGAAGGCTGGCAGAACCTCTTTGAAGGCAATGCACACATTGTTTTCAGCAGCCTGTATTGCAAATGTGTTGAGAGCTAGTCTTCCATAATCGTCATCGGTTGTGATGGCACCAACCCAGTTCCATCCCGATTGTCGGATCAGGTGGGCCATTGCTTTAGTTTGGTAGAAGTCACTGGGCACAGTCCGTAAAAATGAAGGAAAGCGGATCTTGTCACTCAGGATTTCTGCAGTAGATTCATAACTCACCTGAAAGTGGAGAGAATCTTTGAGTGATGGTAGGGGAGTGCAGGAGCCAGTCATAGTAAGCTCAGTTCCCTTTGATTCCTACAGCCTCTTCCTAAATTCTCTCTCTACAAAAAGATCGACTTATCTTAGCACCCAGGGATGTTTAGTTACTTGCCTTTTTTGAACCTGGTTGATGTTATTATGGAGAGAGCAGACCCTCAGAGGTATGTGTCTTTTCTAAATCAAGTTAAAAATGTTCAGAAATTGGTTGTTGAATATTGCAGAAATTACTTCCTAGCTAATTCCTACCTTCCCCTGATCCTAATAGCAAATGTGATGGATAGACCAATGTATGGAAGGAAGTAGAACAAAAATTTTTCCCTAATTGACTGATTGGGTAATAAAGATGACAATCACTGGGTGAGGAGGAGGCGGACCTTCTGGGTCCAAGAGAGGAAGAGGGAATGCAGGGGAAAAGAACTGCCTCCTTTTGGACAGGGAGGTAGGAGCAAAGCAGGCAAAATGTAGACTGGAGATTGTTTGATCTGGTGGCATAATCCACCAGAATCCACCATGGAAGATTTCTAACATAAAATAAATGAATTTAAAATGATAGATTTCGAGTCCAGCTGTTGTGTTATCTGTTGTTTCTAAACTAAGATTATCTGGTGTTTTCTATTTTGAAGTGAAGCAACTTAATTCCAGGGGAAGGGTAACCACAGTGGATCGTGGGGCAATTTTGGAGCTCTGGAGAGGCAGAGCCAGCATTGGTGGGAGAGGCGCTGATAAGGGGAATCCTACCATCTCATACCAGAATGGAAACAGACAGACCACCAGCTGTGTCAAGCCGGTGGTAGCCTGGATTGTTTTTTAATAATTACTGCAACAGTTGAATATTGCAGAAATTACTTCCTAGCTAATTCCTACCTTCCCCTGATCCTAAGAACAAATGTGATCGATGGACCAATGTAGGGAAGGAAGTAGAACAAACACCTACCTGTGGCATGAGCTGTAAGTTCAGCATCCTTGAGACCGCGATAGATGTTTCAGAGTAGCCAGCACCTATGACAGCCTTGACCCTTGGCATGTAGCTGGAATAGTCACACTGAAAGACCACAGTTTCTCTAGAGCAGTTGAATTTAGAGAGGAACCTCAGAGTGGCAGCCATTGCTGCTGTGACTTCGGTACAAGTGTCATAGATTTCATATCCCAGCTTGACTCCAGATAACAGTGTTGAATTATTGATCATCTCAATGCTGTGTATCATAGCCAGAGTTTGAAGAAAAACTGATATTTCAAAGCTGTTGAAAAAAAAAAGCATTTTCTGAAACAAAGCATAACAATTCCCAATTAATATGGAGATATCTCAACCATGTCTCTGTCCTTTGATGAATAATTTTTGGATGAATCAAGATGATTATATGAAAAGTGTGAACTTTATTTGAAAATAACCATTCCCTCCCCCCCCATCATAAGTTTTAGCAGAATGTCTTCTCTTTGCTTGTTGGCAATTTCATTAATGTAAACAATGTACCTTTCAAAAATATGTTTTTAATTAAAATAAAATTTTATCTCTGTCCCCCTTCTCCTTCCAGCGCCCCTCCTGCTAGTTATTCTCACTTAGCCCCCCATGTCCTTCCAACTCTAGCTGATAGCCTCTTTTTCTTTGATTATATATATATATATATATATATATATATATATATATATATACACACATATTTCGGTTGCTTGTATTATACAGTTTCAAAGCTGATCACTCTGTATTGAATAACCAATTAGGAGATTCATTCCTGAGAGGGACTAGGACCCTTCCCAGCAGCCATTAATTGCCTTAGTGCCTTGATTGCAGCCATGCCCAGTGCTTTCTCCAACTTCCCCAGTAAAAATACTTTTAATGGAAACCTTTAACAGGGACAATGTCAAAAACAAGTTTCTTAACTACTCTACAGCACAGCATTTAGCATTTTCTTGATAAATCTTGGGTTTGTCCTGAACATTTTCTTTGATACTCTGTGATATACGGTATGGTGAGTTTTGTTCTCTTTTGCTGTTAACATGTAAGCATTGTATTGCCAACAGTGCATATGCTTCTTAGGCTTAAATCCTATCTTATAGTTTTGTAGTTTTAATCTGCTGTGGTTGGAAATCAGATAAATGAGACTTTTACAAATTTAAATTTTTATTTTTAAAAGTAATTTTTTGAGAATATAATGATATCATATCCTTCCTTTTTCTTTATTTAAACTCTCCAATAACCCCTCCTTGCTTTCTTTAAAATACACGAACTCTTTTTTAAATTATTTGTTACACACACATGTCTATACATATATATTTCTAAATAAATAAATAAATATTTCTAAAGACTTTTATGAATTCCTGTGTAAAGGCACATAGTTGTCTAGAGAATGATAACTAGTGTAAATCAGATACACAGGTGTTTCAGGGAACATTTCTTGCTTTGGGATTATTTCAGAGACCTCAATAAATTAATCTTGATCCACTGTTATTTCATTCACTGTTGTACACAAACATTATATGCCTAACCTCATATATAATAAAAGATCAGTGGATCTCTTTTAAGTGGATAAAGGAAAACTACAAGGTTTTGATTCTAAAGTTTCCTTGGAGTTCATTAAATTACGATGGTTGTTTCTCGCTGTGAGATGTCTAAAGATGAAATGTGGGATGTCATTGTTATAATCCTTATCTAAAAAGAAATGAGAGAAAAGATTTTTGATTACTCTATAATTAAACCACACCATATTTTCATAGTCCCTTCTATGTAAGCTTAATGGTCTTGATTTACTCAGAGCTCAGAACAGGAACCAGGTAATGTCAGTACTTGTTAACCCGTGGCTCAGTGTTTATTAAAAATAATTTCTCTTGAGGAGTGACAATAAAGCAAAACATTTATGTGATTTTTTTCTTTCTAGAAGAAATTTGTTAGATCAAAAGTTTCATTTATATTTATCATTGCTTATTGGCTTAAAATTATGGGCTTCATTTTTTGGGGGTACCAAATTAGTGCTCTGAAAATCTTCCTTTATTATTTTGTGCCATTTCAGTTAATCACTAATTATAGTAACAGCAGCTCAGGTGGGAATGAAAGAAGGGAGGGTAGGATATAAGAATCTCGTGAGAACTGAAAACATTCTTATAGGGCTTAGAAAGCATGATTTGATAATGAAGTAAGCAAGCAAGCAAACAAACAAACAAACAAACAAGATCAGATGTGATGATTTGCTTTTGAAATTACAGCAGTCTGGAGGAGAATACAAAATAGATCAAGAGTTGAGGCTAGCTTGGAATATATAAGGAGACCTTCTCTTAAAACAAGACAGGCAAACAGAAAAGTAAAATAAAAGAAGACCTTAAGATTATATCAAGTTGTAATCCGAATTTTAAGTCACAATTTTAAGTTTGATGGTCATATTGTGATACAAATTGAAGCCAAGGCTGCCTGTGTCCTTGGAGTTTATCTGGCCTCATTTTCACAGATAGGAACTGCAAGTCAGTTTCACAAGATCAACTGAAATTAACTAAAACATCTTGTTTTCCTTAAAAACCAACCAAAAAACCCAAACCCTCAATCCATCTGCAACAGCCTTCCCCAGTTTTAGTTTTCACATGACACAGTCCCAAGAATTACATGCTACAGTTCACTCACCAAAAAGGAAAAAGAAGCATTGATAAGTATACTCTTTAACATACTAGCAAAGGATTCAATTATTCTAGAGTGCAACAAATACACCATTGTTAAAATGTGAACATGAAAAACCCAACTGTGAACTTTTTAATAAGGCATAAAATAATAAATCTATTTTATAATAATGAAGCACTTGCTGAGGGTGACAGAAATATAAGCATGCTGTGTGTGTTTCCTGTAGTGCAGAACAAGTTTCAACATCCTTGAAAGTGACTTCAGAGATTTTTTTAAAGACATGATAAAACAAAACAATAAAAAACAAAACAAAACAATGTTTTGTCCCTCTAAAGCATTCTCTACCTCTGTGCTTGAAAGCTGATTACACATATAGGGCTGAATAATCTATTTTAAGAATCACAAAACTAACTAGATATTACTGCAAAATACACACATGTTCTGTTTTTTTTTTTATGTCACTGAAACCAAGCCATCTGCCTGTCTTAGTCTTAGTCTTAGCACAATTTTGAATTGTGTGTAATTTTTTTTTAAAGTTTTACTCACCCAGCACATTTCTGGATTTGTGGTCGTCTGGGATGGTCATCTGAGGACAACATTTTTTCATGAATGGCAAACAAGCCACCAATCATGATATGTCCAGGAGAAGTGATAGCCACGAAGTCATCTGGGGTACGACAAGACTGGGAGGTATTAAGAATAATCACGAAGCAAGTAACTACTGTAATCAATAAGGCCATATTTCTGTCGCATTTGCTCAGCTCATGCGGGTTATTAAGAGCCATTCAGCTCACAGATGCCAAAGATAAGATTCCTAATTTTTCCTAAACACTTTGGAAGCATGGGACAACGTCAAGGACCAGAAGTGTTCAATATTCAGATTCTTGATGATAGTGAAAACAGTTCTTTCACCAATAAGAACATGTCCGATTCCAAGAGTCTCTGGTGTGGAGCATGTGACAGTGGGCATCTGAGAGCTGGAGATGAACTGATGGAATGCAAACAGAGGCATGCTGACAGAATTGTAAACACAGATCTTTAGGACATTGTATTCTTTGACTCCAGAGCAAAGTTAAGGGATTTGCTTCCTGTTGGCTTTTCTTTTGAAGCTCATTGTAGAATCTTCTGAAAGAAGCAGACTGGGAAAAATCCTTCTGCTTAAAAAAAGGGACAGCTCTTATTTTCAAGCATGCTGCCTTCAATGCCAAGGAATTACAGTAGTTGATCAGCTATTTAGAAAAGAATTCTTGCTTTTATTTATTCTTTTTTATTTCTCCTGGAAATCTCGACTTTAAAAAGATAACATTCAGTTGACTTAGGCTTTTATCACTTTCAGTAGTAGTAGTAGCAGCAGCAGTAACAGCAGCAGTAGTAGTAGTAGCAGCAGCAGCAGACACAAATGGCTTTTATTGTGCTGCAAAAAACTAAAAACATTTTGAAACTTATCAGAGAGGAAAAAAAGCTGTGTTGCAGATCACTATCATTTATGTCATTATGTTGTTTATTCACTTATATTTATTTGTTACCATAAACTTTGAACATGTTTTTAAATGCTTATACATCAGAAATAAGTATTTTCCTGGTATGTTTTTACTTGTTTGTTTGGACCCATGACTTGTCCTTGGCCCACACCCCAGAGTTATTCCCTAGCTACAGTTATTATCTCTTGGAATTTAAGGGAATCCAGAAAATTCAGTAACTTAGGCATCGTTGAGAATGAGTTTAAAGTTTATTCTTCAAAACTAGTCTTTTAAAAAATACTTAGCCATATTTGTTTTGTTTTGGCATTTTCTGCATTTTTGTTTTGATTTTTCATTGTTTTATTTTTATTTGAGAGACAGAGAAAATGGAAATGATGCTGAGTGGTTAGGGAGGTAGGGAGGATCTGGGAAGGATTAGGGCATGGGAAAGAATATGTTCAAAATATATTGAATGAAAATTATCTTTTAATTATACGCAATAGGGTTGCTAAGATGGATTAGAATGTTAAAGCACTTGCTGCACAACACTGATGGCCTGAGTTTGGTCCCTGAAACCCATGGAGAAAGAAGAGAACCTCTACCCATGCAGTGGCATGCACACACGTACATATACACTTTGTGTATACCAACATGATGGAGAAATTAACACTTGCTCTAAAAGATGTATCTCACTAGAAGGCAGCTCTAAGTTTAATATCTCTCTGCCTTATGGAGGGTAGTAGATAAACTTCTAAAGGAATCATAAGGACACAGCTGCATAACAGATATTGTAACATTTCAGAGTAGCTGTAGATTCAAAGAGGCATGACGTTAGACAGACTGAGGAGTGGAGCCTCATCTCATTACATGGCACCAAATGTTTTCTTTTTAAGTTAGTGCAAATAAATGATATAAATACCAATCTCATTATGACATTTTTACATATGTATATCACTCAGTTTGTTCATAATCACAGCTATTATGCAAATATTTTTACAAATGTTTTCTAGACTTTTCTACTTTCTGGTAACAACATTTTCTAATAGGATGCAAGGCAGTGAATTCAGTTGTCCATAAACTTTAATAAATACAAAAAAGTTTGGAGACTATTCAAATGCTAAGTAATTTGCATTTTAACCAGATTTCTTGTTATTTGCATAAATGTGTGTGTATGTGTGTGTGCATGTGGAATTAAGTGGCTTTAGGAATTTTGCTCAGGTAAACTCAAAGTTCTCATAAAATTGTAAGTTCAAAGGTGATTTTTGGTAAAATCATACTTAAAAATAGAAAATTAATAATTCCTGGCAAAGTGATTGTGCTAGTTAGATTTGGTCAACTTGAGACAAATGAGGGTCATCTGGGAAGATGGGATCTGAGTTTGTGAGCCTGATCTGTCGGCATTTTCTTTTTTTTTTTTTAATTGAACGTTTTATTTGTTTATATTTCAAATATTATCTCCTTTCCCGGTTTTCCCTCAGAAAACCCCCATCCATTCCCTGTTACCCTGCTTCTATGAGGGTGCTTCCCCCCCCCCCAAACACACACAACTCACTGCCCTGACATTCCTTCACACTGGGCATCAAGTCCTCACAGGACCAAAGGCTTCCCCTCTCAATAATGCCAGTTATGGTCCCTTCAGTTCCTTCAGTCCTTCCCCTAACTCCTCCATTGAGTCCCCTGTGATCAGTCCGATGGTTGGATTTGAGCATCCACATCTGTATTGGTCAGGATCTGGCAAATTCTCCAAAGAGACAGCTGTATCAGGCTCCAGCCAGCAAACACATTTTGGCATCAGCAATAGTGTCTGGGTTTGGTGTCTGCCTGTGGGATGGATCCCCAGGTGCGGCAGTCTCTGGATGGCCTTTCCTTCAGTCTCTGTTCCATTCTTCTTCCCTGTATTTCCTTTAGACAGGAACAATTCTGGGTTAAATTTTTGGAGATGGGTAGGTGTCCCTATCCCTCAAACAGGGGACCATGCCTAACCTTTTAATATGGTCTTAATAGGTTCTCTTTCCCCTTTGTGGAATTTCAGCCAATGTCATCCCCATAGTGTCCTGGGAGGCTCTTGCTTTCCTGGCATCTGGTACTTTCTGGTTGCTATCCCCAGTTCCCCATTGCTAAACACCTCTGTTCAATTTCCTGACCCTCTATGCATCTCCTCCATCTCCTCCCTTACCTGATTCTGCCCCTCTTCCCCCTGCCTCTCTTCCTTCCAAGTCTCTCCCACCCTCTACTTCCCTTGATTATATTGTTCCCCCTTCTAAGTAGAAATGCAACATCCACTCTATGGTCTTCCTTCCTCTTGAGCATCATGTGGTCCATGACTTGTATTGTGACTATTCCACACTCTTTGCCTAATATCCACTTATCAGTTAATACATACCATGTGTGCTCTTTTGTGACTGAGTAACCTCACTCAGGATGATATTTCCTAGATCCATCCATTTGCCTGAAAATTTCCTAAAGTCTTTGTTTTTAATAGCTGAGTGTAAATGCATCACATTTTCTGTATCCATTCCTCTATTAAGAGACATCTGGGTTCTTTCCAGTTTCTGGCTATTATAAACATGGTTGCTATGAACATAGTGGGGCATGTGTCTTTATTACATGTTGGAGCATCTTCTGGGTATATGCCCAGGAGTGGTAGTGCTGGGTTTGCAGGTAGTACTATGTCTGATTATCTGAGGAACTACCAGACTGTTTTCCACAGTAGATGTACCAGCTTGGAATCACCTCAACAATGAAGGAATGCTCCTCTTTCTCCACATCCTCCCCAACATCTGCTGTCAACTGAGTTTTTTATCTTAGCCATTCTAACTGGTGTGAGGTAGAATCTCAGAGTCATTTTTATTTGCATTTCCCTGATGACCAAGGATGTTGAGTATTTCTTTAGGTGCTTCTCAGCTATTTGAGTTTCCTCAGTTGAAAATTCTCTGTTGATAGGGTTATTTGGTTCTCTGGAGTCTAAGTTATTGTGTGAGGTGCAATGTGTGCTTTGAGCTTTAATAAACTTTCTTTTATGAATGTGGGTACCTTGAATTTGGAGCATAAATGTTCAGAATTGAGAGATCATCTTGGGAGATTTTTCCTTTGGTGAGTGTGAAGTGTCCTTTCTTACAGTTTTTTGATAACTTTCTGTTGAAAATCGGTTTTATGGCTACTCCAGCTTGTTTCTTGGAACCATTTGCTTGGAAAATTGTTTTCCAGCCCTTTACTCTGAGGTAGTATCTATCTTTGTCACTGGGGTGCATTTTCTGTTTGCAGCAAAATGCTGTGTCCTGTTCATATATCCATTTTGTTACTCAATGTCTTTTTATTGGGGAATTGAGTCCATTGATATTAAGAGATATTAAGGAAAAGTGAATGTTGCTTCCTGTTATTTTTGTTGTTAGAGATACAATTATATTTGTGTGGGTATCTTCTTTTGGGTTTGTGGGAAAAAGATTACTTTCTTGCTTTTTCTAGGGTGTATTTTTCCCTCCTTGTGTTAGAGTTTTCTATCTATTGTCCTTTGTAGGGCTAGATTTGTGGAGAGATATTGTGTAAATTTGGTTTTGTCATGGAATATCTTGGTTTCTCCATTTAGGGTAATTGAGACTTTTGCTGGGTAGAGCAGCCTTGGCTGGCATTTGTGTTCTCTTAGGGTCTGTATGATATCTGACCAGGATCTTCTAGCTTCATAGTCTCTGGTGAGAAGTCTGGTGTAATTCTGATAGGTCTGCCTTTATATGTTACTTGACCTTTTTCCTTTATTGCTTTTAATATTCTTTCTTTGTCTTGTCCATTTGGTGTTCTGACTATTATGTGACAGGAGAAATTTCTTTTCTGGTCCAATCTACTTGAAGTGCTGTAGGCTTCTTGTATGTTTATGGACACCTTTTTTTTTAGGTTAGGGAAGTTTTCTTCTATAATTTTGTTGAAGATATTTACTGATCCTTTAAGTTGTGAATCTTCACTCTCTTCTGTACCTATTATCCTTAGGTTTGATCTTCTTTTTGTGTCCTGAATTTCCTGGATGTTTTCAGTTAGATGCTTTTTGCACTTTGCGTTTTCTTTAACTGTTGTGTCAGTGTTTTCTATGCAATCTTCTGCACCTGAGATTCTCTCTTCTATCTCTTGTATTCTGTTGGTGATACTTGAATCTATGATTCCTGATCTCTTTTCTAGGTTTTCTATCTCTAGGGTTGTCTGCCTTTGTGATTTCTTTACTGTTTCTATTTTAAGTTTTAGATCCTGGATGGTTTTATTCAATTCCTTCATCTGTTAGATTGTGTTCCCCTGTAATTCTTTAAGGGATTTTTGTGTTTTCTCTTTAAGCACTTTTACCTATTTATCTGTATTCTCCTGGGTTTCTTTAAGGGAGTTATTTATGTTTTTCTTAAAGTCCTCTATTATCATCATGAGATTTGATTTTAAATCAGAGTCTTGTTTTTCCAGTGTGTTGGGGTGCCCAGGGATTGATGTTGTGGGAGAACTGGGTTCTGATGGTGCCAAGTAGCCTTGGTTTCTGCTGCTTATGTTCTTACCTTTGCCCCTGGACATCTGGTTATCTCTGTTGTTAACTGGTCTTGCTGTTTCTAACTGTGGCTTGTCCCTCCTGCAAGCCTCTGTGTCAGTCCTTTGGGGAGATCAGTTCTCCCTGGGAGGAATTTAGTTATGGAGAGCTGTGGCACAGGGTCAGCTCTGGGGCACAGATGCAACCCAGAAGGATCCTGTCCCCCTATCTTCCTTGGTTCCTGTGTTCTGATGGCTCTGGTGGGTCCCTCTTGGGCCAGTAATTTGAGCAGAAGTGTGGTTTCAATGGGGCTCTCAGGTGTGTCAGAATTCCTGGGAGACCAGCTCTCTCCTGGTGGGATTTGGGTATTGAAGGCTCTGGCACAGGGTCAGCTCTGGGTGCAGATGGAATCTGGAAGTCAGTCCACTGTGGGGAGCACAGGTAGGCTTGGGCTGTTTAAGAAAAGTATCCAAACAAGCCAGAGGAAGCAAACCAGCAAATAGCATCGCTCTAAGGTCTCACCTTCAGTTTATGTATCAAGCTCCTGCTGTAAGTCGCCTCAATGATAAAATGTACACATAAACCAACTAAACCCTTTCCTCCCCAGAGTGCTTTTAGTCAGCATGGCTTATCACAGAAGCAGAGAAGCCAACAAGGCCAGCTATAAATATGTATAAAGTACTTTGGACTTATTCTGAACATGAGTTGTTCAGATCAGACATTAAAGAAAATTAATATATAGCTTATATTAACAACTTCTCTTGTTAGAGAAGCAATTGAATAGCAATTCTTGAATAGCAACTTCATTACTATTTATCATTCTTATAATCTGGCACAACATAAACTTTCTTGTTTTGATAAATCTTATATAAATTTGCCTCCAAAGGTAGAAAAAGCTTTCGAAAGCACTTTGTCCAGCTATGCAACAGCAAGTGAGTCATGCTAACTCTCTGAGCAATTTGCTAATCTGTAATAATTAAGACATTAATATATCTTGGTATGCTGTTAGATAATCTAATAAATTTATAATTTCCCTTTATTGTTATAGTAGACAATAATTATTTCCTTACTTTCCCTGAAAACCAAAGTGAAAACATCTAATTCCAAAGTTTAAATCTACAGCTAGCTAAATAATTGTTCAGTAAAATTTCACAAATATGTCAAATGCATTCTCAACAGAAATGTTTGCTTTAAAATAGGACATTATTTACTGCCTTCCTAGAATGAAAATATCTTATTGAATTAAGCTTGAAGGATCCTTGAGATTATACTAATTCCTTTCTAAAGTCATTATGGTAGTTTGAATATTTGGCCCAAGGAGGTGTGGTCTTGTTGGAAGAAGTGGGTCACTGTGGGCATGGGCTTTAAGACCCTTGCCCTAGCTGCCTGGAAGCCAATCTTCTTCTACTATCCTTCAGATGAAGACATAAAACTCAACTTTTCCAGATCCATGCCTGCCTGGATGCTGCCATGCTTCCACTGTGATGGTAATGTACTGAACCTCAGAACCTGTAAGCTAGCCCCAACTAAATGTTGTCTTTATAAGAGTTGCTGTGCTGGCAGAACCTCCCAGGGAACAGCCACACTAGGTTCCTGTCAGCAAGCATCTCTTGGCATTAGCAACAGTGTAAGGGTTTGGTGTTTGCAGACAGGATGGATCTCCAGGTGGGGCTGTCCCTGGATGGCTCTTCCTTCAGTCTGATCCAGTTTTTGCTCCTGTCTTTCCTTTGGACAGGAACATTTCTGGATTAGAAATTTTAAGATGGGTGGGTGGCCCCATCCCTCAATGGGGGGCTGTGCTTATTTACTGGAGGTGGTTTCTACAGGTTCTCTCTTCCCTTGGCTGCACATTTCAGCTAAAGTCATCACTGTTGACTCCTGGGAGCCTCTTGCTTCCCTGGCATCTGTGACCTTCCAGTGCCTACCTCTAGTTCCTCATTTCCTACTGCTACATATTTTTAGACAATTTCCTGACCCTCTGTACCTCTTTCCCATTCCCTCCAGTCCCTGATCCTGCTCTCCTTTTTTCCTCCCTCTTCACTGTTCCTCCCAGGTCCTCCTCCCTCCCTCCACCTCCTGCACCTGAACAATGCAGATGCAGATACTTGGAGCCAACTATCAGACTGAGGTTGAGGACTGTGGTAGGGGATCTGGCTGGAGGACTGAAGGAGCAGAGGGGGATTGCAACACCATAGGAAGAACAATGTCAGCTGGCCAGACCATCCACAGTGCTACCGGGGAATAGACTACCAACCAAAGAGTGTACAGGGAGGGATCCATAGCTCCAGATACATACGTAGCAGAGGATGGCTTTGTCTGACATCAATGGGAGGGGAGTGTCTTTATCTTGTGTAGGTTTGATGGCCCAGCATAGGGGGCTACTGAAGAGATGGGGTGGGGTGGGAATGAGCAGGTGGGTGGGAGAGCACACTCATAGAGACAAAGGGGAGGGACGAGAGGGCAGATGTGGAATGGGGGATTGTGGAGGGGTGACAGGGAAGGGGGATATCATTTGAGATGTAAAAGAATGGGATATTAATTTTAAAAAGATAGATTTAAAAAAAAAAGAGTTTCTGTGGCACAGTGTCTCCTTACATCAATAGAAACCCTAAGACACTCATTATGTATAATATCCTTATTGTTCCTTTTTTGCTGCTGAAAATTGAATCCAGTATGTTGTGCATGCAAAGCAAATAAAAATCACTGAGGCTACACCCCAGCCCTATACATACCATCTTGACTTGCACAGTTTGTATTATCATAGCTTACATTTGGATCAGGGTCAATGCTATCAGCCATTACTTAGATTCTATTACTACTACATAGGAGTTTTCTTCTGTTCAAGAACACACATGATAAAAACAACCATTCTTTACCCTAACGATTATGAGTTTTAGCATAAGCCACTGTTTCTGCAGTATAAAAACTCTTAAAGGAAATTATGAAATACAAGTTAATTGTGACAGTAGCTTACTCAACCTTTAATCAGAAGATTCTGTATTTCTTTGTACCAATTATTATGTTGAAGAGATAATCCACTAATGTTACTTAAAGAGAACAGTACAGAAATGACATAATTACCCAAGTTACTCTCATAAAGGCACTATTTTTTGGTCCACTATTATTATAAGGAGCACAAACTAATAATTAGAGATGCTTTATTCTAACATGATTGGCAGTATTGTCAATTAGACTGTTAAGAGCTTTGGCATTTGGATTGCTTTCTTGATGATGAAACACTGATGAACCCCAAATTAGACTCAAAATGTGATTCTGGGTCTGATGTAGAATGCAGCATCAACACTTGAGATTACTTCTAAATATGTGACCTTGAGCACTTATGTTCCTGTAGCACTTTCCTTCCATCCCACTTTCTTTCCTCAGCTTCCCACTCACCCTTTCTAGCCAAATGCTGTCTTCTGCTCCTTCATTAGTTTTTATATCCAAAAGCACATCAGAGAAAATTGCTTTCAGAGCTACTTGCAATTTCAAAAATATTTTAATTATTTCAATACATCTTTAAGGTACACATTTAAAACAATTGTATTTCAGTTTTCTCCAAGATTGGTTAGGAGAGATAAACATGGCAGAGTTTATGAAGAGCACTGGATCTGTTGTACAGGGAGCCATCTGGTCTACTGCACATGGAACCAGAGGTTAGAAAGCCACTTAGAATGAAAGAAGCCAAAACCGGTGTTATCTGATTGATGCCAGGGTCTAAGGGAACAATAAGAACATAGAAATAAGTTCTGCCTCAGAGTTTCACATTGTCAATCTACTTCACAGTTTTTTTTTTTTTAGGGCTAGACACACACACAATATTTAGCCTAACCAACAAGTATTCAAAACATAATATTGCAACTACATTTTTTATTTGACCAACAACAAATGTGGATGCAGGGTTTTTTTTTTCTGCCTTGCCACGGGCCGGGCTCAGTTGGCCCTCCTCAATTCATGGGAAATTAGGGGTTCCAGCAGGTGGGCATGGAGTTGGTAAGAAAAGTGTGACAAATGGACACAGACACAAGGGAGTGTTATATCTGGATGTAATTTTTTCCAAGCAAACACTAGGCTTTTAATACAGAAGAAAAACAATAAGGCTAGGCTAATACATCTGTCAAAGTACACTGGTTCTTAAAACAAAACAAACAAACAAAATGTATACATAAAAAGATAGCAGGAGCCAGGCCGTGTTTACAACTGAGAATAGGAACAACCCTAATTAAAATCAGCTAAACACAGGAGCCAGGTGAATGCTCTGATACAATGCTAGTCTAGTGTTAAACCCACCACCAGGGGTCCTTTAGTAAATACCTGATTATGCTATTCCTCTGGGCCTCATGAAAAAAACCTGCACCAGGGGAATTCCATTCTACTACTAGGGGAATTCCGTTCTACTAAACCTTTCATGAATAATATACTACAACCCACCTATTTTTTTAGGCCATTGTGTATTCCTGTGTTTGGGTGTGACTCAGCTATTGTCCTAAGTAATTACTATGTAGACTAGCCCTGAGCTTTCTAGCTCTATTCAAGTAAATTGTAATGCCTGATTATTTTCACTGTCTCTACTAGAAGTAAATTTGAGTGTTACTGAATAGGTAACATTCTTACTGAATTCCAAGCTCAGGGTTGGCTCAAGGATTGCCTAGATCATTGGAACACTGGTGAAGGCTTAGCTATATGTCAAAGTCAATCCTTAAAGGCACTTATAATAAAACAATACTGAAAGAGAGCACACGGATCCATACACCAGACTAACGTGGGGACAGGTTTTGAGTATATGGGCTATTGGAATGCCAAGGTTCCAGGAGGCTACGTTTCCTTGAAACTCTTTGCCTCAGGAATGCTTCCAGGTTTCTAAACCAGTAATGCAAGTCACTACAGGAGTGGATGTAGCACTGCCTGAGATAGGCTTTTCTTCCACAGTAATGAAGTTACAACAGAAGTTATTTTGCCTCTAAGAATATAGCCTTTAGTGGTAAGCAATGAATGCCACAGTTGGGCATGTTCAACATGGATTTGTCATGCAAATGTCTTAAAAGCTTACTTCAGTTTCCTTTTATTTATTAATTTGTTTATGTGCTCATTGCCTCTTCAACTATATTGAAGCTTTTTGAAGGCAAAAGTCATTTATACTTTGTATATATCACAGTTCATTACATCTAAAAATAAAATTGTAAGTTTGGTGGTCCATTTAAAAACATTAGAATTTTATGGCTCAGTTTATAATCTGAACAAGTCATAACTAAACATACTAGAAAAGCAAATCCAAATTAAGGCTTTTCATAAGAAGTGGTTAACTATTGTAACGATTGCTGCTATGATCACTTTAAAAATAAACTATCAATTAATATCTCGTAGTATTAGTCACTACAATGAAATCACTTCACTATAGATCACAAAGTTCAGTGAACTCTCTACTGAAGGTAAAATTACAAGGCAAAGACTTGAATCCCTAAAGGATTCAATTATATATAGTTAAGAAAAACCATTTTATTGTGTTAGATATCAAATATACAAAATATCAATAATAATCTTCAATATGTGTATAAAATAATCCAGTCATATTTTGGTCTTCTTGAATTCTTTCCCCATCAGATTTTTGTTCCACTGACTTGAAGAAAAATTAGTTCAATATTTCACCATTGTATTGCACCACACTGGATCAACACTTTGGTCTAACTTAGGGCACTGTAGATCTCTGAGTGGAATTAATAAAAGTCAGTGCATCCTTTGAAATTGTAAACAAACAAGCAGAGTAACATTCTGAGTAAGTGAGCATATTGAGAGAGTGTTCATTCCGTTTGTCAGAATATCTAAAAGGTTCTGCTAACCCACACATAAATAAACACTATTATCTAGAGCAGGATTGATCCATGATTTCCATGAAATACAGAACTGGTTTCTGAGATACTGATTCTGCCTTTGTTGTCATTTGTGAAGCAAAGCATCCTCACTAATCTTCTACCTGCAATTTCATCATGTGCTTGATACACATAACCACTTAGCATTAGTTAAACGATTGTTAGGGAAATATCATTTCTCTTCCACCTTAGAGTAGAATGCAGCTTAGGTCACTTCCTGTGAGGTTACACCTACTTACTTCACCTCCAAAAGAAGTACAAAAGAGTAATTTTTGCTAAAGTTAACCAGTCACACAGTTTTAATGCTTACTCAGATCCTTCCAATCTTCATTTTTTCAAAAACTTTCCATTCTTCTTAAGAATTTCTCCGAGTTACTTGGATATATATATATATATATATATATTGCATGTATATTGTGTAATACACACAAACACACTATATTCATGCATACCCCACACACACATACATACATGCACATACACACATACCATAAAGGAGAGCTTTATTATTTTGAGAAGCCATTTAGCCCTAGTCTTGACTTCAGAAATTATGTAGCAGTTCCTCATCTTCTCCCTACAACTTGATTACAGCTCCAACCATAAAAATTACTTTGCCATCTTAGCACTTCTATAAAACAGGCAATGAAATAAAAGTCTCAGTGCATCTAGCCATTATCTGCTTCAGCATACAATCATTGCCTCACATTCTCTTTGTTACTAAATATCTCATATTTCAAACTGTATTTTTAGTGAACTCATTAGTAAAGTTAAAAGTTTTAGTCTTTGTGTATAACCAATTGGGTAAGTTTGGAAGCTTAAAAAAAAGAATTAATTTTTTATGAGTATGAGTGGTGTGGTGGTGGTGGTGGTGTGTGTGTGTGTGTGTATGTGTGTGTCTAATGCATTCCTGGTGCTTGTGGAGGCCAGAAGACAGCATTGGATTCCCTGGGCCTGGAGTTATAAACTATTAGTGGTGAACTGCCATGTGGGTGTTTAATCTTCTGGAAGAATAGTGAGGGTTCTTAATTGTTGAGCCATCTTTCAAGTCCCTGGAAACTTGTTTCAATATTTAGCTAATTGGTAAATTGAATGAAAAAACAAATGTATGAATCAATACTTTCTTGTTGGTACAAAATTTTTTAAATAGAGTAAATGTCACATTTTCAGTGTTTGATGTGTATAGGGATAGTTCAAGTCTACTTTGCTTTTTTTCTACATGAGAAATAGTGTAGATCTTATAGAATACAATAACTTCAGGATTCTCAAGCTGTTCTATTTCTGTGTCATCATATACCCTAAGAGAACATTCTGTACATAATACAGATGCTTAAATTGGAGAGAAACTTACTTCTGACCCAGGGAGCTATGTTAAGCTCAAAGTTGAAGAAGCATCAAGATACTAATATTAGAGTATTTTCACCCATTTTTAAAGTTTAGTTTAGTCATGGCTTCCTTGGTAAACTTACCCATATTTTTCATGGTATCTAGCAAAACCATCCACCCTTAGGTGTTACTTTGTTGCCATTCTCCCCCATTTTGTTATAAAGCTCTATAAGGTCAAAGGACATGTTCATACATTCACTAGAATATGTACAGTATTTCATGAAGAGCATCTGTACAGATGCTTATGGGTATGGGTAACATACATGTAAGCAAAACATAAATTGCTAACTATAACATAGGCTGCTCTTCCTGCCGCGGTAGAAAAATAGCAATAGGAAACCACAAAACAGGGAAGAACCCTGAAGGATAAGTAATGATGAAGACAAGTCACAAGCTAAAAGCAGAAATTGCAGGTTTGCATTGGCTTCCTCCTGTTTTTGATGTCAGAACAGGGATTAGTTGGAGGAGCATCAGGAACACCTGCCTCTGTCTATTCATTCTCTACATTCTCCTCCTAAGAGGAAAGAAAATAAGTCCACACCTGGCTGAGGTAAGCCCAACGTTCTGCCCACTACTCAGCTTCTTCTTTGTTTTCCACAGATGTATTCAAAAAGTTCACAGTTCATGCACCATGTTTGTGTGTTAAGTATAAATAACCTTTTATTTGTGTTGCATAAGCAGCTCAGCTCAGTAGCAAAAAATGCGACTTCTGGCCACATCTTACCACAAGTAACTAGAAGCAAATACAGAGACTCTGTTGTAGAAGTCTCTAAGAATATGTTTAGGGTCTGGGGAAGACCCTAACAACTCAGTTGCAGAGTGCCTGTCCAGTGTGCATGAAGCCCCAGGATTGATTCTCTCAACATGGGGCACAGTGGTGCCAGCCTGTAACCCCAGCATCTGGGGGTCAGGGCACAAGTTTTGTGAGTTCAAGACTCCCCTTGACTACTAAGCATTTTCTTTTTTTTTAAATTAGGTATTTATTTCATTTACATTCCAATGCTATCCCAAAAGTCCCCCACATGCTCCCCCACCCACTCCCCCACCCTTCCACTCCCACTTCTTGGCCCTGGAGTTCCCCTGTACTGAGGCAGATAAAGTTTGCACGACCAATGGGCCTCTTTCTCTCTTCCTCCCCCCCTCCTCTCTCTCTCTCTCTCTCTCTCTCTCTCTCTCTCTCTCTCTCTCTCTCTCTCTCTCTCTCTCTCTCTCTCTGTGTGTATCTCTATGTGTTCCTTTAAACATACAAAGTTTAAAAATGAAATTTGGAAGTGAGTGAGGTGGAGTTGTAACTACTCTTGTGCTGAAGACAATTATCATATGTCCTGAGGTTTCTAGAGAAGTTAACTGATCATGCAGAGATTCATTTTGAGGAAGAACAGAGGGAATTTAGGTGACATGGGCTACTGACTTAAGAAAATTGCTTCCTTCATCTAAACCAGGATAACTACCTGATAATTAGCGTAGTTTTCCATTTTCCTGTAAATATTTTCTTTAATTGTTGGAGAGGTATTACAAGCAATGTTTAGAATATATTCATTTATGTATCTGCATATCAGGCATTGCTTTAGATAACAGAAAAACAAAAACAATACAACAGCAGGAAATATGCTCTATAGTGTTTACATTTTAATGAATAATTACTATACATACTTGTGTATTATAATATACTAGATTTTTTGAAGAAGAATAAATCAGTTAAAAAGCAAAGATGTTTGCAGAGTCTGTGTTCTGATTTTTATTCTGATAACTTGGCCTGTCTTGTCGGCAAGGTGATTTATGAGCAAAGACTAAAGGAAACAATGGCTATTTTTGGATGTCATTTGACTACATGTGGAATTAAATAAAATACAAAACTGTCTGGGCATACCTAGAAGGGATTTTTGTTTAATTGGATCTTTTTGAAGTGGGAAGATTCATTCCTCATTCAGATCTTTAAGGTGGTAAGACACACCTCTAATCTGTTTCACCTTCTTCTGGAAACCTATATAAAGAACATGGAAAAAGGAATCCCTCTCTTTTTACCTGATTCCTCCTGCCCTCACTATTAAGTCCATTTCTTTACTAACCTACTTCTTTGGAATTTTGGAATATACTGAAGACCGGCTGAGAAATCCAGCCTCATGAACTGAATAATTACTGAATTCTTGGTTTCTTGGACCTTCCATATATAGGCAGCCATTGTTGGGTTAGGTGGACCACAGCCTGCAAGTCATTCAAATAAAATTATATATATATATATACATATATATATACATATATGTTATATATACATACATATATATAAATTATATGGATATAGAGAGATTCATTGAAATATTTGTAACATCATATTTAAATGAAATCTGCCAACTGAGCAACAATATATTTAAACGTGAGACTCAGAGGTAATGCTTAAGCTAGAAATATACATACAAAAATAATATAAACAATAGCATTAAAGTTATGGAATTAGAGGAGATATCTTCATTAACTATTGATGCTGATGTTAACGAGATTAGGTCTGAGGGTTGATGGGAGTGCAAACTTATATAGTCACTATGAAAATTAAAAACAGTTCCTCAGGAAAATGGTGTACTGGTTGGTTTTGTGTGTTAACTTGACACAAGCTGGAGTTATCACAGAGAAAGGGGCTTCAGTAGAGCACAGACCTCCATGAGATCCAGCTCTAAGATATTTACTCAATTAGTGATCAAGGGAGGAGGGCCCATTGTGGGTGGTGCCATCCCTGAGCTGATAGTCTTGGGTTCTATAAGAAAGCAAGCTGAGAAAGCCAGAGGAAGCAAACCAGTAAATAACATCCCTCCATGGCCTCTGCATCATCTCCTGCTTCTTGACCTGCTTGAATTTCAGTCCTAACTTCCTTTGGTGATAAACAGCAATGTGGAAGTGTAAGCTGAATAAACCCTTTCCTCTCCAAATTGCCTCTTGGTCATGATGTTTGTCCAGGAATAAAAATCCTGACACAGAGGTACTTGGTCAACTATGCTCATTGTTGCTTTGTTGATAAAAGCCAGACATTGGAACCAACCTAGATGTCTCTTAACAGAAGAATGGATAAAGAAAATATGGTACATTTACACAATAGAGTATTACTCAATCATTAAATAAACAAACAAAAACAACATCCTGAAGTTTGCAGGAAAATTAATGGAACTAGAAAAAATTATCCTGAGTAAGGTATCTCAGACCCAGAAAGACAATTATGATGGGTATTCCTTTATATGTAAATATTAGTGTTTAAGTCAGTAACAACTCTAGAACCACAATTTAGGTATAGAGTAAGGGAACAACAGGTAGAGATAGACCTTTTTAGTATAGGGAAATAGAACATTTAGTTATGGATGGATGGGGGTGCTGAAACAGGAATATCGAGTGGGAATGGAGAGGAGAGAGGGGTTGCAGATAAGAATGTGGGGAGAGGCAGGTAAAATTAAGAGCCAGGTAAAATTAAGAGCCATTTGGGGTGGAGTATGAAAAGCTAACAGTAAAAGCTTCCTAAAATGTATACATATATGAAGGGAATATAAATGAAATCTTCAAAAAAGTCAGAGTCCTAACTTGTCATCTCTTCTCACTAAATGAAGCTTCTTGTGCTCTGATTGGGTTACATCTAGTTGAGCTTTTAGCTAAAGGGGTCTGATGGAAGCCCCAAACAATCCAGACTGTTGTCAAAACTATAGTTTTCTTTCCACAGTCTGAGAGCAAGGCCACATTACTGAATTTAATACCTACACAACTCATTGAACATGGAGAAATTGAGTTGGTACCTACATAGAGACTTAACCCCTGTGTTCTTGTGTTTTTGGTAAAGTAAGTTACTCTGCACACCACCAAAAGAGAAATGTAAATACCAAGCCAGCCAGAACCCTTTGGTTGACAATGTGTCCTGACTGCAAAATATACTAGGATAATAGGCCTAGTCCACAAGATGGAACCTAAATATTGGACATTGCCTAGGTGACAAAGAACCAGAGACTACATAGCCCAGGCAAGGACCTAGGGTAAAAACAAATGCTACTGTTATATAAAAAAATAAGTTGCAGTAAAATGACTCCTAATGATGTTCTGTTGCACTCATAGATCAGTGCCTTGCTCCGCTATCATCCAAGAAGCTTCCTCTTGTGGGAGATTGGAATAAATACAGAGAACCACAGCCAGATGTTATGCAGAGTGAGAAATCTGAGAATACTGAGCACTAAATTGCAATGTCTTCAACCAATCCCTCTCCTCCCCTCAGAGCTCAGGGGACCCCAAAGAAAAAGAAGCATAAAGAATCTAATAGTCAGAGGGTATGAGGGACACTAAGAAAATAAGGCCCCTCTAAATCAACATGATCAAAGTTAATATGAATACATAGAGTCAGAGGCAACATGCACAGTACCTGCATAGGTCTAAACCAGGTCCTTTGTGAAAATATTTTGGCTTCCAGTTTAGTATTTTTGTGGATTCCTGAGTGTGTGAGTGACTGGGTCTCTGATTCTTGTGCCTTCACTTAGGCTCTTTTCCTTCTGTTTGCTTGTCTTATCCAACTCTGATGTGACCTTTTTAAAATCTTATTATATTTTACTTTGTTATCTTTTATTATTATACTTAGAAGCTTGTTTTTTTTTCTAGTGGGAAGCAGAAAGGGATTGGATCCTGATGGGAGAGGAGGTGGGAAGGGACTCAAAGGTATAGAGTGGGCATAAACCATAATCAGGGTATATTATGTGAGGGAAAACATCTATTCTCCATAAAAGAAAAAATAACAACAAACAAACAAGCAAACTAAGAAAATATTGTATAATTCTCCACTTTATTTCTGCTGGATATGAATTCCTTGGATTTTCATTCAACTGTCCTCATTTTCACTTTCTTTTTCTACCTCCCAGCTATTTTCATTGGTAATTGGATTCTGGTTTAGATCGGTTTCTTTCAGCACGTGATAAATACTTCCTTCTCATGAATGGAAGTATATATTCCTGTTTAAATATTTGCATCAGACATTGTAACAATTCGTTTTCCATCTGTGTGTTTCACACATTGAGTTTTGTAATCAGAAACAGTTCCCATATGGCAGACTGGCAGGCCAATGCTTGGTTACCTACACACACTTGTAGAACAAATTCCTCCTGAAGAAAGGACACATGATATCCTGATGCTTAAATTTCTTGCCCGAAGAATTTCAAGTCAGACCCCTAGACATAACTACTTTTATCTATAAAACTTGTTTTAACTCAGAAAAAAAAACGGTAAGATAAATAGAATCTGCAATTTATAAAGGGATTGGAAGGATGAACTTTTGATCTGATTTTATAGGTCAAGTGTCTCTCTCATCAAAATTACTCGAAAATTTTCCAACTCTAAAATTCATACATTCTTTTCCTTCTAAATTTTTGTCCATAAGTTCACTGAGGTCAGACTACGTGTGTGGTCTGTAACTGGCAGTAGATAAACTGTCAAGAAGATTATGTAATGTACTTTTGCTGAGTGGTTTTTTTACTGTTATATTTATCATACGATATTTTTAAAAATGTGGGATAAAATGCAAACAACTTGTCTTCAACTAAGCCTGTAAATATTTTAATGACGTGTGGCTGAGGAATTTGTAATTCTCTCCTGTTTACCTAAAATTAACAGTGCACATATATCTTGGAAAACATAGAAGATCAAAGATTCCTCCCCATTTTCTTCAAAGTTAATAAAAGGACAAAACCAGGAAAATCATAATAATTAACATTTTCCAGTTTTAACTCCATTACTGTCTCCTACTTAATGTATTTTTATATCTTATTTTTGTGGTTAGATTAAAAGCCAGTATAATTTTCTTTAGTAAGTAAAAGATGTTGAAAGCAATTTCTGAGAACAACAAAGTAAATGAAAACATTTAACTCTGAAAAACAACAACAACAACAACAACAAAACCCAAAACAAAAAACAAACAAACAAAACCTCTTCCAGGAGATAGAAGGTAAACAAAGCATTAAGGAGACATGATTTGGGTGAATGAGAGAATGCTAGTAATAGGGGTGTCTGATGACTTCCTAGACTAGATCCCAGGAAAATCTGATGGACCATTTCATGTGACATACTAGAGATATAGGGGGAAAAAAATCAAATTTTAGATTACTATTGCATTAACTATTACTTAAGATGATAGTAGTTTGTCTTTTATAAAAGGATTTTTGTTTGTAAATAAAATAGAAGCACCAAGTTCAACTGAGTAATTACTGAGTCAATCAAGTTATTATTCCTGTGTGACAAGTCTCCCACCTCTCAGGTGCAGCTTAGATGATTCAGTGCTTGACTGAGAGTGCCCTCCCCCAGTCCATAGGTGCCCTCCCGTGAAGTGGAAACTTAAGGGTTTTTTTTTTGGAAAGTCAGTTCTGTTGGATGATGTTTTGCTGGGACAAACACATGAAGGAATGTTTTCCTGACACACACATGAGCAAAAGGACATTTTGCTAAAGCAGACTCATGAAAGAACATTTCATTTTGCCGAAGCAGATTCAGGGCAAAAAAATCAAGGCAGGAACCTGGAGGGAGGAACTAAAGTAGAGGCAATGGAGGAAAGTTGCTTACTGGCTTGCTCCTGCAGGCTTGCTCAGCTACCTGTCTTATGTACACCAGGACCACTTACCCAAGGATAGTGCCATACTGGCCTGGCCCTTCCTAATCAGTCATCAAGAAAATGCCCCCACATACGTGAATACTGCAAATCTGATGGAGGCATTTTCCCAACTGAACAGGCTCTTGTAATATAACTCTAGCCCTAATCAACTTAATAAACAAACAAACAAACAAACAAACAAACAAACTACCTAGGACAATTAAGGAGGAGTTGGAGAGGACAGAGAGTGAAAGAATGTGGTGGAAATGATGTGAATACAGTATTTAGGCAGGAAAGTTTCAAAATAAAATCAAATAGATACTGAAAAACAATTGTTAAGTTCTCTGATTGTTTTCGGCACACTAATTCATTTACATATGGAACACTATTTTACTTTGAAATTATTTCAGTGTCTTGGCTTGCTGATTCATTCAACTCACTAAGTGCTCCATCTTCTTCCCCCTCTACCCCTTTACTGGCACATATGGTAAGTCTCTCCCTTTTCCTCTCTCTCTCTCTCTCTCTCTCTCTCTCTCTCTCTCTCTCCTTCTCTGTATATCTGTCTCTCTTTATGTCATTTTTCGCGCACACACACACACAGACACACACACACACATTTTATCCTTGGTTTATAATATACTTGGCTATCAACTTCACAGTGAGTAAAAAGCACACCACTAATTTTCTCTTTTCCCCATAGAGCTGCCTGGTACTTCTCCCTATTCTTCCCTTCATATTTGCCATTCATCTTGTTTTACTTTTCCCTATGTTTTGCCAAGTTGGACATTTGTTATTAACTGTTTTACTAAAGTACCACATATATACATGTAAGAACACAGAAAATCCAATATATGTATAACTACATTTAGACCAAGCTAGAGAATGTTGGTAGCAGCCTAGAAACTGCCCTTATATCTATGATGAGCTATTTATTATCTGCCAGCAAAGAAACTGCACTTCTGACTTTTATCACAATTGGCTCTGTCTGGGTTCTAACTTTATACAAATGGAATCTCGAAGTGCCCCTTGTTTTTTTTTCCCCCTGGTTTTGAACTGTAACTGTGAGACCTATTCATTTTGTTTCAGAAACTATAGTTAATTTTTTAGTACTGTATGGAAATACACTGTAAAATTATAATTTAGTTTCCACTTGGATGTTTATTGATATTCAGGTGTTTTCGAATTGGGATCATCAAAATAATAATTCTGTGAATTTTCTTTCAATGTACTTAGTGAACATTTGTGTGTTTTATTTTAGATCTATTGCTGAGACAGGGACTCATGTACTTTCAGCTTTAGTAAAATGTGCTCAATAAAATGGTGATCAGTAAACTGCGTTCAGGGCAACTATGTAAACCTACATGCCTTCCAGAAATGCATGAGCATTCCAGTAGCTTTTTCCTCCTGTCAGTGATGTGGACAATTATATCATACTTATATGTTAAATTTCAATGATCAGATTGCAACTTTTGGCAATACCTGTCTTGAGAATTTTCTTATTTAAAAACAGAGGCTCAGCCAGACATAGTGATGCATACCTGTGATCTCAGGATGTGGGTGACAGAGGAAGGCATAGCTCTGTGAGTTCAAAGCCAGCCAGGTCTACACATTGAGTTCTGGATCAGCAAGACTACAAAGTGAGACTCTCAAACAAAATACACACATACAATAAGACTGAATTTGAGTGGAGAGATAGCTCATTAGTTAAGAGTCCTTGCTGTTTTTTTAGAGGACCTGGGTTCAGTTCCTAGCATTCACCTGATATTCACAACTCTCTGTGACTCCAGTTCCAAAGGATCCCAAAACATCTTCTGAACATGTCCTTTTGTGGGCACCAGGCATGCACGTGTACATGCAAACAAAACTTTCACAAATATAGAAAGCATATAGAAAAAAAAAAAACACAGAGTTCATCTATTTTTCTTGTTGGTTTGGGTCAGCTTTCCAGAGGCCAACAGCCCTACTCTCTTCCTTTGCGACTCCTCTATTCTCAGCCTGCTCTTCAGCTGCCCTATACTATCTGCCAACTCAGAACCCTGCCAGTCACCATCCAGTTCCCCTATCTGACCTTAAAACCCAGGGCCAGACCACACTGCCAGGGAAACCTTGATTCAAGCTTTTTAACTAAGTCCCTGAAGGCATTATGCTGTAGCAGCCAAGCAGAAGACCAAGGATAGTTATACCAAACTAACAGAGGAAATTAAAATCCCAGCTCTGCTATGAATTAGCCCCCTCCTAACATTGTAAACACCTCTGCTGGGAGAAGAAAAGGGGCATGAACAAAAATTGAAAAATTACACCAACAAATGAACTCCATATGAGCAAATAAAAAAACAAGATGAAAAACCAAAATAACATGTCTCTTCCCTCCAAATATAGATCCTATAATAACAACTTCTAATGAAAAAAATCACATAGACAAACTTACAAAGAATTCAATCGAATGACTATAATTATGGACAAACAATTCAAAGAAGACAAGGAGATAGTGAAATAAGGAAGTTAGTCTAAGTCATGAAAACAAAGCTTGAATTTCTGATGCCACGGTATATTCAAATGCTAAATATATCCCAAGATTTGGCTGTCCTAAGATGAGTGAATTCATCAGCTTTTGTTCTGTAAACCTTGCTTGCCTCCCAACCTGATTGGTTACTAAATTTTCTGACAACCTGTAGCTGAGCAGAAGAGAGGTACTTCAGTTCTGGGCCTGGGGTCTCAGGTCTGAACCAAGAGAGGGAGAGAAGAAAGGAGAAAGGAGTCACCTTGGGGTAGGTAGTGGATCCTGGGAATGTAGCCATCAGGGATGGCCTGATGAAGCAGGAGCAGCACAAATGGAACAGATGCATGTATTCATGAGAATTTTGGCAGGGGAAGCAGAAAGATAGTTTAGAAAGTTGGTATCTGCCCAGCTGTAGTCCTTTAAAGCTTATTATAAATCTAAAAGGTTTCTGTGTCTGTTATTTGGAAAATAGCGTGTGAGGGAATAATTTATGTCATAAAATTTCTAGCATTAATTAATATACACAGAATATTAACATACACAGAATCTTTATTTACCTATATTAGATATTTTCTTTATTTACATTTTATACACAGTGATGCTGAAAGTGAAAATTTCAGTAAGACAAGTAAAAATTCCAGTAGGAAGCCTCACTGACAAAAGGGAATCATGTTTAAAATGTAGACTCAGGTATGAAATTTAAAGTTGAAAAATTGGATCATCCAACAAAGGTCAATGAAACATTAAAAAAATGAATAGAACATGGGAGAGTTCTGGCATACTATGTAAAGATCTAACTTCCAAATTATGGTCATAGTAGAAGACTTATACTTTAGTAAAAGAATGGAGAATATTTTCCGTAACATGATAGAAAAAAAAATCTCAAACCTTTGTAAAATAGATACCCATAGAGGTGCAAGAGACCTACCAAACACCAAACAGATAAAAGCAGAAAAGAAATTCTCAAAGAAATATTATAGATAAAACCTTAAATAAAATGTAATGAAAAGCATAGGAGAGAAAATTCTAGTCATTTATAAAAGCAGATCCTTTAGAATAATATCTGCTTATTTAACAGAAGCCTTAAAGGTCAGAAAGGCCTGGAAAGATGTATTCCAAGTCCTCAAAGATCACAGCTGTCAACTTAGACCATTATATCTAGCAAAGTAGCTTTTCCAATTGAGAGAGAAGTGAAAATTTTCTGGGATACAAGCATGGTAAAGGAATCTATAACTAGAAGCAGCTCTGTAGAGGAAACTAGAAAGAATAATTCATTGAAGAGAAGGATAAACACACCCATGAGGCCACAGGGAACAAATGTACAACACCAGGATAGGAAATTAAAAAGTTCTGAAAAAAATATTACAAAACAAACAAAATAACAGGAATTAGTACACATTATTCAATAATAACTCTGATATTAATGACACCAATTCCCAATGAAAAGATAGACTAATTTGGATTCGAAAACAAATGTCTTAGTTTGGGTTTCATTGCTGTGAAGAGAAACCTTGACCAACACAATGTTTATGGTACTGGAGAAGGAGCTGAGAGATCAAGATGTACATCTTATTCTGCAGGAAGCAAGAAGTATGTCATACTGGGCATATGAGCTTGAGCATGTATGAGACCTCAAAACCTGCCTACACAGTGATGCACTTCTTCAAACACTGCCACACCTACTCCAACAAGGCCACACGATCTAATAGTTTCCTCCGTATGGGCCAAGCATTCAAACACTTGAGTCTATGGGGGCGTATACCTATTCAAACCATCACAACAGGATCCATCTTAGTGCTGTCTCCAAGAAATATATTTCACCATCAATGATAGATACCACTTCAAATTAAGAGGATGGAAAAGGAATTCCAAGCAAGTGCAATTAATACACAAACAGGGAGAGCTATTCTAAAATCTGATGAAACAAATTTCAAAACAAAATTAGTCAGAAGAAATAGGAAGAACACTTTATACTAACTAATGAAAAATTCATCAACAGGGATAGTATAACACTAAGCATGTATATATGAAACACAAGGGCACCCAGTTTTATAAAAGAAATACTATTAGATCTAAAACCACAGATTGACTCCAACATAATGGTAGTGGGTAACGTCAATATCCTACTTTCAACAATAGACAGGTCATATCGAAAAAAAACTAAACTGAGGAAGTCTGAGTTTAATGACATAATAAATCATCTGGACCGAACATCTATCAACAGAGTGTTCCATTCATACTCTAAGGACTATACCTTCTTCCCAGCAGCCCAATGAACATTCTCTAAAAATCAACTATGTATTAGAGCACGAAACAAATCTCAACATATATAGAAAAGTGGAAATGAATCCTGAATTCTATCTGAGTACCATGCAATAAAGCTATATAGCAACCATAAAAATGACAGAAGGAAGGAAAACTCATGGAAGCTAAATGTTATATTGAATCATAACTGGGTCAAGGAAGAAATCACAAAAGAAAGTTAAAAAAAAAACTCTTAGAATTGAATGAAAATTACAACACAACATACAGCTATCTATGGGGCACAAAAGGCAGTCCTAAGATGAGAGTTTACAAGACCAAGCGCATACATAGTTTTTTGAGAGATGAAGGACTTTTTGAAAATATAAACTGTAGATCCAAATATTTTGTTAGACACAAGTACAAAAATATTTTCCAATAGGCTGTACCTATATAATCATCCCAGACTATCTTATCTATTTTCTTCCAAAGCACTCGGAAAATTGTTTTTTCTTTAAGATAAAAATTATTGTTTGAAGAGAGAACTTCCAAGGCAAGTCAGCAAAAATACTGTTCTTGTGTCGTTATACAGACAACTTCCATGTATCTTAACAAAACTTCACAACGAGACTGAGGTCACATGACAAGATGGGTAAGTGCTGTATTTGTTTTGCTGGAAATGATTTTCTATTTTTGCTTAACTCCTATGTGTTCTCAAGTAACTCTAATTGCAAAATACACACTGGCTATCATTCATTTTAAATTGGGTTAGGCCGAATGTGCATCCTGTTAGCTTGTATTAATTGCACACGAATGAAAGTCTATGTGCTATTTTAACACATGCACACACCATGCAACCCATGAACTGATAAGATCAAGCCTCTGTTTATATAGTTGTCTTCTCTTCACATTCAGATCAGCTTTTGTTAGCACCCACATGTGTGATAAAATATACAGATTATGTCTTTCTGTGTCTATTTAATTTCTCATAAAGTTCCACTGCTCTACACATTTTGTTGAAAATGACAAATTCTCATTCTCTTTTGTCGTTAACAAATAGTTACTTGTGGGAATACACCACATTTTCCATTTATTTGCCTGTATTTGCTTATAGGCACTAAGGCTGATTTCTTGGCTTAGCTATTATGCTCAGTGCTTTGAGTAAATATGGGTGAATGCATATTTACCTTAGTTTCCTTTGGAAAACTCACCAAACATATTTGGATATCTTACTAGGCAAATAAAAATAAAGCATGAGATCAGCCAGTGTTGGGTTCAGGTTCTTCCTCCATCATTTACTAGGTGGGTGAATTGAGCCAAGCAATTCAATTTCTCAGCTCCTTTAACTGCCAGACTCTAATAATAGTGATCTCCTGGGACCTTTGTGAAGACAGCAAGTATGACAGTCTCCTAAGTGCCCTCAGCCCTCATCAGGAAGAAGGTGAATAACTACCAAGGCTCTCTGTCATTGCATTTTGCCACGTGGACATTCATTCATATGCTGTAATTTACTTTCAAAGCACTTTCCCAGAAGTGATAAGGAGATGCTGATTTAGAATGCACCATTGCAGCTACAGTAGTAACTATATACTGTGAACTATCATCTCCTAAGCTCCAGTGGTCATATTCTAGGCTGAATCATTCTGCATATTAAAAAAACAACTCTAGAAAACTATAAGTTTTAAAAATTCCCCTGAAGTAAATTATGCAATATAAATATTGGACACATGTTCATTCTCATTCAGAAACAAGGTTTGTAATAACTTAGAGAAATATTTGTCAATATCCCCACCTACTGGTTACTCCACACTACAGAAATTTTCAATTAGTGAAAGAACAGTAAAGTCTTATTACTCTCAATATTAATAAGTGCTCTTTATTTTAATAAATTACTAACAATATTGATGATGACTAACCTTTGTTCAACTTTTATGTATATTATAAAAAAATCACAAAATAATTTAATCACAAAATATTCACAAATTAATAGAACAACAAAATTATGTTTTGACTGGGTCAATATAATCTAGTGAATAAGTAGTTTCCACTATTATTATTATGAGAAATTCAGTGCTCAACATACATCCTGAATGTACAATATTTTATGTCTGGAAGATTACAACATCCTATGAAGTGGCCTTTCTGTATTTATTTATTTTTTTTATTACACCTTTTCCTCAATTACATTTCCAATGCCATCCCAAAAGTCCCCCATACACTTCCCCCTACTTCCCTACCCACCCATTCCCATTTTTTTGGCCCTGGCGTTCCCCTGTACTGGGGAATATAAAGTCTGCATGTTCAATGGGCCTCTCTTTCCAGTGATGGCCGACTAGGCCATCTTTTGATACATATGCAGCTAGACTCAAGAGCTCCGGGGTACTGGTTAGTTCATAATGTTGTTCCACCCATAGGGTTGCGGATCCCTTTAGCTCCTTGGGTGCTTTCTCTAGCTCCTCCATTGAGGGCCCTGTGATCCATTCACTAGCTGACTGTGAGCATCCACTTCTGTGTTTGCCAGGCCCCGGCATAGTCTCACAAGAGACAGCTATATCTGGGTCCTTTCAGCAAAATCTTGCTAGTGAATGCAATGGTGTCAGCGTTTGGATGCTGATCATGGGATAGATCTCTGGATATGGCTCATCCTTTCGTCACAGCTCCAAACTTTGTCTCTTTAACTCCTTCCATGGGTGTTCTGTTCCCAATTCTAAGGAGGGGCATAGTGTCCACACTTCATTCTTCATTCTTCTTGAGTTTCATATGTTTAGCAAACTGTATCTTATATCTTGGGTATCCTAAGTTTTGGGCTAATATCCACTTATCAGTGAGTACATATTGTGTGAGTTCCTTTGTGAATATGTTACCTCACTCAGGATGATGCCCTCCAGGTGCATCCATTTGCCTAGGAATTTCGTAAATTCATTCCTTTTATAGCTGAGTAGTACTCCATTGTTTAAATGTACCACATTTTCTGTATCCATTCCTCTGTTGAGGGGCATCTGGGTTCTTTCCAGCTTCTGGTTATTATAAATAAGGCTGCTATGAACATAGTGGAGCATGTGTCCTTCTTACCGGTTGGGACATCTTCTGGATATATGCCCAGGAGAGGTATTGCTGGATCCTCCAGTAGTACTATGTCCAATTTTCTAAGGAACCACCAGACTGATTTCGAGAGTGGTTGTATAAGCTTGCAATCCCACCAACAATGGAGGAGTGTTCCTCTTTCTCCACATCCTCGCCAGCATCTGCTGTCACCTGAATTTTTGATCTTAGCCATTTTGACTGGTGTGAGGTGAAATTTCAGGGTTGTTTTGATTTGCATTTCCCTGATGATTAAGGATGTTGAACATTTTTTCAGGTGCTTCCCTGCCATTCTGTATTCCTCAGGTGAGAATTCTTTGTTCAGTTCTGAGCCCCATTTTTTAATGGGGTTATTTGATTTTCTGGAGTCCACCTTCTTGAGTTCTTTATATATATTGGATATTAGTCCCCTATCTGATTTAGGATAGGTAAAGATCCTTTCCCAATCTGTTGGTGGTCTTTTTGTCTTATTGACGGTGTCTTTTGCCTTGCAGAAGCTTTGCAGTTTCATGAGGTCCCATTTGTCAATTCTCGATCTTACAGCACAAGCCATTGCTGTTCTATTCAGGAATCTTTTCCCAATGCCCATATCTTCAAGGCTTTTCCCCACTTTCTCTTCTATAAGTTTCAGTGTCTCTGGTTTTATGTGAAGTTCCTTGATCCACTTAGATTTGACCTTAGTACAAGGAGATAGGACTGGATCGATTCACATTCTTCTACATGATAACAATCAGTTGTGCCAGCACCATTTGTTGAAAATGCTGTCTTTCTTCCACTGGATGGTTTTAGCTCCCTTGTCGAAGATCAAGTGACCATAGGTGTGTGGCTTCATTTCTGGGTCTTCAATTCTATTCCATTGGTCTACTTGTCTGTCACTATACCAGTACCATACAGTTTTTATCACAATTGCTCTGTAGTAAAGCTTTAGGTCTGGCATGGTGATTCCACCAGAGGTTCTTTTATCCTTGAGAAGAGTTTTTGCTATCCTAGGTTTTTTGTTATTCCAGATGAAGTTGCAGATTGCTCTTTCTAATTCGTTGAAGAATTGAGTTGGAATTTTGATGAGGATTGCATTGAATCTGTAGATTGCTTTTGGCAAGATAGCCATTTTTACAATGTTGATCCTGCCAATCCATGAGCATGGGAGATCTTTCCATCTTCTGAGATCTTCTTTAATTTCTTTCTTCAGAAACTTGTAGTTCTTATCATAGAGATCTTTCACTTCCTTAGTTAGAGTCAGGCCAAGATATTTTATATTATTTGTGACTATTGAGAAGGGTGTTGTTTCCCTAATTTCTTTCTCAGCCTGTTTATTCTTTGTGTAGAGAAAGGCCATTGACTTGTTTGAGTTAATTTTATATCCAGCTACTTCACCGAAGCTGTTTATCAGGTTTAGGAGTTCTCTGGTGGAATTTTTAGGGTCACTTATATATACTATCATATCATCTGCAAAAAGTGATATTTTGACTTCATCTTTTCCAATTTGTATCCCCTTGATCTCCTTTTGTTGTCGAATTGCTCTGGCTAGGACTTCAAGTACAATGTTGAATAGGTATGGGGAGAATGGACAGCCCTGTCTAGTCCCTGATTTTAGTGGGATTGCTTCAAGCGTCTCACCATTTATTTTGATGTCTTTATTTTCTACCAATACTATCTTGTTCTTCCTTAACAATATTCTCATGGTGATAAGAAAGAAATGAGTAGCTTTTAATTTAAAAGAATGTGATATGTGATAGCTATATATATTTATAGGATACAGTGTGGTAGCTCATTTCACATATTCAGCTTATAATGATTAAATCACAGAACTTGTCCTTTCCATCTCCAGAAACACTTATTATTCCTCTATGAGTCTTTTACTGTTCATCTCATACTACAAAAATAAAAGAGATGGGGCTAGAGAGATTGCTAGTTAAGAGCACTTCCAGAAGTCCTGAGTTCAATTCCCAGCAAACACATGGTGGCTCACAAACATCTGTATTGGGATCTGATGCCCTCTTCCAGTGTGTCTGAAGGCAGCCACAGTGTACACATACATAAAATAAATCTTTTTTAAAAAGATTTAATACATTGTTATAGACAAAACTCATCATGCTGTGCTATGGAAAACTAAGATTTTAAAAGAGTGTTTATTTAGACATATTTGCATGTGTATGCAGATATGTGCCCATGTGTGCAAGCCCCCACAGAGGTCAGAGGCATTGTATCTACTGCAAGATGGAGCTATAGGTGGTTATGAGTTTCCAGATATGAGTGTTTTCTGGGCTCCAAAGTCAGGCTTTCTGTAAGATCCACAAGTGCTCTTAACCATTGAATCATCTTCTCAGCACCAAGAAACTAGAATTTATACCTCCCATTTAACAGTATTCCAACTATAGCACATTAGGAAGCATAGAGAAAGTGATAACTGTGTGAAGTCACATATAGGATGAGAGAAAACCCTTCCGAACTATCCACTAAAGCCTTAAGTTTTATAATACATAAAAAAAATCAGTAATAAAGAAGCAACTCAACTCAAAACTGGGCAAATGGTCTGCACAAATATTTCTCAAAAATATATAAAATGATTAAGAAATGTGTGACAAATAGTCAATATTACATACTTATTATCAGGAAAATGCACCTCAGAATCATCGAGAACTCTCATCATCCTATTTAGAATGCCCAAAATCAAACTACAGAAATGCTTAGGGAGAAAAAATGTGCAGAAAAGGGAACACTTCTGCCTTCTTGGCAGGAAAATAAATCAATATGGACGCAATTGATACGTAATTGAAGATGGTATGAATTTTGTTCAAGAAATAAAAAAATAAAACCACTATATAATCAAACTATAGCATGATTTTATATCTATCCAAAATAAACATGATCAATACACAAAAGATACCTGTACTTTTATGTTTATTGAAATACTACTTGATGTAGCCAAAACACTGGGTCAACTAAATAGATTATATTTCCTTTAAAAAAATCCTTTTTTCACCAGGCAGTGGTGGCACATGCCTTTAACACCATCACTTGGGAGGCAGAGGCAGATGGATCTTTGTGAGTTCAAGACCAGCCTACTCTACACAGAAAATTCTAGGACACAGAGAAACACTGTCTTGAAAAACCAGATAGTAATAGTAATAGTAATAGTAATAGTAATAGTAATAGTAATAGTAATAGTAATAGTAATAGTAATAGTAATAGTAATAGTAATAGTAATAGTAATAATAATAATAATATTAATATTAATGTTTTTCTGATAATTTCATACATGAGTTCAAGGCATTTTGGTTACATCCATTTCTCCCTGCCTTCCCTTCTATTTCTCCCATATTTCTCCATACATACTCTTTCAAATTTATGTCCTATCATCTATCTATCTATCTATCTATCTATCTATCTATCTATCCTTCTATCATCTATCTATATATAAGGCTAAGTATTTAGAAGGCAGTTGGATACTAAGAAAATAGACTTTTAAAAATATAAATAGCCATAGATAAGGTGCTTATTTATAATCCAATTTTATAATCCTAAAACTTACTTATTAGCTTGGAACAGAAAGATCCTAATTCTGAGGCTGTTGTGCTCGGAAATGTTCATAAACTCCCAAAGACCACCAAGAAACTGATTTCAATGTAATTGCATTAGGGTCTCTTTATTCAAGCTGGAGTTTGGGATACCCACCAACCCTGACACAGCAGGAAGTTAGAGTCCTGAACCTAGTTTTAGGCAATAATTCATAGAGGCAGTGGGGGGGTGGTATCTAGCCTGCTACTCATCTGATTGGAGGGGCCATTGTGGCCTTTAACAGAATTGGGTGGTGCAGGAAGCTAAACCATAAACTTAACTTCTGTTTTTCTCCTGATTGGTAGTTTTTAGGAAGTGAATTGCAAGAAGCATGATTGTAACCTGGGGGTGCAGATTTGTTAGGGAAACTGGAAACTAGTGCTAGACACAGGTCTTGTTGGGTGGGGGGCAAACTGGAAACCCGTGCTAGATGCAGGTCTTGTTAAGGGGCAGTAACCTAGAAACTGGTGCTAGGTACTGGCCTGTTAACTTGAGTTCAATCTTAGATCAGATTCTCTAAGATGGAGTCTGAACCCAAAAGATCTGTTCTCTCAAGGCCAGTCTGGACTATATAGTGAGACCATTTCTTAAAAAGAGATAATAAAAAGTCTTATAGCTAAGAGGGTTTGTGAGAAACAAACAAACAAACAAACAAACAAAGCCAAACTCGTAATTTGTAAAGTTGATTTGAGAGCATTCATCATGTTATCAATGCAAATGTCCTCCCTTTATTAGATAGACATGTTACAATTTAAGGACTGCAAAAGGATATAGTATACATACCACATTCTAGACCTTAAATTTCCACCTAGATCCATAAGAGAATGCTATGTATAAAGAATTAAGGGATGTCTTAGTTACTTTTATATTATAAAAGTACTTATAAAAGAACTTAATTTAAAGCTCACCCTTTCTAAGTGTTAGAGTCTATGACTATCATGGAGAACATGGCAGTTGGCAGGAAGTTAGCCACAGGGCTAGAGCAGTAGCTGAGAGCTTACATCTAAATCCACACATAGGAGGCATTGAGGTAACTGAGGATAGAATGAATTTTTTTTTAAACTTCAAAGCCCATCCCAAGTAACATTCTTCCTTCAACAAGGTCACACCTCTTAATCCTTCCCAAACAGTTCCATTAACTAGAGACCAAATATTCAAATACAAGAGCTTATTGAGGCCATTCTTATTCAAACTACCACATGAAATGAATGGATATATTTGTTAGCAAATCATGGCCAGAGGGCAGACTATAGTACTGCCATGAACTGTTACTCATCTCTTGTGCATAAGGAGTCTACAACCTTTCTCCACTAATCCTGGGGTTCTTTGCATCTGCTTTGCCTCTACAATATCATTAAAGTGACAATATGGCAATTTTCAGGCTTAGGTATTAAAAGGGAGCAGTTTCTGCTGCTGATTCTTGGAACCCATTCTCTGGGACCCAACTCAAATGCCTAAAGATGACTGTGATGCAGATGTCCTCAGTGCTTCAGTTGTTCCAAGTGAATCTTAAATAACATTAGAGAAGAGAGTGAAGCCATTTTAGATTCTCCAAAGCAAACCTTCCACCAGAAAAATGCCACTAAGTATCTTAGTGAATACATGGAGCAGAGGGAATGCCTAACTAACCTTCACAGTTTTCACTCATGAATTCAAGAGGTAGCTAAAACTTATTTTTTAATAAGCTTGCATTTTTGTGTAAATTATTGAACAGCAACACCCAACAAGTATATCCTTTTTCAACCCATTCTCAGCACACCAGTGAAGCTAAGGATTAGATTATAATTTGCATTTCGACCTTCCTTGGTCTCAAAAGAGGTGAAATTCTGAAGTTCTTACAGTGGCCTTCAAGGCCTGATAAGCCTGATTAATCAGGCTTCTACTATTGTCTACCTTTACTCTTTCTAATTTCAACTTTGCTTACCATCTCCCGAAATACTTGCTATCTGCTGTTGTAGAAAATATTTGACATGTTATTGCTTAAGACAGTCTCCTATGCCAAGAATACTCTTCTCTATCACCACTTTCTAACTTCTTTACTATTATTAGGTATCCCCATGAGACTCATCTTAATGATGCCTACTTTGGTTTCTTCTTAAAGCTAGTATTTATTTGTATTCCCTAGCATGTCTACTCCTAGCCCTCTGGATCCTATTTAGGCTATTTTTTATTCTCTCTCTCTCTCTCTCTCTCTCTCTCTCTCTCTCTCTCTCTCTCTCTCTCTCTCTGTGTGTGTGTGTGTGTGTGTGTATGTATGTGTATCATACCTGGGTATAGATATAAATGCACATGTAGATCCTTACATGTGGATGCAGGAGGACAACCTCAGGAATCATCTCTTAGGATGCATCCACTTTGTTTTTTGAGACAGGGTCTCTCACTGGCCTGGAGCAGCTTGCCAAGTAGGGATTGGAGCATGAACCATCATAGACATCACCTTTTTATGTGTATCCTGGAGCTCAAACTTAGTCCCCCTGCTTGTGATGCAAACTCATAGTGATGTTGTCTCACCAGCCTCCATCTTAAACTATTTTGACTCTTCTCACAGGTTTGCTCTTGTACTGTGTTATAATTTTCAAGCACATGATAGTGATAAAGTGCCCATTGTCTTCATCAGAATGAAAGGTCCTAAGGGACAACACCTTTATCTACTTACTCCCTGATGAATCTCACAGGTTTGGCATACACTGAGGGCTAAATATCTGCTGAAGCCTTGAAGGAAAGAGGTTGCTTTGAAATTTGCTTTTATTGTAATACTTAGTAGGTTTGGGGTCTCAAGAATGACAACCACTTCAGTTCTAGAAAGAAAAAAAGTATTAAATTAGCTCACCAGAAATTTCTGAATATAAAAATATCTTCACCCTATTCCATTTGGTTATGGACACATCAGTCAAGATGCTAAATCCTAAGAAGAAACACATCTTCATAATACAGTCCAGTCACCACCACCATCGTCCTCACAGTCCTCCCATCACATTATTATTATTGCTGCTATCCTCATCATCATTTAGCAAGTGCCAACTTCATTGATGCACTATTTTGTGACACAATATCTATGGCTGTCTCAACTCATTTTCAACTATTATTTATGTAACAGTTTCTTTTCTGAGCCATATTACCCTTCCATCTTCCCTAATTAACTGAACACTTTTCAAAAATGGGTACTTAATTATGCTGAATTATGACAAATGGTCTTTTTTTTTATATTCTCTAAGGCTTGTAGCTCTGATAATACAAACTGACTATTTTTTAGAAGACTAAAACATCTCATTTTTCTATAGTAAACTTTTTTATCATGATATGTAAATCTTTTAATTAATTGTTGAACTCAGTTGTTTTGGTTTTTGCTTTGTTTTGTTTTTGTTTTTTAACTTGGTCACAGGTACTTTATATTATTTTAGAGTGTCTCTCTGGGATGGTGCTTCTGAATGAGATCAATATTTGAATTGGTGGATTGAGAAGAGTAAACATCCTGCTTTCATTGAAGCAGATGCTCAATGTGCTGTTTGATCTCCTAGATTATACTCAGATTCCTGTAACTTCATACTGAAATCTTTCTACTCCATTGCTTCTTTATTTCTGCTTCAGGATATTTTGGGGTTTTGTGTGTCAGTATATATAAAATGTCTTCAGTTTTCTCATATTCACTATTTCCTTGGCAATATGAAGTAAATTATGAATCCTAAGAATTCTGAATACTGGATAGACTCATTAAAATATGAAGAAAACAGCCAAATTGTAAGTTCAATTAACCAAAACAATATGCAAACTGTACAAAACTTTGATTTATCTGTGGTTATTTTTTCTTTAAACAAGGTTTCCATCGACAGACCTGACATTCATGTGGGTCAAAATGGGGTCCCAAGTCCGGCCTGCCACAGGACTAGGGTCACTCCTGAAGGCTGAGGCGAGAGATTTGACTGCACCTAGGACCCCTTGCCTCCACAGGAGGGCTTTGAGAAACCGCAGAACCCCACTCCAGGGGTGGGGAAGGTGTAGTCTGAGGTCCCTGCAGAACTGCCAGGAACTGGCTTAGAGGTCCCGGCCCACATAGAGGCTGAGACCCGCATGTTCTCACTTTGGATACAACAGCTGCTGCTGAGTGCTGTAGAAAAGCTGAGAACAGAATGTGGGCCTCCGGGCAGGCATTTATTGTAGAAAGGCAGAGAGAGGGAGAATAGAGAAGTAAGGCTGGCCATGGCCACGTGGAGAGAGGGAGAAGTGGGTGGGGAGAGAGGGGAAGCAAGAGGACAAGAGTAAGACAGGCAGGAGTAATAGAGTAAGAGAGGGAGGAGGGGACAAACAGCCCCTTTTATAGTGAGCATGCCTACCCGGGTGCAGCCAGGTAATTGTGGGAAGGAGCATTCCTGGCTGTTGCCAGGTAACTGTGGGGGTGGAGTCGAGACAGAATACCAAGAGCCTGGAGTGTTGCCTACATGACTGATGGCCACACACTTCTGTGTGGGGGAGGGCTATGGGAGGCTGTAGCTGCTGCATCAGGAGCCAGGGGCCCAAGGGATGTGGCCAAACACCTACCAGGTCACCAGATTCAATACCTGTGCTTGACTGGGGACCAAGAGACCTGTGCACAGCTCACCGCCCCACACATTCATAGATCAGATCCATTTCTACCTTTTTTTGTGTAGTTTATTATTGCTGGGGAAAAGGACTTCTGCTGATTGATTCTCCGTTTGAAGAATTTGTTTTGGCTTGAATATAAACTGTCCTCAACAGGTTCCTGTGTTAAAACTTAGGTCTCCTAATATATTGTTTGAGAAATTTCTAGAAATTAGAGCCTAACTGGAACAAGTGGGTCACTAGGGTAGGTCTGGGATTTTTCTGCGGTCCTCTTTTTGTCACCTCTCTCTGATTCTTGGCCATAATGAAGCAAGGAGCTTTCTCTTCCTCAAGGTCCACCACTATGAAATCCTGTCTCACTCTTCACCAGAATGAATAGTGACAAGGAGAGCAAAAGACCTCTGCAAACACCTGCTTCCCGAGAACCTTTAGGGACATCTGAAAATCAGTCTGCCTGAACTGTCTACAACCTGGCGTTTGCTGATTGCAGCCTCCAGTGAAATGGTAAGGTTGATAATGCTGTTTGATATAGACAGAAGGCACTTCCTGTGTTATCTCATGATAGCCTCTTTTGATACAAGCAGTAAAATGGCTCTTGTATTAAGGACAGCATCCTGCTCTACAGCCTTAATAAGAACAGACCAATCTAAAAGGAAGGCAGTGAAACGATACACCTGAGCATGTGACAACAAAATGGGAAGAGTAACTGTCTCCTATAAGAACTACAGGCTGCTGAGATGGCTCCAAGTGAGAGGTACTTGCTGTTTGATGACTTGGGTCACATGGTGAAAGAGAATCTCTGGGACTGGTCCTCTGACCTGCACACATATACTATTGCACTTGAACATCTCCTTACCCCACTGCTACATAATACCGCATAATAAAATACATGTAATGAATTATATGCTTTCAGAATTATATGCTCTGTTAAAGGCTTTAACAGAGAGATGCTTTGATACTCAGAATAAATCGATATGGTCTATTTTGTAATGGAAAAAGGAAAGGGGGAAGAACCAGATGGGAAGGGAGGTAGGGAGGAACTGGGAAGAGTAAAAAAGCAGAAACCATAATCAGGATATATTGTATGAAAAAGATCTCTTTTCAATGAAATTAAAATTAAATTAAATTAAAAAGAAGTGAAAAGTCTTTCAGTTGAATAATATCTTCACACCCTTGAGTGTGACATGACTTTGATTCAGCCAGTCCCTCTCTCCTTTCCTCCTCCACTCCCAATCCCTCAGATATTTTTTGGTTACTGCTTCAAGATTTTTGCCTTCATTGTTTCTATATATTTGGAGCTTCCACTTTGGAATGGATGGGCTGAGTGGATGGGGCACTGAAGAGGACCAAAGGAAAGAGGAAAGAAGGGTGTGCCACTGGGATCTGCATAGGCCCCTGGGAATGGGCAGAGAGGAAGAAGAGGCCATAGCAGGTGGTCTGATATAGAGCTGGAGCTGAAACTAGGGCATTGGGTTAGAAGGAGAGGAGAGAGTAAAGATCTGAAGATCATCTACCTGCTTCTCGGGACAGCTTCTTTTCCTGGTTAGCGTGTCCTGTGGGTACCCAGGGAATGCTCACAGAAGTTGGTGGCTGAGATAAAAGGATGGGGTGTCAATAAAGGCTGTAGGAGATCATCTGTGTGCTCTTCTGAGAATGGGGACAATGGAGAAGGGGAGTGGTTTGCCATAGAGCTGGAAATGAGATTGGGGGTTGGATTGGATTTGGAGGTGAGGAAGGAGAATGGATGTCTGAAGATTGCTTACTTTACCAGCAAGGGTGGTCTGCAGGTTTCCAGGGATTGAAAGACTGTTTTGTCAAGAGAGAGAGGGAAAGAACATGTGGGGTTGGCTAGGTAGGGAGGTGTGAAAGTATAAATACATATATGGCTCTTCTTCTAGACATCAGTAGGGAAGAGTTTCTATTCATTCAGCTGCTCAAGCACTCGGTAGCTGCTACAGACATGATCTAAGGGTTTCAAGCTAGTGTTCATGTTGACAGAAGACTGAGGTATTATCTATATGCTACTGGTTTTGCAGAATAAAAGAATTAACAGATTATGGAGCCTTCCAATCAGATTTCAAAGGAAGACCCATAAAGTTAGTCAGTGTGTTACAGGGTCAGGTCTCCCGGTCTATATCCCTAGAAGATAATTATTTACATACAAACACAGAAGACTTTTGGTCTGGTATTCAACCATAGTGACACCCTCCAGTGTACTAACAACAGTGGAGGTATTAAGAAATGTGGTGGTTATCTTGTCATTTCTAAGGAATTTACAGCTCTATTACAGCTCAACTGTAGAGTTCAGGAGTTATCTTTATATCATTTGTTTTTTCCATTTATACCAAATTCTACTCTTTTAAGTTTTTCTTGATTATTCTTTCCAGATCTGAAATTTTTATTCAGACATATATGATACATTCTCCTTTTCTCTTAGTAAACCCATCCATATTTATTGTGTTCCTGCTACATCTCAGGACTACAAAAAGATACATGGGAGCATTGTGACCTTATTGGAGTTCAACAACTTCCTTATCAAGGAGGTCATCTGGTTGGGAAAATGATACAGCTTTCTTCCTCAGCAAGCCCAGAGAAGTCTTCTCTGTACAAACACTAAAGGTACCTCTGATAGCCTCTGACTCTTTCAGGGCACAGTATCCATACAAGGTACATCCTACGTTTGCTGCTCGGTGGATAAATTACAGAGATATTACAGCCTTCTAGTCCAGTCCCTGACTCAGTGAATCTTACCAAAATAAGAAGAGGCCACGGACTTGAAATGGTCATTTTATGATCCCAATTTTTTTTTAAAGTAGAAAGAACACTTATTTAAAGTGATTTTCAAAAATTTTTCAAAGCATCATGAATTGTTTCTGATGACAAACATACATTTTTCCCCATTAATTTACAGCCCAATTGAAGGCCCTCTTTTCTTTCCTCCCAATCCAACCCTCACAATCCCTCTTCTCATCCTCTCCTCCGAGATGGGGCCCCGTCTGGTACCATGAAGCCACAGCAGGACTAAGCATATCCTCTCCCATTGAGGCCAGACAAGGCAGCCCAGTTACGGGAAGAAGATATGATCTCAACTTTTAAGTGAAAATTCAGAAATTTATTATGTGCCACATACATTCATATTTACACAAGTCTTCATGTTTGGCATTCTACAACGTGTCTGCTGTTGGTGCTATAAAATTACTTCTACTTTCCATAGGCTTGTAATTATCATTATACCGGAACAGGGTCAAAACAGAAGCCATCCTTATATGACCCTCACTCTATTAAAATCCTTACGTTACTTCATCACTTCCTGTATTAGTGACTGCAGTTTCCGTTATTTTATGGTCTTCCTCAATCCTCTCCTTTGTAGCACTAAGTGAGTACTGAAGGCAGCTTGGCAATCCATCGACTATTTAATGGAAATGCGTCATATGTTAATTTTCCGTTAGCTTAATTTTCCTTATGTGATGAACCAGAAAATCAGATAATGGCCTTGGAGATTATACCTGTTATCACTGAAGGGAGCAGTTAGCTGTTCCATCTCTTATGTGTCTCTTCAAACTTAATTCGTAGTTATAAACAGATAGCTACATTTGTAATGTGATTAAGTTGTGAATTAGTACCCTTAATAGCTAAGCTTTACAATTGAAGATTTTATTTGTTCAATTTGTAAACTAAATATTATTTTACATTTATTTCAAGTTCATGAATAGGTTTATATTTATTGTGGTTTTATATCTGCTTTTATGCCTTGCTTGTCAGAGATTTGTTTTGAAATTTGTACAAAGAGAAATTATAAATAGATCAATATAAAAGGTGTAGTCATGTGTAACTATTTGATTTCTGTGTTAATAAATGTTATAATAGGTTTTTTTTGAGTTCTGAATGCCATTTATTTTTTTTAAGATGATGTGATATTCAATGTTGCATATTTTCTGGTTTATCATACAACATTTTAATATTGTAATATATCCAATCAATACTGAAATGTACATTGTTAAAATTTAATAATTCTTGAATTAAAAATGTAAACCCACAGTTTTAGTACTGCATCATTTAGGAAACTGAATATTGGCTTTTGCGTTGAAGGGTTAATTACAGTATTTTATCTTATAAGCATCAAGGACAGTGCTATCATTTCCATATCTGTTTCTAATTGATAGCTCTTCTTATTTCAGCTTAGAAAGTTTATTTACCTGATTTGGTTTTTTAAGACAACGCTTACATATTGCATATGCAGCAAACAACCATCACATAAAATAATTAAAAGTAGTTTCTATCACATTTATATATTTTACACCTATGTCTATCACACTGTTAAAATTTCACTTTGAGCTGTCATAGATTACTAACAGAAAGTAAAATACAGGTAGATTATATAATAATTATTAAATTACTGATCTCACAAAAATCAACTCAAGTAAACTAAGAAGAATTTTCTACGTGTCATATTCTACATGAAATGTCCAGTTGAATAGCTCACTAGTTACGATTGGAAATGGAGACAAGTAGCTGGAGAGTGACTTGGTAACGTCCAGACATCAGGCTACATGTTAGATATAGAATGCAAAACTAGCATGTAGGCAATCTTGGCAACATTCTGCAGTGAGTATGTTAGCAGAGAAATTGTTGAATGTGCCTTGGAGAGTTTTCAATATGTCTTCCCTCCCATGTCAGCACACTCTCTGGTGTGCTAGCCTCTGTGATGCTTATTTTAGTGTGCAGGGTGCAATATATGGCCATATAAATAACCAGTATGAAAGCTAGGAACACAAAGAGGAAATATGGTTATCATTACACAATAGCCCTACTCTGTCCTTCTACATGAGCACAATGTTCAGTTGCAATCTGGTCGAAAGCATTATTTGCAAGGTCTCTGTATGTCTAAACTATGGCTTAGATTATTACACATTTTCATCCCCCACATTTTCTTAAAACAAACTTTTCTGAGCTGGAGAGGAGGCTCAGTGTTTAAATTACTGCCTATTTTTTCATATCTGCTCCCTCCACACCTACATGGCTCAGAAACATCTGTAACTCCAGTCCAGGGGATCTGTTGCCCTCTTCTGATCTCTGTGAGCATTGCATGCAGATGGTTCAAAGACATGCATGCAGACAAAACACCCATTCACATAGTGAGTGTAAGGTGGAATCTCAGAGTCATTTTGATTTACATTTCCTCAATAACTAAGAACACTGAACATTTTAAGTGTTTCTTGGCCATTAGAGATTCCTCTGTTGAGAACTCTCTGTTTAGCTCTGTACCCCATTTTTAAGTTGAATTATTTGGGTTGTTGGTGTTAACTTCTTGAGTTCTTTATATATTTTGGGTGTTAGTCCTCTGCCAGATGTAGCGTTGGTGAAGATCTTTTCTCAATCTGTAAGATGCCACTTGGTCTTATTGACAGTGTTCTTTGCATCACAGAAGCTCCTTAACTTCATGAGGTCCCATTTATTAGTTGTTGAACTTAGTGCCTGAGCTAAGGGTGTTCTGTTTTGGAAGTTGTCTCCTGTTCTAATAAGTTCAAGGCTATACCCCCACTTTCTTCTCTATAGATTTAATGTATCTAGTTTTATATAGACCCCACATAGATCTGTAAAAGAAGCAAGATATTTTTATTTGGAGCTAAAAGATAGCACAGATTAAAGAAAAATACACCATTAAGATTGACAGTAGGAAACATGAATGTGGATTCGGATATTTTTCAGGGCTTCCATTTATTAGGTTCAAGAGGAGGAGGCTGGTTGCTAAGTGATACAGTTTGAATGGCTGGCTACTTTGATTGAAAGATGTAATTTTTCACAACACATCCTATTTTAAACATATATATGCCCACTTTGCATAGGCCTAAGTTGATAAATAGGAGAGTACATATCCTATTTATCCTTAACTATTACTTGAAGACTGAGTTTCCCTTGCTGTATCCAAAACGACTTTAGGTTAGAATGGATCTTCTACACTTCATTTCAAGCAACGTTGAGAATACACTCACTAGGCAGTGTCTAAAGTTGATCATCACTAAGAGCATGGACACTTAAGCCATTGCTCAGAGTTTGGAGTGAGTGTAGCCCAATGTAGCTGGAGGGTTGAGGGGTTGAAAACAGAAGCCTCTTGCACTGTTTTGAGAGGGGTGTGTATGCATAATATGTAAAGGTTAAAAAAAACCCTAAGCTGCCAAGTGCATATTACAAGGTGTGTGTGTGTGTGTGTGTGTGTGTGTGTGTGTGTGTGTGTGTGTGTGTTTACATAACACCAAACCAAGTGAGGACCTCAAAGGCATTAAATTATCTCCTAGGCTTGCTCACCTCAAGACTGATATAGCTCATATCTTAAGAACCATGAATGGGATTTTTTTTTCAACCTTTATACATGTTCTTTTCACATGGTATCCCGAGCTTTTGTCCCCGCTGGCAAGAACACACTCAGGACAACCGGAATCTTCTGCGGCAAAGCTTTATTGCTTACTTCTCAGGAAGATCCCGACCCCAGAAAATGGAGTCCCTTATATAGCACTCAGCCATGACGTTTCAGCACCTGATGTGGCGTGACAGCTCTTGATTCCTTGCTCGCTCATCACACCACTATTACACCCCGAGAATGGGCAGTGACTAGGAGTGAGTTCACTCTCGCACTTGCGCACAAGGCTTGTTTACTAGTTTGTCACAGTGGAGGCCAGCGCCATCTTATAATGGTGATTGCTCGCGGCACGCGCACGGCTCTCCACAGCGATTGCTCGCTGCTCGCTGCACGGCTTTCCACAACATGGAATAGTAAGTCTTTCTTGGTCAGAATGTAACAGATATGGCCTTCCTTTTTTTTTTTTTTTTTTTTTTTTTTTTGAGACAGGGTTTCTCTGTATAGCCCTGGCTATCCTGGAACTCACTCTGTAGACCAGGCTGGCCTCGAACTCAGAAATCTGCCTGCCTCTGCCTCCCGAGTGCTGGGATTAAAGGCGTGGCCACCTCGCCTGGCTGATGGCCTTCCTTTGTAAAAAGTAGTTCTCTTTAAAAAAAAAAAAAAAACAAACAAAAACCTTTTTATTGCTTAAAGAAAATTTTTTTCTTTGTGGGTTTCACATCATGTATACAAGTCCCACTCATTTCTGTGTCCATTCAAATCTGCCCTTTGTCCTTGCAACCTCCCCCCAAATAAAATACACACATTCAGAGCAACACCACCACCACCAATAACAAGAAAGCATAGAAAACACCTCCTTGTGGAAGCTGCAGCGTGTCACAGTGTGTCCCACAGTATACCCTCTGTCCATACTTCTTCACTTGTTCATTACAGTGAGTCACTGGTTCAGTTCGAGATCTCTGGCTTCTGCGACACCATCAATATTGGATCCTGATTGGGACTCCTCTCGGTGATCCTGTTGTTGCCCTGTGTCGTGGACATCCTGCATCTTTGGAACAGTGGGACTGGCCCTTTCATGCATCTCGACTGTTCACTGATGATATAAATTTGGGGGTGGGCCAATTCAGAGCCCTGGAGCTGGGGCTGGGTAGTAGTTGAACTAGTCACCCCACTGGCTCTCCCTTATCTACACCACCAGAGCTCTCCAGTGCTGCTCTGGCTAGGCCATCCAATGCAGACACCTGCAGCTCACCCACACCCATGCCTCCAAGGTGCTGCCCAATCCAGGTAAGAGACCTATTCTCCCAAGTGCTGTCATAGTGGGCCAGCTCTTCTGCACTCATACACTTTGGACTCGTGATGTGTAGGGCCCACTCTCTGGTCTCCTGAGTGCTATAGCCAGTGAGAACGCAGGGCTAGCTCTCTGGATTTCATGACCCCAGGTCCAGGTCTCCACTGAATACTGCAGGTGGTGGTGGTGGTGATGGTGGTGGTGGTGGTGATGGTGGTGGTGGGGATGGTGGTGATGGTGATGGTGGTGGTGGTGATGGTGGTGGTGGTGATAATGGTGATGGTGATGGTGGTGGTGGTGATGGTGGTGGTGGTGATGGTGGTGATGGTGATGGTGGTGGTGGTGATGGTGGTGGTGGTGATGGTGGTGATGGTGATGGTGGTGGTGGTGATGGTGGTAATGGTGGTGGTACTGGGGTCCTATCATTTCCATACCCACACCACCTCAAGCCAGACTAGTAGCAAGTGCTGGGGCTATCTCTCCTGTACTCTCACCCTTGGGGGCTGGCTCACCTGCACCCCCCCTCACGACCAGCCCTTCTGTGCTGCCCAGACAGGTGCAGGGGTCACTCTCCCTGAGTGTAGCACCCTGCCTGCAAGGGACAGGGCCAACCTACCCTCCCTAATGTCCCTGGGGTCAACTTTCCTGACTGCCTCAGGTGTAAGGGGCAAAGGGGCAGAGGGCATCCTCTCCTCCTCCCACCCATGCCATGCTACAGCAGATGAGTGGCTAGATAAGCTCTCCCACATTCATGCCCTTGGGGTCAGCTCACCCCTACCCTTACTCCCAGGGACAGCTCTACTATGGTGCCTGGGTGAGGCATAGAGGCTGTTCTCCCTACTGCTTCATAGTGCTGGTGAGAGTTGGTGTCAGTTTTCCAGAACACCAAATCCAGTGGTGGGGCAGGGCCAGTCATGCACAGCCCCTCCCTGGACATTTATGTGGTCCTTAGCACTGCCTGCACCAGGGACATCCCCATGTTCTCTAGTGGTAACATAAGCTATGGACATCAACACTGACCCCTGAAGCTGTATAGCTACAGACCCAGACATGGCTCTTAGCAGTAGCTCTGACTGGGACCTCACCATAGTCCTAGGTGACAGGGCTGGCCACTCACAACAGGCCTCCACCTCCACCATGGAAGTCCAGTTACATCTCTCTTCATAAAGCGGACGCCACTCTACTCTTTCTTTCCAATCTGACCATCACATACTCTCAAATTGTGGTGGCTCCTGCTGCAGGTTGGCCACAGGACTGGTGGGCTCCTGGATGACATCCACCATCTGTGCTGTATGGCATGGAGGCAAGCAAACGTCTCTAGCCCCCTGACGCTGTGTGCAGCATCTGTGGGCAGGTCTGTGGGTGGTATAGTGGTCCTCGGGTCTCTATCTTCCTCCTCTTGCTCTGTGCTGCCTGGATATGATTTGATTTGATTTTTATGAGTCCTAGACATAAGAAGGCTTTGGCCATTAAGCCAAGCATCAAGCTAGGATGAACAAAGGTCTATCATCTGCTCTGCCCCTGGGAAGTAGTTACCTTTATTGAGACAATTTCCTCAGTTTAACCATTTTAAGTGTACAATTATATAATTACTTACGTGCCAACATTATTTGACCATCACCACTATGTAAACCATATGGTACCATAGAAGAGTAACTCCTAATGTCTCCCCACTTCTTGTCCTGACAGTAACATTGATCTACCTTTTTGTCTGTATGGATTTGCTTGCTCTGATTATTTCCTGTGAGTGTAATAATATGTTGCTTTTGTATGTAAATTCTTTCAGTTTGCACAATGTTCTTAAAGATCACATACTATTATATCATATATTAGTACTTCATTTTTTTATCGTTGAATACTACTCCCTTGGGTTTTTTTTTTAAGTTTTATTTATTTTTTATATATAAGTACACCGTAGCTGTCTTCAGACACACCAGAAGAGGGCATCCGATCCCATTATAGATGGTTGTGAGCCACCATGTGGTTGTTGGCATTGAACTCAGGACTTCTGGAAGAGCAGCCAGTGCTCTTAACTGCTGATCCATCTCTCCAGCCCCCTCTCTTAGATGTTTTGCCATGTCAAATTTCTTTTTTTTTCTGTCTCACAGAATTTTACATTAATTTATTTCTTCATCTCAGTGTCATCTATGCTTAATATGTTATGATAATGAAGTAAAATATCCTGTTTGGTGATTGTTTATATATATAAATATATATAAATAAATAAATAAATATAAACAATATATATATATACACACAATTTCTTATTGGTTATTTTATTTACATTTCAAATGTTATTCCCCTTTCTGGTTTCCCCTCTGCAAGCCCCCTACCCCACCCTCCCTCCCCCTGCTTCTATGAGGGAGCTCCCTCAGCCATCCATCCACTCCTGCCTCACCTCCCTAGCGTTCTCCTCCATTGGGGTATTGAGTCTCCACAGGACCAAGGGTCTCCCCTCCCATTGATGCCAGATAAGGCCATTCTTTGCTACATATGCAGACATGTATCCCTCCATGTGTACTCTTTGGTTAGTGGTTTAGTCTCTGTTATCTAACAACTCATAAGGCATTGGTATTTCATCACCTTTCGGAGTACTATCTATAATGCCATACTGAACATTTTTACTTGAGTTTCCATTTGCTTGAGCAGAATGAGCATCTAGGAACGAAATTACTGGACCATGTGTTCAACTTTTTTTTTCATCTGTTTTATCTTTCTACCAGCAGTGGAGAACAATTCCAATTATTTCACAACTCACCAACAATTATTTCTTGTGTTTTGTATTTATGATTGTAGCAGCCCTCATGGTTTAAAGTGGTACCTCACTGTGGGTTTGATTTGAATTCTCCTAATCTGAATGGTGTTCAGCATCTCTTTACAACATTGTTAGTTATATATATGTATATTAAACAAATATCTGCTTAAACATTTCTCTCATTCGTAGAACAGTTTTGAAATTTTTCTTAGTTCCCTGAAAATGTTATACAATGTGTTTTATTCATATTAATCCCCCTTCACATTTGCTTCTCCTTCTCTACTCTCCCAACTTTACATCCACTTCTTTTGCTCATTGTAAAAATTAGGCTATTTTGATTGTATTACCATAAAGGTTTTTTATGTATTATGAATATTAGAACCTTATGGGATATTTTAAAATATTTTCCTATTGAGTACACTGATTTGTCTGAGTGTCTGGTAGTCTTCAGGTGTACATATTCTGAAGGAATTTGATTGGTCTCGTTATTTATTTATTTATTTATTTATTTATTTATTTATTTATTTATTATTTAAGCTGCTTCCATCTCATTGTATTTAAGGAGCTTGGGCCAAATCCAAAGCCAGGGATATGCATGCTAAGGTCTCCAAGAGCTGTACAGTTACAGATCTTATTCCTAGATCTCTAGTCTAACTTGATTTTTGTGTATTGCACGAAGTAGGAGTCTATAGTCACTCTTTTATGTTTCAGCAATATTAATTGAAATGCTTTTCTTTTCTCATTAATATTTCTGCCCTTCCTCCCTCCCCCCAAAAAAGTGTGTTTTCCAGAGGAACAGAACCAATAGCATTCACAGTTATAAGAAGGTTCATTGGATTATCATATGTAATTATATGCAGAGATAAATCCACAATGGCCAACTGCAGGCTGAAACAAGTATCAGTTTAGCTCAAGAAGCTGGAAGCCTCAGAATAAAGAAAAGAGGCCAAAAGTGTCTTGGCAGTCTGAAGCTGCAGACCTGGAATTCTGCTAGAGAGGCATGGTGGAAGTTCATGTTCAAAGGCGGACACAGTGATGGACCCTATGGACAATAATCTGCAAGAAATGTCATGGATAAAGAATGATTATATCCTGGCCTGTACGGAACCCACTTTCTGGTTGTGAGATGGAATGTTGGGATGCTTCATGGCTTGGGCTGAGGCTTCTTTAACTGTTGTTTTACTTTTTCTTGATCCCCAAATGAAAGACAGAGGAGACACCAGTACATAAAATAATGGAGGACAGATTGGCTTTGGTTCCATGATTGATACCACCTACAGTTTCAAGTAACACTGGGGATCTTGAAACACATCCCCATGGAAATGAAGGTATTGGAATCACACCCATGCTCATCCAGAATGATGGTAGACATGCCCCTGTAGAGTAGCATCAATTCTTCAAACTTTAGATGCATTTTACTACTGAAGCCTTGTCGTGGGATTTTTAATGTTGGAGGATTATTGATCACTGATTTAATACCTTTACTTTCACTTGCCTATTTATGGTTCCTAATTTTGAAGAGAAGCACAAAGAATCTCAATGGTGTTTTATAAGAGAGACAATTTATTTTAAAAATACAGCCAAAAATTTGTTTAGGGCCTTATAAGGTATTAGTTTGCATTTTCATTGATCAGTTCAATTGGAAAATTGCCAAATATTCACTTAGTGTCTATATGACTCACATACACAAACACAGCTCCTGGATATCAAGTAGGTTGTATTTTAAAATTAAAGGAGAAATTGTAGTCATTTTCTGAACCTTTTTGTCATTGTTGAGTGACCTGAGTGGATAGAGCCCTGCTGGGAACACAAAGAGGACTCCTGTTACAGAACACCCTGGAGTGTGTCTCTGGAAAGGTAGCATACTGTACACTTGAGCACTAAAGAGAAAAGCCCTACACACGAAGCAGGCTGGGAGGCTTTCAGAGGAGTAGGCAGAGAAGACTAATTATCCTAGGTAGGGAACATTGAGTGTGTGGGAAAGTGTGTGGCTACAGCCAATGTACAGCATCCAAAGGAAGCAGGTGAGATGAGCTTCGGGAGAAGTGAGGCTTTTTCCAGCAAGTGCTGCTGAAAAGGAAGCAGTCACAGAAGCGCAGCTTGAGCTGCCCTGGGAAAGGCTGCTCTCTCTGTTGGATTGTTGCTGTAATTGTCCCTTTAGTCAGCTGCCACTCTGGGTCTCATTTTGCTTTCTCTGTGTGGTTTCAGTTTAATGTTATTTCATGCTAAACTCAAAGGTGATGTCGCTTTCTAATCTCCCCAAAGAAGATACAGGGTTAGCTGCGATGAAGCAATGGAAACCAAGGCAGGATCCCTCTTTCTCCTGGAGGGCCTGTTTGTCCAAAGAACAGAGAATACAATAAGAAAAAAACAGTGAGTCAGCCAGGCAGTCGGATCCCAAATCTCCACATAGCCCCATTCTTCATAGAAAGCCCAACTTACTTTGAAACAAATACATGTTTTGTCATTTGGGAGTGAGATATTATTAAATTTCAGAAAATATTCGTTCCACTGCTGGGCATGAAGTGAGGAATTGTAAGTGATGCACATGCAAGTTTGAATGGTATCTTTTCCTCCAACCTCAATAGTTTAGAGGGATGTGAGACCTAAGTACCCAAAATACAGAGCAGTGTCTCTGTCTTCCAGCCACTGAAAAGGGTGCTCTTCAATCCTTGCATTATTTTGGGAATACATCTGACCCAGGCTGTGCAAAGACCAGGGAAGGGTACTCTGGGTTTTGTTCACTTCCACCCTATACTCAAGTCAAGGCTGACCAGGCAGGTACCTCGATTAAAGTCTCCTGAGAATTGATGGGGAAAAGTGATGTTGCTTGTCCCACTAGAGAGAAGAGCTGAGCTTTATAGGATCCTTCAGGAAGTTTTCAGTAGAGAAGTGGTCCTAGGTCTAGAACAAGGCAAGAGAGAACAAACGAAGGGGAAAGTGCTCCTTCGTTGACTGACAGCCAATGTGGAAGTGAACTGGGAGCAAGCTTCTGCCAAGACCGAGCGAAACACTTGGAAAAAAGGCAGCATCGCCTCCGCCCTCCTCCACCCTGCCATCTGTGCGGTACCTGTTCATCCAGTCCCCTCTCCACCATCGGGGGCTCTGGAGTTTGCCCAGCGGCCACAGGTTCCCCAGCCCCGCCCCGCCCCGCCCCGGGGCTCTGGGCTCTACACAGTGCTCCTTCAAGCCCGGCGACGTGCCGAGGTCCGGGCGGTGGGAAGGATGGCTAAGGTCCGGGAACTGGAGGAAGCTTTCGTGCAGGGGCAGCCTTCACCCCAACTTCCCTCCGAGATCGCGGAGGAGTGCTGCGCGCAGCTGCTTGGCAAGGGCTTGCTGGTCTACCCTGAGGACAGTGCTTACCTGGTGACCGGAGAAGCCACGGGCGCTAGGAGTAGTGGGGAGAAAGGCGGAGATCCTGGGCTGCAGGTGGGAGTTAAATCAGGTGAGTCCACTCGCCCGGCTGCGGTGCTGAGTCCTAAGGGTGTCCAAGAATAAAAAAGAAACACTCTGAATACGCATAAAGTAGGCTGCTCTTTCAGAACCATTTCATTTCACCAGAAACACTGTTAACTCTGAGGGTTTGCTCACCTCCTGCCTTGCTCCTCCTTGGGTGCAAAGCAAGGTGGGTGTGGAGGTCTCTGGACTGATCGCGTGTTCCCTTGTTCTTTGTCATTCCTTACACTCGCCCTCAGAAATGCAGTTAAACAACGGCAACTTTTCCTCGGAAGAAGAGGATGTGGACACCCAGGAGAGCAAGACCAAAGCAGCCGACCCACAGCTCTCTCAGAAGAAGAGCATCACCCAGATCATGAAGGATAAGAAGAAGCAGACGCAGCTCACCCTGCAGTGGTAAGCTGGTCCTGTCACCCGCACTGGCTGACGTCCACCAGCCCGTGTCTCTAAGACCCTGGCTTTCCTCAACTTGCTTCTCCTTAAAACTTCCACAAGTTTAAAAGACCCACGACAAATGCACCTGTTTTCTTGCACTGCGTATGCACACAGAGACCTATTCTGACCCTGATGAAAAGCTAAAGCCACAGGTTCTTCACATGTAAGCTGTGATGAATTTTTCTGTGATTGTTTGCTGAACATAAAATATATTTCTTTGATATTTTTATGTTTTCGAGATATGATCCTTCAGAACAGCGAAAAATGGAAGGCGTTTAACTCTCTGTTTTAATCCATAGGAGGGCAGGTACTGTGTCAGTCAAAACAGATGGATTGAGTTAAAAGTACAAAACAGAAAACAAAATCACTCAAGCAGGCATGATTAAATAATTTTCAGTTTTTACAGCATATTGCATACATGATTTAATATAGTAAAACACCACAGATTAACTTTTTTGCCCAAGTCTTTTAAAAATTGAGAAATAATCAGTAGGTCTTCTACATATGAAGTGTGTTTTATAATACTTTCTGCAAACGGAAAAGATATCTAAATAAGAACGTGTCATTAAGAACCGTTGCATAATGTGAAGCATTTGGGGGACAAGATTTTCCCCCAATTCCAAGTAATAAATAAAGACTAATTATTTACTGGTAAGTTATATTCTCTCTCTCTCTTTCTCTCTCTCTCTCTCCCCCCTATATTATTATCTAAGAATTAGAAAAATAAAATCTATAAATACTTGTAAACTGTATTTTTGTTTTAAACATTAAGTTCTAATTTTTATAGCCGGATGTTCTGAACGTATATGCTTGAACCCTTTCAATGTCTGAAATAGAAAATAAATATGCCTGTAAAGTTACATTTTAATAGATAAAGTTTGCTGTCATGATTATTACTTGAAAATACCCCAAAACTGTAAATAATTAAGAAGCTATCTGGAATATTTAGGAAACAACTACTGTCATCAGGATATTTGGAAAATAATGTTTAATTTTAAATTTACTTTAAAGGATTTTGAGTGATTACTCTCAGGTTTTCAATTCAAATTGAGTAATTGGAAACAATCTTGAGTGTTTCAAAATTCATACATACATATGTCTAGCTTAACTCAGAGTTTTGAAGGGAAAACAATAAATATAAAAATAACTATCCAAATAAATGCATAGTGGGTATTATATTCCTATCTTTAAACTGAAATTTTAAATAGCTGTTTCTTTCTCATAAGATTGTTCATTTTTGAAGACTATAGAGCACATTTTCCCAATCTTCTGAAGAAAAAGAATGTTGTAGATTTAAAAAAAAATACACCAAGTTCCTTGAATTTTGAGAAATTTGTGAGGCTGTAGAATTGTGGTTGGAGTGTTAAAAATTAGAACTGAAAATCAAAGTAAAAATGTGACTTATTAACTCCAGCTTTTATTGTCAGTTAGCTATTCAATTTTAGATAGGTAAATTTATTTGTTTTGAAATACTATATCCTAGTTGGTTTGGATCTTTTTAATTAAAAAAAAATAATTTAGTGTCTGAACCTTATGAAACAGGTTCCCTAGCTTTTATTTGGTGTGCATTGAGAGTATGTATCCAGCCAGGCAGTGGTGGCACACGCCTTTAATCCCAGCACTTGGGAAGCAGAGGCAGGCAGATTTTTGGGTTCAAGGCCAGCCTGGTCTACAGAGTGAGTTCCAGGACAGCCAGGGCTACACAGAGAAACCCTGTCTCGAAAAACAAACAAACAACCAGAAGAGAGAGAGAGGGAGGGAGGCAGGGAGGGAGGGAGAGAGAGAGAGAGAGAGAAAGAGAGAGAGAGAGAGAGAGAGAGAGAGAGAGAGAGAGAGAGAGAGAGAAGAGAGAATGTATCCAAAGTCTTAAAGAATAAGATGTATCCATTTTATTCTGACTAATACTGCATATTACATTGCTCTTATGTTGTAAATAATTATGTTTTATTAAACATGAAATTCATATAAGTACATTTTAGTAAAAGTAATTTACTGAAATTTTTGAAAAAAAGGGGAATAGAATCTAAAATCTTTGGTTTCTAGGTTGTCATTCAGATGATTGCAACACAGATTTTATTTATTACATTACGTGTAGTTGAAGTTAAGTGGAAATCTACCCAGATTTGCAAAGCTTATATAGTTAGATCTATACTATAGGGTTTGGATTGTAGGTTGTGTTTAGAGACATTTATATATATTGTCTCAGTTATATATGAAAATTTAGGTGAATATTGGTGTAATCGCAATAAAAAGGTGTAAGAGTAGAAAGATCATTTTCATTTCAGCTTCAGTGAAATGAGTTTACCATGGTATCTTTCCCAAACAAATACAGTACCTTTTGTTGTTCAGTAGTGTGTGGATAAAAGTAAGGGCCCATAAGCTTTGACAGGGTGAAGCCTAGTGGTTTTTCGAAGAGCTGAAGAGGTTCTTCTAAAAACACAGCATCTTTAATTTCACCATTCATAGTCCTAGATCAAAGAGTAAAGTACTGAACAGTGAAGATTTATACAGCAGTAAGACCTAGTATTTGAAACGATGGCCTGGAAGGAGTGGTTACTACATTAAGATCACATTGTAATTGTACTAACAGCTGTTTGCTGTGGATTTTACTCTTCTAAAATTAATTCTTGTGACTTGTTTGTGTTCCTGTGGTTCCATGTGTATACTTACTTACAACACAAGCATATCATCTCAGAGCTTCTGTGGGTCAGGATCCTAGACAGGTCACCTTGACACTAAGTTCATAGTAATACCCGATAGAAATGAAGAAATTAGTTGATGCTGAGAGTTCACACTAGACATTTTTTTATCTAATCTTATTGGTTGTTGACAGAATTTATTCCCTAAATTGTAGAACTGAGGCCTTTAGCACTTATGGATTACCAGCCATATTCTTAGAGATGGCCCTCTTCAGGAAATTGTCACTTGCTTCTCCAGATGTGAGGAGGGTGTCAGCTCCGACTTCTGATCATCCTTCTGCTTCTGACTTGGAGACGTTGTTCCTAAAGCTTGCCAAGCAAAATGGCATCATCAAGAGATTTTTCCTTTCCAAGAGAAATTAATAGACACTTATCATAATCTTTGTACACAATTTAAAGTCCACTGGTATGTTCTGATTATGTAAACATTGGATAGTGACAACTGTGTAAGGAGTATATATATATATATATATATATATATATATATATATATATATATATATAAACTCCTTAACATTAACAGCAGTTTATGGTGTTTTTAATGGAAATCACATGCAAATTCCTCCCTTAGCAATTTTGAGATATATAGCACATAACTTTTTTTTGCTTATTTCATCCTGGTATTATTTTAAATAGCAACCAAAATAGAGAAAGTCCATGTGTATCTACTCATCAACTCACTTTTATATGGTCTCTTTTCAAAACTAACGTTGTCATTGAGGGAGTAGGGACATAATAGTGAAAAGGGTTGACCTAATTCTTTGCCTTTTCTCTCAGGCTTGAAGACAATTACATAGTGTGTGAAGGAGTTTGCCTCCCACGGTGCATTCTTTATGCTCACTACCTAGATTTCTGCAGGAAAGAGAAACTGGAGCCAGCTTGTGCAGCCACCTTTGGAAAGGTATACGACATATATTGGCTATACTGCCTTATAACTAATATTTTCGTTAGACAATGTGTAACTAAATTTACCTAAATGAGTTCTCTTAGACAATGTTAAGACATTTGCTTTACAGGCATAAATGAAATTTATGTCTGGAACTGCTATATGTGTATACCTTGATTTTTCTTTTTGAGTCACAGATTACTGGATATCAGATCTAATGTGTGCTCAAAGCAAGCTCCATACAAAAGTAGCATGTTTCTTCAGAGAGGATGAATTCAAGAGATTGGTATAAACTATAATGGAAAGTAAAAGCAAGTGAAGGTGAACCCATAAAATCAGGCTTTTCTTATTATTTATACAGTCCAAATACTTGAGTTTTTGACAGATTTTTACTCTATTACTTAAGCAGTTGGCCTTCATCTTTTTCTTAGTTTGATTATGTTTATGCCACAGAATTGACATATTTTATAATGGGATTGGTTACATTTCTGTCATTTAACATTTCTATCACTAGGATGGGAATCTGAGTCTGACACTGGATGGCTTATATATGTTCATATCATTTTGAGAACTAGAGAACAATATCAATTGCTTGGTAAAGTTTTCATCTTTGAAGCCTCTACCAGTCATCTGTTGTCTGGGAATCTAGGGATATATTAGTAGAACTGTAGGGAGTTTGGATTTCAAATATTTCACTTCCAAAGTCCAAATTCTAACTTGTAGAAGACTCATTGTCCAGAAATCAAGTGTTATGGTCCATCTCCTCAGGCTTCCCAGGAGGGGATTGAGGCAGGTGATTTATATACAGGTATATAGCAGGCCCAGGTTGACCTTGAACTTGTGGTCCCCCTGCTCACCCTGTTGAGTGCTGGATTTATGGACATGTTTCTTTCTGGCCAGCTCACCACTTTAAAAGTAGACCAATGTCATACCTTAAAGAAGCAGATTATTTTGGGGGTAGGAGATATCCTTTCGTGGTTAAATGAACTGATTGCTTTGTCAAATGAACCTCTGTAACTCTAGTTCCAGGGCATCTCATACCTCTTTTGGCCTCCATGGGCACTGCATACATGTAGTACACAGACATACATGCTGGTAAAACACTTATACATATAAAATAAAATAATACTAAAAAGTAGTTAATTATTTTGAAAGCATGTTTTCTTATAGAGACAATGTAATGTTTCTCAAGGGGCCTAGGATCTAGCCATGCCTGTGATGAGCTTATTGTGATACTTGCTGATAAATAATCTCTTCAAGGCTTAGTATACCCTCTAAAGTTGGATGAAACAGCTTCTAATGCCCATAATAGCACTATCATTTTTCTGAGCCTACCCTATGGTGATAATGTCTAAGTGGGACTCATAGAGCACCTTGAATGTCCAATTAAACTAGAAGTAATTAACCCATCAAAATTTCCATGGAGCTCGCTTAAGATCCAAAGATCTTTTCAGAAAGGTGGTGGATATTTAATATGGGTAAACCTCTGGATGGAATTATTATAAAGGAATTGAAACAATCTTCCTTTGGCATAAATAAAGTAACCATGATAATTGATGTATTTCTTATCAATACATGCATGTTACTTTAAGTGTTCCTTTTGGTTTACCATTTACTTTCTAGAATTAGGATATGAGTACTTTGCATAGAACTACACATATTCTAAATCTTGTCTTTCTTTTTAGACAATTCGCCAAAAATTTCCCCTCCTAACAACTCGAAGACTTGGAACGAGAGGACATTCAAAGTAAGAACAGAATACTAGGTTTCTCTTTATACTTATAGACATAAGGTAACATTGTCTTATCAGTGAATGGAACCACATATTTTTTTAGTAAGATAGATGCTGACCAACTATAAGAACTAACTAACATACATACACACACACACACACACACACACACACACACACACACACACACACACGACAACATCCCCTAAAGGATAAGGTCAATACTACAAGGGGAGTCCTGACACGCTTCAAGTTCCTCCTCAATTGTTTTCATCCCGATGGTCATTTCAGTCATGTAATATCCCATCTTCTCCCTTCAATCTAAATGGCATGCCCAATAACCGACTTTTTCATCTCTCACTATAAATGTAAACATACAATGAGCTATATGCTTCCTGCCCCTTGAAATTCTTGGATATTCTTTCATAACTCTCTGTAGATCTCCATTAACCCATACTCACCAGTGGCTCGTCTGTCCACATTTACATTTTTGAACAGGATCAAATCTTCATATTTAAAAAACAAATCTATCAGGTCATACCTGTCATACCCTCCACCACTTTTCTTTTATCTTCTTTGCTGTTCCTTGAAAGACTAGTGACTAGTCGCTGTTCCTAGAGCTAGGCACATTACTTTACCAGAGTACTTCTGTTTCTGGGTAAAACTCAAATAGCCTATTTCTAGAATTACTTGTTTTTTGGCCTACTGCCTAGTACTTGCTCATTCTGTCAACCTCCCTCTTCAACCCAGAACATGGACCTATGGAGTCTGAGTCACTTCACAGCTTCCTCCCATCCTTCTACCTTGCAGGCAGTCTCCTGAATTTCAGTGTGATGCTGACCCATAATGCAGCCTCATATTAGTTTAAAATTTTCTACTAACCATAGCAAAAAAGTAAGAATAAATAAGTGAAATTAATTTCAATAAAGTTTTATTTAACCCAGCATTCAAAAATATTTAATTATGTAATCCATAATATATTTTGGAAGAGAAGATATTTTGTTTTGTTCCATACTGAGATTTTAAAAATCCCGTACATATTTTGCACCTTCATTATATGTCTCTTCTCACTACTTCATGATTTTTACTCTTAAAGACAGCTTGTTACCTTGTTATGCAAAGTGTAGTATGATTTAGTTTCAACCTGTTTTCCCCCCGTATTATTTACTTCTCAGTTATCAGTATATTGCTATGGCTGCCCCTAAATTAGCACCCCCAGTACCTTTTGAATCACCCAAATGTCTCTCTTCCATGTTAGCTTTCTCTGCTGAGGACACTCTTGTCCATGTATGTATTTTGAAAGCTTAGCCACTTCAAGGTATGCATTATGAAGCTTCTCTTTTGAATGTACTCTTGTTCTGTTAATTTGGGTAAGTTCTTTGCACTTTCATAGCTGTTTATTTATATCCATTAAATATGATATTAATTTACCTTCTTCCTAAGCAGATACTATTATGAGGACAGATACTTTGTCTCATTCATTTTTAGTCCTTTCTGTTGTCTAACACATAATTTATTATCAATCAATACTTACTTTGCTGATTTTTAGGTACTTTAAAAATTACTATGGCCTGTGAAAGAAGAGTAAAATACCACACTGGGGCTTTTTCCTTCTAACCAAGTCAGCTTTATTTCAAGCTGGGCTCAGTCTAGTTTGATGGTTTCTAAAGTACTATATTGTGTAAGTAGAGGTGAGATCAGACAGTGTTTGAAGTAGAAAGACAGAGAGCAAAGAGGCAAAGCAACACAAGCAATCCTCTTGACAGGATCTGGAAGAGGGTGGGTGGGCAGGCTGCAGAGAAAGTCAATTAGTCCCAGAAGGAGCCTTTAGGATTAGTGATGAATCATTAACTCTGCCCATTGTGACACAGCCACACTCCAGTTCTTACGTTGATATAGCAACATTTGGTGACTTCTGGCAACTTATTTGATAATTAAGAGCCATTGACATTATTGAGGCCTAACAATTTGAATTTTTCTGCCTTATTGATATACCATTTGCTTTTTATGACATGGCTATCAGCCTTTTGGGCTTTTTTATATTATAAGTAGAAATAATGTCCACTGTGTAAACAAAATATGTCAAAAGATAGCAAGGATCATCTTAGAAATGGTAATGTTCTAATATGATTATACTTATCCAGGTAACATTTCTGGTTTTGCTTCTAAATGACATCTTCAGATTTTATTGTGGAAGACAGTACATCTAAGACATCATGCCTAATGGTTGGAACATGAGTGAAAGTTGAACGAATCAGGCTGAATTCTATGCTTCCATATGTAACTGTGTGAGAACAGATAGATCAAGCAGCCTTTATCAGTAAAGTGGGCTGTGATACCTTGTATCATTATTTTAAGAATTAAATAACATTTAAATAATATTAATGGAAGATCAAGTACCCTTTCAACTTTATGTTGATATTCTTTTATAAGAGAAAATTGTGACTGAAAGCATCAAAAATCAGCAGTGCAATGAAGTTTTTGTCTATTGAATTGTACACACACACACACACACACACACAAACACACACATTCCTTAGGTCTAATCCTTTCAATAATGATACAAGATAAAAATGTATTTTTTTTATATAAATAGGGACACTGTAGTGAGAATGTTATTGACTTGCTTAAGTCCACAAGGACACAACACACTAACAATGCTGGCATTTATACCAAGGTTCAACTGACTCTAAAGTATATATTTATCAAGTAGTAAAATTAAGAAAACCACTTGTTTCTAGTATCAATCATACTACCCAAACAATTAATTTATTAAACTGTTTATTATTCATATTTTAATTGAGATTTTATTAATTTTGTACTGCTCAAGCAGTTATTAAGTACTATTACATTCTTCCTTAAAGACAATACTATTTTATTAATCTTTAGTCACTAATTTTAGTGATATATATTTTGTATGAAAGCAAATTTGCACAACCAATGAACTCTTAGCCTCTTAATTTTAACCCTAAGCATCCTCGAGGTAAATACATTATCTTCCAATTATTATTTCAGCTAGGTATTTAGCATTTAAAGGTTTAAATTTTATAACAAATATTTTATTACTGTTGCAAACATGGAAAACTGAGACATAAATATAAATGAAGTAATCTTATTTAGAAAAATCAGGAAATTACGCTTTCTACCAGAATTTTAACTCATTTTATTGTAGTGTTGAGTAAGTTTTGAATTTTTCCATATTTTCATAGAATAATCAATTGTTAAATATTTTGTTTGGGATGTCAGATGGAATTGCTGCTAGGTGAAGATGGATCTAAACAGCTCTTCTGTGTTCTGGACAGGAAGTGGGTATCACAGTTTCTGAAACTGACCTCAGATGTACTTGGATTCATGGAATAAAGTCTCTTTCCATTTCATACCAATATATGGATTCTAAAGGTTGGGAAGCTATGATCTATGTGACAAGGTGTATCAAAGTGATAGCCAAGTCTACAAATCAAGTGAACTCCATTTCTCTTCCTTAAGCCTTATTTTTCCAGCCGCAATAACATTAACTGTATATAAGTAGACATCAAGACAGAAAACATTATCTCCATGTTTCTTCTCCTTTCTTTGATGCCAAAAGAGTACATAGAGCTGTAGTTTCTTTTACATTTTTAAATTTAAGTTTTCAAAAAATGAAATTCTATAGGCACCACAGAATAAATCATTCATATTTATGATTCTGAGCATTTCAGGAATAATTGATACATTCAGCTGGAATTGAGGTACAAAGCATGGTTCTAAAGAGTTTTGGAGATACAAAGAATGATACGATAGGTTATCCACTATCAAAGAGTTTTCACTATTAATATTAATAAGCATCATATTAACAGTCTCGATAGTGGCTAGCCTTTGGGGATATAAGTGAAACAAAAAAGCCTGTTTGTGTCTTTGCTCAAAAAAGATGAATAAAGTAAGGGATGTTGTAAGTCTGCTCTTTAATAGATATCATGTACAAGGTAGACTGAATCAAAGTTACATTTTAATTTCTTGTAGACTTTGATCAACCAAATCTTGGTTTTCAGACATGATGAACAAAAGCTATTATCTTATTTATTAGTGGTGATTTAGTGGGTTAATAAAAACTGATATGACAGCTGCTCTTATCACAGCAAGTTATTGCAAGTCCCTGAGCCGCTTAACCCTATCATTTCCTTATCAGTGATCATTTGTGTAATGTAAACAACTAACATCAGGGTCAGTAGCTCAGTGGGAACATATGTTTCAGGAATTCTATATGAGAAGTGAGGAGGAAAAGAAGTGTCAGCGTAGGTGTATCCTGATCAGCTGATGAGGGAAAGTGCTAGACAGAAGGTCAACATGCTGGCCACGAAGGAGAAAGGAAATAGTCTCACATAGTCTACTGAGAATCTGTAATGGTTATTTTGAGTCCATGTATTAATTAAACATTCCTTTGTGTTCATAACATATAAATAAGATCAGTCACTTGACAGAAAGCATACGGCAGAGGACAGTGGTGTTAATGAATGGACACAATATTGTTAGAAAACCAGAAAGACTAATTTTGTGACAAACTCTTTTTTTTCTAGACAACATAACTAACCATGCTCAGAAATCATAATGGTATTTATAAGATGTTTCCCTTAGTAAAATGGGTGTAATCATACAGTGTTAAAGAATCATGACCTGTTAGAATGGCCCACAAAACAAGAAGGGGACAGAGATACATAAGTCAAAACAGTGAAGCAAATTTCATTCTTATTTACCATGTACTTGCATATGTTACTTTGTTGCAATCTTCCTGGAAACATTTCTTAGTGAGGTTTGTTTTAGCCAAATCTACTAATGACAAACGATGCTTTAAAATGCTGCAGTGGAGATGAAGAATCTGTGCGTACCCTGCATGAACTCACTCCTCCCAGTGTGACGGGGTTTATATTTAACTCTAGGAAGCCAGGGTTGCTCGTGCACTATCTCCTCTCTTCTCTGAAAGACACTAAATCATCACTAAGATGATAACAGGTGCTTTGTTAGAACAAAAGGAAGCTTAAGGGGGGAAAGATTGTTTTGTTTGCTCCCAAAGAACCTAGGTATGAGACACTGGAGCACAGCAGTGGACAGAGTAAAATCCCAAGATTTGTGTCACCAGCAGCTTCCTTTCTGATTTTGTTGACCTCATGTAGGTCCTATAAAATATTTAAACATTCAGCTTTGGTTTTGCTCAAGTGTTTTATTGTTAACATGGAAATTCACAATGTCAGGTGTTTACTAAAAAAGAAAAAATTACTGGATGCATGCTTATGTATTATTGGTTTTCAAGTGCATAGGACACAAAGATTGATAAATGCCGGAGGATATCTTCAAATCTTAGTGCTTAAGCCATTGGCAGAGATACTAATGATTACAAGGATAAAGGTACAATGGGATAAATGGCCAAGAATGGAATTCAGTGGACAGAGAGATTAGTTTTGCCTCAGAGGGTAGGCAGTTTCACTCACTAACAATATACCTCAAAGTTGACTAAGAAACAATCCTAGCCCAGGAAGGAAGAAAGACATTCAACAAAACAATGGCTGGAGCCAGCACAAGCTCTTTATGGAGAGCCAGTAATCCAGGCAGAAACAGCTAAGATTACAAAGTGCTTGTAACTGGGTGAAAGGACTGAATATTTTTCCATATATCACATGTGATAAAATATTTTGACCTTTGCCAAATTTTAGATTGTGCCAATCACACATACATGGTTGTATCTGCTGGACTTTAATTGGCAAGTAATTTATATAGTCTGTTTTATGACACATTGCTAGTTTTAAAACTTTTTCCATATATTCAAATATTCAACAAGTTTATTGACTCCCTGTTACAGGAAGCATGTAATCTAGAAGGCTTTATTTACACGTGGAAGATCAAATATGAAACACCCTGATCAATGCTGCAGGTCTGCGGGATTCATGCTGACTATTTGTGCTACTCTAACTCATAATGACTCATAGAGAGTGTGTGTATGAATGCACATGTATTCAATCTACTTGGCTTAATAATTTCTAATTGTGAGTAAGCTTGAGATTTTAAAAAAAAATTAGTTGCATCTTCTGCATTTCAGGAATGAAGGCAACATACACTGTTGAAGTACAGAGTTGCCCTGTGAAACTGTGACCTTGAATTTTGCCCTCAAACCCATACAGCTGTTAAATAATTGCCTTTAAATGAACCTCAGGGTTGGTAAGATGGCACATTGGATAAAACTCTTGGCCCCCAAGCCTGATTATTTGAACATGGTCTCTAGACATCATGGTGGAAGAAGAGAACTTACTCCTCAAAGTTTTCCTTCTGGCCTCCAGACACAGGCACTCACAGACACATTCCAACACATCACACACACACACACACACACACACACCCACACATACACACATACACACACTCATGCACACACATCATGTGCCCATATACACAAAAAGAAAGAAAGAAAGAAAGAAAGAAAGAAAGAAAGAAAGAAAGAAAGAAAGAAAGAAAGAAAGAAAGAAGGAAAGATAAATCACAGATTTTTTTCAAGCTTTGTTATAAAGTTGAGATAATATATTACCTACAGACAGTGGGTATTTGAAATCATGTATGTACAAAGGTTTTTATAGTAGTAGGAACTCAATAAATAGCAACTATTATTATCATTTGCTATCATTGTCTTCAACTGGTGTAGCATGTGTTAATTCAGAATTGCATTTCTTCCTTTTTAAAATTGTTTTATTTATTTACATTCCAAATGTTACCCCCTTCTGGGTCCCTCCTCCAAGGGTTCTTCACCCCATCCCTCTTCCTCTTTGCCTATGAGAGGGTGCTCCTCCACCCACCCACCCACACCCCTCATCTACTTACTCCCTCACCCACCCACTCCAATCTCACCCCCAATCCCCTTCTCTGGGGCATCAAATCTCTACAGGATTAGGCACTTCCTCTCCTACTGAGGCCAGACAAAGCAGTTCCTTTGCATGCTTTTCTGCTTTTAGACTGTTAACTCCCCAAGGTCTGAGACCCTCCCCTGTCTGACTCTGAATCCTCACAATCTAGCACACAGATAACATTTGAAGAAGACTCTCTCTTTCACTAATACCCTATTGCCAGGCATGTTCATGAGACTGCATTGTAGAGGTGAAAGCAACTGGCCAAGTCAGAATCCTGGTGTTTGGTTGATATGTCAGTTACATTTGACTAGTGAATAAAGTGCACAAGACCTTGACTTTGAATTCCAGGTTTTAAACTTTCATGCTTTAATGGTTGCATTGGTAAATAAACACCAATAATAATGAAATCATGTTCTAAAACTAGTTACTAGTAAATATATATGAAAACAATCTTAATATCATAAATAGGAAACAAATTACAAATCCACAGTAGCCAAGGTCTTGGAGGATGCTGCAATTTGAAATAACTAATGCAACTATAGCTAACTGCAATTAATGCAACTATCAGGTAATTTTAAAATCTGGAAATATACTTTCCTCAGTGCTGCTCAGTGTGATTACTACAGCAAGACCAGCAGGCATCTAGCTCAGGAGGCCACTGGGATAAACAGCTAGTCTTATTTTTCTTGTCTATTGCATTCATTATTATTCTGACAACTGTCCCAGTGTCCAGACATAATAGACTTGCTTTGAAGTTTTTTAACTCATGGCTATATCTTGGACTTACCTGGTTGCCTGTTACCTTTGAAGGCAGTATAGTTGTTTAAAGATTGCATGTCAAACCACTTCACCATGGGATAGAAGTATTTTATTAAAAGTTGAAAAATGGTTAGAGATGAGAAACTAAAAGATAGAAGTTTATCAATGTTTGAAACAACACTTAGCATGTACTGTTTTATCAAGTAGCTAACGTGTAGTTTAAACTACAGTCTGAAGAGCAAAGGAACATGAAGTTATAATATTTTTCCATTTAAAAAGATTCTCTCAACTTTGGACACCACTACTTTATTTCTTCTAATGCAATGACATTATAATAGTACCTTAGTTCTAAAGTTCTAAAAAGGAAATATTTCAAACTCCCAAGTTCATAATCTGAATTCTACTACTATATCTGACCAAATTCATATAAATCTGCTAGTTTACCCATAGTTTAAGTACTGCTGATACTGTTTATTATTTATTATCTACTGTTTAATTATTTCTATTACTTCATTTCCTTCAATTGGGTCTTCATTAGTTAAGCTTCTTTCTTTTTCCATAGACATGTAAAGTCAGTTCAATAGTTTTGAGCTTTCATACACTTCCTACTTTCCCTTCTTCATTCTTGCTTCAATACACCTTAGAGATTCTCTTGTCTCATATCATATAGTATAGCTTTTATCATCTATAAAAATAGAGTAGTTATGACAGCCTTCTGTTCAGGTCAGTAGGCTACTGTTTTCCTTCTACCAAAACTTATAGCTTAAATCTTCTCAGTCTTTTCAGACTTACAATGTATCATTCTTCATACCTGTTTTAAAAATATAACATTATTTGTGTGTGTGTGTGTTGTATGTGTGTGTGTGTGTGTGTGTGTGTTAGTTTTAAAACCACTGTCTAACTCAAGTGACATTGAGTCAAGAGAAACAGCTTTGCTGCCACAGTCCTTGTGTTTGAAGGCTCTGATCTCTCTGTCATCAGGCAATCAATATCCTGAGTGAATTCCTTGATCTAAAGACTACATCTTTCCCCTCTCGCCCTAGAACCTTGACATTCCTCATCTGAGAGGCTTTTTCCCTTGAGCTCTGGGGAGCTGCTCCCAATCATCCATACGAGGCCACCTCACCCTACCAATCATCCACACCTTACCCTACCTGCGCATATGACCCTTAACTGAAGAGTGGCATTAGGAAACTTGAGAGTGGTGGAAGGATCTGGGATGTGCAGTACCTATCCCTCACAATAAACAGACCAAAAAATGATAAGTGCTGTAATGGTGGGTTTTCCCTACTACCATGCTCTCACCTGGACTTCCATGAGTCTAAGAATCCCAAAGTCTGTTTGCTAGATCATTATAGGTGTGCATTATAAATGCAAACACAGACACTATTGCATATGCCAGCAAGATTTTGCTGACAGGACCCTGATATAGCTGTCTCTTATGAGGCTATGCCAGTGCCTGGCAAATACAGAAGTGGATGCTCACGGTCATCTATTGGATGGAACACAGGGCCCCCAACGGACGAACTAGAGAAAGTACCCAAGGAGCTGAAGGGGTCTGTAACCCTATAGGAGAAACAACAATATGAACTAGCCAGTACCCCCTGAGCTCGTGTCTCTAGCTGCACATGTAGCAGAAGATGTCCTAGTCGGCCATCATTGAGAGCAGAGGCCCTTGGTCTTGCAAAGATTATATGCCCCTGTATAGGGGAATGCCAGGGCCAGGAAGCGAGAGTGGGTGGGGAGCAGGGTGGGGGAATGTATAGGGGACTTTCAGAATAGCATTTGAAATGTAAATGAGGAAAATATCTAATAAAAATTGTTAAAAATAAATGTAATAGCACAGGAATAGCCTATGTATCAGTTCGTTTGTTTGATTTATATTTTTAAGAATTTTGACATGTTGCCTAAACCTTCTAGAAGTATATCTTTTCTAGGTCATGGAAATGTTTAAGTATAAAACAACTGTAACCAGGTTTTTCTTTAATTGCTAATGTCATTAAGAATGGCTTGAAGTGGATATCTGTTGTTGCTCTATCCACTTTAAACTTATATGGTAATTCCAAAAAGTGACATTTTAAAATATAGTTAGTGTGGAGACCAATGAAAATGTTCTCATCTTTTAGTTTTATCTACTTCCTGACCTTAGATGCACATGGATTGGAAAGCATGGCAGGAAGATGGGCGGTGGTCCTTCATACAGATGTTTTCATGTGGACAGCAGGTTTTACTAGGTTAGTGCAGTTATTCCTAAGTTTCATTTCTCTTTCATTAATGCAGAAATGGTTCTTATCTTAATGTAGGTATCATTACTATGGGATTGGCATCAAAGAAAGCAGTGCATATTACCACTCTGTTTATTCTGGAAAGGGCTTGACAAGGTAAAGTAATAACTTATATTTCTTCATGTCTTTAAGTATATGTGATATCTATTCAATGAATTGCTTTGTGATTTTGCTTACTATGAAAATGTTTTCTTCTAATTATCAAATGGAATGTTAGTATAGTATGAACATTGCCACGATATAGTCTAGATTAATTGATAAATTATATAATTTTAATGGCTAATGAGAAAGTAATGATTAGCCAAGTGTCCCCCAGGAGATTAGCAGGAGAATCCAAGGAAGGAGAATTGTCTTTAAGTTTACATTTATTCAGGGGCTGGGGAAGATGGCTCAGGGGTTAAGAGCACTTGTTTTTGCAAAAGACTCATATCCTCTAACTAACAACCATCTAAAACTCCAGTTCCAGAGGATCCAACGCAGTCTTCTAGGCCTCCACGATAGACAGACATACATGCAGCCATAAATATCCATACACTTAACATAAAAATAAAGAAATCTTTTAAATATTTTCATTTACTCATAAGGCTGCATCTATTTTCCAGGCTGGATTCAATAAAAACAAAGTTAAAAATGTGATTTTTTTAAAAAAAGACTTGTTTTAAAAATCTGTATATTTGAATAATACCTTAGCAACACAAAAAGGTTATTATAGTAATTGCTCAACATAATCTTTGAGTACCATATTGCTTATTAAGACAGTATGATATGATTGTCCATTTGAGTCTCTGTGACAAAAATCCATGTTATTATAAAGAGCACATTGTTTAAGCTGTCAGGAACTATCAGGAGCAGGATATTAATATGTTAGGTTATAATCAACAAGACCAGTTGGGTACACAACTTTTAGAAAAATGTTAGAGCAGACTAATTAAAACTTCACCTGAGATTTCCTCATGGCACGGTTATGGAGAATTGCTTATGACTTAGAGAAAAAGAACTAATTTTAACAGTAAAATATCTTAGGGGAAAAATTAGTCACTTGAGTTATGCTACGATTAATTTGGGTATTACAGTAGTAGGTTAGTGGTGAATAACCACAATAAAATGTAAATTCAGGCTAAGACACATACAAAACTTTAGTATAAAGTGTTTTTGCTTATATCAAATTTTACCCAACTTCCTAAGATATCTTCTATTTTAATTTCTTCCCCCAAATCATTTTATGGACATTTGAGCAGTGATGGTGTTATAAAACAGGTTACTTTTAATGTACTCTGTGTTATCTTGCTGTAATGATAATTTCTTTCAAACTAATGGAAAGTTTATGGTTTTTAAGGTTTTCGGGGAGCAAACTGAAGAATGAGGTAAGAAGACTTTTTATCTGTTTCGCATCGGCTATGTGTCTTAGAAAGTCAGAAAGTTTTGTTACTTAAGAATAAAAGTAAATGTTATTTATTGGGAGCCAATTTAAAACAAGAACTCCAAATGCAGTTAAGTCATTCTTTGAGTGAGACTCTTTGCATGGACATGCTCAACAGCTCCCAGTTTGCTTGGGAGGGATAATTTTCAGTGGTTTAATACTATATACTTAGAAATTGAAAAGTAGGGTACAACTGACCTAAGAATTTGTACTTCAGTGACTAGAAAAGCTTAAGTAGAGGATGCAGAAACAAATTGTTAACTGAACTATACTGATTCAGGAAAAAGCTTTCATAGTTGTCAGGAAGCCCCAATGCTGTACTGCCCTGCTGTTTGTTCTGCTACTCTGTATAAACACACACACTCACACACACACAGGCATATGTTCATATACACACACTTGCACAAGCACAAATACATGCTTGCACACATACATGTACACACATACATACAGGCACTCATGCACATGCATGCATGCAGCCACACACATGCACTTGCACATGCACACAACTCACACACACACTATATGAAATCTTTTTCCCTTGGCTACCTCTCCAACCTCTCCTTAAAGAACAGATCAGCAAACTGATTTTATCTAAGTGAGTTAGACTACCATTAGGGACTGCATGGCTAATTAGGCACGTGATAAGACCTTCATTATCTTTGGCTTAACTAATCATTAAAACAAGGTGCCATAGAATTCTAGGCACATGGTAATGTGTTGTGTGGTAAATCACAACTCAAGGTAAAGTGTAACTCCATTTATTTGATGAAATAATGCAAGCATATTATCTTATAAAATAATAAAAGACCCCAACCCTCTGAAATGACTAGTTTCTTTCCAGTAATTTTAAAACAGTTAATGGTTAATTACACAATAAAATCCAGATTGCTTTCTTAATCAATGAAATAATAGCTTTTATTAAATAAACAATCATGAAACTGCAAAAATATTGACATAGAAATACACGTTGGTTCATTTAAGATTAGGTCAATAGGGGTTGTCAGTGATTTCACCCAGGTGTTCTTCCAATCCAATGATATGACCACTGAGCTTTGCTGCATCCCCTGATCTGCCCTGTGTGCTGTACATTTTAGGTCACAGAGTAAAAGGAAAACATGTCTGAGATCTACTTGTTCCTCCTTAGGTGACTACATTACTAATTCACATTTAGCTAATAAAAAATTTAATAAACTCTCCTTGGCATGTGATATGTGTAAGCACCTGCAACGATGGTAATGCCTTTTTGTGATGATGACTAACCCTGAAAGAGGTTTCCAAAAGCTCATAACTAAGTAACATGTTGCAGGCAGAAGGCTGAAATAGCGGGTTTGCATGTATTAGGCAGTTTCTACCACTGAGTGGAACCCCCATTTGCCTAAAGTGACTTTTAAATGATATTTGCACAATAAAGTTGAAAATTTAAAATTATTTTTGTGCTTAAGGTGATTGACAATTCCTGTTTGAAAGGACAAAAATAATCAGTGCAAATCTTTAGGTTATTTTAATATTAATAATTCTGAGATAGATTGAGTAGCTGTCAATCCTGTTGATTTTTAGCCAAAGCAACCAAGGCTGAGTGAGGCATGGGCATAAACATCAAGTGGGTTTCTGCTTTGTAATTAGTCAAGGCAACTAATTTACATATTTATATTACTACAAGTTCTAGAGGACAAAGTAGTATGGAGATATATGTGTGGAATTTAAAACATGTGTTTATGAATTAAAAATTTATGACAATTGAAGTTTATTAACCACTGTGCTTATTAACTTCTTCATCTTTACTTTTTTATTCTAATTGTTATTTGGCTTCTGTTGTGTCCAGCTTCTGTTTGCTTATACATTCTGAAGTGTTTAAATATTTGCAAAGTCATGTATAATAAATAATGAAATCCCATATACTCACCATCCTGACATAACATGAGAATGAAGGTATATCTCTTCCCTTCAAACTGAAAAGTGGGAAGGCAAATTCAGGTGGATGTTGCAAACCCTATGACAGCAAGTGGAAGGAGCTTCTGATGGGTGCTGTTCCTCTGTCAGGTCACCAGCTGTGAAGCAGCATGGGAAGAAATGGGTTGCAGGAGCTTTAGGAAGATCAGTTGTTCTAAAGCAGTATTCCCAGTTTTGGGAATGCAGTCCCCAGGTGCCCACCATATGCAGGACTCTTTTGAAAGACACATATTACTTACATATCTTTCTGGGAGAAGAAGGAAAATCCAAATAATTTTTGTTAATACTTCATTTCTCTTGGATCTTCTGTTGAGACATGTGGAAACAGTCTTAGAAAACATGGTTAGGAAATTATAGAATTTGGATGACAGGAGTCTGCAGAAATATTGAAGAACAGTCATAATTTTTAAAAAGCACAGTATATCAAAATTAAAATTATAAGAGATACTACTGGTTAGTTCCACTAGATGTTATAAATATGCCAATTCTTTCTAATTTAATGTATATGTATATATTATATTCTAATAGACATCTTTATTGTAATTAATTTTTGAAAGCAATCAAAATAGCTATAGATTTTATAGAGAATATATAGAAAATAATAGTTAAGAGAAGTATAAACCAGAAGACTCCATAAAAGGATATATCTAATGGATACCAAAATATTATGAGTATCTAATAAGGACTCAACTTTAGACAGAAAAAAAATGCAGTAGAGATTCAGTAGCTGAGAAAATTCCCTAGTATAAAGATTGAGTGTGGGCTGGTGAGATGGCTCAGTGGGTAAGAGCACCCGACTGCTCTTCCAAAGGTCCAGAGTTCAAATCCCAGCAACCACATGGTGGCTCACAACCATCCGTAACGAGATCTGGCGCCCTCTTCTGGAGTGTCTGAAGACAGCTACAGTGTACTTACATATAATAAATAAATCTTAAAAAAAAAAAAAAAGATTGAGTGTGTGGTTAGGGTTGACTACAATAAAGAGGAATGAAGATATTTCTCAAAGTCTTGCTTCAAGTCCTTGCTAGAGGAAGTTGGTTATCAAAGCAAAAGGTAGCGTGAGTTATACCTGTCTGCACAAAGCCTGCCTTGATGCTTTCTCAAGAGAAAAGCAAAGTTACTTTTGTTATTATTGTTGTTTTGCTTTTCTACTAATATGTTTGATAATAATCTTAATATATTGATCTCTTATACATTGTGTGTGCTTGAGAGAAAGACAGGATGATAGTAGTTTTGTAGTTTATTTCATCTCAAACCTATAGTTTTGGTTGCTGCAGTTCTCCTTGTTTACTTGCTTTTTCTTCTTTTGCTGTTTGAGAACCTCACACATGCATAGATTGTTTTTGGATTAAATCTACCCCACATTTCCCTCTTCAAGTAAAACTTAGGTAGGTTTTCACAGGAGTCATCCCATCAGAAACTGATTCTTATTCCCCCAGATACCACCAATTACAAATAGTTTCTGAGCTAGGGTGGGGCTTCATGGGTTCCTCTCCATCACATACTGGGATTTTGGCTGCCTTGATCTTGTGCAGATCATGTGCATGCAGTCACAGCAGCTGTGAGTTCATTTGTGCAATAGGACTATCACTTCTAGCAAATACTGTTTTCCTATAGATGTGTATGACCTCTGTCACTTGCCATCTTTCCACATCTTTTAGCATGATGATCTTTATGTCTGGAAGAAAAGGGGTGTGATATAGATGTCCCAATGAAAGCTGAGTACTCCATGTTTCTTATGCTATGCACATTGGCCAGTTGTAGATCTCTATACTAACAACTTTCTAGCACAAATGAAGCTTTCTGATAAATAATGAGAGATACCCTAATCTATGTGTATAGCAACTACTCATTAGGAGTTACTTTAATACTATGTCCATTTAGCAGAATAAAAGTACTGTATTTTCATCTAGGACTTATGACTTGTCTAAACAGAGATAGTTTTTATAAGTATATTCTGGGGTATGGTAGCTACTAATCACAGAAAGCCATTAAACAAGACTAAAAATTAAAAATTTTAGTCACACAAGCTATATTTCAATTGATTGTAAATTAAATGCAATGAATGGTTAATGTTTTAGACAGAATAAATTCAGAACATTAACATCATAGAAGTTCTACTGAGCAGCACTGTTCCATGATGTGTAAAAAATGTGATACATTTGAAATGTAGTTCCTTTGTCAAAGATCAAGTGACCATAGGTGTGTGGGTTCATTTCTGGGTCTTCAGTTCTTTTCCACTGATCTACTTGCCTGTCACTGTACCAATACTATGCAGTCCTTATCATGTAGTACAGCTTGAGGTTAGGGATGGCGATTCCACCAGAGGTTGTTGGGAATAGTTTTCACCATCCTGAGTTTTTGTTATTCCAGATGAATTTGGAAATTGCTCTTCCTAACTCTATAAAGAATTGATTTGGAATTTTGATGGGGATTGCATTGAATCTGTAGATTGTTTAAGGCAAGATGGCCATTTTGACTATATTAATCCTACCAATTCATGAGTATGGGAGATCTTTTTATTTATTTATTTATTATTAGATATTTTCTTTATATACATTTCAAATGTTATCCTGAAAGTTCCCTATACCCTCACTCCGCCCTGCTCCCCTACACACCCACTCCTGCTTCTTGGCCCTGGCATTCCCCTGTATTGGGGCATATAAAGTTTGCAATACCAAGGGGCCTCTTTTCCCAGTGATGGCCGACTAGGCAATCTTCTGCTATATATGCAGCTAGAGATATGAGCTCTGGGGGGTACTGGTTAGTTCATATTGTTGTCCCACCTATAGGGTTGCAGACTTCTTCAGCTCCTTGGATGCTTTATCTAGCTTCTCCATTGGGGGCCCCGTGTTCCACCTTATAGATGACTGTGAGCATCTACTTCTGTATTTGCTAGGCACTGCCATAGCCTCATATGAGACAGCTATAACAGGGTGAGTATGGGAAATCTTTCCATCTTCTGAGATCTTTGATTTCTTTCTTCAGAGACTTGAAGATCTTATCATATAGATCATTCACTTCCTTAGTTAGAGTCACACCAAGGTATTTTATATTATTTGTGACTATTGTGAAGGGTATTGTTACCATAATTTCTTTCTTACCATAATAGCCTTTCTATTCTTTGAGTAGAAAAAGGCCACTGAGTTGTTTGAGTTAATTTTATATCCAGCTACTTCATGGAAGCTGTTTATCAGGTTTAGGAATTCTCTGATGGAATTTTTAGGGTCACTTAAGTATACTATCATGTCATCTGCAAATAGTGATATTTTGACTTCTTCATTTCCAATTTGTATTCCCTTGACCTCCTTTTGTTGTCTAATTACTCTGGCTAGGACTTCAAGTACTATATTGAATAGGTAGGGAGAAAGTGAGCAGCCTTGTCTAGTCCCTGATTTTAGTGGAATTGCTTCAACTTTCTCACCCTTTAGTTTGATGTTGGCTATTGGTTTGCTGTATATTGCTTTTACTATGTTTAGGTATGGGCCTTGAATTCCTGATCTTTCCAAGACTTATATCATGAAGGGGTCTTGGATTTTGTCAAGTGCTTTCTCAGTATCTAATGAAATGATCATGTTTTCTTTTGCTTCGAGTTTGTTTATAAAGTGGATTACATTGATGAATTTCCTTATATTCATCCATAGGATGAAGCCTACTTGATCATGATGGCTGATCAGTTTGATGTGTTCTTGGATTCAGTTTGCAAGAATTTTATTGAGCATTTTTACGCCTATATTCATAAGGGAAATTGGTTTGAAGTTCTCTTTCTTTGTTGGGTCTTTGTGTGGTTTAAGTATCAGAGTAATTGTGGCTTCATAGAGTGAATTATGTAGTTTTCCTTCTGTTTCTATTAGTGGAATAATTTGAAGAGTATTGGTATAAGGTCTTCTTTGAAGATCTGATAGAACTCTGTACTAAACCCATCTGGTCCTGGGCTTTTTTTTTTTTTTTTTTTTTTGGTTGGGAGACCATTAATGACTGCTTCTATTTCTTTAGGGGTATGGAACTGTTAAGGTGATTTATCTGATCCTGATACATTTCACAGACCACATGAAGCTCAAGAAGAAGGAACACCATAGTGTAGATACTTTGGTCATTCTTAGAAGGGGAATAAAAATAACCATGGGATACAGATACAGAGACAAAGTTTTGACCAGAAACTGAAGGAAAGGCCATCCAGTGAGTGTCCCACCTGGGGATCCATCCCATATACACTTACCAAACCCAGACACTATTGTGGATGCCAACAAGTGCTTGCTGACAGAAGCCTGATATAGGTCTCCTGAGAGGAGTAAGACTGTTAAGGATAATTTGTAGCCTTCCCAGTACCCACTGGTACTATAAAAGCTAGTCAGAAGGAAGGAAGCTTCCAGTTCAGTGTCAGTTTGATTAATTCTCTATCTCCTGCAAGTTAAGTCTGTGGTACCTTAAGCAATAGGGTCTTACCATTTAATGATTAATTGCCAATCAATGTTAGTGATAAACGCTATTACTTTCAAGTATTAGGGCCCTTTCTGATGAACAGCTTATAAAGAGGTAGCCCACTTCAGACAATTGGATGTTAATTTAATAATATTATGGTTTTGGGGAATAGCTTTATCTATCCAGGCAAAATACCTCTGTTCAAATTCTTTTTAAAATGTTAGTTTTGTTTAACTTATAAAGTTGCAGGTTTCCTTATAATTTTAAAATATATTCTTAGTTTTGGTTGACCCCATCCTTGAACTTACTCATCCTCTCTCTTCTCATATAAATCTTTCTACTCCCAGTATTCCTGCTATGACTTTCATATCCCACATGCTTACTCCCCTTTGCTGCTTTCCCAAAAGACTATGCATCTCTCGAAGAACTTTAGTGAGTCCTTTTCTGTTTCCTGGCTTTTATACATAAATACACATTTATGTAGATTATTAGATAGCATTGTCTCATGAGAGAGAACATATGATATTTGTGTTTCTAGTTCAGGTTACTTAAGTTAATATATTTTTAAATTCCTAAAATTTTCCTGCAAATTTCATTTTTCTTTACACACAACTGGATGAAATTTTAAGAATAGCTCTCTTATTAGCCATTCTATTTTATGTACATCTACACTGATTCCATTTTCTTGCTACTATAACTAGAGTAGCATGGATGTGCACATTGCTTTGTCATAAGATAGAGAATCCTCTGGGCATGTATGTTCAGGAGTGGTATTACTGAGCCTTCTGATCTATGTTGAGAGAAACTTCCATATTGGTTTACATAGGTTCTATCCAGTTTGCACTCTCATTAACAGTGAATAAAGTTTGCCTTCCCTACACCCTCATGAGCATATTGTCATTTGTTTTCTTGAGGCAAATAATTATGATCAGGTAAAATGGGATCCTCAAAGTAGGATATTATTGGGTCTGTGTGCATGCATGCAATTGTGTGTGTGTGTGAATACAGGCCCACTCATGTCGGTGTATTTATGAAAGTCAGAGAAAAACAGGGGTTGTCATTTATCACTTTCCACTTTGGTACTACATAAACCTGGCAGCTGGCAAGAGAAGTCCATGGGATTTGCATTTCTCCACTTCTCTTCTTGCCTTAGGAGGGTCAAGTTAACAGATACATGGAACCTCTCTGAGACTATGTGAGTTAGGGCAGTTCAAATTCAGGCCCCCACATCTGCAGAACAAGCCCCTTTATCCACTGAGTCATCTTTGCAGCTCTTCTTCTTTTCAAAATTCTTTCAGTCTCTTATTCTATATCTTGATTGTTTTGTTGTTGTTGTTTGTTTATTTTGTTTTGTTCTATTTTTGGGGGGTTGTTTTGTTTGTGTTTTGTTTTGTTTTTGTTTAGTTTTCAAAGTTCCTTGTAGATGTGTTTTTCTTTCAGAAAAGATTTCACTCACTGTACGGACTGTCCATCTGTCTCTTTACTCAGCTAACTGCTTCCATTACTGTACCCACCCTTCTTTTTTTTTTTTAATTTCATAAAATCCCATTCATTAATTGTTGGCCTTATTCCCCGAGCAACCAGATCCCTACTTAAAACCTTCCTCATTATCTCCCAAGGGTTTTCCTGGCTTTTTTTTTTTCTTGAGCAGTCTTAGAGTTTCAGGTCTTACATTAATTTCTGTGATTTGTTTGTAGGTGATGTAGTTCAGAGTGAATGGTAAGGATCTTGTTTCATTCTTCAATATGAAGATAATCAGTTTTCTTAGTACCATTTGACAAAGGCTTTGGCCTTTCTCCAATGAGTACTTTTTGGCATCTTCTTCAAAAAGATCAGGTGGTGATAATAGTGTAGATTTCTTTTTTCTAACTCTTGGTTTGGGTTAAATTTTGTCACACACATGTAGAATTACAAAGTCATTATCACTCCTTAGAGATAATCTCTTATTTTCATACAATGAGAAAAATTCCCCCATACCCATTTTGTTTCTCCTTCATATTAACTGTTCATGGTTAGATGAATGATGCCATATCGAGATTAATCTCACCCCTCCCTCCTTGGGACATGCTTTTCAAATATTTGCAGATTGTTCTCATGTCCCCTTTGTCATCATGTAGTGACACTGGGCCACTTAGATCCTTTCTCTTCCTCACAAGTCAGACTGTTACCTTATAATCACATTTGTCTCTTTTCTGTAGGATCCTTCTTCTTCTTGCTTAGAAACAAGGTTAATAGTTTACCTACAAATACTAAAGTCAGCAGTTGAGAAAGAAGAAAGCAAACCAAAACAAAGAGGAAAACTGAAAAAACAAAGCAGACCTCCATGGCCAGTCTGTACTACAGAACCTAGCTTCTCCTGTAGCACAATCACAGCAACGAGGACATGACAAGATAGCCAGTCCATTCTATTTTTGTGAGACACACTCTGAAAAGGATAGTGTCATTTCTGACCACTGTCATTTTTATACATACTTAATGATATGCCCAACGAAATGTGGTTTTGTAAGTTTTTCCTTGGGCTGCGTTGCTTCTTGGGTATCTTCTATCTGTATTGCTACCTTCCATTACACAAAAATATTACCTTTGTGAAATTTTAAAAATGTTAATATAAAAGTATATAGTTTGCTCCTTAATATTTTCTAGCATGCTAAGCAATTTTTCTGGGAAATTTCTATTTATAATACCCTAATACACGGAGATATGCAACCATGTCCTACCAAACTGATTAAAAGAGAGACATCTTTTATACATCATTTGTCTTCTTTCTTCCCTACTAATAAAAGGTTAGCAATCTCTAGGACACATTTCTATATTTCTGTCTCAGTTTTATGGCTTAACAATCCATCCCGTGCCAAATCTGCTGCTTAATTTTTGTTCAGTTTTACTGTCTATAAAAATGGAATAATTTGTTTCACAATTTTTTTATTTAGTATTCAGGTTTGTGATTTTTCAAATACTAAATATAAAGTTCCACTTCATTTATTTTGTATTATTATATAGAACTCCATTATGGGAAATCACGAAGATAAATGTATTCATTATGTATTTAACTAGATATTTTTAAATGTGAAAAGCAATATTGATGTGAGAATTCCATAGACACTTATGTATAGGAGTGGGGATCCAGATCCTAGCTTATACTCTCACTTCATTTCACTATGTCCCCTTTGTCCCTAATGTTTACAGTAAAATTTCCTTCTCACAACCTTTTAGGCATACTCTCTGACTCTTTTCTTGCCATATTTAACATCCTAGTGACATAACACTCCAAAATTATACCAGCTTAATCTCTGTAACACATAAAACCAACTACTTTACATTTCCATCCCTGTACTTTTCAGTGGTGTCACAAAATTACACTGTGTGTGTGTGTGTCTGTGGCCCAAAACATAAACTAATAGCTACTGGTTATTACATTATATAGAAAATGAAATGTGGCGGTAAAAAGTAAAATGTATAGTATTAATGCTTATATTAATAATTGTTTGTTCTTATGTATTAGACTTTAACTCAAGTGAAAACAGGAAATAAAGTTCAATTGACTTTTATAATTACCTTGTATTTACCCCCCCTTTTCTTAGCTCTTTATTTTTTGATACAGCTTCAGGTACTCTATGGCTCTCATTTATTTCAGCCTGCAGTACTCTGTAAGCTTGCAAAGTAACTTGCCTATGGTATACAGTTCATTCTGCATATGCATGTATGTATGTATATATGTATGTATGTATGTATGTATGTATCTATGTATGCTTATGTATGCATACATTATATATGTTTTATATAATTTTAGGTAAACATAAAATTGTTCCTATAGCTTTTCCAAATGCACTTAGTACTATTTATCCTTTCTCTCCCCCTCCCTCTTATTACCTTCCCTATTGAAGAGATCCCTCCTGATTTCTCCATTTTCCCTTTCATATCATTTGTGCTCAGCTAGCCCTATCTCTAGAGTACCTTCACCCACATTCCCCAACTTGGTCCTTCTTTACTTTCCAAGTTTCTGCTGTTACTCTAATTTATATGTTCACATCTAAAGATTCAGAGTTAGGGACTATGCCCAAGAGAGAATATGTGAGTGTTTGTAGGTCTAGGTTAACTAGGTTATAATATTTTTTGTTCCACCTATTTACCTGCAGCATTTATGATTTTAAGTTTTCTTGACAGCTGAATAGTATTCTGCAGTGCTTATGTGCCACATTTTCCTTAGCTATTGTGAGTGGAGCAGTGAACATGACTGAGCAAATATCTGCAGTGTAGGAAGTCAGGTCCTTTGGGCATACTGCAGCGAGTGATATAGCTAAGTTATACAGTAAATATATTTTTTAACTTTTGGAGAATTTCCTGCACTGATTTCTATACTGTATGTACCAGTGTGCAATCTCATCAACAGTGAATGAAGGTCACTGTTCAAATCTATAGTCTAGTTTTTAGTTGGGTTGTGAATATTTTTTACTCTCCTTTTTTGAACTCTCTCTGTTTCTAAATATAAATCCTGAGTCAGATGTATGAGATCTTTTTTCCCAGTCCATGAGCTTCCTCTTCGCTTGGTTGATTAGTTGCATAGCTGGATAGAAGCTTTTTCACTTTATGAGGTCCCATGTTGATCTTAACTCCTAGACAAATGAAGTCCTATTCAGAAAGTCCTTTCCTACACCTCTATCTATCTATCTATCTATCTATCTATCTATCTATCTATCTATCTATCTATCTGTTTATTCAATTTAAATTCTGATTTTAACTGGATAATTGAAGTCCTATTCAGAAAGTCCTTTTCTATACTTTTATTTACTTATTTATTTATTTATTTATTTATTTATTTATTTATTTATTTAATTTCATTCCTGATTGTACCCCACCCATGTCCTCTCCTCCCAATTCCACCCTCACAAGTCCCTCTCCCATTACACCCCCATTCTTCCCAGAGAAGGGAAACCCCTCTTGGGTACCTTAAGACCTTCACCCTGGGACATCAGGATGCATCCTCTTCAATTGAGACCCAACCAGGCAGTCCAGCGAAGGAAAGGGGATTGATTCAAGGGTAGGCAACTGAGTCAGAGACAACCTCAGCTACAATTGTTAGAAGAAGTATGTGAAGACTAAGCTACACACCTGCTACAAATGTGTAGGGGTCCTAGGTCCAGCCCAGGCATGGTTTTGGTTGGTGGTTCAGTCTCTGTGAGCCCTCACTGGGCCCAGGTTAGTTGACTCAGTAGTTCTTGTGGTGTCCCTGCTTGTTAAGTCCTATCCCCTACTCTTCCACAAGACTCACCAAGCACTGACTGATGTTTGAGTGTGGGTCTTTGCATCTGTTTTCAACCACTGCTGGATGAGACCTCTCAGGAGATATGTTGGCCATTCCTGAAATCTCTGCTCCATCTTTATCTCTGTGCATCTTGTAGGCAAGACAATTTTTGGGTCTAAGGTTGTATGGGTGGGATGATGTCTCCCATCCTCCACTGGAAGTCCACTGGCTACAGGAGGTGGCCACCACCTTTATATTCCCAGCTGTTAGGAGTCTCAGCCAGGCTCTCCAGGAGCCTCCTGAGTAACACTTCTGTTTTCTTTTTCTTTTTTTCTAGAAGTTTTGATGTCTCAGGGTTTACACTGAGGCTATAACTTGGCCTTTCCTTAAAAACTGAATTCTTTATTTTCATAAATTAGCATTGTTTTTCTTTTTGGCTTACAGTATCCATCTTTGCTGGTTCACTGTAAGTGTTCATATATAGCAAACCCAAAACACAGAAAATCCTTGTAACAGATCTTGAATGATGCAATCTAATTAAATGGAGTGGATTGAGATCTACTTGCAATTATTGCAGCATATGAGAATTATTTGTGTAATAGTTTTTGACTAGTTTTAAACTTTTATTTAACACCTATCATGCTTTATAATATAGGTGAGGGCTAAACTTTATAGCAATTAGGAGTATTTGATTTTCATGTTAACATAAAGTTGATTTAAATGCTTACACAGAATCTCTCCTTATAAAACCAGTGGTTTTAAAAATATTTGGTGTTTAAAGACTCAAAAGTCTTTCCAGTCTCTTTTCTGCTTTACCATGAAAGTCTAGAAGGAAATACAGAGCCTGGAACTGATTAGACAGGGGGAAAACCCCACCTGTGTATGCTAGTCTAGTAAACATAGTCAATATGACTTAGAGAAGCAACAAGGAATCATGAGAAACCCGGAAGTGTGGGAAGCTAAGAAAGAAGGACAGAATTCCATCCTTCCTATCATTTACCGTATTTGTAACTTTATTTCTAATTCACACTTTTGATTACAACCCTATTTATTTAAATCTTTTTCTTTTAGTTTTAGTTTTAGTTTTAGTTTTAGTTTTAGTTTTAGTTTTAGTTTTAGTTTTAGTTTTAGTTTTAGTTTTAGTTTTAGTTTTAGTTTTAGTTTTAGTTTTAGTTTTAGTTTTCTGAGACAGTGTCTCAGGTAATGCAGGTTGCCTAGGGCTCTCTGTGTACATGAGGCTGTCCTTGAACTCCTATTTTTTTGTTTCTTCCTCCTAAGGATTACTGTACTTGAAAAGTTTGTTAAAGTCTGTTTCTGGAGCTGTAGCAATCAGTTCTGTCCTGTGGGACATTTGTGGAGGCTTCAGGTCCATTGTAAAAAAATAAAAACAGCACTCACTCTTCCTGTGCAGGTTTCCTATAGGTGCCAGCTCTGCAGCATTGTATAACCGTACAAATATGTGCTTGCATTCTTTCCTAATCTGCTGAACACCGCATTCTTCTGGAAATGCAAAGGAATGACAAACACCCAAATTCAGTGTGGTGGACTCTGATGTGGCGAAGTACAGATGAATAGTGTGGAGATCAGATGACTTAGATTCTAGTAAAGTCCTAGCAGTAGCTAACCCACCTGAGACTGAACAAGTGAATCAAACTGTCACCATCTTGTTTATGTTACTGTTATGTTTATGTTTATGCAGAGTTGGGATCCAGCAATCCTTGATTTTGTAGCTAAAATAATTTTTAGCAATTCCAGAAGTAGATTTTCCAAAATACACCATTAATAATTATGAATTTAAGTTTACTCTGAAAGTTGCAAAAAATGACAAATATTCAAAACAAAACTCTCAATGGTCATTTTTGTTTCATTATCAAATTTGGGATTTGACATTTCTTATTTTGTCTTTTTTTAAAAAAAAAATCTGAGAACTGCCTTGCACTTGCTTGGCAAGTGCTCTATCACTAAGGTAAATCCCCAACTCCGGGATTTGACATTTCTTTTTGTGCTTCTCTTAATTACAGGGTGGTTTTACTCGTAAATACTCACTTAGCTCAAAAACAGGAACACTTCTTCCAGAATTCCCCAGCGCTCAACATCTTGTGTACCAAGGATGCATTTCTAAGGACAAGGTATCAATTAAAGACACTTCTCTATTGATTTTCTGATATGTTGACTCCATATCTCCTTTTGTTTGGAATCTTATGGCACTTGCAGGAAGCAATCAGAAATCTGCATTATCACACAGAATTGATTGATTTATAGGAGAGACAAATGTTTACTGATATCGATTAAACACTTTGCAATTAATTATTTACCATCTCTATGATGGTGGGTAATCAGAAGGCGATAAAATAAATCCCAAGGGCTAAAGATTATTTTTATTTAAAATTCAAATTTGAAGGTAGAAAAATACTAGAGTGTGACTATTGCATCCTGATTTTCAACGGTAAGCTTTATGTTTTGGATTGGCTTTAATTCAGTTTTTATTTCAAAAAAATAGTCACCAAGCATTTCTCTAGTAAGTAATCTGCTCCTAGCACTGAGAAGGAACACTAATTAAATGTAAGTGTTACACAAGATGACAAAAGGGAGAAACATTTTCATTGGGTTTTCAAAATATTAATTTCCAATGCTTCTTTCATAATCTCTCACAATAAATCTTCTATTTCTGCACATCTAGAGTCATTTGTTGGAGAATCACTACAATTTATTAGTGAATACCATTGTTGAATCAGAGTTTAATAATCTTTATATGTTTCCTTCAAGTAGAGCTCACTATACTCACAAAGTGTTTTTGACAGGATTCATATTTTGAGGTGCAAACACAGGAATGTTGTAAATAAAACTGAATTACTTTAGCACCTTTGTAGAAAGAGGGAATAAAAGTAGAAAATTGAATTTTAAGCTATTGATACGTAAGTAGAGATGCAGAGTAACTATAGGACACATTTGGATGAGAGATGGACCTCACTGGGTAAGAATAGGGAAAGTAGTGAAGAAAATTCTCAGATTGAAATCATACTATCCTCTCTATTCTTTCCTCCAACCACACTACTCAAGGTTAACATACTGTTTCTTCATAGCTATAGTAACTTCATACTAGAGAAATTGCCAATAAATGCTAACATGGAGCAGATTGTGGGGAAAGCAGTGGAAATCAGTGAGATTTCACTGTTTGGAGGAACAGTGATACTGGATCACCTATGTGGAGAAGGTTGCTTGCACACATACATGTCATGAAGATGTTTACTGTGTAAATCTATCTAGTGAGAGCCAGAGAGGGAGAAAAATGACAAAGAAAAATAGAGAGGCGAGGAACATGTGCCATTGGTTTACTTCAGCTTCTCTGCTGACCTCCAAGGAATTCTAACCTTTCACAGTAGTGAATCATTTCTCACTCAGGTATCAGAGGTGATTACTAGAGCCCTGGCTTCTAAGTTCATACCCAGTGGACTCTTATATGAGTCTAGGGACTGACACCTATTTATCTGAGGACAACCTAGCCCTCTTCTCACAGTTGCCAGAATCCACTGGTGGCTGGTCAATCATCTCTGTTGGCACTCAAGGTGGTGGTCAGCTCCCCTCCATGTTTACTGTCCACACTTGAGCTGAGACTTGCCTCTCTCTGGCACTCTCTAAAATGGTATCTATTCTCAGAAAATCAAATCGAATAGTGTTTCTGAAGAATACAGGCACACTACAACTACAAGTTTAATGTCATAAGTCATGTAAATATTAAATAATCACAAGAGATACTAATAATAAGATCTAAAGTTTCTGATGAACTGTGTATAAAATGGCACATTTGTATAAAATTATGTAAAGCAAACTTGTAAACTAGAGCTTACACTTATGTTAGTAGATTTTGGCGCTCAAAGGTAATTTTTATTACTTTATGTAAATTGGCTAAAATAATTGCATTATTGAATTTTTAATACATGTATATAACTTACTTTGATCTTATTTACTCCCAAGTTCTCTGCACTTTTTCCTTTCCCTGATCCTATTGGTCCCCTTCAAATTCTGTAACAGCATAGAAAACAACAACAGTATAGAAAAAGTTTCATCTACTCTGATGAAAGCAGCCTGCTGGAGATATCCTGTAGTCAGCATAATTCCTAGGAAAGAGATTGATAATTTGCCCTCATTATCTAGTGGCAAACTAAACCAAGGTGCTGTGTGCAGAATAAGGGGGAAAATTGCAAACTGTTAGGGGAGGCAATGATTATACCACAGTAGATGCTGCTGCTGTGATTCAAAGAGCAAACGCTCACCACTTTTTTTTTAACATATGCTAATCACTTTGTATATATTAATTCATTTAGAACTTATAAGGTGAAAAAAGGTGAGGCAAAAGCTGAAACCACTACACCACACTGCTCCTAGCAGCCAAGAGCTGATGTACTTTAGACCAGCTATGTGGTAGGACACCTTTAATTCCAGCACTTAGGTGGAAGAAGCAGGCAGATCTCCATGAGTCTGAGGCCAGCTTGGTCAATATAGTGAATTTCAGGTTAGCCAGGGCTATATAGCAAAACCCCATCTCCAAAACAAAAACATCAAAATGATGCAAGCTGACATGTTATATTCATTTTCCAAATAAAACATATTTTTCTCTTTTGCAGAAAATTAAGATGTTGTTTTAGCCAATAGTTCCCTTGCTACTAGATTTTAAAATACTCTTATTACAATCACTATGTATCATGAGCATCGTATCATGTCATACGGTATCAGATCCCCACTTTCCCTGTCTTTTTCCTTCCCTGGGGTGCAAGAGGCAATGATTTGACATCCATACTAGGTCTTTTGTGTTGAACAAAATGCCTGGTCTATAACAGGAGCTTGAAAGTGTTGATTGAACAAATAACAAACACTAGAAGACTCTGCTCAAGCGTTTTCTTCCTTAACGTAGGTTGATACTCTCATAATGATGTACAAAACCCACTGCCAGTGCATACTTGACAATGCCATCAATGGAAACTTTGAAGAGGTGAGTTGACTGAATGCTTCTCTATGACATTACATAAACCTTCACATCCTGTTCCTAAGAAGTTCAATGTGCTCTTTGCTCTACAACTAGATCCAGCATTTCTTACTACACTTTTGGCAAGGAATGCCAGACCATCTCCTTCCCCTGCTTGAAAATCCTGTTATCATTGATATTTTCTGTGTTTGTGACTCAATTCTTTATAAGGTAAGCCCTTTGGGGAGTCTTAAGCATAAAGAATTTATATCCTTAAATAACACTCTTAGTGCTTGTAACTTATTTAAATTATTTTTAAAAAAACTTTATAGTAAAGAAAACCAGATCAATTTCTGTTTACAGCTAAGAATAGTCTAAAATAAGACATGGTGACCAATATATGAAAAAATTCATTAATTTTTGTTATCTCTTTGAGGTGTATTCAGATTAACATAATATGGCATCTAATTTCTCAGGGAACAGAAGAATCAGACACCCTCATAGAATTAACACCTTTAAAATTTCTAAATTCATTAATACTCAGTTCTGTACTCAACCTAATAAGAGGCCATAGATTTCTTTAGAATGGTCACAAGAAGTGATCCTGGGAAAGAGGACCAGGTTGTCCTAGTCAAACATTTAGTGGCAAGGCGAGAATATTCCTCAGTTGAGAAGTATGAAGTCCCAACAGAAAGGTAAAATGAAATAGCAATCTGGGTACTTCAAAATAAATGTACCTGCATTCACCTGCCAAATTGTCATATGGAAAAATAAAAACTATCCTTTGAAAACATCATCTGAGTTGACAAGGTTCAAGCCTGTTGGGCAAGTTAGTTGCTTCTGCCCTCTCAGCTTTTCAGGAAACTAGAGGACACACCAGTTACATCATTCAGAGGCAACTTTGCAAATGTCTGAAAGCTGGATGGAGAATGAGAAACAAGGGACCACACTTTCATCCCCTGTTCAGTAGTCACAGAGCAACAGAGATTGCAAAGCTAAGTGCAGGCTATTCTTGTCTTTGCTTCAAGCTCACGTTGAATGGCAAGGGAGAACAAGGACTGCCTTGTTTTGTTTTTGCTTTAATTGAATAAAGGTCAGTATTTACAAAGGTTCAGTTTGCCCTAAGCATGATTGTCTGTAATTTTTTTTACCACTTAAAAAAGCAGTCATTAGGAGATGAGAGCTAGTTCTGAGTGGGCACAGGGAAAATCTGGACTCAGGTACATAGCTGTCACCATCACAGCAGCAACACTGGGGCTACCATCTCGGATCTTCTGAGAAACAGCTTTCATGCCCACTCCACACATAAACTTTTTTTTTTAAATGTAGTCCAGTGCAACAATGTCCTTATACTAAGTATCACTAGGTACATTTAATTCTCTTCCTCATAATAGAGCCAGAGAGAAGCAGAGGACACAGCAAATAAAACTGTAAATTGAGCATCTGTGAGGTCTTCATCGACTTACAGAGAGCTTTGTGATTAAAATGGGCAGTTCACACTAGGGTGGTTGATTTACTGTCTCAAGTGCTCACAGACAACTCACACTCAGTTTGGAGGAAAAAAGCTAACATTCAGAAAGGAATCATGTTAATCTCTAGGAGGGTAACAAGTAAAACGAATTGACAAATAGTGTCCCTTGCATTAGAAATAATTATGTTTGGTGCTGGGGATGCAGTTTATTGGGCAGAGTGCTGTCCTAGCAAACTGAAGCCCTCGTTTAGTTTCTAGTTCTGCCTGGATGATGAGACACAAGCCTGTTCTCCCAGAATTCCAATCACAATCATTTCTAAAGGTTTATGTTAACCCTGTTTTGCTTTGGTTAAGGTTCTTACAGATGTCCTCATTCCTGCAACAATGCAAGAAATGCCTGAAAGGTATGTTCAGTGAATAAAGCAGGACAGCCCCTCATAAGAAGCATGGTTCACCTCATACACTGTCAATGCAATCCATTGTCTTGGAACTCATCCTTTTATCAAAAATACAATTTTTATTAAAAAAAATATGTAGAAGGGGTATGCCTTGGTCTCCATATTTGAGCATCAGTGAATAAAATGGATAAAATAAAAACCTAAAGTCCCTTCAGTGTAAGGATTGCCAAAGTAAAATAAGTTGGTATCCAAGCATGATGAACCACCAATGGGCTTCAGAAATTCTTCAGTGACATTAGATGGTGGATACATAGGATACCCAATGGAAAATAAGCACAATAATGACCTCTATAAGGAAAAATTTGGAAAATTCTTAATTACTACACATCGATGATTAACTTATTTTCACAATCAGGAAGTGGTGTAATGAAATTGTGACCTTTAAGCAAAGAACAAAGATCTTAAATAACTTATTTAAAATATATGGAAAGATTTTTCACACAGCCATTTCTCGAGGGTGAAAACATAGAACTTTGGAGGGAAATGACCAAAAATTTCTCTTGAAAACAGTCTAATAATGTAAGTTCTTTTTAAGCAGAGGCAACAAACCAATAATGCCTTGACATAGTGCTCCAATGCATATTGATTGATAAAAATATCTGCTTTTGAAACAATTTTATGGGGGATTATTTTCATATATATATATATATATATATATATATATATATATATATATATATATAAAATAGTTGGCCCTAGTCTGGTCAATAGTATCTTCTAATTATCCATGGTGTATCCAATCTCTATTTGCAATTACTTATATATGATAATTCAGTCACAGTCAAATAGCTATACTAATTTAGTAGCCAGGAGGCGGTCATGTGACCACTTAAGATAGTAATAACAGCTGAGAAGAATTAAATCATATTTTTTCAGAACATGTGACTATGCAAAATTGAAACACTAAAATCATAATATTAACATAGTGCTTCTTCCAAGAACATTCTCACATCAGTAAGTTTGACTGTGTACTTTCTGTTTACGAGACAGCAAACCTTCCAGCATTCAAAGGATACTATACTTTAGTTAATCAACTCTTTTTCACTGAATGATAAATAAATTCTGAAATATTTTTCAAGAGTAGATGTTACACAGCATCCATCCCCTTGAATGTGTGGTGTTCCCTTCAGGAATCATCACAGAAACATATAAGGATCCTGTTACCTCATCATTTTTGTCTATACTTTATACATCTGATATGATTATGGTTTTTAAAGCTTCAACCATTGTAGGCTTGAGCATTTATTTATGCTCAAAACTTACATAAATTCAGTTTAGTCTTTTTCAAAGGTAGCATTTATCAAATTCATTCCATTAAAATTTAGAATAATTCAATTGAATATTTTTTTCAGTTTCTTCCTTCCATTTATGTTACATTGTCAATAACTTTAAGTAGAACTACAAAAAAAATTAAAAAAAGCAGATGTTATAATTCCAAAATTACAAAGCAGGGAACCTGCAAGTCGAGAGAAACTCATTTAATCTCCCAGAGCCAGCTAAACCCCAGAGTTTGACCTGGGGCTTGGCTTAGTCTTTTCCCTAAGTCTTATTGCCACTACCCACAGACAAACCACAGTGATCATACTCAGACTGCTGCTATGAAACAAATATAAAGGTTTAGAATTTTAAACACGTATATGTTTTTATACACACTCTGCCACAGTTGGCAACTTTCTAAGTTAACTCTAAATCATAGGGTTTTGGTCATCTGTTGACTAAAATTTAGATAAGAATATATTAATAAAACTGATACTAAACATAATATATTATATTGCCAGTGTGATATCATCTAAGGAGTCAAAATGTGGAGCACAAAGCTGACATACTTTCCAAGAAATGTATTTCACAGAAATTAATTGAGTTATGAATCATAATATGGTACTTATGTGTTGCTACCTTTGTGCTAGGCTCAAACCAGGGCATTTTCCATAAGTTATTTGTTATTATTCTCAAAATAATCAAATCACCAGATACTGTTCTCAGTCCTGTCTAGAGACACTGGAGTTTTAGGAACTTGAATATTTAGTTTAAGATCATGATAGCAAGCTGGGTGGTGGTGGCACACGCCTTTAATCCCAACACTTGGGAGGCAGAGGCAGGAGGATTTCTGAGTTCGAGGTCAGCCTGGTCTACAAAGTGAGTTCCAGGACAGCCAGGGCTATACAGAAAAACCCTGTCATGAAAAAAACAAACCAAAACAAAACAAAAAAATGACTGTGATAGCAGCCCCAAGTTGATTCTGTTTTGGTTTCAAACTCATGCTTTTGGAAGCATAGATGAGTAGGACCCCTCTATTGAAAAATGCATGTTCAGTATATTTTTGACTGATGTAGCACCTAACCCCAGAGTTTTCTTTGCAGCTTGTTAGCAGATATAAGAAATTTTGCTAAAAATTGGGAACAGTGGGTTGTTTCATCCTTGGAAAACTTGCCAGAAGCCCTCATTGATAAGAAAATCCCCATTTTGCGAAGATTTGTATCTTCTCTGAAGCGACAGACATCTTTCTTACATCTTGCTCAGGTATGGGGTTAGCTGAGAATATAAGTCACACAAATCAAAAGGACTCTTCTGATTAAGGATTTTTCACAATTTGAAGGAAAGTAAGTACACAACATCAAAATGTAATGTGTAACCTAGTGAAATGCTAGACCTGAAAGGACACATAGATACAGAATTCTTTCTGTATGTCTACATCTTAGCTAACTACACAGTACAAACATTAATGTCCTGGTTTTGGAAATGGACTTGATATGGATAATATGATGCATAGTGTGATAAGAAGCTGGATGGAGAGAATTCTGGAATTCTACATCAGTCTTGCAAAGTTTCTGTGATTCAAATTTCTTTTGAAAATTTATATATATATATATATATATATATATATATATATATATATATATACTCTTACTGTGATCTCAAAAGAAATATACCGACTGGTACAAGTTTAAAGTTGTAAGTAGTAAGATTGTGTGATTCCTATGTTAGATTTATCTTTTAAATATGGGTATATGTGTTCTCATCTGTGTGGGAGTATGTGCACATGAGTGCAGGCACCTGTAAGAGGTCATAGGCATTGGATACTCTTGGAGATGGAGTTACAGGGGATTGTAAACTGATTGACATTAGGCACTGGGGGTTAGACTCAGATGCCCTGGAACAGCAGTATGTGCTCTTACCTTCCAAGCTACCTCTCTAGCCTGTCTGTGTGATATTTAATGTTATAAAACCTCTATGCCTTCTCACTTTAAACTGCTACTGACAGTCACTGCCAGACAGGGAGTAGCAAACTAATTCATAGACAGGAATAGCACAGTTATTACTGTGCTATAACTGTTGGCTTTAGAAAGGTATTCAGTATCCTGAATAATATCAAAACCAACAAAACAAAACAACAACAGCAAAACATAGTCATACATCCAGAAAAAAATGTAACATTTTAAATGTTATTTTTCTCTCCTCTCCTCTCCTCTCCTCTCCTCTCCTCTCCTCTCCTCTCCTCTCCTCTCCTCTCCTCTCCTCTCCTCTCCTCTCCTCTCCTCTCCTCTCCTCTCCTCTCCTCTCCTCTCCTCTCCTCTTCCTTTCTTTTTCTTTTTCTTTTTCTTTTTCTTTTTCTTTTTCTTTTTCTTTTTCTTTTTCTTTTTCTTTTTCTTTTATGTTTGTTTGGTTTGGTTTGGTTTGAGAGAGACAGAGAGACAGAGACAGAGACAGAAACAGAGAAGCCCTGGCTGTCCTAGAACTTGCTTCATAGACCAGACTAGCCTTGATCTGCCTCCTGAGTACTGAGATTAAAGGCACAGGCCACCATCACCCCAGCTTTTAAACTGTTATTTTTCAATTAATACTCTAATATCCCTTGCTTTGTGATGATGGATCAAAAGTATTATTTTCATTTTCTAAACCTCAAAAGAAATTTCAAATCTGCTGGGCAGTGGTGGTGCATGCCTTGAACCCAGCACTTGGGAGGCAGAGGCAGGCAGATTTCTGAGTTCAAGGCCAGCCTGGTCTACAGAATGAGTTCCAGGACAGCCAGGGCTACACAGAGAAACCCTGTCTCGAAAAACCAAACCAAACCAAACCGAACCAAACCAAATCAAACCAAACCAAACCATACCAAAACAAAACAAAACAAACAAAAAAGAAATTTCAAATATGTCTCCCAAACAATCATGTATTTCAGCTATCTTAAAATGAGTAAGAAGTTTGAACAGAGGAGATAATTCAGTCAATAAAATATTTCCCATGCAACGTGAGGACCAGCACCCACACAGAAGCCAGGCATGGCAGCAGCTTACAGCTGCACAGCTGGTGTGGGGGAGACTGAGATTTCTGGCTAGCCAGACTTGCTGAGTCGTGGGTTCCAGGTCCAGTGAGACACTTTGTCTCAAAAGATAGTGTGGAGACAGGCTGAAGAAGACATCCAATACAGACCACGGACCTCCACACAGACACATGGGTATACATAAATGAATGTGTATTTACACTCAGACACACTCAAGAGAGAAGTTATTTATGGTTGTTTTTCTTCAAGAAACTATTTTTATGAAAGCTAAACATTTTTCTAAGTAGACTATAATTGATACATTTTATTATCTTTTCTGACTATGTGCAGATTGCCAGACCAGCTCTCTTTGACCAGCATGTGGTGAATGCCATGGTATCTGATATTGAAAAGGTTGACTTAAATAGTATTGGGTCTCAGGCTCTTCTTACCATATCCAACAGCACAGACACGGAATCTGACATCTACAGTGAACGTGAGTCTGCTTAGCTAACACTAGAGTCCCCTAACTTTGATACTACTGACTTCTTAGTAGGAAACAAAACTGGGAGGTTATGTCATGCATTGTAGGATATTTAACAGTGACATTCCTATGTGCTAGGAAAACCATTCTATCCAGTTGTGACAACCAAAATTGTCTCTAGACAATCAGAGAGGTTCTCAACCTGCAGGTTGTGACCCCTTTTGGGAGTGAGAAAGATCAATGAGCCTTTCACAGGGTTGCATATCAGATATCCTGAATATCAGATATTAACACTACAATTCATATCAATAACAAAATTGCAGCTATGAAATAGCAATGAAAATAATCTTATGGTTGGGGTCATGGCAACATGAAGAACTGTATTAAAGGGCCACAGTATTAGAAAGGTTGAGAACCACTGCTCTAGGTGATACTGAATGTCTCTGACAGCAAAATCACAGCTGTTGAAGAAACTCTTACAGAAACAGTTTTAATTAAAAATATTCTCTTTTAAAAGATATATTTACTGTGGGAAATGTTGAAGAAAAGAAAAGTAACTAATTATTCCACTGTCTAGAAATAGCCAAAATAACCTGGAAGCAATACAAATGGCTTTGAGTTTTCTGAATTGTCCTCCACTCTTACATGTCGTATGAACACATTTGCATGTGTTCCATGCTCCTGTCATTGTACAGCATATGAGACATATAAAGATTATGTGTCGATATAATGCTATGAAAAGCAGAGATTTGATCCAGTATTGGGCTACTTGACCATTAACATAACCCATGTGTGTGACTATGCAGCTGTGCTCAATACCAAGTTGTAGCAGCATCAGACTATTTTCCCATCACTTTCTGTCTGCCAGACATAACTGCCCTGTCTATAGAATATGTCTCAAGCAATGGCTTATTCTTAGAGTCCAGCATCAAGCCTCATTTCTGTTGGGAGAAATGCTATGCTGCATCTTGTGGTTTAGAAGACCTCAAACTCTTCAATGATAATCCTAGTCTGTCCCCTTAAATTTTATTAAGGTTGATATCTGTGTAAATAGCTCAGTTCTTCAGTGCTGGACTAAATTTGTAGAAATAAAGAGTCTTTCAGAAAGCAGGAAATCAAAAAGCCTCATTTGGGCCATTCATTAGCTTTTGACTCGTCTAATGAGTTACTTTCATCAAATGAAAGTACTGAATTAAAAAGGAATATTCATAATATGACTTATTCCCATCAAGGACATGTATACATGTACATATTTAAAGTATCAGTATATCCCAAGACAGATACACTGCTGATGACACTAAGTATTTTTGTTACCACTATCAGGATAAAACATTTACTCATTTCACACATCTATCCATCTCCATTTCACCTTTATGTCATAAAATTACTAATGTTTTATAGTTCAAGGATATATCTTGGGTTCAAAGTAATTGTAACATATTTTAATTTTTAATTATCAACTACTAATTGTTCATAATAAGTTTTACCATGAGATTTTCACATATGTATATCATGTATGTTGATCATATTTACCTTTAATTACCACTCTTCTCTCTCCCAATCCCACTGATACACTTCCTCTTCCCAACTATTGTTTGTTCTCTCTCTACCCCTTCTTCTTCCTCCCCTCTTCCTCCTTATCTGCTTTTCTCCCTCTTTCTTTTCCTCCTCCTTCTCCCTCTCCTTCCCCTCCTCCCACTCTTTTTCCTCCTCCTCTCCCTCCCCTTCCTCTTGTTTTTGACATGGTAGATGACTCTATTACTGTGTTCCAAGAACTGAAGGATCTCCTTAAGAAGAATGCTACAGTGGAGGCATTTATTGAATGGTTGGATACTGTGGTAGAACAAAGAGTTATTAAGGTATTTTTATGAATAATACAGAAAATATTTTTAAGAGAAAAAAATGCTAACCTGGCTGTAATCTTTTGATGGGTATGGAAAACATCCAAACAGTGTATTTTTAAACCATGTTTTGCATATTTGTGATAACATGAAAATGGGGCTGACCTAGATGGCTATCAACAGTCAAAAAGGCAGGGAAAATGTGGTACATATACAGTGTGGAATGTTTTTCCACCTATAAAGAAAAATGAAATTTGTTGAAAAATTAAGTGAGGTGATCCAAACTCAAAAAAGCAATCCCACAAGTTCTTCCTCATACATGGTCCTGGGCTTGAAAATGCATATGCATCACAGTATAACTGTCCATACGGCCAAGAAACGAAGCTAAGAAATGGGTGAAAACAGGTGATGAGAAAGGATGGGGTGGGAAAAAAGACAAGTTAGAAAAAGAGGTAAGAGACTCTGGTGGTTTATGCAGAACATGAATGTAGCAATAGGAAAGGAAAGAAACATCTGTTAAAATACACTTTGTTTAACAACGCCATAATGATATTTAATAGCATGTATGTTAATTTAAAAATTTTAAATGCTTTGTAAAGATTTTGAAACCATATAAAATTGAATGACCTAAAAATCAAAATTAGGGATATGACTGGTTTGAAAGAACTAGATATGGAGTTGGTTCTGTTTCTTTCTTAATCTAAAGCTATGGATGCTATTTTTTCCCTATATCAATGTTTAAAGTTATACCTGTATGAGAGCATTCAGGTTAAAAATAAACTTACAAACTGAAAATATTTGAGTCTTTCAAAAAAAAGCACATTTTCTTAAGTCTGACTGGAACTGTGGTCTTGTGCATTTGAATTTCTGATTCTGAAAGGTCACAATTTTACATTTTCTATTTAGTTTCTTCAACTCTTTAAGTTAACCTTCAAGTCATCCATCATGAAGAGAGGCATTGAGAACAAATATGTCCCTCACTAGCTGGCTCAAGCTGCTCCATATCAAGGAAACTGGTTATAGTCTGGGGACTTTTTGTTCTGGAAGGAAAACAGACGCTTGCTCAGGACCAGGGAAGACAGTTAATCATTTACAGAAAAGTGCAACCCTCACGTCATACATCACCGTCTGTCCTTCTTAAAGCTTCATTTTGATTTTTTTTTAAAAAAGAAGATAAAATAGCCTGTAAATTTTTTCAACTTATAGTTTAATTCTAATTGGAAACTAAGCTATAAAGAATAAAGATGCAGTGCCTTTAAAAAGACAAAACAGAACAAACACAACCACAGGCTGAAGTGAAAATATCCCTGGACAAATCACTTTATTTGATGAAATAAGTATGAAGTCACACCATCTATCTTCTTGTCAGACAGTTTCTCTACATAGTCACCAGAACAGGACACATGTGCAGTGAGAAGACAGAGTTCACAGATTCAGTTTGTTCTTTTATTTTTAGATGAGCAAACAAAATGGAAGATCTCTGAAGAAGAGGGCTCAAGACTTTCTGCTCAAATGGAGCTTTTTTGGTGCCCGAGTGATGCATAATCTTACCTTGAACAACGCATCAAGTTTTGGTATCCAGTGTGTTTTACAATGATTGATTTCTGAATGATTTCACTCACTCCCTAGTCTTCCATTTTCAACAGCTTGCTACTTACTTTTCTTTTCTCAAAACACATCTGAGTACCAACCACATTGAGAATGGTAGTTAGGAGCTACCTTTGGGACCCAGACTCTCTGTAGTATTAACTCCTAACACTGTTTCTCTGATTGAGGCATTACCTAAACCAGTCTGAGGAATGTTCTTTACATAAAGCACAGGTGTTTGAAGAGATGATGCAAATAAAAACAATTTACATGAATAATGAATAGAAGTGCTTGCCTAGATTTCCTGCATAAAACAAGCAAATAAAAAACAATAGTTGAGACATTCTCCTGGGAAACTATTCTAGGTGTAGCATGGCCACAATGTATGCCTTTCCCAGGTACCCATATAGCTGCATTTGATGAACCAATGTGTAACTTGAAAGGCACAGGCACCTAAGTTTCTGAACTGTCTTACCTGATTTCTAAACCCATAATGAAATTAGCCCACAATTGGGCTAACTTCACTTTTTCAAAAATTGCATATCTAATTTGCCCTGAATTTTCTGAACTTGCTAATTCTGAATTATGAACCTTACAAACATCGAATTGCATTATAAGAACTTTTTATAATACTAAACAAGTTAGGGTAAACCAAAGGTTCATTCAGGGTTCGATGGAATTAAAGTTTGATAATGGGTTGAAAGGTCAACAGGAAATAAATTATTAAATTTAGTTTAAAATTTTTATAATTTAATTTAATAATTAGAAGAGCTTTTCTTATACTTCAAGTTTCTTAAAATGCAGAGCACCAAGGCCCAACTTTAGCATGAAGAAAGACTTTTGTTAGGAAACCCACTGAACAGTTCAAAGAAGGTTAGACTTTCCAGTCCACCTTTTGCATGAAAATGACTCATTTGTTTTTATTTTTAAATCAAATATGGTTCAGGCTGGAGAGACACCTTATTTGATAAAATTTTCAGACAATATTGGCCACCGTCTAATTATTGAGTACAAAGTAAACAGGAATCGAGCAGAAGAAAGCTCATTCCCCCTTGGTTAGAGCTTATCATGCTCCGGGTGTGCCCTCTTAAAGCAAAAAGGCTGTCTCACTTTCATCCGATTTTTCCTTTGATGTAATTAGTGGCCAAAGGGCCGGCAGGACAGCGCACACAGGGAGCTGGGCAGGAGGTACACAGAAAGATTAGAGACCCAAGTTAAGCATGTTGGTCTTAGCAGGTCATTGAAAGTCCAGCACGTACTTGTTTATTTCAGTTGTTCCTTGTAAAGTGCGGTGAGATGGTCACAAAGATAACGTTTCTCCCTTTTCCTTTTCCCCCCTTCCCCTTTTTTCTCCTGTACATGCCCCTCTTTTATACACTAGGCTCTTTCCATCTGATCCGAATGCTTCTGGATGAGTACATTCTCCTGGCCATGGAGACTCAATTTAATAATGACAAAGAGCAGGAACTACAGAATTTATTGGACAAGTATATGAAGAACTCGGGTAACTTAAACGGCCATTTTGCTTTTCGCATCTCTTTGCTTAGGTCTAAGTTTAAGGACCTGCAGCTACACAAGCAGGTTCATAGTCTTCTCAGTTTTCCTCCATGCTCAGGATCACTAGTGTCATATCTGAGTACTCATGGGGAGCGCCCTTTCCTCTCCATTTACACACAGCAGTGAAACTTCCTCAATGGAAACTGGAAATTTACACAAATTGGGTTCTCAATTTCTGAGACTTGCAATGAAGTTAAAGAGAAGTCTGCCATACTCTCCCCACCAATCATTGTAATCCAAGGCAACACATGTAGAAAAACAGGAGTTTAGTGAAAAAGAGGTTAGCCCATTTCTGGTGAGAAGCCTGCATTCTGAAGATTGTTTAGCCCAGAGTGGATTGTTCAGTACCCCTCAGAATATACTATCCACAAATACTCAACTAATAAACCCAGCACCACCACTAACCACCAAAGCCTGTTTCCTATGGAAAATATTATGCAGGAGTTTCCAGATTCAATACTCAACCAGAATCCATGTACAATGTCTTTTGCTTGGGCTGATCAATAAGGAGTATCATGTCGTCTCATCTGCATCACTTTAAAATAATCTTTCCAGACGCGAGTAAAGCTGCCTTCACAGCTTCCCCGAGCTCTTGCTTTCTGGCCAACCGAAATAAGGCTAACTCACTTGCCAGTGACACTGTGAAGAACGAAAGCCACATGGAGACATCCTATGTCCCTCTGCCTTCCAGCCAGCCTGGAGCCATACCCCCTGCTCTGCACCCATTCTCAACTGAGGACACTGATAACATGCCACTCCCAGGTATGTGGGGAATCAATAAAGAACACCTTAACAGACTTTCCAGCACATTGCAGAAGACCCATTCTTTCATTTCTCTCAACACTCCCAGGAATGACATGGAGAATAATATTTTAGCCAATTAAAAAACATTTTGAATTTATGGGTTTATACTTATGACTTTTGCCATTAGCATTCATATTTATATCATTTACAAATGTAGATATCACACACATGGATGGTAATTCTTATCAAGTATGACTAGGTTTCTTCATTTAATAGAAGAAAACATACTTAAATATGCATTAAAATCCCTAAGATACTTTGAAGATAAAATGTGAACAGGTTTCCAGGCATGGTGGCACACATCTGTAAGCCCAGCAATCAGGAGACTGAGGTAAGGTCATGAGTTCAACCCAGGCTAGGTTTGGATAGCAAAACCCTGCCATTAAAAACTGTGTTGCTGAGAGTAGAATTGGTTTAGTGGTTACAAGCACTTACAAAGGTCCTGGGTTTGATTCTCAGCACCCACATGGAGGCTCACCACCTCCTCAAGCATCAGGCATGCATGTGGTAGACAGATGCACATGCAGATGAAACACTAATTCAAACAAAATAACAAAAAAGAAATTCTAGAATAGGATTGCTTATTTGATTTTGGCTTCAGTGAGATTTCTCCTCCAGCCACTTTAGGACAATGATGCAGTAATTTTGTGCTTTGCAGCAAAATAAATTTTCAGTGACTTGATTGAAGTATCAGAGTTTATTTTAAATATAGTATTGACTGTTACCTAAGTCCCATTTTATAGATTAATTTATTGGGCACACAGAATGTTGAAACAAGAGGGATTTATGATGCTGTGGCTTAACTGTATCAATTGAAAGCCACAGGCTCAGGGAGTGGAAGATGTTAATGAATCTTTGCTCACCAGTGGTGTTTGTGTGCTGTGTTCAGCTGACTGTAAATCGTGGGCATTGTGATGTTAGTTTTTCTATTACTGAAGGTCAAATCATTATTCATTTATTTTGGGTTTTGTTATGGTACAGTGTGGGTATCACACTGTATTTCCCTTCCTATTTGAGAGTTATTTTTTAATTAAAATATTTTTGTACAATATATTTTTATCATGTTCTTCCCTTTCTTTACACGCCCAGCTCCTCCCGACTCCTCCCGATCCCCCAGAATCTCCCCTAATCTCTGATTCTATGACTGTGAATTTGCGTGCATACATATTCTCCAGTTATTTAGAGAAGGGAGGCACTACTAATTTGGAACCAAGGGTCCATTAATAAACCATTTGAATACTTTTAAAGACATGATCTCATCTACATATTATACTACAAATAGAATGGTCTCACTCTTTTTTCCAGGTCAAATAGAGCTTTCACAAAGTACTGGCCATCTGATGACACCACCGATTTCTCCAGCCATAGCAAGCAGAGGAAGTGTTATTAACCAAGGGCCAATGGCGAGCAGACCCCCGAGCGTGGGCACAGTTCTCTCAGCTCCAACACACTGCTCAACATATGCAGAACCAATTTATCCTACGCTCTCTCCAGCCAACCACGACTTTTATGGGACCAACTCTAACTATCAGACTATGTTTAGGGCGCAGTCTCACCCTGCATCAAGCCTCTATGCTCACCGTGCAGAGCATGGGCGGTGCATGGCCTGGACTGAACAGCAACTTTCTAGAGACTTCTTTGGTGGCAGTTGTGCTGGGTCTCCATATAATTCTAGGCCACCTTCCAGTTATGGACCATCCACACACACACAAGAGTCACACAGCATGCAGTTTTTGAACACAGGAAGCTTCAATTTCCTTAGTAATGCAGGAGCTGGCAGCTGCCAAGGATCAACATTGCCTTCTAATTCTCCCAATGGTATGTAACTTTTTAAAGACATTTTTTGGGCCTTTGAGAAGGCAACAAAGCTAAATCTGACATTGAGTTTCACCTCTGCTGAGCATCATAATATTCAGTAAAAACATAAAAATCACAGAATCTTAGCTGCTTTTAGAGTGTCTCTGCCACACCCAAACATATTCCTTAATTCTTGTGGCTTTATAAAAATTCTTTTATACATGATTTTTAAAAAGTCAAACCTTATGTGAGATACATTAAAAAAAAAGAATATTCTGTCCTTTGAAAATATTTTCAATGGAGATTATGTCTTCCAGAGAATTAACAGTATATTTTAAAGACTGACTCTAAAACCAATATTATCTACTTATTTAAAAAAAAATCAAAAACCCTGAAGTTGAGATTGAAAGTCTGTTGGATTTATTAAACTTTTAAAAATACTTTCTCATAAGTGTAGGCCTGTGTTTCTTCATGAACATGATTCTGTAAGTAGAAATTTCATTTGAGAAGTATTATGATTTAAAGAACTAGCTGCACTTGTATCTTCATAGATATGCTTTATAAATTTAGATATGGAAAATATGGAAAATGAAGAGTCAGTTTCAAAATGAATAATATACCAGTTACCTTTTCACTAAAAACTGTCATAGTAAACATTACTATATACTAAAGCATAAATTCAAGTCTCAAGCTAATAGAAATCATACTATTTGATATTTTTAGGGCTATACCCAGCTATGTTGTTTCTTTTGCCTTTCCTCGGGTAATTCAGTAGAAAGCAAATAGAATATTCTCAATCTGTTCCATTCTAGGATACTATGGAAACAATATAAACTACTCAGAGGCACATAGGCTTGGATCGATGGTGAACCAACATGTTTCAGTCATCAGCAGTGTGCGCTCCCTGCCTCCCTACAGTGATATCCATGATCCACTTAACATTTTAGATGACAGCAGCCGGAAGCAGAACAACTCGTTTTATGCAGACACATCATCTTCTGTTGCATGTCGTACTACTGTAGTAGGTAAATTGTTTTCATAGTCATAAGAAGTGATGAACTTTAGCTATGCAGAATGACCTGGCAGGGGGTGAGGGGATGTTCAATGAAATAGGCATGCATAAGGTAACTTATCATTATTTTATGTTATGTTTTTGTGTTTGAGTAAGGAATAAATTTTCACTTCTCATTTTTTGAAATGATTCTTTAAGATCTGTTATCTCATCCAGAAATAATAACTTATATTTACTATGTATGAAATTTTTATTACAGCTTGTCAAAGGCATTTGAAATGATAGTGAACTATATGAGAAAAAATGATACATTTTCCTCATTTTCTTATGACCATCATTGGACTCACTAGGAAGTGTCAAAAGTGATCTTTGGACCCCATCATCACCATTAGCACCCCATACCACTCTGAGTGTTTACAGTAGTAAACAAAAATCCTGTAATGATGGCAGGCAGTATTTTCTCAGTCTCTTGTTAAATTAGATTGAATATCCTTGCAGAAACTGTTGCTGTTTTTTTATTGTTATATATAACATACAATTCAAGTCAACATGAGCAAATCAGTGTGCCTACCATGACATCTTCTAGCTGCTTCTTCCAATCTTAGCCTCATCTATGAAGGTGCTAGATCCACTGCCTAGTTGGCTGCACAGAAAAAAACTTAGCAAATCAATGAGTGAAGCCGAGTCCTAATAAATCTAGGGTCTTCAGGCATAGCTCCAACAGTAGAGCACTTACTTGCCTGTCATTTGTGAAGCCCAGGGTTCTAGCACCAAGCTAACAACCTTAAATATATCCACAAGGTAAACTATAGTAAACTATAAGATAGATTACTTTAATTAATAAGTTATTTCTGATAACATATATATTGAACCTAAAGCAATGTATACATGTAGTTTGGAAAACTAATACTGAAGTATCACCAAGAAAGTTTGCATCCATCACATATCAAAGTGAGTGTTCATGTTTATATGAGACACCTGACATATTCAATGGAATCCATTTTTATACTAGTGTAAGTGAAGGGTACATGATATCCAATAGAAGCACTGAGAAGATGAAATAAATTCCATCTCTCATCACTCAGTGTACTTTTCCAATAATTCAATAGGAAGTACTTCTTCCCTTCCTGTGGCCATCACAAATGTGCCCCGAGCAGTCTAGTAGCTCATCTCCTGCTATCTGCTAATAGTCATTGCTTCTAGGTTACTCTAATGAAGCAGAAAATTGCACTTCAGGAAGTGTCCTCACCATCAGACTAAAATGTACCGTGTTGCTATTGTTACTATTAGTTCTGTTTACTTGTAGAGATAATGGAAGCTTTGATGGAACATGGCTTGGAAGTATGGTGGATTCTAGGCTTTAGCTGTCAGAGCTGGCTAATGAGCAGATTACAAACCAGGCATCAGAGTGAAAGAGGAAAGAGAACAAGTGAATAAGCACAGTGGGGTCTGGACTCATTCTGTCCTCATTAGTTAGGAAGCCTGATCCTTAGAGATGGAGAGCATATTGCCTTGACAATAGAATGTATCATCCTTGCAAGAAGGAAATAGACCTCTTGAACATGTTAAGGAAGGTTTTTAGAGCAACTATATATTAGATCCTGGGTACAGGTATACTGAGATAATCAGGACATAGTTTCTTCTTGGAGAGAGTGAGAGTTTATGTTCTAGAAGTGGGAGAGTAAGGCAAATGAATACACTACAAAGATGAATACGCTTTCTCTCATATGTGAAATCTGAATGTGTGTGTGAGAGAGAGAGAGAGAGAGAGAGAGAGAGAGAGAGAGAGAGAGAGATGTGTATGCATGTAGGTCATGAAGGATCATGAGAAAGGAGGAAGCGCTCTTAATAGACATGGAAAATATATAGTAATGGAATGCATGTGATGGAATTAATTGGGGAAGGAAGAATCAGCTGGAGAGGGATCAGAATATGGGGAAGGTAAGTGGGGGATGGGAACAAGTCAGAACAAGTATAAAGACTGTATGTAGTGAATATAGCATATGTGTATATACTATGATAAAATTCACTACTTGAAACACTCACCTAAACCAGTTTATTAAAAGATAATTTAAAGTTTTCTGAAGTATTTAAAGTGGTGACTGGCAAAGTGGGAACTCTCTGAGGCAGATGTCAGGAAAGGAATCCTGAGGCAGAGACATTTGAATTGAGAACTGGGAAATCCAGAAACACTGAAAATCAGATGAAGAAGATCTAGACAGAAGAAAACAGTCATTTCAGAGCCTCTGAATTCAGGGGGGAAAGTTGCAAATTTCAGTGAACAGAAAGAAAAATAATGTGTCTTGAGAAGCTAAACATATGAGAAAGAGGAGCAGAGAAAATTTCAAAAGTCAGTTTGTGGAGAATTTTGTGAATCGTGGCAAAAAAACTGTATTTTGTTCCTATAGTCTAAGCCATGGTCTTCTGATAGAAGAGTAGAAACTGCTTTACATATCAGCATGATCTTTCTAGCTCTTCTCCAAAAGGTGAGAGACTGAGGCTACTATATGGGTCTAGGGAAAGATGGTGATCAGAGGTGCGAACAGGAGGTAGAAGTGGTGAAGACATATTTTAGTGACAGAATGTAATATAATATTGTGTTTTCTCTGTGAAATATGTAGAAAGAATACATAAGAGAACAAGTGGGAAAATAAAAGAAAACATTATTGTTCTGGTGAATCAGGTACACTTGCATTTAAAGCAGCTTATATGTGCTAGGTGCAAAAACCATAAAAGGTTCAAAGTGAGTGGCACTTCTAGAACACAGAATACATCAGTTTGTTTTTAATTGTTTTAATCGTTTGTGTTTTTCCCTTGTAGCTTCCAACTTGCAAACCCAGATTCCTTCAACTTCATCCCAGTGTATGTATGGAACTTCCAATCAGTATCCAGTGCAAGATAGTCTGGACTCCAATGCAGCAAGCAACAGAGAAATGGTGTCCTCTTTACCACCCATCAACACCGTGTTTATGGGGACAGCAGCTGGAGACACTTAAATGAACAATGTAGAATGCAGGTGAAACTCAAACGCTCTGCTGCCTTGATGCCATTATCCACCTCCAGCTGCCACGAGAGAAGAGAAGATGGAAGGTGCAATGACTGAATGTTATTTTCAGATCACTGCTATGCCATACAACTCCATAGTGAATGGAGATACTTGGTATTGCACACAAATAGGCTAAAATGTGAAGTCATTATTAATCATAACTTCAAATACTGTCAAATGAAGCCAACGAAAATTTAAAGATGCAGACATTACGAAGATGTAATATTTCACTTTCTAACTTATTGAAAAATCTCTATTTTCCTCCCTCTTTAGTTTCTAAAAGAAGAAAAGTATATTCAATGCCTTCACATTATCTTTAATTTATAATCATTGTTTACTATCACCTATTTGACCAAAGTCAAATGTCTAAGTTCTACCTCCTGTGGAAATGTTTACAAGGTCAAGACTTTATTGTATGTAGCTAGATCCAAGTGACTTGACCTTCTACCCCTGTGCACTAGTGTGGTGATTTCTGTTACATAGTAGTGTTCCAATTCTATGTAACTAAATAGACATGATAATCACTTTCCTTCTTTATTTAAAATGATAAGAGGAAATAAAAAAGAATGTATGGAGATATTTTCAAAGCTGTGATTGCTTTTGGGATTGATAAAAGAAGAATGCTTTCTGAAGAATGTGGAGACTTCAGGCCAAAGTACTATGGGTATGAAATGAAAGAATAAATAAAGCTTACTGCTTAAGATACTATAATTCAAGAATGTTTGTATATCAGACTTCTAACTATACATGCTAATAAATTAGGTTTAGACTGTTTAATTTTTCTTGTTTTTTAAAAAGCAGTTGTTTATTGAGTACTTTTCTAATAAAATGGAAAGGAATAATGGAATCCAGGGATAATCCAGATGAAAAAGCTGGTTCAGAGTGAATTACATGTAAGCTAAAGCAACTGACAGCACCATCTATTTACACCTGTTTATTTTCCTTTTCCATATGTTGCGACTCTAAGATTGATAGCTTATTCTAGAAGACTTCCATTAACTATCCAAGAATCTCTTAGTAGTGTGCCCACTTAGCACTATACAATATGATCTAACAAACAAGCAGAGAAAATTTGCAGTATTAGCAAATCACAAGAATTATGAAATGAAGTGTTCTATTCTTTTCACTAATAATTTTATATGACTATAGGCTTGGAATGAAATAACAGCATTAAGGAACATTTGAACACATTTTTTGAGAGTTAGGAACCAAGATTTCAAGGTATATTTAGCATTGTTAGATGCTATATTACATAATATGGGAAATAAAAAATGAAGGTGGTACTGCCATACCATAAAGCACTTTTGTGTGGAGACAAGGGGGTTGGGTGGTAGGAAATTAAAGCTTAAAGATTTGAGGGTAGAGAAGTTATATTAAATAAATGATGTTCCAGGAGCATGTAGCAACTCTGTGTGGGGAGAGACAGGTTGGCTAGGGGCGTCTTTAACCTGAGGATTATTTAGAAGACTATTTCCTGCAGTCACCCAGCAGCTGAGTATAGAAGGAGATGTAGGAGACATAAGTATACCAGTATTTTCCAAGATGCATGAACATACTTTCAGACAGTGTAGTGTATGGTTGTTCACTAGGCTTATTTGGAAGGTATCAAGTAGTTTACTAAGGACTGTACATAAACCCAAAAGACAGTGAAAAGCATCACTGGGGTTTATGTGTTCCTGAATGATGTTGGCATCAAGAAGAAACATGTGACTAACTTTCCCTTTGTCCCAGAGAATGGGCTTGGAGTTCATGTTGTTACAAAAGTGACAGTATTTCCCAATCCTGGCTATTGGTATTTACACAAGATGGTTCTGCTTTGTATAACTATTCTTACTGTGTAAGATTCAATTTAAAGTCACTGGTTCTCAAACACTAAGTTCTAATAGAACTGGCTTCTTAAGTCCTATTTCCAAATGCCTCTAGATAGGCAGGGTAATCCTTGCATGATTCAAAGAGATACTTTGAATCTTGCCTGGGAAAAGACCATGAGATGGCATACTACTCTACCCTGATTACACTAATCTTTTAAGAATTGCTCTTTCATAGGTCTAAAGACTGGATGCTCAAGATATTTTGGAATATATATTTGCTAATTTTAAATAAAATATAAGGACCTTGTGTGATCTTCAAGTGAACTTTGTGTAACTTTATCCATCACAAAGAAGTAGCCATTCAAGCTATTGCTTACGTGAAATTATGTCTATACGCCCAAGGCTTTGTTTTTTTAATGCCTCGTGTGTATCTTGACTTTTAGGCTATTTCTTTTCAAATTGTACATGATTGTGGCTACTGTCAAATACATGTAAAATGCTCCAGTTGATTCAGTGAATACCTTAAGATAAATTTTAAGGTAAAATGCAAGCATCAAAGTTGCTTTAAAATCCATCTGTGTCGTTAATACCAAATCACAGAGCATAATGGACCCTGTTTATTTTCCTCTCTCCAGGTAGTTTTCTACTAGGAAAAATAGAGATTACTCAAGTTATCTGCACCTAAACATATTTTATAATGAACTGTTGGTAGCTTTTGTACTTTAAAGACAAATTCTAATGACAGTTGTGATGCCATAAACTCATTCTTTTTCCTGCTTTAAGAGAAGAAAATCCTGGAGATGCTGATAGCCCCACCCAATGAGAGCTGTGAAAATAGGGCTGCAATGCTATGTTAAGTTACAAATGCACCAGTAGCTAGTGCTAGGAGCAGAGCTGTGAATATATGGAAATTAATGGGATAGATTTACACATGAAAGAACAGTCTTACTTCCAAAAAAGAAACACTTCTGTGAATGAATAAAAATGTAGACTTGTAGGCTGTGAGATAACTGCCCCTCAAACTTTGCCTAATAGAAGATTTCTATATTAGACAAGCCTCTAACCAACTCAATAATCTCCATAGAAAAGGAGACTAACAACACAGTCCCAAGAAACGAGCATATGTAGATGGAAGGTCTGGGGAGAAGCTAAGTTGAGAAGGGCTACAGTTAGCATCAATATGTGGGCACTCCTAATGGGACACTGACAGGACAGGTCTCCAGATGTACAACAGAGCAGTGGAACAGCATTAGTGTCATCCTGACCAGTATGGAACAATGGCTGAATCTCCTGGGCCCATAGCATTGCCCAACTCCAGATCCTTTCTAGATGCAGTGTCTGTTCACCTGTTCAAGATACAGCTGCCTCAGTGGTAAATTCAATCTACTACAGTGTGTAAGCCCTCTACAAAGAAATTTGGTTAGCAGTGAAATGTATGCAGATGTATCATTTCAAACAGAATCTATCTCAAACAATCTACAAAAATAGGATAAACATAAGTGCTCCTATATTTTTCTTAATTTTATTCTTAACTGATAACATACACACAAAAGATGAAAGCTGAAGACATTAAAGGGACACCACATGAAAAGATTTCTTTATAAATGCATTACATCAACCTCAGTCCAGCTAAGTACATATATCTGATCAAGCATATATCATTATCAATGGTAAGAGCTTTCATTCTTACTCATCCTAGCTGCCTTCACCTAAGTACTGGGGATTGAACTTGGGGACTTGCATAAGACAAGCAAGAGCTCTGCTTCTGAGCTACATCTCTAAATGTTCTTCCAGCTTCTTGCAATATATAGTTCTTGAAAGTTAAGGTAGGTAGTGCATTTTCCTTCTCTATTCCTCTATAAAGCACAAACTAAGGAAAAGAAAGAGGAAGAAAGTAAGAGAAAAAGAAAACATTTGACATAAATTGTGAAACTCAAATCTAAATTTCCCAAGTTGTTGTTGTTGTTGTTGTTTGAAGCATGAGGCACATGAGAGTGATATGCCTATATCCCATGGAAAAGGATCTTACAGAACTTCAGTATTTTTTCTTTAACACAGGGAGATATTAGTTTTCACATAATCACCACAATAAGAGCTCTGAGCTCTTGTTAACAAAACTGCCTATGTTGTGGCAACAGATGTATAATACAGGGTAAGATAGAAATTTCAGCAAAGACCTTATAGAAAAGTAAACAGTGTTGACTATGACACATAGGACATTTTGTTCTTGGGGGAAAGATAAGATATGATGAATATATATGGAAAGTCATTGTATCATCTTACTCAATTATTGAACTTTAAATAAAATCTCCAGATTTATAAATAGCAAAAAGCATAATCTGTCTGTTCCAAAAGCACATCGACCAAATCAAAGGAAAACATTTTCATTCCCTCTCTCATTTTAGGGACAAATGGCTGAAAATAAATGGATTAAGATGAACGTGGTAACTAATTTTAAAGTATTTAATGTTTAAAAAGAGTTTTACCTTAGTCTTGGTAAAAGTTTTTCCAGCAGTATGTCTACTCTTCAGCTATACTCCTAGATACATTTATCTTTGAGATAGGCTTTCACTAAGTTGCCTATGCTGGCGTTTACATCATAGTTCTCTTGGCTCAGCATCCTGAGTGCTGGGGTATCTGGCATTCACAGTCTTGCCTAAGTAAATCTCAAAGATAATCATTTCGGCAAATATAAGCAACTTTTAGAAAAATTATGTATTCTTTGTGTGCGGGCATGTGTCTGAGGTGTATCATGTGTACCTGTCTCTCTCTGTGTGTATATATGTGTAAAGATGCTCATGTACATTTTTGAGTGTACATATGAGAGCAGAATTTGAAGTTGTATCTCTTTTTCTATTGCCTTCCAATTTGATTTTTTTACTCTCTCTTTAAAGCTTAGGTTCACTTATTGGCTAGACCAGCGGCCAGCATGCTCTAGAGATCTGCTCATCTCTGCCTCTCAACATTAGGATTACAGATTCTCACCACCATCTTTTATGTGATTGCTGGAAGTCAACCTCTGGTCCTCATGTTTTCTGGCATTCACTAACCACCTGAACTCCCTCTCACCCTATACTCTCTATTGTGCATCCACAAATTCAATCTTAGCATACTTCTTGGGAAAAGCAAATCTAAACAGCTAAGAACCAAAATAAGTGTTAATGCATTCTATTGTTGGTATGATTTTAATCCTAAAACTGAAGGTAACTGAAGATGAAGAGGCCCAAACCAAGATCTCTCATGTAATACTGTGACTTCACATCTCTTCTTAAGATAGTTGTGGAACCTCCAAGGAGCCAGTGAACTCATTTCCAAAAGTGAAAAATTAACTACTCAATATGATATCTGATCTAAAGTAAAGAGAAACTATGCCTTTTTATTAGTCAAAAACAGGGGTGCTGTTCTTACCAATCAATAGTCACCATGAGGGCCAGAGATTTACAGCCTTAAAGCATCTTTAAACACACTGAAGCAAATATGAGCTTTGTGGGGAGTTTGTTAATCAACATTTATCATTTAGATTTGTGTACTTTAGCTTATTAATGCTCTGTACATGACCTCTATGGAAAATAAAACTGTTCCCATATTTCAGGTTACAAAGTGGCAAGTCCTCTGTCTTATGTATTTGTGTATAGGGTGATATATTTGTGCTATTTGACACATAATGCTGTTTTTTTTCATTTATTATTCATTATATAGACACCTATACAATTCATAACAGCCATTTTGAATTTCTGTTGTTTGAGGAAACTGTTAAAAGAGCCTAGAGAGTATACATGAAAGTGGTACTTGCTGTGATTTCAGGGGAAGCTGAGTAGTCACCTGCCTGGAGATTATAGACCATCAAAGAAAGCCTTCTTCCCCCAAGAAGAAGAAATAGCTCCTGGCACAGCTGTGTTTCTAACATGTGGCCATCCTCTGTGAAGTACAAGGGCAAAGCAGCTGGGAACTGAGTGGTAATTCCTAACTGGCTCCTCTCCAAGCTAGTTGGTGTGACCCAGTGTGATGCCCGTGAAGCTTGTCCTGGGTTTATTTCATTTGAGAGTCAGCAAGGCTGCAGTAGGGAGCAAATTGCATCAGTAAGGCATGGTCAAACACAAAGAAAAACAGCTTTCCAAAGTCCCAGACTCATCTCTTCAATGGCACAAAAGTGAATTCCTGGGAGCTTAGTAAGAGACAAAGCCAAATTTCATGCAAAATATGATTTCAGAGTAGGATAAATACACATATTACTTTATTTCTGTTAATTTTAGTTTAACATATGAAATAAAATATTTTATTATGGTATTTTTATATACATGTTTCATTTATACACAGCAATTTAAAACATGACACAGCTCCACAGCTCTGAGTTAGGGATTTTATTAGTGTGTGACAAGTTAAGTAACAACTTCTTAGATGCTTGTTTTCCTCAACTGAAAAATGAAATAACTGAGATACTTAGCACCATGGTTCATGAGATGCCAGGCTCTATTAATGCTGGTTGTTATTGCTGTTATTCTATCCTCATAGAATGAGTCAATGCAAACCATTCCTTTTTCGTAGGGAAATAGGGAAATGAAAGGATTTATTTGGCTTACATATATATATATATATATATCATCAAAAGAAATGAAGACATGAACTCAAACAAAGCAAGAGCTGATACAGAGGTTATGAGAGGGTGTCACTTACTGGCTTGTTCTCTTTTAACTTGCACAGCTCATTTTGGACCCCCATCCCAGGAATGACCTAACCCAGAGTGGGCTGGACCCTTCCTAATCAATTACTAATTACAAAAATGCCCCCACAGATTAACCAACAGCAGAATCTTATGAAGTCCCCCTCCCCGTGTGTATAATTGAAAACAGATTGTTTTCTCATACAATCTATCCTGAATATTCTCCTTCCTTCACTCCTCCCAGTTTTCCCCACCCTCTCTCCCCTCCCTACTCCTCTCCCTCATTCCCTTCTCCTCATCTACTCTCTTTCTGTCTCTCATTAGAAAAGAACAGATTTCCAAGAGACAACAATGAAACATGGCACAACAGACTATTGTAAGACATAGCAAAAACTATCATATTGAAGTTAGACACAGCAACCAAACAAGAGGGAAAAAGTCCCATAGCAGGCACAAGAGTCAGAGACCCACTTGTTCTCAAAGTGAAAAGCTTCACAGAAATACTAAGCTAATAGATGTATGAAATACTAAGCTAGTAGTTGTATATATGGAGGACCTGGTGTAGACCCATGTAGGACCTGTGCTTGCTGCTTCACTCTTCATGAGCTCATGTGTGCCTTGCTTAGTTGATTCAGAGAGCCATGTTCTCCTGGTTTTCTCTACCCTTCTGACTCTTGAAATCTTTCCACAACCTCTTGGGTAAGATTCCCTAAGCTCTGAGGGGAGTGATAAGATGAAGACCTCCTGTTTAGAGTCACTCTTTTTGTATAATGTCTGGCTATATATTTCTGCACCTGTTACCATGTGTTGCTAGAGGAAGCCTCTCTGATGATGACTGAATAAAAATAATAGTGTTTGGTTTTACCCTAGGTCTTTGGTTTTTGGTTACCCAAGCAGAGTTGTGAATGAGTTCCTTCATGTGGAATGGGCCTTAGGTCAAATAAGACATTGGTTGACTACTTGTGGGAGCTCTGTGCCATCACTGCCCTAGCATATTTTGCAGGCAGGACATATTTTAAGTCTAAAGTTCTGTGGCTGCACAGGTGCCCACATTTCCCTTTTAGTACTTTACAGAGTACCTTCCCACACAAAAGAGACTAGAACATAGGAGGGAAGGCTCCATGTATGCACCAGCTCAGAGATCACCTGATTTCTGTGATCAGGATATTGTCCTGGGAAATGGAGCACCATTGTCAGTTTGAGAACAACCATTGTCTTAGCATTAGAGTAGGGGTGTTTGGGATTTTCATGGGACCCTCATGGCCAGTAATTCAACTGAATGCAACCCAGTCCCATCACTAGAACTCTTGCCTGGCTACATGAGATGATCACTGAAACTCTGTATCCCCCATTGCAAGGTGTCTTCACTAGAGTCACCCTCATAGATTCCTGGAAGTTTCCACTGCACTAGATTTCCACATGACTCCCCAAATGCCCCCCATTTTCACCTGCCTCACCCTGTACTAACTCCATCCATAAAAATCCATGCTATTTCTCATTCCAAGGAAGATACATGCACTCCGCCTCCATTCCCTTCTCTTCACCTAATGTCTCTGGGTCTGTGTATTATAGCATGGCTATCATTTATTTAATGGCTAGTATCCACTTATAAATGAATGGATATCATATTTGTTTTCCTGGGTTGCCTCATTTGGGATGATTTTTGTCTAGTTCCTTCTACTTGCCAGAGAATATCTTAACCGTTTTTAAAGCTGAGTAATACTTCATTGTGTGATGCACATTTTGTTCATCCCTTCTTCTGTTGAGGGACACCTAGATTATTTCTAATTTCTGGATGTTATGAGGAAAGCCTCCAAAAACATGTTTGAGTAAGTGATTTTTATAGTAGGATGCAGTCTTTGAGTATATACCCAATACTGGGTCTTGAGGTAAATCAATTTCCAATTCCCTGAGGAAATGCCATACTGATTTCTATAGTGGCTGTACAAGTTTACACTCCCACCAGCAATGGAAGAGTGCTCCCCCTGCTGGAGCACTTCCTCGCCAGCATGAGCTGACACTTGTGTTATTAACAGGTATAAAAGATGGAGCCTTCATTTACATTTCCAGTGCTATCCCAAAAGTCCCCCATACCCTCCCCCCCACCCACTCCCCTACCCAACCACTCCCACTTCTTGGCCCTGGCATTCCCCTGTACTGGGGCATATAAAGTTTGCAAGACCAATGGGCCTCTCTTTCCACTGATGTCCAACTAGGCCATCTTCTGATACATATGCAGCTAGAGACAAGAGCCCTGGGGCACTGGTTAGTTCATATTGTTGTTCCACCTATAGGGTTGCAGATCCCATTAGCTCCTTGGGTACTTTCTCTAGCTCCTCCATTGGGGACCCTGTGTTCCATCCAATAGCTGACTGTGAGCATCCACTTCTGTGTTTGCTAGGCCCCAGAATACTCTCACAAGAGACAGCTATATCAGGGTCCTATCAGCACAATCTTGCTAGTGTATGCAATGGTGTCAGCGTTTGGAGGCTGATTATGGGATGGATCCCCGGGTATGGCAGTCTCTAGATGGTCCATCCTTTCGTCTCAGCTCCAAAGTTTGTCTCTGTAACTCCTTCCATGGGTGTTTTGTTCCCAATTCTATGAAGGGGCAAAATGTCCACACTTTGGTCTTTGTTCTTCTTGAGTTTCATGTGTTCCACAAATTGTATCTTATATGTTGGATATTCTAAGTATCTGGACTAATATCCACTTATCAGTGAGTATGTATCAAGTGAGTTCTTTTGTGACTGGGTTACCTCACTCAGGATGATGCCCTCCAGGTCCATCCATTTGCCTAGGAATTTCATAAAAATGTAAATGAAGAAAATACCTAATAAAAAATAATTATATCAAAATCAAAAAAAAAGATGGAGTCTTAAAGTAGTTTTAATTTGCATTTCCCTGATGATTAATGATGTTGAGCATTTTTTAAGTGTTTCTCAGCCACTTGAGATTCCTCTACTGAGAATTCACTGCTTAGATCTGTATTACACTTCATTTGGATTATTTCAGTTTTTTGACATTTAGTTTCTTGAGTTCTCTCTACATTTTGGATATTAGTCCTCTAGCAGATATGGAGTTGGTAAAATCTTTTCCTATTCTGTAGGCTCCTGTTTTACCTGATTTATGGTGCCCATTTTCTAACAGAAGCTTTTCAGTTTGATGGGGTCTTATTATTAATTGTTGATCTTAGTGCCTGCTCAATTCATGTTCTATTCGTGTTCTATCTAAGAAAGCTGTCTCCTGCACCAATGCATTCAAGGCTATTTTCCACTTTCTATTCTATCAGGTTAGGTGCACATGGCTTTGTGTTGAGGTCTTTGACCCATTCGGAGTTGCATTTTGTGCAGGGTAATTAATCTGAATCTATTTGCATTCTTCTGCATGAGCGCATCCACTGTGACTAATACCAATTGTTGAAAATGCCGTCTTTTTCCCCCAGTGTGTATTACAGGCTTCTTTATCAAAACTCAGGTCTCCGTAGATATGTGGATTTAATTCTGGGTCTTTGATTTGATTCCATTTTTCGATATGCCTGTTTTCATGCCAATAGCATGCAAGTTTTGTTAACATACCTCTGTAGTACAGCTTGAAATCAGGGATGGTAATACCTCCAGAAGTTCTTTTATTGTTTAGGATTGTTTTAACTATTCTAGGTTTTTTTGTTTTTTCACAAGAAGTTAAAAGTTGTCCTTGCAAGTCCTGTGAAAAAACTGTGTTGAAATTTTGATGGACATTGTGTAGAATATGGAGATTGCTTTTGGTAGGATGGTCATTTTCATTATGTTGATCCTAACGATCCATGAGTATGGGAGTTCTTTCCATCTTCTGATATATTTTTCAATTTCTTTCCTCAAAGATTTGAAGTTTTTATCACACAAGTCTTTCACTGGCTTGGTTAGAGCTACTCCCAAGATATTTTATTTTATTTGTGGCTCCTGTGAACAATGCTGTTTCCCTGATTTCTTTCACAACCCATTTGTTGTTTATATTTATGAGAGCTATTTTTTTTGAGTTAGTCTTGTATTCAGCTACTTCACTGAAAGTATTTACCAGCTATAGTAGTTCCCTGATAGAATTTTTAGGATCCCTTATGCATACTATCATATTATCTTCAAATATCAATACTTTAGCTTCTTCCTTTCCAATTTCTATCTCTTTAATCTCTTTTACTGGCCTCGTTGCTTTAGATAAAACTCCAAGCACTGTATTGAATAGTTATGAGAAGAGTGGACACACCTTATTTTGTTTCTAATTTTACTGGGATTGCTTTGAGTTTCTCTCCATTTAATTTGATGTTGGCTATAGGCTTACTGTAAATTGCATTTCTCTTGTATCCTAAATATATCCAGAACTTTTATTATGAAAAGGTGTTGGATTCTGTCAAAGGCCTTTTCTGCATCTAATGATATGATCATGTGCCTTTTCTTTCAGTTTATTTATATAGTAGATTATATTGACTGGTTTTTGTATGTTTAACCAACCCTGCACCTCTGGGATAAAGTTTACTTGATCATGGTGGATGATCTTTTTGACTTGTTCTGAGATTCAGTTTCCAAATATTTTATTGAGAGTTTTTACATCTATGATCATAAAGGAAACTGGTCTATAACTCATTCTCTCTCTCTCTCTCTCTCTCTCTCTCTCTCTCTCTTTCTTTCTTTCTTTCCTTCTTTCTTGTTTATGTGCTTAGATCATGAGGGTCACTTTGGCCTCATAAAATGAGTTGGGCAATGTTACTTCTGTTTCTATTATGTGGAGTAGTTTGAGGAGTATTGGTTTTAGCTCTTCCTTGAAAATCTGGTATGATTCTGCACTAAAAACATCTGGTCCCAGGCTTTTCTTGGTTGGGAGACTTTTAACAACTACTTCTATTTAACTAGGGGTTATAGTTCTATTTAAATTGCTTATCTGATTTTGATTTAAGTTTTGTAAGTGGTACCTATCAAGAAAATTCAATTTCTTTTAAGTTTATCAAGGTCATGGAATACAAGTTTTTAAAGTGTCTCCTTATGATCCTCTGGATTTTCTCATCCTTTGTTGTTATGCTCCCTCCCCCCTTATTTCTGATTTTGTTAATTTGTGTATATGCTTAGTCTTTTACTTAGTTAGAATAAGAGTTTGTCTTCTCCACTTTGCCAAGGAACCAACTTTCTATTTCACTCACTCTTTATGTTGTTCTTTTTATTTCTCTTTTATTGATTTGTTATTTTGCTATCTACTCCTCTTAGGCATGCTTAATTTTTTTTTCTACAGCTTTCAGATATGCTGTTAAGTCACTAAGAAGAGATCTCTTCTTCCTCTTCTTCCTCTCCTTCTTCTTCTTCTTCTTCTTCTTCTTCTTCTTCTTCTTCTTCTTCTTCTTCTTCTTCTTCTTCTTCTTCTTCTTCTTCTTCTTCTTTTTCTTCTTCTTCTTCTTTTTTAAATACAGGCACTTAATGCTGTGAACTTTTCTCTTAACACTGCTTTCATTGAGTTCCATAACTTTTGGTATGGCGAATTCTAGAAAGTCTAGAATTTCTTTCTTTATTTCTGTCTTCACACAGTTTTTACTCAGTAGAGAGTTGTTCAGTTTCTATGAGTTTGCAAGCTTTCTTGGTTTTTTTCCTCTATTGTTTTTGAAATCAAGCTTTAATCCATGGTGCTCTGATAAGATACAGGGGATTATTTAAATTTTCTTAGGTTTGTTGAGACTTGCTTGGTGTTCAAATAAGTGGTCAGTTTTGGAGAAAGTTCCGTGAGGTGCTGAGAAGGTGTATTTTTTTGTATTTGAGTAAAATGTTCTGTAAATATGTTAGGTTGGTTTGGTTTCTAGTATATGTTAGATCTAGTGTTTCTCTGTTAGTTTTTGTCTGGATGACCTGTCCATTGGTTAGAATGGGGTATTAAAGTTTCCTTCTATCAGTATGTGAGGATCAAAATGTGATCTAAGTTGTAGTGTTTCTTTTACATTCTTGGGTGTTCTTGTGTTTGGAACATAGATGCTAAGGATGAAAATGTCATCTTAGTGGAATTTTTCTTGGTTAAATATGTCCTTCCCTATCACTTTTGATTAATTTTGGTTTGAGGTCTTTTTTAGTAGATGTTAAAGTGAATACACTAGCTTGATTTTTCAGTTTTTATCTTGCAATATCTTTTTCTATCCTTTACCCTGAGGTAAAGTCTATCCTTGATATTGCAGTATTTTTCTTGGGGGTAGCAAAAGTATTGATCCTGTTTTGTTTTTTGGTTTTTTGTGTTTTTTTTTCTTCTTCTTCTTCTTCAATTCTGTTAGTCTGTGTCTTTTTATTGGGGAATTGAATCCATTGGTATTTAGAGGTATTGATGATTAATGATTGTTAATTATTATTTTGGTGGTGGTTTGCATGTGTTCCTTTTTGGGTTTTGCTAGTGTGAAATTGTTTATTTATGGTATTTCATGGGTGAAAACACATGTAATTAAATCCTCCTAAGAAAAATCCTTAGGTTGATTTTTTTTTCCGGAATCTTTTGTAGTGTTGGATTTATAGATAGATATTGTTAAAATTTGACTTTATCCTGGAATGTCTTATTTTCTCCATTTATAGTGATTGAAAGTTTTTCTGGATATTGTCTGGGATGGCATCTGTGGTCTCTTCAAGTCAGCAAAGTATCTATGGAGGCCTTTCTGGGTTTTGGCGTCTCCACTGAGAAGTCTCGTGTAATTCTGCCTTTATACATTACTTGCTCTTTTTCCCTTGCAACTTTTAATATTTTCTTTATTCTGTTTGTTTAGCATTTTAAGCATTATGTGTCAGGGGACTTTTTTTTCTGGTACAATGTTTTTGTATTTTGTATATTTTTGAGCATTTATAAGCATCTCTTTCTTTAGGTTAGGAAATTTCTTCTATGATTTTGTTGAAAATATTTTCGGAGCATTTGAGCTGGGATTCTTCTCCTTCCTCTATTCTTACTATTCTTAGGATTGGTCTTTTCATGGTGCTCTGGAAATCTTATAGGTTTTGTGTCAGGACATTTTTAGATTCAACATTTTCTTTGCCCAAATACCCATTACTTCTAGCATATATTCAATGCCCAAGTTTCTTCCATCTCTTGTGTTCTGTTGATGAAGCTTGCCTCTCTAGCTCCTGTTCAAATTCCTGAATTTTTCATTTCCAGAATTCCCTCAGTTTGTATTTTCTTTATTGCTTTTATTTTCATGTCTTGAATGGTTTTATTTGTTTCCTTCAACAGTTGGGGAGTTTGTTTGTTTTGTTTTCCTTAAGGGATTTATTCATATTCTCCATTTGTTTGCATTTTTTGACTTACTTAAGGGATTTATTCATTTCCTCTTTTTCATTATCTCCACATAGTTGCTTTTAAGGTCTTGTGCTTTGAGTATGCTGGAATATTCAGTGCCTACTCTGGTAGCATAACTGGGTTCCAGTGGAGACACATTTCTCTGGCTGCTATTGTATTCTTACACTGGTATCTAGACATCTGGATTTGGGACAGTTATAGGTCTAAGAACTGATTTCTCAGTTTGTCTTTGTTGGGTGAGTGTTTGGCTCCTAGGTTTCTGTTTCCTGTCTGGATTTTCATAGAGTGTGATGGTTTTGTGTTTCCTATTTTACCAGCTTCCTCAGCTGGCTAATAGTGGAGGCTGGATACAGAGATTAGCTTGAGAAGGCGTATTACAAAGGTATGTGGGATCTGCAGGAGATGTAGCTGGGACGGGGATACAGCTGGTGATCTGTTGTAGGCCTAGTTTGAGACAGAGATATTGGTTCTTGGGAAGAGAAGGAGTGGGAGGGAGGGAGAGAAAGGGGAAAGGTCTGCAGTAGCCTACCTGGTTTCTAGCAGGCGTGGCCTGTGGTTGAGCAGGAGAAGCCTGCTTCAATTGGGAGCTGGAATGATGTGACAAATGGGGTCATGGAAGTTAGAAGGGAATGGTCTGGGGTATCCACCAGAGATGTGGGCAGAGGGCAAAGTAGGCTACAACTGGTGCTCTGTTGTAGTACTTGAGATGAGACTGAGGGATTGGATCTGGGGTAACAGAGAGAGCAGAGAAGCCCTGCAGGCAGCCTCACAATTCCTTTGTGTCTTTATGTGAAATCTAGATGCTCTTGCTAGAGTTTTCTAGTAAGAGATTCTTTTCAAGAATCTGTTTATGCAAATAAAGGAAAATGCAGGATCTAGTAAATCATTAATTTCTACACAGTAATTTTGTAAAAGCCAAAAATTACAAGTGATATGTACAAATAATTTGCTTTTACAAAATTACAAAACAAAATTACAAGTGATATGTAAAAACAACTTGCTTTTACACATTTATGCTATCGCCCAATAATATTAATTTTTCCCTATTAATCAGCAGTCCTTTAAGAAGTGTCAATGTTTATTTCAGATTTTTTTTATTTTCCATAAATCTGCAATAAATATCAACACTATTAAATTTTTAGCAAAAATATATACAAGTGAGAAAATATTTTTCCTCCTTTTGAAAAGTCAATTAATTAGTATTTTAAAAATTATAACGGATTAATCTGGATGAGAGGGAAAGTGGGAGGAACTAGGAGTAGTAGAGGGAGTTGAGACTGTCATCAGGATAATCTATTTTCAATAAGAGGAAAACTATATAACTGATTAAACTGACAATCAGAAATTCCTCATGTGTTGGACATTTCTAATGCCTTTTTAACTGTAAAGTTATAGATAAAACGTACCTGTTCTCTCTCTCTCTCTCTCTCTCTCTCTCTCTCTCTCTCTCTCTCTCTCTCTTTCTCTCTGTTTTTAAGTTATAAGGAAAAACCTTTACCCTAGTCAAAACCATTCTCCCAAGCTACCAAGTTGCATGCCAGGTGTCACTGCTGAAAAGCACCCTAAGGTTTCATTCAACAGCCCTATGTACCCATCTCAGACATCTAAGATTTCATTCAACAACCCCTCTGTGCCTGTCTCGGACATTGCTTTCTTCTGAACCACATTCTCAACATGCGAGGCTCTTGAGCTCTTGATGCTGTGGAAGTGATAAACCTGAGGTCATGCTAAATCTTCTGACTGCTTCCTCTTCCTGGCATCCCACTGCTTTAACTGTGTATTTGAGCTCACTCACCTTCTTTACATTTCAGGGCAAGCTCTCATTGCCTGTCAGGCTGACATTTTTAGTCTCAAGTCCAACAGTCCTTTCATCTCTTCCGGAGGGATGTATTTTAATTACAAATCATACCTCCTTTTAAGATCCTTCACTAGTTCCCCTTTGACCTTAGAACAAGGCCCACACTTGTGTGTCCAAAGCTTTCCTGTAACTTTCCTACTTGGGGCTAGTATTAATCGATGTTATGTATTGTGGATTGGGGAAGATTGTTTGCAATTTGAAGGTTTATAGGAGTTTTAGACAGCAACGGGAATCACTCTGCTATTAGGGGACACCATTGTGTTTTGCGGATCATCTTAGAATGGAATGATAAGTGGTCAATAGAGCCAGAGAAGCGTGTAAAAATCAATAGCTTTAATGGCTATATGATATTGCAAGACTTTAACATCTGATGCAAACTGCATTGAAAAGAAAACATCATTTAATGGAAGCTTTAAGCTCGATTTGTAGTCCTCCTAATTTGAAGCAAAGTGATATTAAAGTCCTAGACACTAGACACATAAAGGTCCAGTTGAAGTTGAAGCTGACATGAGATGAAAAAGTTAATAAGTGAGAATTTGATAAGCATGGTAAACTTCTCTCGTATGACTCTTTGAGCCTAAAGGATCCCCATTTAATATGCTAAACAGATGTTGCCTTCTCTAAGTTGCTCCTGAGACCCCAAAGCCTCCCTTATATACTCCTTTTACAATCTTATGACAGGTATATATATATTAAATAAATGTTTGTGCGCTTCCTCATGAGACAGATGGTAGAATGTTCACAAGAATATTATTCTTACTAACAAGATATTGACACAGTTTAAGGTGAGACCAATAAATACATGGAGTTTTAAAAGAACAAGCATATATCCAATATAGCACTACCATTCAAGAAAACAATTATTGAGCCGGGCAGTGGTGGTGCACGCCTTTAATCCCAGCACTCGGGAGGCAGAGGCAGGCAGATTTCTGAGTTCGAGGCCAGCCTGGTCTACAAAGTGAGTTCCAGGACATTCAGGACTGCACAGAGAAACCCTGGCTCGAAAACAAAACAAAACAAAACAAAACGAAACGAAACGAAACGAAACGAAAAGAAAAGAAAAGAAAAGAAAGAAAACAGTTATTGAATCTATACATAGTAAAATTAAACTGAAAATATTGACAAGATAGCTCAAAAGAATAATTTTTAATAACTATATATTTCTCAACCACAAAAATGTTAATCAGTTTTAATCAAACATGTTGTAAAAGTACAAACATGAGATTGGGTTGCATATGAATATAAATAGCTGTGAAGATATGTATATATGTTATCTTTTGAGATAACAATAGTGCTTATTTTGAGAGAGGAAAAAAGGATCTAGAAAGATAGCTCTGTAGTTAAGAGCACACTCTAAGTACTGCTCTTGCAGAGGACTGGGGTTTAGTTTCCAGTAATCACTTTGCGTGGCTGACAACCACCAGTAACTTCAGCCCCTCTGGTTTCTGTGGGCAGCTGCGCTTATGCTCACGTACACATAATTAAAAGTAATAAAATATAGGTTTTTTTTTTAAAGAAAATCAATAGAGAGGAAAAGAATGAGATCAGATTGAGGGCTTAATTTTTGTAGGAAACACTTTGGTTCTAAGCAAATTTGACAGAATACATGTGAAAAAGTATGACTCAAATGCCCTGATGTTTGTAATAATATTCGACACCCTTTTCAATAATTTTAAACATTTCCTGTTATTTTTTGCCCAGATAACTTTATTATTAACTGCTGATGAAAATTAGAACATTCTGGGCTCACGTGACAAAACAAATTTAATCCTGAGATGCTCTCTCTTCAGTGAGCAGTCTTGGCAGTCAGTTGTGACTCTTGCCGTATCTGTCATCACGACTCCAAAGCCAATACTCTGCTCTTGGACCAGACCCTCAGACTTTAGAAGCAGCTTCAATCTGAGGCAAGATCACACGTCAAGGTTCAATTCTCTGAAAATTTCCACCTTGCCCTGTAAAATCACAAGAGAGGTTTGAAGTTAGCCACATGCTGGAATTCTTGGCTGATGGGATGGCATTGGAAACCATCACACTGGTCCCAAGAAGGGCAGCCTCGCAGTGCATATTCTAAGGGAGCTGAGGTCTGATCACCAAAATCATCATAATGAATACTTAGCACTAGAATTCAGACTTCCAGGTGTTCTAAAGAGATGAGGTGACAATGTTCAATTTTTACTCTGAACACATTACAAACGAACCACATTAAAAACAATAGAATTAGGGAAAAAGAAAAATTACCAAGAACATCTAAACTGTTTGATGATTTCCTATTTTTCCAGATAGATTTCCGTCAGATCTTCCTAAACTGCCGACTGACGACACTCCACCTCCCGTTTGTTCCTGATGGACTTCGATCACGTCTTCCTCCTCCATCCCCAGCTCTTCTGCAGTATGGTCATCGGCAATCTTCTGGCCTTCAAAGAGAAACTTCAGTGAATTCACTGACAGATCCAGTCTTCGACTATATGAGTCCTTAAGTTTCTTGAGCCTTGTTGTCATTTTCAGTCTGAAGTGTATCTCACTTCCATCTTCTCCAATAACTTTGACTTTAATAAAATCTTTCTTCTCATCCTTTAAGACACCACTTGAAGGTTTAGCCTCCTGGTCAAACATGGCGACAATGGCCTCCCCAAAGGGTCTCCATAACAGCCACCTGCAGCGGGGCAGGTAGAACTTTGTTTACTAATCCGTCTCTTCGCAATAGCCCAAACAGTGGCTGGAAGAACTTCCTGTACTTCTTATGTCACTTCCGGGTTCCAGAGGGTTAGCATCTATAACCATAGTGGGGAGTCGGGTGGTAGCAGGTACGCAGGTAGGCTGGAACTGTCCCACATCTCAACCCACAGAGGCAGAGGGAGCTCTGTTTCATACTATTTTTAAGTTACAATTTAAAATACGCCGTAAGAGAGGAGAGCTTGCTCAGTTTGAAAATTAACACTTTACAAATATACACTGATTGAACAATGTAGTAGTAAGTACACATAACATAGTTCGTCCTGTTAAGAGGTAAAGACCAAGTGAAATTCCGTTAACAATGTTTGTCTCTCTAAAGAGATCATTTAGGCAGTAATTAAAATGTTCTTGGTGAACATTGAGAATGCTTATTCCCCAATTACAGTAGCAAAGATAGTTATGAATAAAAATGAAAGTAAATCCTACATCTTTCATATATAAAGCCTGCGTACACAGTTTTATAATACATGATTTTAACATATCTCTGTACTTATTGGTATGTAGTTACTACTTGTGGGCCTTTCTGTAATATATCGTTGATCTTGACAGAAAATTGTTATCAGTTGTATAGTCTCTTCGTATGAGTATGTTATAACTTAACCAATTCTCAACTACTGTACCTTCCCACCACACACACCCCTGCCTGCAAGAGTCTCAACTGTCTAGCTGAGGCTGGATTTGAACTCACAAACCTCCTGGAAAGGAGAGAAGAAAGCTAAAGACTTCTAAGTGCTAGGATTACAGGTGTGTACCAATCAGTCCTGGTCAACTGTGTGTGTGCGCGTGTGCATGTGTGTGTGTGTGTGTGTAGATTATAGGTCAGTGTCAAGTGACCTAGTTTGCACTAACTGTCAACTTGATACTCTCTGGAATCCCCTGAAAATAGAGTATTACTCAAGCAATTATCTTCATCAGATTAATCTGTGTGAGTTTATCTTGGCTGATGCAGGCAAAGACAGGCCTCTATGAGTTGCATCACCCCTAGATGGTCCTGCCTGGTCTGTCAGGAAAACTAGCTGAGTGTGAGCCTGTAAGTCAGAAAGCACCGTTACTCTGTTTTCTACTGCAAGCTCCAACTTGAGTTCCTCTCTGAACTAAATCATAAATCAAATAAACCTTTCTCTCTCATACTGCTTTTCGTCGGAATGTTTTATCATTACAACAGGGTATTGGGTGTCTCTCTTTCAGTGGCTTCCATTGTTTTTGAGACAGCTTCTGGTATGCTAGCTAGCCAGCAAACTCTAAGCATGAGCCTGTAGTTGCTTCCCTGCAGGGGATTACCTCAGAGCTTGAGATCTGAACTCAGATTCTCCTGCTGGCGTGGCAGACACTTATCCAACTGAGCCATCTCTGCAGCCCACTGACTATGGCTGTTTTAAAAATGGTTTAGAGTAATTAAGAATAAAAATTTTTATCTCACTGGAAATAATAAGTAATAATCCCACTCTAGCTTTCATTGAACCTTAATATGCAGATTCAAGGATAAAATAGTCCTGATCTCAAGGAGCTGTCTTGATGGCAAACCAAACTTCTCAGATATTTTCAGCCTGCATCATGCTCTATCCCTAATGCCTCTGTCACCCTGGTTAGCTGTAGGCTTATCTAGTGTAAAGCATTTAGGAGGTATACATATGATTTTGAAGTTAGAGGAAAGGGACCCACAATTAAAATTGATTAAAGCAAAGTTCTTAGGATGTGACATCAGAATTCTTAAATAATTTTCCCCAAAATATTAACAAGATGTATTAGTTTCATTATCACGATGGTATTTAATATATTGTTCTACACACACCCTGAGCGTTAGCAGAAACTGCTGTATGATACTTTAAAGTCTATTATTGTCAATAGCTTTGTTGGTCTGAATCCCCCTAAAAGATATTCCAAACACAAGCATCTCTCTGTGCTCAAATTCACTATGAATATATCTTTGCAGGCAGTGAGATCTGCGAAGCAATGGTAATAGAGTAAATAGGAGACTATGAATGCAGCACAGAATGGGCAGCATATGCAAGTAAAATATAAGAGTACATAGCAACAAGCATGCATGCCTATTGAAATCCAGGCACCAGAGAGGCCACAATTCGACCCACTGTCAATAGCAATGTCACAATTCATACTTTCAAGTTCAGTTAGTATTGATGAGGTTATAAACATACGGCTCATCCCTTGAAATTATTCCTCCATGCAAACACACCTCTCAATAGCCTAGCAACTCATCTGCTTTCTGCTTCCAATGTTAGATGAGTACCTCACATTCCCTTAGATAAAGGAACTATCCAGACACATCTTCTACTTACATCTTTCCAAGGGATCAAAGGCCAACTTCCTGTCAAAGGCCAGAGTAAACAATGTTTGACTACTACTCATCCAAGTTATTTGAAGATAAATCATTTGCTTGAACTATTTTTGCTGGATACAATTTTATATTCAAGTTTCTACTGTAGTAGGAGAAATTATAGGTCAAAGCCTTAAGTGTAAAATGAAAGCTGTATTGATTTCCTAAAGCTCATTTGGGTACTAGAATTTCTTGATCAACAAGTGAGTTGGAGTATTGTAGTTGTGATATGGTTAAGGCCCCCAACATTTTCAATAAATGTGATAACCTAAAAAAAAAAAAAAAAAAACTAGTTTGGCCAATTATTGGTTAGCCATTCTTTCAATCACTGCATCCTCTTCTGTGCCTACATTACTTGTAGATAGGATAAATTTGGGGTTGAAAGTTTTGTGGATGGGTTGTCTGGCTAGAGGAAGTGGGTCCTTCATGGTTTCATTTCCTCAATGTAGTAAGTCACAACTCAAATCAAGGTCAACCCCATTGATTCTTGGCCACCTCCCTTATCGAAGGTCTCTGTCTCATCCTGGAGATGTCTCTATCGCCTCACCCCTGTTGGTTGCAGCCTTTTATTTATTTTCATGGCCATGTAGCCATCTCTCCTGTCCTACCCCATGTGTGATCCTGAGTCCCCCATTCTCCTCTCCCTTTTCCTCCCTCTCCCCCTTCCCCCCTTTTTCTCCCTCCACCTGCCCAACTTGAAACCAGTCCCATGGACAAGCACCAATTCCTAACACTATTAATAATACTCTGTTATGCTTGCAGAAAGGAGCATGTTGTCCTCTGAGAGGCTTTACCCAGCAACTAACTCAGACAGATACAGACACCCACAGTCAAACAGTGGATGGAGCTTGGAGGCTCTTATGGAAGAATAGGAGGAAGGATTTCTGGCCCCCTGAAGGATAGGAGTTCCACAGGAAGACAAACATAGTCAATTAATCTTGTCCCATGGATTTCTGAGAGTCTGAACCACCAGACAACGAACATACATGGGCTGGACCTAGGTCTCCCCTCACATATGTAGCAGATGTGCAGTTTGACCTTCGTGTGGGTCCTGAACAACTGGAGAGGGGCTATCCCCAAAACTGTTGCCTGTATATAGGATATGTTCTTCTAGATGGGCTGCCTTGTCTGGCCTCAGTGGATGGGAGAAGAAGCGTCTAGCCTCACAGAAACTTAAACTGGTGGCAGGGGGTGGGGGGAGTAGCCAGGGGGCCCTACACACTAAGAGGAGAAGGGGGAGGATGAAGAAGGATTGTGGGAAGGGGTGGCCAGGAGAGTGGCAGTGAGCAGGATGTAAAGTGAATAAGTAAAAAGATAAATAAATAAAAATGCTAGCCAGTATGGTGATATATGTCAGTAATGTGTTGAGACAAAAGGATTGAGGCTGACCTGGGCTACACAGTGAGCTTAAAGTCATCTTGGGTTAAAAAAAAAAGAATAAACAGAAAACCTAGAGAATATTTAATTGATGAGCATTAGAGAAAGTGGTGGTAGATAGGAGGGAAGATTGGGAGACAGTACATGTAGTGTCATCAACTGGTTAACAGCTACAGAAGACAGCAGAGTACTCCTGCAGCCATATCTGATGAAGAGCATACATGTACAAAAAAAGGCATAACCATTCTAAACAGATGGACCTTGAGGGTTCTTAGGAACACACCCCTACCAATGGATTTTCATTGTGAAACTGTTGGAGTTATACATATGTGGTCATCAACATGTTTTCTAAAACCATTCGCAGTATCAACCCCACCGTTGACACCTTCTGCACGTGCGGCGGACTGTATTTTCTTGCAGCTCACCAAGATTTGCAACACTTGTCAGTTGATGATCTTTGTTCTTCTTGTGTGAAAATGAAACAGTATAGTGAAGGAACTGGTAAATGAAAACTGGAAACTCGTGTGTGAACGTGAAAATCCACATCATGTCTACTTCCTTATTGGATTGATTATGTCTTAATTGCTACATCAGCAATAAAATGATGTAACCAGATTGCACATCTCCCTCACAGTTGAGTGTTCTCATCTAAAAGACAAGCCCCATTATCAAAGCCACATGGCCACAGAAGTCTTCATAAGGCAGAGATTGCAACAAAATCCAAGTAAATGGGTATATCTCATAATATTCAATGTGTATCTGAACTGAGTTAGAGAGGATTCCAAGAACACATAAAGAACATCATTTTCTTGATGAAGCAGAAAGTTCTGATAAGGCAAAAAGCCTCAGGTATATGTGAGCAGGCTTGACAGACATTTAGGAGGGTTTATTTTTTAAATTTATTTCCCAGTAAAAGACACAGCAGACACACACATACTTCATTGCTGATCTCCAGCTCATCTTTGAGATCCATTTGAACACCCTCATACTTGTAGATATTAAGATAAGCTGTCTTATGATTATGAGCAGAAAAGTTACTGCTCTTTCAAAGTATGTGTGTTAGAAATAGCCATATTAAAAAAAAAAAAAAAAAAACTCCGAAAGATGCTGATGTTTAGAGGATTGGTTAAGACTTAGAAATGTGTCAGTGTGTCTTATAATTTCAAGACTTGGTATATTTGATGGACTGAGGGTTTAAGAATTTGTCCTCTTAACTCCACAAATGAATATAAATGGTCAGAGTGTGGACATAGCTATATTAAAATAGCCTTGTCAGAGTATGTGAGCTCCTTAGGCTCCTTTCTTCTAACTTCTCTGTATTGCTAAAATACTAACATTTCTTTAAGCCAATAACCATCTTCTGACTCCCCCCTCCACATTTATCATTCGACAAATGTGACTATTATAACCATCTACTCTACTGACCCATTGCCAACTATCCTTACCTTTTGCTAGCTTTTAGCTGTTCTAAGTTTTTTATGAATAGCAATCAACACCTCAAGCAAGTGTTGTTAAGCACAAGGCCTGCTAGATACTCCCCTTCAGTCTAAAGAAGGGGAGACAGTCTCCATAGGCAACAGCCTTTGGCTGATAAGACCTCATTTTCCTCTCTGATGCTTGACTGTAATATAAGCAACTAAGATCTGTGTCCTGGGAACCAGAAATAGGGCAAGGAGTCAAACATATGGAGTGACTGAGTTTGTACCATCAAAATTACCCAAAATCTTAATGGCACTCAATAATTTTTTCTGAATGGTTTGAGAGAATTGGAGTATTGAAACCACTTAAATGGCATACATTCAAATATATATATTCATAGAAACTCTACCATCTTTATACATTACCTTCAGGTGCTTGAAGAAACAAATTAATACAGCAAACACCCAGGGTATCCTGAAATAAATTCACCCCATGCCATTCTCATAAAAATTAAAAAAAACCCTTTATTCTGAATATATAGTAGCTTTATATACTGGCTATATATATATATATATATATATATATATATATATATATATAGTGTAGAGTACATAAGCACATTTTAACGTCTCTTGGCATAAAGCTTAAAATGTAAACAAAAGAAAAAATATAGATTCAAAATGATGGTGTAGGAAAAGAAGATAATAGATATATAAAGTTAGCAAACAAACAGAAGTGAACATTCTCTGGCTCTATTGAGTCATAGAAATGAACAAAGGACAGATTTCTAATCATAGAATGACAACTCCTATCAATATATATCTGAAACCATTTTAAAAGTCCTGTTCTTAGTCCCCTGGCCCCTCTACTTCTGGAGAGTTTTTCCCCTTGTGGTGATAGCACAGGTGGACTCACAACTGGGGAGAATGCACAAAGATTCTATCCGGCAGCTGAAGTAGGACAGCTGACCTATCTTCCTCTAGCCCTGGTTGATCATTAGCTTTGATCAAATAGAAGGCCACATGTTCCAGGTGCCCTTATGCCCTGGTTACTACAGTGGGAGAAAGGAAGGCAAGAGCAAGCAAGACAGGGAATTTATGGCAAGATAGATATATAAATTTCATTTTTCTTAAATCCAAGCAAGTTTTATGTGTCCAAATTATTACTTTTAAAAAACAGATATTAAATGGGATGGAAATGGCTCCCAAAGAATTCTGTGTTCTTTTTATAATGAAGATGATCAACACCTGAAAGGAATTGGAAATGTTGAAATTTTAAAAGTTCATAGAAAGACTTTTTAAGGTACATTAAAACATAAAAATATATAAAATTGTAAAAATTAAATAAAATACATAGAAAGTACTCGAAGCTTGAATAAGCACAAAGAAGAAAAGCACACAGGGTGGAAAAAAAGGGTTATGCAAAAAAAAAACAGTTCCTCCTTGAAATTCACACTGAATCTTTGTTGAATGCAGACATGCAGGAACCACCACCCCTGCAGACTTCCCTGCTGTAGGAATGATGGTGAGCAAAAGGCATATTCTCTTAGCCTTTCTGCCATTATCATTTAAGGAGTACTGTATTATCACTTTAAAAAAAATCTTTCCTTTGTTTTCATTACATTTGACAGCTCTTAGGATTTACCCAGATACTTCGGCTAACAAACAATACACAAAACTAAGGATTTAAAGCTCCCCAAATGAGTTTTTAAAATGTAGTGTCATTTGAGACACGTAGAAAGATATGTAAAAGTAATGGTGTATGAGAAGACAACTGACAATATTATACTATGGCATGTTTTTCTTTTCATTAAAAACATATAGTTTGGTATAAGTATAAGTGAGAAGAGAGTAATTGAGTTCCAACCCATTGGTAGTGATTTTCCATGGTGTAGGGAATGACAAGGGACTGTGTGTTTAAGATTTTCAGTATCTAAGTGATTGACAGCTATAATAATTTGAAAAATCTAAAATATTGTATACTATAGGTTGTGTTAAAAATTGGCCATTAAATTGTGCTTGGAATGTATATCCTATGGTGACTTGACATTTTGCTGGAAACCCAGGACTGGTAGGTGTCCTCTTAAAAAGTCTACTGCTTAGCAAGCTCTGTTTTAATCTGATGAGTCAGAGCTGGGAAGCCCAAAGCCTCAATACTCAGCTTATCTTTGAAGAGCCACTTAGAAATGGTAGGTATTGGCCAGTAAAAAACATATACACAATAACTTTTCTAGAGAATGCTGCAAAATTTAGCAGACTAAACAGACTGTCCCATACTAAAACTTAAATTGGAAAGAAATAAAAGAAAATATTTGAAGAATGTGTATGTGGAGGTAAATGAACAAATTCAGAATGTGGGAAGCCCTCACATCTGAAAGACTAGTGGAGTGGCTGGATGGGTGAGCCCTCAGGGCAAGGTTAAACAAAGCTCTAGAGTGATGCCACTGAATATGCGAGTGCTTGAGCCTTCAAGGTTTGTATATCTTCTTTCAAAGGAGAGTGAAGCTGAGTAGGGACTCCAGTTTTTTTCATTAACTTTAAAAGACTAAAGACTAAGAATTCCAAATTTTAGCATGAAAAATGTATGATTACAGAGCATAGCCATTAGGTGTTTCTACTCAGACAGCGCTTGACTACCCTGTCCATTCACCAGCTGCAATGTGATGATGTGGCCCAATTTATCCTCATGACACTAACAAATTCATAGGCTCAATTTTGAGAGTATGATTTCTTTTTTTTATGTTTTATAAATTTTATTAGGAAAATACGGCAAACCAAAAACCATCATGCCACAAAATTAATCAAATACCAAGGTCTATATGAGCTTCTGTAAATTTAGGATAGCCACATGGAAAGAAAGCTATGGAGCTTGATAGTGTATTTTACATTTGTAAATACGTAAAGATGGCTGCGCATTTTGGCAACTTAGAGCTACTCACATCTTGTACAGGGTGTGTCCATATGAGCAGGACTGGCATTCTCTGCTCCCATAGGGGCTAGCATAAACTCTGAACGCCCTTTCTACGCTGTAGCAAAAGTCAGAATGGAGTTTCAAGATTCAGATCACATCCCTGTAACTTCACCTTCAACCATGTACTGTATTTCCGGTCATTTTCAACAGCTGAAGGTGTTTTGGCATAAAACACAGCACAGTTTTTGCTGCTCCATGGAGTTCAGCAACAGCCTTACTAGCTAAATCCCCACACATGACTCTTGTATGTCATTGTATACAATTGTCACTCAGTTGCTGCTAGATTTGATCTGTCTCAAGAAAGCTGTTAGAACTCAGGTAAATAGATGCCTCCCATTGCACAGTCACCTCATTTCTAGGACTCCTAGAAACAAGTGTTTCCTTGCACACATGATAGAAGCTAGCATTTCTTCAGAACTGCATTGTCTGAAATCTCTCTCTCTCCTCAAAGAACATCTGCAGCTAGCTTTGTCAAATAGTCAGGTCAGATCAAAGTCAAGCTTTGAGAGCCAGACTCTTCTGGAGAAGAGTACAGCTGGTGGAGAACAATCAGGTGGCCAGCGAGGCACAGCTGATGGGTTCCCGTGCTCTCTCACGTCTGATAACATTCATTTCACACATGTTGATAAGAGGGAGAAAAGTACCTGAACCAGACAAAGACTAATGATAGGATATTTCAAATATGATCGCACAAAATCTAGATAAATAAACCAAAACCCTGAGAAGTAAGAAGATCTTTTTGTGATCTTCCAAGACTCAGGAGAAGCAGTTTGTCTATGGCTCAAGGATGCACCAGAGATCTATCACTTTTGGAGGAACATTTAGCTAGGAGAGCTAGCAGGTTTCAGAAGCATCGGTACACCCCAGGGGCCATTTTAGCTCATGGGAATTGTAAATTAATAATGTTAAAGATATAAGCACTCACTGTGATATTCAGCATTCCAGAAAGAACTGCTTTCTGAACGGACTATAAACTGTGAAAGAAAATTTGTTACTCTGCACATTTCTCATAGAAATCCATGTATTGCCAAGATAATCGCCATTCCTTCATCCTTCCTCTCCTGTGCTCTGCAGTTCTCCTTTGAACTCAAGTACTTGGTTGAGCTTATGGTTCCACAGGTTCTGACTCATACATTTTCTAGTGTGTTTCTGCACTAGAGATTATATAATACTTTTAAAACATATTTTAGAATTGTTATAATAAACAAGTATGAGTTCATATTACTAAATCAAAATTAAAATATAATTTTTTTCTTAAGCATGAGCAGGACCAAATTTTATTTAAAACTTTGCTCGTTTTTAAAGGTTTGTGTCTATTTTAATTTGTGTGTGTGTGTATGTGTGTGTGTGTGTGTGTACGTGTGCCCACTTGAGTATACACATGTGGCTTGCTAAAACTATCTGAACTTCCACTCCTGGATTATCTGCTGTCTTTGGCCTCCATAGGTACCTGCGAGCATGGACACATGCCCGCACACATATGTACTCCATGTAATTAATGTAAAATGATAAAAAGTGAATTTAAAAGAGGAATAAGAAACTTGTATGCTCACTTCAGCAGTGTACTGGAAGCCCGCTGAATGTCTGCTGTGTACCTGGGTCTGTGCGCAGTATGCTTTATGTTCTACCTCAGTAGACCCATGAGTTGGTAGACAATCTCATCTCCGTTTTACAAATAAGAAAACTGTACACCGAAGATAGGTGGTTTACATGTCTAGTGAAAAGAGTTAAAACTAGGTCCCTTGACATTAAAGCATGGCTTCTGGGGTTTTGTGCTTCTGCCTAGAACTGAATTTGTGACCTAGTTCTTCCTACCCTCTTCTTCCCTTGCCTCTTACACCTTACTCATGCTACAGTTGGCTATTGTGGACCTATGTAGGAGGAATATCTGATTTGTCCTTCTAGTGAAAGTCTTCAAATTATTCAGTAAAGAGAGGAGGAGGAGAAAGAGAAGGAAGGAGGAAAGGGAAAGGAGGAAGGAAAAAGGGAGAGAGAGGTTCTTATCATTCGCAGTTATTTTCTTATTTTTTGTCTGAAATAGACATATATAATGCATGTCAAAACTGCAAAATTGCTTTGTAAGGTTCACTATTAAATCAGACATCAATTATTTTTTGTTAATGTTCTGCACTAGGGCTTAAAGATTAATGCCTCAATTATTTGTCTTTCGAAAGGTGAACTGGTTGCAATAGAAATATACAAGTTTGTTTTGTACCCTAACTACAGACCTATTGGGACATTATTTCATGAAGATTTTGAACAACTTCAAAACTTTCCGTGATTATTGACGACAGGGCCTCAGGTTCTGTAAGTTTGAAGGGTTGCCCAGAGCCTAAGGAGCATCAGGTACAGGGCCTGGTCTGCATGCAGTGGTTTCTGAAGGCTGATGGGGTGATGTGCTCATGCAGACCACCTCAGGTTCAGAGTGTGGGCAGGATGGGTGTTTGCTCACCTTTCCCTTGCAGCTGCTTTTTTTTTTCTTCTGAGGTAGGGCCAGCCAACTATCAATACCAAGCCAATGTATTTCATAAGGCACTGGTTTTCCATTCAAAAATATTTTCTTCTTTCCTGAACATTCTACTTGGGTTTGTGAGTCCCCTCTACTCACAGCTAGAAGTCTCTATAGCTAATACGTCCTGTTAGATTCTCGAGACCACAGAACACATGCAAGAAATAGTTCTAATGTTGTGAAACATTCAAATCTGTCTTTACGATCATTATATCCCTTCTTTAATAAACTAATGCTTATAAGCTCCTACACACACAGGATGGAAGGAAGTATCTTTGAAAATGAGCTGCAGATGACTAGACAATTGAACCTACAGTTAATTTTAATTCTATGACAGCCCCCACCCCTAGTTCTTCTCCTGGAGAGAATTGTTTCTCCTCTCCCTCCTCCTGCTGGCTCTATAGGGAAAACAGAGCCCTAAAATTGGGACTCAGAAGTTAAAAATAAAGGTTACTAGCTTCTCTCTCTCTCTCTCTCTCTCTCTCTCTCTCTCTCTCTCTCTCTCTCTCTCTCTCTCTCTCTCTTTTTCTGTACCTTTAGGTGGGGGAAGAGTTTACCTTTTCACACAACAGATGGTTTTAAATGCAGTGATTACAAAATTCTGACGGTAAAATGGTTTAATTACAAAGTCAATACTGCCTCCAACCTGGGTTGAGCCTTCAGCTTAAAAACAACAGACGGAGTGGGGCAAACCCTAGGACAATGTTTAACCAGAGCTGTGCATAGCCGGGTGCAGTAGGGTTTTCCATGGGCGTCAGTAAGCTATGGCACACACAATTCTCGATTCCTCTTTGTTGAATAACCTAGCGAAGAAACAAATATGAAAATGGGTCTACCTTTTTCACCATGCACAGAAACACAGTTCTGATGAGGTCTGCTGGAGTTAAAGTCGGAGCAGGTTTCAGTTTTTGGCAAAAACAAATGAAAGGAAAATGTGTGGGATATACATAAAAAGAATTTGTCACATGGACAAGTGTACACCATTCTTCAAAAACGGACATTGAATGTTAGTAAGTTCTGCTTACAAAAAATAGCTCGTCTTCTTCCCTTAAATCCCAAATGTAAATTCAAATACTGGTAAGTGATTTGATTGCTAAGCAACTGGAAAGCATTTTTGTTTTAAAATTACACAAGAAGGGAAGATTTAAGTTTATTTTCTTTATAAACAGTGCATATTTTTCTGAAACAGAAGAGATGGGAGAGTTTTAAAAATTAAAGATAAAATGTCTAAAATTTAAATAATTTAAATTAACTGTACAATAAAATAAAATTAAACTATTTGATGAAAATGTCCCTATACTTCACTATACAGATGTAATCCAGTCATGAAAATTAGTGTGAAAGATGTGCCCTTTCCTTAAGGAGGGGTATTCTTGCCTCCTAGCTGCTGAACATGGGCAATTACAAGATAGTTTGGGTCACTGGGCTAAGCAGGTGTGGGAGGGTCTGAGTAGTTAAGTAAAACAAACATTTCTGATGGTCTTATCTCTGAGCTTTCTGGTCTTAATAAATGTCACCCGGATAACCGAAAACAAGTCTTCTCGCGGCGCTATGGGGGATTAAACCCAGAAGCACTTGGCAGTTTCTAATCTGTTCACTTGTTCTGGAGGAGAATGCCTCTTTTAGTAGGAAGTGGCTAGCTACAATTCTGTAAAGATTTGGGTATTGAGATTAAACGTGGACAATAAAATAAAATAAGAGGAAACAAATTCAATCTTCCAAAATGGAAAATGAAAACCACAGTTTATAAAATACATTAAATCAAAGAAAGTAAATGTTTGGATTATAATCATTATATATTAACATAAATTTTAAAGGAGTACTAATGTATAATTGTGTGCATATCAATAAGACTTAGATAAGTTTGCTACTTAGTTTCCTTTTGTGCCACATGTTTTCTAAAAATTCCTAACACAAAGTCAGATTCTCTTATTTGTGAAAATCTCAAATATTTTTCAGAAAAACTATGAACTCTTCCTTGACAAAATCTTGAAAAATTATTCCATGAAATTCATTCAGGAACCTGCTTTTATTTTCCACTGTCACAAGTCTTCTCTGTTGGCCACCATTCTAACGAATGTATCATTGCCCTGAAAATATAGATAAAAAATGACATCTTCCATTAGCATATAGCGTAATGACTTTTTACAAGGTAATACCCTAGTACAACCAGCCTTATAGCCAAAAAGCAAATGTGGCTAGCACCCCAAAACTAAAAGATCCCACTCCTTTCTAATCACTGTCAGCTCATAACAACCTGACATTATGAAAAAAAAGATTATTTTTGCTAATTTATACACTTATATATTTAAATGATACTATTTTAACACTAAACAATCTGGCTTCTCCACATCAACAATTTGCTTTTGAGTTTTAGATGTTCCTTCTGTTTTACAGTTTTATACATGTATGCAATGTACTGTGATCATAGTCACCCCAATCATACGCTCATATCTCCTCCCACTCCTGCTAACCCTCTTCTTCCCAACTAGTCCCTCTGCTGTGTGTTTATCTATGAGTGTCTCTCTGTGTCTCTCTGTCTCTGTCTCTCTCTGTCTCTGTGTCTCTGTCTCTCTCTCTCTCTCACTCTCTGTTTGTGTGTGTTGTTTGTTGTGTGTATGTGTCTGTGTCTGTACAGAGCTCTTTAGTTTTGTGTTCTTGTGCTGTGTGAATTGTTGTGTGTGAGTCACTAAGTTATGGCTTACTGGAGCATAGGCAATTTAGCAATGATTATAGCACTGGGTGGAATACTGCCCCCCTTCCCTGACAGCCAGTAATACCCTAAAGCTCCTCAGTAGGGGATGGGGTCTCATGAGTCCTGGCACCTCTCCACAATAGAATATTGAAGGGCCCAATCTTCTGTGGGTCTTATGCAGATAGCTAGTTACTGAGTACTCATGACTGCAACAGCCACATCTTATTATGAAGATAGCAGCATTCCATTGCCACTTTTCAAAATCCTCTGGCTTTTGCAGTCTTGTCACTATCTCTTTCATGATGTGTTCTGAGTCTTGAAGGAATCCTATAGGTGTCTCATTTAATGTTGAGCATTCAATAGTAACTTATTCTAATCACTTTAACACCACATTAGTGCCTATTCTTCCCCAGCAGCCTATACAGAAGCTTCCAGCACGATGGATACTGGTGAGCTGGAAGCCTGCAGCTCAGTCCCAACTTAATTTCTCTGTGTCCTGCATCCAAAGTGTGTGGTGTCTTCAGCAATAAAGACTTACTAAGATCTACCTTGGTAAGGGAACCAAAAGCAATGTTGGTTTTGTGTGTAATTAAGACAGTTAGTTCATTCTTGCTGATGTGTTTCTGTCTCATAATTTCTCCCTGTTCTGCTGCCTGTTTAGCTTTCAAGATTAAGGTTGCTAAGAACCCCTGATCATCTCTTGGAAAATGCATATTCCCATTTCTGTTGGACACCACTCTCCTAGGAATGAGACATAGCATAGTATAATCAATATGTTCATCTTTAAGGAATATAGCTAAAGCTGTACCATAAAGTATGCAGAACTCTTTAATTTTGTGTTCTTGTGCTGTGTGAATTGTTTAATGTGAACACAATTTTATATGTATGAATGGTATTAGGGGGCTTGGGATCTGTCTGACTGCCACATAATTATTATAATTGTGTTTCAATGGCTTATGTTATATTTTTTACTGTTTTCTACCTGTCCACATTTATAGATTTAAGACCTGTGGATACTGATATGTGAACAGTGAGTCTACTATTTCCAATTTGCATACATCCATAGGGTTATCAATAGCAATAAGGAAACTGTTTCATCCAACAATGAAGTATTATGAACTGAACTTGAGCCAAATCATTTTTATTTAAAGATAGAGTCTCATTATATGCCCCCGATGGCCTGAAACTTGCTATATACACCCAGGCTGGCCTTGATTTCACAGATATCTGTTCTGTGATTAAAGATACACTTAGCTTATAACCAATAATTTTAAAAGACAGTTTTATTTCATAATAAATTTTTTTGAAAATTAGTATTTGGTAAAAAGACGATACATCATTTACAAGGTAGATACAGTTTTTTTAAAAAAATATTTACATGGAACAGAAATATACCAAGTATAAATAATGATTATTGTAGTAGAAGATATGAGGCACTTTTCTGGTTTTTTCTTTATATTTTTCTATATTTTCTACTGATAGTGTAAGCAGGAAAAGATAAGTGAAAAGATAAAATAAGACCTGGGAACCAGAACCATGGAGAAACTCTGCTTTCTGATTAGCTCTCTGGCTCATGCTCAGCTTGCTTTTTTCTAAAATTGAGACCTAACTTCCTAGGGATTGTGCCACCAATTATCAATCAAGGTAAACTTGCACAGACATGGACACAGGCCAATCAGATCAAGGAAATTCTTCAATTGAGGTTCCATCTTCTCAGCTGACTCTAGATTTTGACAAATTGACAAGCCAAACTATCCAGGAGACTGTAGAGGTGGCTCAGTGTTTGAGTACTGTTCTTCCACGTTCGTATGTCTATTGCTGTTGTACTCTTTCTTGTCTTGTTTAGGCAGCCATATTGTTGAAGTATCAGTGTGAGGTTTCTCCGTCATTTCTAGAAAACATAATCTCACAGCAGCTTTCCTGGTCCGCTGCTTTTCTTTCTGGCCCCTCTTCTGTGCTGCTCTATGAGTCTTAAGTGCAGGAGTTATGTTGTAAATAAATCAGTTGGAACTGGGCACCTATGATCACGTCTCTGTATTTTGACTGGTTGTGGTTGCCTTCTGTTGCAAAGAGTAGTTTATTAATAGGAGTGGGAGTTACATTTATCTATGGGTATAAGAATAGATATTTAGAATCGAGTTAGGAATTGTGCTAGCTTAGTAAAGTGGCTATAGTGTCTGCTCCTCTAAGATCTATGGCCTAACCATCCTCAGGCAGTTGTCTAGGTTTCCAGTACCAGGCACAATGTCCCTCTTCTTGGATGATCTATAAATCCAACTAGAGAGCTGTTGACTACTGTCAAGATGTGAGTGCCACTATGGTACCTTTACAGTTATTGTGCCATTCTGGTCATCATTTTGGTTCATAAACATTGCAGCTGGACAAGACTGTTGATTGCTTCCCTCCCTTAGAAGCTTGTACAACACAATCATGTACTACGAAGCTTCTCCTCTATAGAGAGACCGATGCTGGAGGTTTGGGGTCTGAAGATCATGATGCCCTCAACCTCTGGAAGGCCACGATTCCTTATATTGTCTTAAAGGTCTCTTTGATACACATGACCAACAACTCAAAAGGTAGTTTCTCATGCCTGAATTTTTAATTGTTTTGGTTTTTCCTTTTTTGGGCTAGATAATTTATGGTTCTTGGGGAGAGTACTGTCAGTCTAAATTGGATAACTTTATTTGCAATATATATGTATATGTATGCATGAGATTTATTTGTAGTGTATGTAATTTTAGTAAATAAGTAATAATACCATTCCTATGGCTTTTCCAGTCATCTCTAGTTATCTTTTTCTCCAATTCTCCCTCTCCTTCTGTATTAACATCATTTGCTTCATCCCACCTAAAGTTTCTCCTCAGTCAATTTCTCTTTCAAATCACTTGTATCCTCTTCCCCAAAATGGGATATTTTTACTTGTCCAGTCCCTGTGGGTATCTCACTTTATATATGCACATATGAATATTTGGAGCTAAGAACTACATATGACTGAGAATAATTGGTATTTGTTTTCTGGGTCTGAGAAATCTCATTCAGTATAAGAGCTTCTAGTTCCATTCATTTACCTACAACGTTCATCACTTCATTTTTTTTTACAGCTGAATATCAGTTAGAGGACATTTAGTTTGTTTCCATGTCCTGGGTATTATGAATAGATCGGCAATGAATGTGGCTGACCAAGTATCTGTAGATAGGATGTCAAGTATAACTGGGTCATATGATAGACTTCTTTGTACCTTTTTGAGAGCTCTTCATAGTAATTTCCAGAGTTGCTGAAAATGGACAATACTTTTTAAAATAATTGTTGTTACTAAATAGAAATAGGGTTTTTACAAGCTTTGATCTCATTGACCAAGGATTTGGGCTTTTCAGTTTTGTTTCTCCTTTAAACCTTCCCTTAGTCAACTATAAAAGAAATGAGTGTGAATTATCTCTCAAGTAGAATAATAGTTAAACCCTTCAAAATCAGAGAACATCTCTTTTATGAATTAGATTGGGTAATCAAAATCATGGTTTTCCAAGGATGACCACATAGTCCAAAGGACTTTGTGCCTCACACAAAGAGAAAAGCCCAGTGTGAATGAACATCACATCTTCCTTTCTAAAGCTCTCTCAGCTACCATATGCAGTTTCTACTTCACCCTAACTTTAAAGGTGAACCTATTGATTGTCTGGTTGCTCTTCATGTCTAATGGAGCCTATTGTAGAAAATCTATATTTTGTAGCTTTGACTGAAGCTGTCTTTTCCCTCATGTTAATTTCTCAATCAAACAAATTACATTTCATTTTTAAAAAATCTGAAAGAATCTTTAAATCCCAAAATTATGCAGAATAGAGAAACTGAGTATAGAAAAGTAACCAACATAATCTCCCAAGGAGCTGGCTGAGCAGAAATCTTTGCTGAGCTACCCAGGCTTCAGGGACCCTGAGAAGACCACAGCCACTGCATTCCAAAACTGTCCAACTTGTGTGCCTTTCTCTTTCACAAAAACTTCTGTGTCCCCTAGCTCATCCTTCCAGGCTTCCATTCTCTATCATCTAGCAATATACGGGCTAGAACATCACAACAGTAAGTCTCCCAGTGGATTCATTAGAGAAAGTGCTGGGAATGGACTTTCTTCTTTGTCTTTCATGCCTCTATACTAAAAAACTGCCTTGATATGCACAAGTTGATCTATTACTTCCTGTATGACCAACTGTAGATTCTGAAACTATCCAGAAAGTATGATTTCTTACTGGCAAACCAGCATCCATTTTATGAACAGTGATGCAGTCCATGGATCCTGTTTGCATTCAAGACTAAAATATCTCTGCAGGGCATTTCCTATATTTTGGTCCTTTGAAAAAATGTTTCCAAAGCAGTAAGCAATCCAAAGGTAAATAAAGGAGAACACTCATGCACTGTAAGCCTTCTCTTGGTGAGCAACTTTTCATAATGACGGCAACAAAATTATTGAAGCCTTCAGTAAGCTATCCAGTGGTTGCATAGGTCACCTATGACCACTATTAAGATTTAAATATCCACTAAAATTAAACACTTTGGGGTTATTAATGTTTCCTTTCCTCTCAAAATTTTTGTGTTGAGAGGAGGTATGGGAGGAAATGTGTTAGCAACCGTAGGATGTGGAGGGAAACTCTAAGTACATTAAACATCTGTTGATGGAGCCATTAGCACAGTTTGTAGCGACTGCCACCTGGCCCTCATTTCACTTTGTTCCAATTTTAGTATCTGAAAATATACTGTAGCAATCATGTAACACTTCTTTTAAATCTTTTACTACTGCATTAAGTGAAGCATAAGTACCAATCACTTCTCACTGAGATTAAAAATATATATATATATGATGCCAAAAATCAAATGCCAATGAGAAAGTAGCAAGGGTTAACATCACTTAGCATTTCAAGCTGCCTATATCACTACCCAAAAGGAAGTCCTTAAAACTGCAAATGGAGGCAAAGGTGAGAGAGACTTTCCTCCGTCAGTCTATAGACTATTTTCAAATACAGCATTAGAATGATCATGGACAGGGAGCTAACATTTTCTCAAGGGAAAAGGAAAACCCTCCATTTTCACGGAATGCTCAGCCTAAATTAGTTGTTCTTTCCTGAGAAAGACACAAGACCCAATGTTATTTCTCAAGTCTCATTAGACTTCTCTAGTCCATCTCCAGACAGTGGTCACACCTGTTTTGGTTTACAGTCTACACATCCATCGTTCTCTATAAATCACGGTCCCAGTGTGACAAAAACATTGCTCTCAATTCTCTCAATTCTGAGAAAAATTAAGCTTCCTTGACTGCTGACACCTGGGTTTCTTTCTTCCCTATAAAATGAACTGTACTAAAGAGATTCACCACATTTGACCAGGTGTCTATAAAAGTGAGAATTTCACTTTCCCCAGCTGTTTCAATAAGTGCCACTTCAATCTTATCCATTGGTGATTGGGGGTCCCAGTTTGGTAATGTTTATGAAATGATCTGATGGAGTCATCCATGCAGCTGTTTTTTTTTTTTTTTTTTTGGTTTTTCGAGACAGGGTTTCTCTGTGTAGCCCTGGCTGTCCTGGAACTCACTCTGTAGACCAGGCTGGCCCCGAACTCAGAAATCCGCCTGCCTCTGCCTCCCGAGTGCTGGGATCAAAGGCGTGCGCCACCACGCCCGGCTCATGCAGCTGTTTTAAATGCAGCCATCCTAGGGAATTTTCTCCTTTGCCAAGTCATTTAATTATTTCTCTGGAACCATATGCTATATGTCTATAGTGTCCCTAGAAATAGAAAATCAAAAATAACATAGTGTCTCTTTGTCTGTTCCTTAGGCTGGTCATCTGTATTACTCCTCTGTGGACCTCTGTGTTGCAATCTGTCACTGCATTATGACAAAATGTGCCTTATACCAAGGATTGATATAGCCAACCAGTTCTTGAGTCATAGATACAGTACAGGCATTTGGTGTCCCTCCTAAATGAGGACTGCTGTTGTGAGTTGTGACATTGAAGTACCATTGTTCTTTGACAATTGGATCTGCTTGTTTCCTTACTTACATTCAATTTCAACTAGATAGTTTTTCTTTAGTCCTTTTCTGTGTAAAATAAGAAAAATACATGTTTGGTATACATCATAAACTGTGAGTATAAAATTAAAACAAAATGTTCCTTGATACCTGGATTGGGAAGGTAGTGAATGACCAGGCATGGTGACTCTCAACTCCAATCCTAGCACTCAGGAGGCAGAGTCAGGAAGACAGTCACAAATTTGTAGACAGTTACAAGTCCTAACACAGCCACAAGTTATATATGGAGAGCTGGTCTCTGCAACAAAGGCAGTTAATGAGGGCATTATTTTCCCTCTTTCTCTCCTCCCCATACTTCATGCAAGGATTTTGGTATAGGGCTGATGTCTGCCCTACTATACCACCTCTGCACCCCAGGTAACCAGTTGGTCTTCTGCATGTTGCTTCTTATGTACCCCACTCACCCTTACAAAAGATCTTGGGGCTCTCCAGCTTCCTTAAGTACTCCTCTGGAGTCACGAAATGGAAATTCTTTCTCCTAATTTAAGCTATAAGTGGATGCATCCTCTTTAGAGTTCTCCCTGACCAGTCGGCCTAGGGTCATTTCTGCTCCCATCCACATTACCCTCTCCCTCCTGGTTTTAGAAATTATACCTGTCAGAAATGATTCCTTATTTGTTTTTGCATTTAAAGTGTGCCTTCCTTCAACCCCTCTTTGAAAAAGGCTTCTTTTGTCTTTACTGTCATAACTCTTACAGGTTGGAAGGATTCTTAGCGTATAAGTAGGTCCTCCATAGGTAGGTATCTGTTGCATGCATTGAATGTCTCCTTATTTACTGACCTAGGAAGCAGGCAATCATAGAGCACCCTCAGATGCTGTATGTATATGGCTGAAAGTGTAATCTGATAAAACATGGCTCCACGTTTAGGGTGGAAAAGAAGCAGGAAAATAAACCGCTAAGTGTTTTCCTTGCCAAAAAGGATTAGTTGCCATTTCCACTGAAATATATTCTCACTGTTCTGTTCCAGACAAATGAAACTTTAGAAGTTTTGATCTTTCTCAATATTGGCTTTTATAAGTCACTGACAAACATCTTCCAGAACTGCTGACTGTTTTTAAGATATGCATACATATATAATTGTAAATATGTGCATTATAATGATTTATATAATTTTATGAAAGTCTATTGTATTACTTTAATATGCATCTTTAAAACATTTAAAATATAAAGCAAAATTATTCTAATTAAATATTTTAATTAATTAATTAATTTTAGTTTTTTGAGACAGGGTTTCTCTGTGTAACTCTGGCTGTTCTGGAACTCACTCTAGAGACTCAGCAGGCCTTGAATGAACAGAAATCTGCCTGCATCTGCCTCCTGAGTGCTAGGATTGAAGGCATGCATCACCACCACCCAGCTTCTATTAAAGATATTCTAATCATGAGATGTTGATATCTTCAGCTAACTTCATGATCTATGCTCCCCCTTAATTCTCTCTCTCTCTCTCTCTCTCTCTCTCTCTCTCTCTCTCTCTCTCTCTCTCTCTCTCTCTCTCTTCCCCCCCCTCCTTCCCTTTCTCTCATCCTCTCATCAGGATCAAACCTAAGTAACTACTCTAGCATTGAACACTCCCAACCTGATTTATGTTTTGACAAAAGAAAAAGCAAGCCCCAGTTCTTGGTTCATGTTAACATCAGATTAAATAACATTGTTCATACTATGTCTTTGATAACAACAGAGTCAATAAAAAGTCAAATATGATGGGAAACAGAGTCATCCCATTGCATTGAACATGAGAATCATCCTATTGAATTGAACATGAGTGTGCTCAGCTAAGAGCTCACATCCCAACAGTCAGAATCACTTCATGATTCAGATGCTTAGACTCCATGAAATAAAACAACCTGCTGCAATAGATAAAAATGTTTATGTAAATGATGCTACAGCTATAAACATCATTATTCTAAAACTAAGATATAAACACAATGCAGAGATCCCTGAAAGTGGTTTTCCTTCCTAAGTTTTCAAAGTTAAAGTCTATTACTGTGTGATTTGAATGCAGCTTCATCAGACAGGGATTACATAATGATGATACAAAGGGAAGACAAAAGTATTTGCATTGGAATTAATTAATTTTCTCCATGAAATGTGTACTCAATAACTTTAATCTTTAAATTATTCTGATTGTTATTATTATTTCAGCATTAGAGATCTCTGGACACATAGAGGCAAAAAAAATCAGAGCCATACTTTTGTATTTTAATGATTTCCTGTATGATGCTGTTGAAGTTGGTTCTTGGACTATTTATTGGGCGCACTTAGCATCTCTAAGCTTCCTCCATGACCACAGTTCTATGAGATCTCTGAATCATTGTGACACACGAGAAAATATAACAATGTTACAAGAGCAATCTAGAATTCAGAGAGCATTCTTTGCCATCCAAAGAATGGTTTCTCTCTACAAGAAGGACTCTGAAGATGAACATAGATCTTTCCAAATGACATCAGTAAAGTGATTTAATGGGGAAAACTGGCTCAAATTTTCTCCTTTTGATCTGTAGAATAGTCAGATGGTGAAGCATCTGGTACCCAGGAAGGTCTCTCATTGTCCCTGGGTTAGCTAAGCTGGTGCTGGTCTCCCTTGCTTTGTATAGAAAGAGCATTTGATACAGCTGGTGTGCTGTGTTCTTAGAATGTTACCAACGAGGCCAAAGTGGATTATCTGTCCATGAGGTCACGTTAAACCTTTGTTTTTATGGTTTGGTTCATTTTTAAAGGCAGCATGTAGGAAAAAACAAAAACAAAACAAAACAAAACAAAACAAAACAAATACCAAACAAACCTGTAGTGCCTCAGCCTGCCTAGTCCTGCTAATCATTGCCTCTGGGCAGCAAGCCCCAAGCCCCCATGCAACTTCGCTACTAATGGGAGGCCCACTCATCCCAGATGTCGTCTAGAAGCCTTTGTAAGACCTGTTTTTATCCTAGGTCTGCCGAGTTGCAAACAGCAGAAACCACTTTCTAGTGGATGCATTTATGTTCATCTAGATTGGAGATTGCCTCTTAATCCCACAGTTGGCCAGGCTATGAGGAAATGAACACAAAGAACAAACTATTGTGAACTAGATAATGGGGAAAGTTAAGGAGGAAAATTTAAAAGGAAAAGGAACTAAAGACTACTAGGAGAGTCCTAATCTGTGTCTTTTATACCTATATTACCATAAGAACATCACTAGGGAATGTGGACGTGGATGAAATGGAATCTTCCTATGAAAATACCATCATCAACCCAGAGGTACAGGGTCTGTAATGTAAGGGTGAAGGAACAATCAGGTCCTAAAAGGAACAGGGCTCTTAAAAACTGCTAACAGTAACCTGGTCCTCTTCTGGATAGACAAATCCATGCTCAGTGCTCCCTCTGCTGGATCTATAAGAGTAGATGATCAGATTTATTTTATAAATTTTATATTTCTGTCCTCTGTGAACTGAGTTGCTTGCTAGGCAACACGAACAGCATCTAGATGGGATGTAGACCATAAAGCCAGCATACATAGCCCAATAGTTTGATCTTTATGTTTTAAAGAACCATGACTCACCTTTCACAAGGAAGGAAAACGAAGCTCAAGGCACTTCTCAATAGGAAAGCTATAAAGTATGCTTGGACACAGCAAGTAAGTGCTTTCAGGTGCTAATACAGTTTCCTTGGCAGCCTCTTCCTTGTCTCCCTTTCTTCATACACGCTATGGAGAAAGTGGAAGGCTCCCAGTGTTCCTTAGGGCAACCCAAACTGCTGTAGATGTTCTGGCTTCTGTATCCAAGATCAGAGCCTTTCAGAACTTCATGGATAAGTGTAATGCCTAGAAACACATCCTTCATTGGTTTTCCAGTGTATAAAACTTTTTGATCGATGCCCTTCACAGTATCCAATGTTTCCTTCCTGTCCTACTGACAGAGCATACATACAAACTTGCATATATGCATGCATGCATATAAACATGTTTTACACATATCTTATTGGTTTTTAGCTTTTATACAGTTTGTATTGATCATATTCACATCCCCTCCCCAACCTTTCCCAGATCCACTCCTCTCTTTGTCACTCAGCTTAGAATCCGTTTTAGTTTTAGTTTTACCTCATCAAGGCCAACTTGTGCTTGATGGGCACACAAACGTTCTTGTATGTGTGGCCTTCCATTGGAGTGTGGTGACTTATCAGGGGCTACATTCTTAAATAAAACTGACCCATTCTTTCCCAGTAGCCAAGAATCTACTTACTGTGCTACTAAGTAGCACAGCTCTTTGGTTATGGCATAGAACTTTGTGCCCAACTACCTTCTCCATAATGGGATTTAGTTTGGCTTGGTCTTGTACAGGGCTCATGTATATTGTTATATCTACTGTGTGTTCGTATGTGCAACTGGCCTATGGAGAAATCAAATCGACTCTTACTTAGAACCTCCCTATGGACTGGCAAGCTTATGTGATGCTGAGAGTTACCATGCATAATATTGGAGAAGAAAATTAATCAGAGTCTCATCCATCTGTGATCACTGTGAGGTACAATAGTGACTGCCCTTGGGAGACACTAGTTACAAGTGCAGTCATGGCACAAATATGATAGGAGTAACCAATCATTTATACTTTATACTTTAAAGCCCATGTTCCAAAATAAGCCAACACCTATAACTGGACACTATAATTGGGCCAAGAACCTATGGGTAAATAGATCATGGGTCCTAGGGAAAAGCATACTATTACTCTGCTAAATGAACATAGTATTAAAGCAACTCCAAATGATTTATCACAAAGACTCACATTTTGGGAAAGAATAAAACACACAAACACAAAATGCTCAGCCCTAAAGAAAGCATCTATGCCATACTCGCTCCTCCCAGAGCTCAGGGATCATGGTGGCATCAGGGCTGTGTGTGTGTGTGTGTGTGTGTGTGTGTGTGTGTGTGTGTGTGTGTGTGCCAGACCTGGTGGGTAACTACAGAGCCATATAAAAATGAGATAATGTTTCTTTATAAGTTTCATAGTACCTAATTTATTTTAACATTACATTTGTTTGGTGTAGAGGGGCATCCATGTGGGTACATAGTTGTCATGACATGTGTATGTGCAACAGAGAACAATCTATGAAAGTTGTTTGTCTCCTTCTATCATATGAATCTAAGGAATTGAATTCAGGTTATCAACCTTGGCAACAATTAAGTAGAACTGATGATCCATCTTGTTGTCCCAGCATCGTGGCTCATTTCAAACCTATACAACAGTGTAGTAGTAGTAGTAGTAGTAGTAGTAGTAGTAGCAGTAATAGTAATAATAATAATAATGATATATATATATATATATATTCCAACAGTAGGTAGATACCAGATGATAGCAAGTTCTCAGACCAACCTATACTACATAGGATGTTCAAAACTAGCCTATAATACATAACAAGACGGCCTCAAACCAAATAAAAATTAGTTACACAAAGTTTACCCAAAGTGTTGTGTCTACCACACTCTCCACAGCTGTTTTATTTTAAAGTCTCATGTTTTATTTCATGGTAAATATTCTAGAGTTTATTATTTATTTTAAAAGGCTGCATTGATACATGGAAACAAGATGAATCTAGGCATAGTGGCACATATCCATAATTCTGACACTTGGGAGACTGAGACAGAAAGATCGCAAATTGGAGGGCTATTCTGGGCTGCAAAGCAAGATTTTGGTCCATGAAACCTGAAAGACAAATTTAAAAAGAGAGAGAACAATGTTAATGCACCTACAAATAAAACAAATTGTTACTATTGAATACTCAATAACACTTCAAGTACTCATTGCTCAATAAATATCATCTCTGAATTAAGATACAACTATAGGCAGGATCCTTCTGGTCTCCATCTGTGCCCCTGAGGTAAGGTTGTCCCACAGCCCTCTGCTCCCAAATCCGTCCCCACCTCTGGAAGAGAGCTGGTCTTTCCAGGACTGCTGACACACCTAAGATCACAGGCTCACAAGTCCAAAGGAGAGACAAGCTCCAGTCAGAGACAGGAAGGCAAACTAACATCAGAGATAATTAGATGGGGAGAGGCAAGAACAAGAACCTAAGCAACATAAAGGTTGCCAAGGCTATTAGACATCATCAGAATTCTCCCAACACAGCAAGTCCAACATACCAGAAAAGCAAGATTCTGATTTAAAATCACATCTCATAATGATGGTAGAGGACTTTAAGAAGGACATAAATAACTCCATTAAAGAAATACAGAAGAACACAGGTAAACAGGTAAAAGCCTTTAAAGAGGCTTAAAAACCCTTATAGAGTTACAGGAAAATACAACCAAACAGGTGAAAGAGTTGTACAAAAGCATCCAGGAGCTAAAAATGAAAATAGAATCAATAAGAAATCACAGAGGAAGACAATCTTGGAGATAGAAAACCTATAAAACATATCAGGAGCCATAGATGCAAGCATTATTAACAGAATATAAGAGATAGAACAAAGAATCTCAGGTGCAGAAGATACCATAGAAAACATTGACACAACAGTCAAACAAAATGCAAAATGCAAAAAAGCTCTTAACCCAAAACATCCAGGAAATCCAGGACACAATGAGAAGACCAAACCTAAAGATAATAGGTATGGAAGAGAGTAAAGATTTCCAACTTAAAGGAACAGTAAATATCTTCAACAAAATTATAGAGAAAACGTCCCTAACCTAAAGAAGAGATGCCCATGAACATGCAAGAAGCCTACAGAACTCCAAATAGACTAGATCAGAAAAGGAATCCCACTCAACACATAATAATCCAATCACCCAATGCATAAAACAAACAATATTAAAAGCAGTAAGGGAAAGGGGTCAAGTAACATATAAAGGCAGACCTCTTAGAATTACACCAAACTTCTCACCAGAGACATAAAAGTCAGAAGATCCTGGACAGATGTCATACAAATCCTAAGAGAACAAAATGATAACCCAAGCTATTATAACCAGCAAAACTCTCAATTAACATAGATGGAGAAAGCAAGATATTCCATAATAAAACCAAATTTACACAGTATCTTTCCAGAAATCCAGCCCTACAAAGGATAATAAAAGGAAAACTCCAACACAAAGAGGGAAACTACACCCCCAAAAAAGCAAGAAAGTAAGCTTCTTTCAACAAACCCAAAAGAAAATAGCCACACAAACAGAATTCCATCTCTAACAACAAAAATAACAGGAAGCACAATCCCTTTTCCTTAATATCTCTTGACATCAAAGGACTCAATTCTCCAATAGAAAGACACAGACTAACAAACTGGATACATAAACAGGACCTAGCATTTTGCTGCATACAGGAAACTCACCTCAGTGAAAAACACAGACACTACTTCAGAGTAAAAAGCTTGAAATTTTTTTCCAAGCAAATGTTCTCAAGAAACAAGCTAGAGTAGCCATTCTAATATCAAATAAAATCGACTTTCAACTGAAAGTTATCAAAAAAGGAAGGACATTTCATACTCATCAAAGAAAAACATCTACCAAGATGAACTCTCAATTCTGAACATCTATGCTCCATATGCAAGGGCATCCATATTCATACAAGAAACTACTAAAGCTCAAAGAATGCATTGTACATCACAGAATAATAGTGGGAGACTTTAACACCCCACTCTCAGCAATGGGCACATTTTGGAAACAGAAACTAAACAGAGACACAGTAAAACTAACAGAAATTATGCACCAAATGGATTTAACAGATATCTATAGAAAACTTCATCCTAAAAGAAAGAATACACCTTCTTCTCAACACCTCATAGTAACTTCTCCAAAACTGACCATATAATCAGCCACAAAACAGTCTTCTACAGATACAGGAAGAATGAAATAATCCCATGTATCCTATCAGATCACCACAGATTAAGGCTGGTCTTCAGTAGCAACAAAATCAGAAAGCCCATATACACATAGAAGCTGAGCAACTCTACTCAATGATAACTTGGTGAAGAAAGAAGAAAGAGAGAGAGAGTGAGAGAGAGAGAGAGAGACAGAGAGAGAGACAGAGAGAGAGAGACAGAGAGAGAGAGAGACAGAGAGAGAGAGAGAGAGAGAGAGAGAGAGAGAGGAAGGAAGGAAGGAAGGAAGGAAGGAAGGAAGGAAGGAAGGAAGGAAGGAAGGAAGAAAGAAAGAAAGAAAGAAAGAAAGAAAGAAAGAAAGAAAGAAAGAAAGAAAGAAAGAGAGAGAGAAAGGAAGAAAGAAATTAAAGACTTTTTAGAGTTTAATGAAAATGAAGGCACAACATACTCAAACTTATGGGACACAGTGAAAGCAGTGCTAAGAGGAAAACTCATAACATACAATTCCACCAGAGATTCCCTAAACCTGATAATTAACTTCACAAAGTGACTGGATATAAAATTAAGTCAAACAAATCAGTAGCCTACCTATACTCAAAGGATAAACAGGCAGAGAAAGAAATTAGGGAAATAATACCCTTCATAATAGTCACAAATAATACAAAATACCTTGGTTGACTCTAACTAAGGAAGAGAAAGATCTGTATGACAAGAATTTCAAATCTTGGAAGAAAGAAATCGAAGATCTCAGAAAATGGAAAAATTGCCCATGCTTGTGGATTGGCAGGATTAATATAGTTAAAATGGTCATCTTGCCAAAAGCAATCTACAGATTCAATGCAATCCCCATCAACATTCCAACTCAATTCTTCATAGAGTTAGAAAGTGCAATTCTCAAATTCATCTGGAATAATAAAATACCCAGGACAGCGCAAACTATTTTCAACAATAAAAGAACTTCTCTTGGAATCAGCATCCCTGACCTCTAGCTGTATTACAGAGAAATATTGATTTAAAACTGCATGGTACTGGTACAGCAACAGATCAATGGAACAGAACTGAAGACCCAGAAATGAATCCACACATCTATGGTTTCTTGATCATTGACAAAAAAGCTAAAACCATCCAGTGGAAAAAAAAGATAGTATTTTTAACAAATAGTGCTAGTTCAACTGGAGGTCAGCATGTAGAAGAATGCAAATCAATCCATTCTTATGTTCTTGTTCAAAGTTCAAACCCTAGTGGAACAAAGACCTCCATATGAAACCAGATACACTGAAACTAATAGAAGAGAAAGTGGGGAAGAGCCTCGAACACATGAGTACAGTGGAAAAGTTCCTGAACAGAATACCAATAGCTTATGCTCTAAGATCAAGAATTGACAAATGGAACCTCATAAAATTGCAAAGCTTCTATAAAGCAAAGGACACTATCAATAGGACAAAATGGCAACCAACAAATTGGGAAAAGATCTTTACCAATCCTTCATCAAATAGAGGGCTAGTATCCCATATACACAAAGAATTCAAGTTAGATTCCAGAGAATCAAATAACCCTGTCAAAAAATGTGTTACAGAGCTGAACAAAGAATTCTCAACTGAGTAATACTGAATTGCTGAGAATCACCTAAAGAAATGTTCACCACTCTTAGTCATCAGGGAAATGCAAATCAAAACAACCCTGAGATTACACCTCAAACCAGTTAGAATGGTTAAGATCAAAAACTCAGGAGACAGCAGATGCTGGCAAGGATGTGGAGAAAGAGGAACACTCCTCCATTGTTGGTGGGATTGCAAGCTTGTACAACCACTCTGGAAATCAGTCTGGCAGTTCCTTAGAAAATTGGACATAGTACTACCTGAGGACCCAGCACTACCACTCCTGGGCATATACCCAGAAGATGTTCCAACATATAATTAGGACACATGCTCCACTATGTTCATAGCAGCCTTAGTTATAATACCTAGAAGCTGGGAACACCCAAGATGTCCTTCAACAGAGGAATGGATACAAAAATTGTGGTTCGTTTTCACAATGGAGTACTATTTAGCTATTAAAAAACAATAGCTTCATGAAATTCTTTGGCAAATTGATGGAACTAGAAAACATCATCCTATGTGAGGTAACCCAGTCACAGAACACACACAGTATGCACTCACTTATAAGTGGATATTAGCCCAAAAGCTCAGAATACACAAGATACAACTCACAGACCACATGAAGCCCAAGAAGAATAAATACCCAAGTGTGGATGCTGCAGTCCTTCATAGAAGGAGGAACAAAATAATCAAGGGAGAAAATATGGAGACAAAGAGTGGAGCAGAGATTGGAGGAAGGGCCATCCAGAGTCTGCCCCACCTGGGAATCTATCCCATAGTCAGTCACCAAACCCAGACACTATTGTGATGCCAAGAAGTGCTTACTGTCAGGAGTCTGACAGAGCTGTCTCCTCAGAGGATCTGCCAGATCCTGACAAATACAGAGGTAGATGCCCTCAGCCACCCATCGGAGTAAGCACTGGGTCCCCAATAGAAGAATTAGAGAAAGGACTGAAGGAGCTGAAGGGGGTTGCAGCCCATAGAAAGAACAACATTTTCAACCAAGCAGATGCCCTCTCCCCACAAGAGCTCCCAGGAGCTAAACCACCAACCAAGGAGTACACATGGAGGAACCCATGGCTCCAGCCACATACATCATAGAGGATGATCTTGTTGGACAACAATTGGGGGAGGGGACCTTGCTCCTGGGAAGGCTCGATGCCCCAGTGTAGGGGAATGCCAGGGGGGGAGCCAGGAGTGAGTGGGTGGGTGGGTGGGTGAGCAACCTCATAGAAGCAGGGGAAGGGGGTATAGAATAGAGGGTTTCCAGAGGGGAAACTGGGAAAGGGGGATAACATTTGAAATGTAAATATACAAAATACCCAATAAAAATATATAGGGGCTTGCTGGTTGCTTGCTTGTTGGGCTTAAGTTCACTGTTCTCAACAAGTGTATTTGTAAGAGGTACCATGAGTTTTCATCAGAAGC